>NC_088981.1:32237132-32847132 GCF_963932015.1 Anas acuta
AATTATTTTAGCTTAGCTCTTCTGTTGGGTATTTCTGTCTCAACATCAGTGGCTGTATGAATGACAGTACAGATGGACATAATGTATTTTAGGGGATCAGAGGATGCCAAATAAAAAGCTATTTCCAGACTAATGCAAATTAAAATAATATAGAAGTATTTAACTTCCTTGGCATTCATGCAGATCTACCAAAAGCACATGTGAAATAGGGAAGAGGTAACAGCTAATAGTGTCCAACTTGGGTTCTCTGGGCTTAAACTGGAATTTTGAAGGAAAGTCTTGTTCTAAACAGGAAAGAATATGCCATAAACTCTGTGGAATTATTTTCAGTGTGATTGCTTAAGCCAGGTGATTTGTGTTTCAAAAATGTTTTCAAAAGCCTAATTTGGTGATTTGTTTATATTTCATATATATGTAAGCATAAATAAATGTGTGTATACATATATAAGCACAAATAGATCCATATATAATTCTGTGTGTCATAGAATGGGGGGTTGTTCATTCTGGAGGTTAAGAGTAATCAGCCTTTATAGGAAGGTAAATCTCATGAAAGTAGTGTGCAATAGAGACTGGGACACAGCCTCTTATCTGTGCCTTTCTGGTATGCTTGCCACTAATCGAAGTGATGATTACAGCATTGATAGTCGTCATTTTCAAAAATGGCTAGTTATTTGGGGTGTATTGTTGAAAAAAACCCTTAAAGGCATCTGACCTTTAAAGTGAATGTGCTAAACACTCTCAGAAAATCAAAGCCTTTCTATTCTCCATTAGACACTCAAAGTCTCTATTTTCAAAGTTCCTATTCAAATTTGAATGACATAGACCTTAGTGTCAGTCTGAATGGGAGTCGTCTAAATTTGTTATTAACAGGCAAGAGATAGAGAATTTGTAAATGTTCACTTTTACAGCAGCAAAAATTTTTCTCCTGAATTAATTAAATACTTTTATGCACTGTCTTACTTCTGATTGTGCTGCTATCTTTGTTTCAACTCTGATTTCCATAGAGCTTTTCACTGTTGCTGTGCTGGTAAGGTTTAAAATACGTAACCAAGGACATTTTAACATATGTTGCATCCATTAGTGTATTCATGTAAGAGATTTCCATTGATGTCTGAAGTTACAAAACTGGTTTCATCCATCTATGAAACATTTTAAATACAAATAAAGACAAAACTGACTTTTGTATTAGGGCTCAAGAATGAACAGAGTAGAATATTAAAAATGAATTTTTATCATAAAATTTTGATTACTTTGAGTTACCACAGGCATGGATAGCAGTTACTTTAAGTAGTGCTTTAATTTACATTTCTTAAGATGTTTTATGTACAGAGGTGCCTATAGAAGGTGTGCCTATCCCCTATTGCCAAACCAGTAACACTTCTTTCTTTTGAGCTAGAAGTCGTAAGCAAATCAGGCCAGATGTAGGGAAGTCCATCTTATGCATTTTACATGATAGAACTCAGAAATAAAACTGACAAACGAGGGAAATATCACAATGGGAATGGTGCTAAAATATTCACTCTTATGCAAAATCTGTTGCAATATTGTTATACAGGTGGGTTTTGCACCATTCAGAAGCACTTACAAATAGGTTTCAGTCGACGAGTAGCTTATTCAGGCATGTGCTCAAATATAGTGGCTGTATTCATTAGACAAACATTTCTGTTAAGCCCTCAGCTACACCAATAAAAGAATATTCCTCTATAGGATGAATGTAGTGGCTGGCAGAGGTTGTGGACTTTCTTTTTTTTTTTTTTTTTTTTTTTTAACTTTTAACATCCTTCAAAGATCTAATCATTTTTAGTGACGGTATTTGGTATTCAGCAAATAAGTTGAAAATGGGTAACCCTTGCAGCACATTCAGTAGGAATTTCTTGCTGAAAATGGAGACACCCTTAGTCACAGGAACAATTTATATTTGCTGTACCTTAAGCAGATCTTAAGCAGATTTTTTGCATCTCATTAAACAAACAAAAAAAGCACAGAACAACAGTGGTCTTGGATGGTCTTTTGTTTGTTTTTGCTGTCTTTATAGCATCTATCCATTCACGTACTTCTTTCACACTTCTGATTTCACTGTTAAAGGCAAGAAAAGTAAAGCTGTTGGTCAGGCTGGCTTCAGTGAGCAAGACAAGAAGGCAGGGTAGGGACAAGACAAGTGAGTCAAAGCCCTTCTGTACAGAAGTGAATAAAAGACCTATTACAAATTTAAACCACTAACACTGATCTAAGCCTTAACTGGGTCCCTGCAAGAACAGGGTGGTTTGTGATCAAAAACCAGTGATAATTAGCTCTGCTCTCTGCGTAGCACAATTTTCCAAGGTGACATAAGTATGAAAGTGCCTTTTTCTGTTTCCAGCATACTCTGAGCAGAATGTTTTTGCAGAACACACCAAGAACCAGTCATCAGTCACCAGTGATGCCACATATCCCTCCTTCATCTTTATTTATTCATTTATTTTAAACCCCAGTGACTTGTGAGTCAACTACAATAGTTCTTGGCTAAAAATAAGTGTAATGGACCTGGCAAAGAAATACCAACCGAGAACGATGCAATGGAAAACTGGGATTAACAGCATGAAAATTTTCAGCACTGCAAGGTCGCCTGTTAATGACATCACTGCTGAAGTGAAGCAACTAAATGTTGCAACTCACATTTAAAAGTTAACCCCTACAATTCAGATCTTTTCCTCTGTCATCCATCTCTAAATGAGCTTTTTCTGTCTTAAGTGCAGTCATTCCATCCCCCTCAGAGTCCCTTGTCCTGCCTAATTCTCAGTTTCCGCAGACCCACAGGGCTTTCTGTTCTCTGGAATGGTGTTCCAGTTTTGTGACCCATGTTCCCTGGAAATGCACCTCTTGAATTTTACAGTTCTTTTTTTTTTTTCTTTTCTTTTTTTTTTTTTTTTTTTCAGTTTTTGTCCGTTTCCTGTCCTCCCATCCCTGTAATCTCTCTTCCCACTTTCTTTAAAGCTTTTCTATAAGTCTGTGTAGAAATGATGCTAGTAAGGCCCTTAAGGTTGTAATTAGTGTCAAAGGTAGCTAACAGCAACATGAAAAATGTCATTTGTAGTGAGCTGAGTGCTCTTTGGTGGAGTAGAAAAAGGATGGTTTTCTCTCTGCCTTTGCCAAACTCCCCTGGGGATGAGACAAAGGGTAAGTACCTTCATGTTTGCAGGGGTAAGAGCACTTTGCCAGAAAGCTGAGACTGTGGAGGGAGAACAGCAGCCCAGGGATAGTGATGGCCCCTGTGGAACTGCTGAAACAAGGAGAGAAAGATTAGCACTGCTCATTAGGCAGGAAGGCACGAGTCCTTCCTAGAGCAAAGGATCGAGCAGTAAATAACCAGGCTGAACTACTCCATGGCCACGGACAGACAGCAGACCAACCAGGAGTAACAGACACAGCTGGAAAACGCAGGTAAGTCATAGCTTGGCAGTCGCCCAAAGTTGAAAGACCCAAACTGAAGAAGCAAACACCAGCGCTCTGTAAGGCTTTTAACAGCCCATACGGGCTGAGTGATTCTGTCTGTTTGGGAGTGCTCCAGCCATACCTACAGTTTTTTGATGGGCTGTGTTTATAGCAGTGTCTTGCACTGCTCGGGTTTTGCTCTTGTCGATTCTGTCACCTGTTTTTAGAGGCTTGTAATTTGGCCGTAAATTCTATGTGGTCCTAAACCCAGGCATAGTGAACACGGCCTCAGCCAATCTGTGTTTTCTGTTTGTAAAAAAAAATACAGAAAAGTAGTTTGTAAGCTTGACAAGCTGCTGAAACCAGATAATTTTTGTAGTCTGTAACTGCAGAACTACCTTACTGTCACACTAAGCAGACTTCTTAGTAGCTGAGGCTTGTTTTGCGTTTGGTGTTCGGTCTGTGCTCCACAGGGGCTTTTACTGCTGTAGGAAGCTCTAAGAAAGCTGGTAGGGAAACAGCATGTTGAAAAGAATTGTTACAGAATATCTTATGCAATTTCAACCAGGACTTCAATCTGAGTCCTGTATGAATTAATATTAAAATAAATAAATATATAAAAAGGCCACCCTGTAGACACAACTAAAGAAGTGAGCTCCATAAAAATGAAACGTGTAATAGTACTGAGAATGTTTAGTGTTGTGAGACCTTTAAGGGATGGCACAGATTAATATATTGGGTTCTGTTGGCACATGCTGTTTCACTGCAGAAGCACTTGTCAGGTGCAGCTGTGATTCTGAGATGTTCAGTCAGAACCATGGCAAACTCTTGGTTAATTGGGAGGATTGACACCGAGCTCGGTAGGATTCTTGCAAGTTCCTTGAGAAAGCTTCTGTCTTCTGAGGTTCATCCTTTGCTTGTCCTGTCCTCTTGGCTTCCTGTATCTATTATACTCTTATGAGTGCCTCACTCTTTTGGGTAACACCAAAGTTTTTGTGCTTTGATTGAGTGACCCCAACCACCTAACACACGCTGCTGTACCAGACCACTCAGGTGTATGCACAAAATGACCTGTCTGGGGCTCAGTTTCTCAGTGTTTTACCCATCCTGCACATGAATGCTCCCACCCATTGTTGCAGTCTGCGAGTGCCTGCTATATAACATCACTGACTGTAACCAAGTCTCTTGTGGACTTCATGGGACCTTTTGGATTTCTTTTCTTTCAAGCATTCTGCCTGAGGCAGAATTTCAGAATTTCTGGTTAAGATTTTATTATTTCCATAAGGTTTAACGGGGTGAAAGAGACGTCAGCTTTGTCAGCACCACTCTTACCATGGTTGGTTGGTTAGGAGACAGGGTTTGCTATTTTTCTACAAGCGTTTGAACTCTGTGTTGTTTTGCTGACAGTGCCTTTAGGTGACTGGCCAGCTTGATGCAGTGTGTGGAGGACTGAGGAGCTGGACCAAGGAAATTTGGAAGGAGATAAATTAGTTTCTCAAAATACCATAAATATACCCATATAATTCCTTTGTGCGCTTAGACTGTTTTGTGACATCTTCTCAAGCATTCTTATGACAAATTATTTTGCACATTGCAGATGTTTTTTCTTAAGGGTCTAATTCATTGTGAAAATCTCAGAAAGGCCGTGAAGGTAGCTTGCTGTAAAAACAACTAGTGAACACGACTGGCATGTGGTGTCACATGCTGCTTTGTATGTTTTGGATCACTGCAGATAACGTCCACCTCCCCAGACATAAATCCAAAGCAGAATTTGGTATCCTCCCTGATGCTGCTTCCTTATCTAATGACATTTCCACAACAAGGCTCTGCATCAGTGAAAACAAATGGGCTTTATATTATGAGTATGGCTAGGTACTATCTATGCAGAAAACCTATTGCATTTGAGTTCAGTTTAAGCGCTCATGCTTTGATTTATTGTCACTGAAATTTAATCTCGTTTTGGTTGTTGTTGTTTTTCTTTTTTCCTTTGGACTTTCTCTGCTGGAGTTCCAGTGAAAATATTGCATCAGCACTTGAGGAATGGAGCAGCAGTGTTATTCCGATCTGTCAAATGCAGAGGCTGTGAACTTCCCCCGAGAAACCCAGTGAAACAGCCTTTCAGGTCTGGTAATGTAAAGAATACTTCCTAAACTGAGGCACCTACAGTAGTCCTCACGTCTTGTTCTGCACATGAGCCTGACTTGTTTACATATTCTTGTTGCAGTGGATGCAGTGGAGGAAAGATAGTTTTGTGTGTTTAGATTTATCAGGGTAGATCCCAGCATAGTAATAAAAGAAGCATCCCTCAAAAACTAGTGGCTCTTCAAACTTCCTGAGAATGATTTTATCAGAGCTTAAATATGCCTTTCTTGAGATTAAATATGTTGATTTTTTGTGAACATTTCAAACCTTATTTAGAAAAAATAATTAAAAATAAAAAGTAGCGATTTAAGAGGAAGATAACTGAAATATTAGACATCTTAAGTATATGAACATCCTCACAGCAGTCATGCATCTATCTGACAGAAGCTTAAAAACAACTTTGCCTTTTACTGCTTGGCAAAGCCACGTGCGTATGATTGCATGTGTGTCTGTGTTTCTGTGCCTTTTAAAGGCAAGGATGCTAATAGGGCTTCATAATTTACTGTCCTGTTTGCACATGATACCATCAGTGATCTCAGCACAACACTGAAAATGGTGCTTAATTGTGGCAGAATGAGGTCACAAGTAGAAATATTGTTTTCTAAACCTCTCTTCTAAATAATTTCTGTGCTGTAGCCACAGGCTTTAAGGAAAGGCTGTTTGAAAGATCTCTGTGCCAGGAGCTGGAAGGGATGATGCAGCAGTGCTGTGACCGGGAATCCCAGTTAACAGAGAAATGAATTACTCCTCTGATTTTTCCTCACTTAAAATCTAGATGGGAAAACACACTTTTTTAATGCCAATTTGTTTTAATTGACTTTAATATAAAGTAGTGGCAAAAACACCTTTTGCTAATGTCGGAGGTGTGCAAAGAACAAGATGAGCACTGCACCAGGCATCAGTCTTTTTCTTTCCCTTCCAGCTTGATGCTTGCCCCAAAAATGGCTGCAGGTGTATGTTGAGCAGAGGGTACACACAGGTGTTCTTGCTTTCATTTGTTCCTTTCTCCTTTGGGGATTTTGCTGCTAAATCTTTGTCCTCCCTCAAAGGGGACCTGAAGGAGGGAAAAACAGCTTTACTTGTAACCACACCAAGTGGTTATAATCTTTTATACCCTGCTCCCTCCAAAGCCTTGAGAAGGGAGCATGAGGGAGGCCTCAAGCCCTCTGAGTAGTGCAGGTTCTCTTGCCTCTTCTTTGCCTTGAGACACCACCTCACATATTAACTTTCCCTCTTGCAACTCATTTCCAGCTGCCTTGCCTTCACGATGCATTTTCAGGCCTCCTTCCTGCAGGTCTGTGCCTCCCCAGCACCCTCCTTTCTCCTGCAGCAAAACTTTTCTGGAGTCAGGCTTCCTCCAGCTCCCACTGCCCCAGTGTGGTCCCTAAGGAAATCACAGTGTTCGTAGGGAAGATTTGGAGAGGAAAACTCTGGAGCACTTGGCTACTGCCTGTTAAACCTTGTGTCAGCAAAGGTAATTGACATGGCTGAGGAGGAAAATGGTTAAGTGGAGATTTCTGATCCTTCCTCTTGGCTTCTTTCATATGATTGCTGGGGGAAAAATGACAAAAGTTTTCTCCTGCACTCATAAAATCTCAGAAGTAGCAAAATATTGCTGCCATTCATGTACTGAGGTTTAGACAGCAAGCTGAGACCTCAGGCATGGCTGAGATCCCCAGTGGGGTGGGCGCTGCACGCAAGCATCCCAACCAGTCCCTGTTGGAAGGGACAGCGTTTACAATGGCGTCTGCTGGGATTCAGCCTGTTCTGTGCTGACATGGCACGGCTTGCACCAATACACCTAAATGCTTTTCTCTCTCAAAACATAACGGGAATGGCCCCTGGCACAGCCCAGTGCCCAAACTTGAACTGTGCCCGTGTATTGCCACGGAGAGAGTTAGCTGGCCTATGCCAAAACCATGTTAGAGGCCATGCTACCAATTCAGCAAGGAGGGTGATTGTGGTCAAAAACCTATTGGTCTGACCAGTCTAGACATAGCTGAAGAATACATTTCCTGCTCCAGGAAAAACATATCCCAAGGACTATCAAATAAGCACTGGAGCTGGAACATGAGTTTTTAGCATGTTCGCTTTATATGCAAGTTGCTGTGATTTTCTGTGAGTAGGTACAGGAGATGGGAGTTAAGTCCTTGTAAAAAGCAGAGGGCTGTGCAGGTGGCCTGAGCCTCCCTGGTTTTGTGTAGAGTTACACATACGGAAGATGTCCCACACGTGACCTTGGGGAGCTGACAAAGAGGAACTTGTTGCCTTGGCAGAACAAATAAGCCACAGATGGAAGAACAAGTAGATAACGTCTGTCTTGACAAGAAAACATAAAAGAGAACGAGACAGAATTAAGCCAGTGTTGAAGGTCCTTAGACTATAAATGACTGATAAGGGAGAATAATTAAACAGGAAAGGGTAGAGAGTTGGGAACTATAAAATAATCAAACATGCTAGTGGACAGCAATCACTGAAATTAATTACTTCTGCCCCAGAACAAGGGTTTTAATTTTCTGCTTTCATTTATTCTGTTCCAATCTCCACCCTAGCTTTATTTTTATATGTTACACTTTTCTGTGAATATCGCAGCTGGCAAATATAACAGATGTAACTTCTATATGAAGTCAAAGAATTCTCTTACAGCTGCACAGACCAAATATTAATGCTCAGAATATCTTTAGAGAAACATAACTTTAAAAGGGTTTAATTTGTAGGAAGAAATAGAAATTTGAGATTGATGCATGCCTGCAGTCCCCCATGTGCTATAATCCAGCCTCAGATGATAGCACCAGGGTGGCAGCCAGGCCATAGCAGCATTCTTTGCAGGGAACCTGTAAATTCAGCAGCAGCTGGACTCTTCCTGTGAATTGCAAGGAAAGTTGTAGGTACTGTTTTCCATGGCCTTATAACGGATTCCCTACACAGAATGGAAGAGATCTGCGATGTCTGACCCCCTGGAATTTTTCTTCACTCTCCCTTGCCATCAGCATAAGTACTGAGATAGATGAAAGGTGTTGGAAAATAAATCCCAGCCTGTCCTCTCAGCTGCATCTATCGGGGCACTTTCAACACCATTTGGAAGATTTCATTTTAACTGACCTTCAGGCATGAATTTATTTTTGTGCTCTGGGTATTTTTAAGATGAGCCCGGAGGAACTCCAAAATATCTCCCTGGTGAGCGTGGAGGAGGACGCATGCTGTTGCTGTTACCAATAGTGCTGAAGGGGCTGGAAAGTCCCGGCGTGCAGTTTTCAGCTTTGAAGAGCTTTCTAAATGTGGAAGGCCTGAGCCCGTAAGTAATCTTTGTTGCCAAAAGACTGACAGGGGACGAAAGAGATTTGTGCTTGGCATTTAGAAATCTTCCCTGTCCGACGTTACCCAGCTGACTTCACAGGGGGGAGATAGAAGTGAGAGTCACTGTACAACCTCTACTTGGGTAGAGCGGGGAGGCAAGGGGAGCTGCTCTGCACCTCTCTGCAGTGTTTCCTGGTGGCAGCATGTGGCTGGCCATCCATGCCACGCATTGAAAGGAGACGCAGGCCCATGAGTGCTGCATCTCTTCCGACAGCCCGTTCCCAGCGGGATTAGGCTTGGAGCAATTGCATAAGGGAGGACTACGAGACTGAATAGTTTGGATACTATCCAAGTCTGACTAGTCTCAAGCTACTAAGCAGAATAAATGTACCCAAGACACCCTTTTGGCTTATTTCTTGCAGGGGAACAGGCAAGGGAACTGAATTAGTTTTGAACTTCGGGGACAAAGAATTGAAATGATGTTTGTCCACTGGGTAGGATCGCAGGGGGTTAAGCTTCCTTGGAGAAAGAGCAGAAGAAGAAGGAAGAAAAACTTAGCCTGCTGGGTAAAGAGATAACTGGTAGTGGCTACAGCTTAATTACAGTGTCTGTGTATCTAATTTACTTTTCCTCCTTTTCTTTTTTTCTGAAATGTTTTTGGAGTAATCACTGCTGCTACTTGTAAACAATCATTTTATAAGGTGTGAAATTCCTATAGTGCTGTGTTTATCATGATTCACGACCTTACGCCCCAGGGGAAGGGTGTAGTCAGCTTGGCATAAGCAGTCCTGTGCCAGATGCAGGGTGGTTCACATTCAGAAATGTTATTTACAGGGATGCAAGAGGGGGGGTGGGGGAAATCTGAGGATCGAGGTCCCAGATAGCCTGGAATGTGCAGGATCGGATATCTGCCTTGGAGCATTTACCCCTTAATTCATGTTTCTCAGGATGCCGGCCTCTTACAGCTCATTTCTCTTCTCAATGAACATGTGCCTACATATAGCTATTTCCATCCCAGTCATAGCCCTCGTTTATGTCACTAACGACCTCGTCACATTTGACTGGTTTATTTTTATGTGATGACCAAAGCAGTGGAGGAGCATAGAATACGCAGTATACAAATTCTGAAAATCAGCTTAAATGCATGCGATATCACGTGGTTTCAAAAATAGTGAAGGGACTTTGCTAACATAATGATGCCTAGATGCCACAGGGTCTCCCTGGTGACGGTTCTAGTGTTAATTAGCCATCTACAGACTGAGATGATCGATTAGGGAACATATCAGTGAAATGCACCACAGCTACTAAAATTAGAAAAGAATGAATGTCAAATAGCTACAGAACGGCTTGATGAATGATTTGTAAACATTGAAGAAAAGTATGTATTTATTGTCTAAGAATCAGTAATTGTCTGGGATTGGAAAGACCCAGAGTTAAAAGCTATCCAAACATCCCCATTACATACAAATGTAATTGGAGAAATACCAGTCAGATATTTCTTTAGGTGATGTTGGTTGCCGCTTCCAATATCAGCGTTTCTCCTAGCGCCAGTCTGATGCTCAGTAACGTTTCATGTTCAGTTGTTGTTCTAGTCACACCAAGCCGGGGTGGACAGAAATGAAAATCGGATATTAAGAAGTTGTGACAAAACACACAAAGCAAGTCCCGTGGCAGGGGAGTAAGCTGAAAGTGGTTCCGATGTCACAGAGCTGAGGGAAGGAGGTAGAAAATTGAATTGACTTTTAAGGTGCAAAGAGAAAGATTATGGGAAATTTGAGAAAGGGACAGGAAGAAAAAGGAGAAGGATTTAAAACCAGAGAAGGAGAAAACATTATCGAAGTGGGGCTTTGGAAGGGTAAAGAAAATATTATTCTACAGAAATGTTGATCTGACTACAGCTAGGAAGTATTTTCTTGTCATCCTGCTAACCAGGAACAAACCAGACAAGGGATGAACTTAAGGAACTCAACTTAATCCATACCTGTGTGACTGCAGCCCTTGACAACGTCGTTGCAAAGATGGGATGAAGAGGTAAGAAAGGAGAAAGTGCCTCCTGAGAGGTATGGGGGGATGAATGAATCTCTCAAGCAATTGCTGTCCTGAGCAGTGGATGGGCCTCTGTCCATGCCAGTGCTCCTATTTTGTGTTGGATTGCTGCTGCCTTCACCCTTCTCTGATTTTTGAGGATTTTGAGACAGCACCAGGTTTGAGGTGAACGTTGGATGTTTTTTTTCCAAGCTCGTAGCTTGTTTCTTGATGCTGACCTAACAAAGGTAAACCCATATAAAGCCACACCAGCAGGCCAGCGGGGAAGAAAGCCAATACCTTACTTTTTCAGCCTGACAATACTGGGGAACCCAAAAGTTTCAATTCCTTGACCATGGCCAACGTCTCTAAGATATTTTTATGAACACTTGTGCACCATGTAGTGCAGAAGATTTCCGGGGTGTTGAGTGGTTTGTTTTTTATTTTTCTTAGGGTGTGTGCATGTGTGGAAACCAGAACTTGATGGGCGGATTATTATTACAGTTTTGTAATTTGCTTCAGTGTTTCAAGAGTGCCTGCTGTCAAGAATATAGAGAGACTTTTGTGACTAAATTTCCTCTTCTTCCTAATGGAGTAAGAATTCTAATAAGCCCAGCAGCATACACAACCCATGATTGAAAATGAAATCATTAATGACTTTTTGCCTCAATTTTGTGGTGACCAGCTATAAGACATCAAAATAGACTTGTTTTTTTTCCACTGTATTCTCAACATTGGCTCTCTAATAATAAATCTGTTTTCAGATGTTTCAGCATGCAGAACGACAGCAGAAAAATTAGAAACTGCTGAAAACTAAATTCTGAGTAGCTTGATTTTTGGCATATTTTTCCTGTATGTTCTGCTCAAGATTTACCTGTTAAAAATCCAGCGTGGCTTTTTGGCTAAGTAGGCAAGCAGATTAAATTGTTCCTTCTTTGTTACTCTCAGTAGACTTGTGTCACGGTGTGGTTGTGCGAACATTCGCTCAGCTCATGTTGTGTGCTTCACAGGTCACTATTTTATTCGTCTTCCTATTTACAGCAATGAGACTGTTTCTCAGAGAGTTAGGTACACAATTTATAGTTTAATAAAAAGAGGCACTTAGTAAAAAGAAAAAATAAAAAATCCAGACTTGTACATACCTACAGTACAGCGCGTTCCTTCAAAAAGCCTGGAATAGCCATTTCGTTAAACAAGTAATTTTGTGGCAGCAGAACTAATGAAGCCTGGTTTCCTATGGTTTTTTGTCTCATGGGTGATTGACTTTCGCTATCTAAGAGGATGTGAGCCCCAGGCAAAGCTTTTCCCATCATTGGGGTGTTTATATAAGGGTTTTCTCCCATGAGGCTTCTCTCATATCATGAACTCACAACTGCAAGTTTTCTCAGAGCCAGGGCTCTGATAGCATCTCTGCCCGTCTGTCTGTTTTCAAGAAAAAAAGAGGGGGGTTTCAGCTATCTTTCACAATTCTACTGGTGTTAAAAAGTGGGTTGGAAATATCATTAAGAAATCATTGGAATTAATACACAGGTGAACGCACAAAGAATATCCACATAGGCTCCAGCTGTATAGGCAACTACTGACAATAACTTGGGCATTTTGGGGGTGCAGTACTGCAGTGAGTATCTGGGATTTTCCAGTTTGCCAAAGATGGGAATATTCTGCATTCGTGGAAGACCTGGTTCAAACACTTCCCCTTAAGAGAAGCTAGATTTGATGGTGTGTTTCCCCATTTTCAATGTTGCGCGCACCTAACAGAAAGTGGGCAAGATGTTCCAAAATGGTGTTTGTCTCCTTTTCTTTTGATGAATCCATGAGACTGCTGCCATCAGTTGTGGTTAACTATGTTGTTTAATCCAGGTTGCGTAGATCTGCACTTTAGAACACAAGATTTACATTTCAGCCCTACTATAAAAGCCCGCACTGCTAAATATTCAGCCTATTTTTTTTTTTTTATTTTGCACCATTGCACACTTATGTATAATTGTGTAGGAAAACATGCAATTGAACACAAAGTATCCACTACAGTTTTCAGAAGAATGCTGTTCTTTGCAGTCCATTGTAACAACTTCTAGCACTTCGTGTATGTATTTGGATTGTTAAGGTGAAGTTGTAAAGAGATAGTCCTAGCACAGCCAGGATATAGCAGTGCCTATATTAAAATCAGTGAAGTAAAACTCCAGCATGTATCCTTTGATGCTCTGCCTCAGTGATGCAATACGAATGTACGTTTTAACAGTGCTTTTATAGTCCTTGAACTCTTGGCTATATTGAAATACAATTTTTCATCCTTGATGTTTTTGGAACGTGTTGAGAGCATAATATCCATGTTTTTCCTAGATCCCAGGGAGACCTCCTTCTAGCTTTTCTTTTGCCCGCTCACAGCAAACCCAGCCTTGTTTGGGTGCTGGGGAACTCTTGTGAATCACTCATCAATGAGGTCAGAAGCGGGAATTGAGCTAGCTGTCTGTATTTTAATTAAATGAGAAACTCAGCATTCTCATCGGATTCTTAGTTTTGGACCTTATTTCTTCCTAGAGCCTGAACTGCTGGAAATTTCCTGATTTTTTTTTTTTTTTAATGACCTGTGTTTTTGTGGGGGGATCCACAGCAATTTTAAGAACTGCTGGGAAAGTAAGCTAAAAATCATGTCTGGCACTTCTCAGTCATCCATTTCTAAAGGCTTCAAAGAAGTATCATTAGCTCCATTTCACGTGTGGGGAAACTGAGGCCCAGATGATTGAAGTGACTTGCTCCAGACCACCCAGCAAGCTAGAAAGAGGACTACAGCTAGGAGCTCTGGCTTGGAAGTTGTGACAAATCCATTCAGAGACACCCTGCAGCCGGAGGAGACACATCACATGCTAGCAGTGAACAGCAGAGATTTTAACCTTGAGAAACAACAGTTATTTAACTTCCGTAGGTCAAACAACAAACTGAGTGTCTAAAGAGTAGAAAGACCTGGTGATCTGAACCTTCTCACATTCAGATGGCTTGCACCACTGGGCTGGCAATGAGAAGTTTGTGTCTCTGCATGAACTAGAGAGGAGGGGGTATGCCTCCATGGCTGAGTCAATCTTCCCAGGATTTCCTCTCTCAATAAAAAATAAAATAAAATAAAAAATAATTTTTTAAAAAAAGAAAATCTTTGGGTACTGAATGAGATTGTTTTCTCCTGTATTCAGCTGTGATGGTAGCCGGGTACTCAGGCTCCCATGAGAGAATTATCTTTCCTTTCTTTGTGTGCAGACACCCCATATTTCTTTAGATACCATCTGTTTTACTAGACGAGGCATCTGATGTTTAATCAGAATACAAACAATCTTATTTTGTGCATGTGTGTCACAGTAGGAACCTGGCAGGACAGAACAAACTTTGAACCTCTGCTCTGGACTATCCAAGTAGGCACAAGTGGAGAAATACTTGTACTACCCTCCACGGTCTAGAATAAAAGCTTTTCAGCAGCCAAAGGTTGAACACATCTGATGTTTTCCTTGTTTCTCTTACAGGCTTCTTCAGATAGAGAGGGAAGCAAGCAGCAGGATAAGAGATTTGCTATGTAATCTTCTGCAAAAGATGGGCAGAAACAGGCAGAAGCTACAGTGGGGAAAGATGGGAAACTGTAGGCAGAGGAACTCAGTTCTGAAATATTTTGAAATGATCTTATTTTGCTTATGCCCTCCAGGATCTCGGTGGTACCCGTTTCATAGCACGGTCACAGCACAGGAACTGAGGGGTGAACTCCAAGCAAACAGTAAAGAACGGGGAGATGTGGTT
Source organism: Anas acuta (assembly GCF_963932015.1). NCBI lineage: Eukaryota > Metazoa > Chordata > Aves > Anseriformes > Anatidae > Anas > Anas acuta. The sequence continues at coordinate 32,251,785 of NC_088981.1, forward strand.
ACATCTGTTTTAAAGGAGAGCAGTATAAACATTTCATTGAAATTTTCTTATTAAACTTTCATAACAGCAGTGAAAAGTAAGCTTGTCTAAGGACAACAACAAGCCCAACAACAGCTTCTGCTTTAAAACAATCCCATATTCCTAAAGTTGTGTGCTAATGTTTTTGTAAGCCATCTACTGTGTGTGTGCATTTTTTCCCCCCACTAACAGCCCACACTGCAGGCTGAGATCAAGATGAGGTTTTCATTTAATTCAGAGCTCTGGAATTCAGCCCACTGGAACTGGTATCTTTTGAAGCTCTAATAATTAACATGCCTGCATTCCTTAAACTGCATCACTCACCAGAATGTGCTTTCTGCAGAGCTGAATGAGGGTGAGGACATCGTCTGGCCAGCAGGAAGAAAAGGATGGTGGCCCTTTCTGGAAGGATTCCTGCTGTGTTTGGACAGGTCATCAGGGAGAGGATTCACCTGATCCAGGGGTGGCCAGAAGATTTTTGGCCCCTTTGCACATATGGGAGGTTTGTAGGATGTGTATTGGTCTCTTTTTTTGTTTTGTTTCTTGAACTCAGATGAGAAGCATGCTCTTTTCCACCCTGCATCTCAGCTGTAGAGATGCTCTGGTTCTTTGTTAAACCAATTTGGAAGGAGATACGAGAGAAATCAACTGATCTTTAAAATAAACAAAAAAACAATTGATTTATATCAACTGGTGGGAGGATACGACTTCTTCCAGACCCCTTCCTCCCTCATATGAAAGGAGGGCAGTGAGGCTCTAGCAGTGGCTCAAAGACTGTCTTCTCTGAATCAGCTCCCATATAAGTGGAAATGAGTTGGAAGTGGCAAAGGGGAGTAATGTTTTCAGCCACGGTATGGCCTGAAATAAGTACCTAAGATCCTCTTCTGAAGCGCCAGTGAATCCACTTGGCCTGTCAATATGACCCAGTCCTTGCTGACTTCCATTCATGTGTGAAGGTCTCTGGGTCTCTGATGTGAACATGACGCAATGTTTGTCTCATTTGGAAATTTCTAAGATTATGGTCTCGGGAAGTTTATTAAATCTATTCCCTGTATCAAGGAAGGATCGATTAAACCAACATCATGCCTCATAGTGGTCTGTCTGCCCCGTTCTGGAATGCCACCTCTAATGACCTCTCCAGAAAAACTATCCAGTTCTTTTTTTTTTTTTCCTTATTTGTTAGAAGACTTCTCCAATTTCTTGTGCTGCAGTTCAGGCATATTACTTCTCATGCTGTCCACGCTGGACCTGGAAAACAGTTTGTTCCTTTCCCTTTTGCAGTGTTACACAGTGTTATCAAGTCTCCTCTCAATCCTTTTCTCTAAACAACTCCAGTTTATTCAATCTTTCCTTCTACGTCAGGTTTTCTGGACCTCTGATGAGTTTCCATAGCTCTCCTCAGGGCTATCTCCATTTGGCTCCATCCGTGAAGTGCAGTGTCCAAATGGGGCAGAGTATTTCAGCTGAGCTCTTTCCCATGCTGAGAAAGAAGCATCATCTAGCCTTTCTATATGTTTCACAGTCCTACCAGTGGCTGCTATTCCAGCACTTAGGCCAACAGCTATTCCTCAATTTAGGGGTAAATCAGAGATCTCTAGCCATTAGCCAAAGCAAAGCAGGTACTCAGACACTGCATTTCAGCACACCCCTGGCTCTGGGTGGACTGGTGGCTAAATCCACAGAGGGCTCTTATTTAGCTCCCTTTCTTCTTTCTTTCCTCCCTGCACAGAAAGGGTGACAAGGTGTGGCTTGCCAAGGCAGACTGCCAACAACTAAAATTTCCTATACAGCTGTAGAAATAAAGAACTCTTGAGCATGCCTGGTCCCTACCACACCCTTTCCCTGGCTCTGCCTTGCCCTTTCTCGCTGAAGTACCCTGCTCTGCTGCCTACACATGCAGGGAGGCACACAGGGTTGCAGGGTACAGACCCTGCCTCTTCTTATGCTTTTTTTTTTTTTTTTTTTTTTCTTTTCTTTTAGGTGAACAGATTCTGCAGTATCAGGTGTATGGCATGTATCATGCTGCATGGCTGGGGCCCGTCTCTGTGGTATCCTGGGCTTTTTCTAGTATCTGAGGGAGAGAAAGTGTCTGGGTTGGCTGTTCTTACTTCACTCTCAGTTAATAGTAAAGGTGCCCCTTACATTCAGAAGGACTGTGAGGTACGTCCTTATTCTGACCCAAAGCTTGAGCCTGGCTTTTCTGCCCATTTTACTTTTAGCAGAGATTTGATGGTTTATTTCACTGATGTCCCTGGCAGAAGAAGGGAACAGGCAGTCCTGAAAACTACTTCAAAAGTATTAATAGTTAGATTGGGACCACGTCTCAAGCTGTGGGTGCAAGGGCACTCAATCTTTGGAGATGCTCAGCTTCCTGGAGGTCGGCAGGAGTAAAAGTCTCCAAGCTTTTCTTACCACCCTCTGGGATACGAACCAACTGAAATCAAGGAGTGACTGCCCTGGCTGCCTGCTTGTATTAAAACCAGTTGTATGAAACTGACCCATGGAGTAGAAGAAATGAAGAATTTAGTCTGAAAAGGGGTGGAGATTCATTGCATTTTGATGTGTGTTTGGGGAGGCTGAGCACAATCAGAAGTGATTGTTTTTGTTACTGATGTTTTTATCACCCAGCACAATTGTGTATGTTGTGGAATAAGAATAATTTAATTCTAGTCCAAAGCCAAATAAATGTTGCTGAATAAGAATAATTTAATTCTAATCCAAAGCCAAGCCAAATCTAACGGAGCAGGCATTCCTAGCCGTGTGGAGAAAGGCAAGGTGTTTTTTCTTCTTACAGTAGGAAAAGTGCATTTTTTCCAGCCTTGCATAACTCAAGAAACAGCTGGATGTATTTACACTCAAACTTTTCAATACAATCTACCTTTCAGATGAGAATAAGCAAGACAAAATTAAATAAAATGTTCAGACAGCAGACAGAGGAAATGTTGGGGTTCACAACCATGTCTGAAGCTATCCTTGACAGGCCGTGGTTTCTGAAAATAGGATAAACTGAGAAAATGATTCAATACGATTAATACTCTGTATTATGAGAGATTGATGTTAGGTCATCACGATTGTCTCCCTACAAACAGAGAGTAGAGAAAAGGTATTACGGTGTAGAGCAAAGAGTTTCGTTAAATTATTATATATTTTTTTATTTTTTATTTTTTTATTTTTTTGCATTCAAACTGTCACATGTTTATTTACTACAAAACATTAATTTAAAAGATGAAATTTCTTAGCAATAAGCCCCAGCCCTGCTCAGAATCACAAAGGCTGTGGCTTGGCTATACGTGCAGATGTGATGCCAGAGAGAGCCACTCCTATGCCATCTTCGCTAAGAAAAAACACGGGAAGTGGTTGAATGGGTGATTTTATGAAGCTGTGACTGTCTATGCTATCGATGCTATCAGAGGCTTTAGTTACATAGCAATTGCTTGCAAATATCTGGTGATTGATGACGTAAATGTGCCATGATTTACTCTCTCCATGGGCTTCATTTAGGTACCTGATGTCTGTCTGTGGTACCATGCACGATGTCTTTGAAAAGCAGCTTTTGTAACTGGTCTTGGCTTTAATGAAAACCAGAATCCTTTCAGGAATTGAACAATAAATTTGTTAAGCATTTGTTTTTGTAGCTGAACTTCTAGTGACAAAATATTTAAGGCATAATATAGTACAATTGGTTTTCATCAGAGAGAGAAGATGTATGAGGTAAGGGTGTAAAGAGTACCTAATTATATCTACAAAGTTGTATTACGCAAGTAACCAATTTAAAAAAGTATGTATTGGGAGATCTTTCAGTCAAAACAAATGTATTGTTTGAAGTGTTTAGTGAGTGTAAGAATCTGATTTTCCTGCTGTTGTTTTTTAAATATCTGTGGCTTGAACTTGATTTTCTAAATTTCCATAGAGCTGTCCAAATTGGTTAGCTATTACAGCCATATTTTAAACTTTATTTTCAATTTCTCTTGCAGTCTATCTAGTATTTATCAGTTCCAGGAAAAATCTTGACATAAAGGCTGGGTCATTTTTCAATTTAATATTTTTTTTAGTGGGTTTTTCTTCCTCATAGATACAGCATTATACTTTATTTTTTAGCTTACATCTGAGGTCTTCACTTACAATAAAAAGAGGGCAGAAACATGGCTCTGGATTTCATTCTGCCAGAACTCCATAACAAGGTAATAAAATAAGACAAGTATTGTAGTGTTGAAATTACTGCATGAGATTTTATGGATTGCATGATAGCTGCCCAACACTTCTTAGGAAGGAGGGCTGGAGACTAGTTGCAGGACCTGCTCTCAGGACATGGCATCCTTGCTTGAGGTATGTGGCTAAGAAGGAGGGCTCCAGGTCTTCCCCTTCATCAGTCCTTTTCGGGGACTGATAACAGCAGCAGTGGCTTTTTGGAGGCAGAGGCCATCTTTTGCATGGAATTAGCCTGCAGCCTGGATGGCACACACAGGCAGCTGCTTGGTGTGAGGTGGGTTGGGACTACAGAGATGTTTTTCTGTTAAATTATAACTGTCACCTATCAATCACTGCATAGAAAATAGTTTTGTGTGGAGTGAGATTCCTGAGCTCCAGTATTAGATGGCTTTCTGTCTTACAGGTAAATCTTGTCTGGTCTAGAGTGCAGATGCCTGCCAGACCTCTTCCCAGAGCTGGGATACCCACAGTGTTGCATTTGTTGATGTCAAACACTGCCATCCTTTCTTCAATGGAGCAGTAATAGAAAATTGTCCTCAGTTTAGTTTAACAAGCTTGTTGGAATTTTATGTATTTGACACCTCTGCTCCTCTTAAAATTCAACTGCAATAGGCCATGTGCTTAGAAGTTAGTAGGGGAAGACACGTTGTGATTACACATCTTAATATATATCTTAATATTAATATCTTAAGGAGCTAGGACAAAAATAATAAGGATATTAGTTTTTTGAATAAAATATCGAGTCACATAAAGATGTTATTGAATGCAAACTCTACAGGTTTGGCAGGATCTCATTTGGAAAATGAATTATACATTATAGGAGTTAGCCGGAAAGCAAATTGTCTGCAGATTCCTTAGTAGGACAGAGCTCAATTTTCTGCTCTTCCCCCATATGAAAGACAAGTGATGAGGGAAAAAAAAAATGCATTAACTTACTTAGATTGTAGGAAGTCAAAGGGGAAATGAGCTCTGATGTTTTATTTGCTTTCAACATTATGTAACAGAATAGGTCTAATGTCAGACAGCCATGTCACAGAGAGCTGATTTGTATTCACTATTTGTAAAGTTAACTAAACACATATTTTTGAGTTTAACTTGAGGATTCTCCTTCTTCAAACATGAGGTGACCCTTAGTGATGCCTGCAGAGGTGTTTAGCACATGCTCTACTAGAAGTATCTGATTGCTAGGGTGAGGACCCTCATTTTCTTTGGAAAAAGATAGGGGTTTTTCAGGATAAAATGCAAGTTAAGCAATTAAGAAAAAACACTTTGTAGTATCTTACAATGAATGCATAAAAATAGGCTTGCATCTGAAATAGGTAAAGTATTTAGTAATGTAAGCAGATCTTTTGGGAAAGATAATGTGGTTTTTGATTATTTTTTCAAAAAATCAGGAAAATAAAAAGTAAATCAAACACACACACACATACAAAAGGAATGCTTCCAAAATGGTAAAATTAATTACAACAGTATATCAGAGAACTTTTCCAAACGTATTAATGCCACTATGATCAGAGAACTGATAGATTTTAAAGCAAGGAGGAATTATTAACATTAATCTCTTTCAGTTTTCGTTAGAGCACAAAGCATAGAATTTTGCCCTGCACTTTTTGCTTTGTGCCTGGAGCATTTGTGTTAGGTGTGAAAAAAATTGGTATTGACACAGACTTGAAGGCATGGAGACTTTAAGGCATCCTTCCATAAGCTGTTGTAACTGTTTTATTTCCTCACAGTAGAAATTTGTGTGCTTTACTGTTTGAGCTTGTCTAATTTCATCTTCCAGACACAGGATCCTGTTATGTCATTATGCAAGGCATTAAAGCATCTGGTTCTTACAATGTGAACGCCAGTGCCTGCGCTGAGACAGGTACATCTACTCTCTCAGATGAGGATAACGCTGTGTATGTCACGTCCCTTGAATGCATGAAGGCTTTCCCAAAGTTAGAGAATCCCATCAAGAATGGATGCACTGGTTCAACCCTGTCATTCCAGAACCAGGAGCAGAGGCCAAGTATTGGTCTGGTTATTTCTGTCACCAGAAGCATGATCTGTCATTTCACTGAGGTCATGAAGATAATTAACTTGACTGTCTCTTCTATATCATTTTGAAAAATGCACTTGATATTTGTCATCTCCTTTCTATAGCATACAGAATCAGCATAAATATGAAAGCTTAAGTAAACGATGTATTTTGATGGATGTTCTCCACTGAGAAAGAGAGAAGGAAAAGGCAGAAAACTATTTAAGAAATTATGGTGACATTTTGATTTTTAAAGTTTAGGATAAGTATATCGGAATAAGTGAATGGTCTTCAGACACTGCAATTAAAGGTTTGGGGCATGCAGAACTTACTAATATTTTCCTTGTGAAGCCTGCAATTGGTTGATCTCAAGTACTGTCCCCTTTTAGTTCATACTATTTATGCTAGAAACAGGAATATAAGGTACTTTCAGATCAGTTTAAAAAAAATCAGATTCTGGCCTCCTGAAGGCATAGTTTCAGAGACATTAAGTTTCTCTGAACATTAATGATGACAAACAAGCAATATCTGTGGGATACTGATGTCTTCTGTGTTAAGGCTAGTTTCTTTTGCAAACTCTGAATCATATTATATACAGAAAGAGAAAATATTGAAGTTCTCAAAAGACAGAATATTCGATTTGCATGCATCCTTTAGTCTCAACTCACTTCGTTCAAGCTCCAAAGAAATGTATGTATTCCTGTTTCTTTGCCTTAAATATTCTCATGAAAAGCAGTTAAACTTTACAAAGCAGTTTCTGTATTTGTTTGGATTTTTCATAGATGCATTGCCTCATTTAATTTGCTCCTTGAAAATAATTTGGGAAAATATTTACAGCATAATTTGGATAAAAATATTTGTAACAGCAAAGATAAATGACTGGGTCTGAAGGAGAAGCATTCCTGTCTGGTAACACATGTGGGATATTACTTTGTACTCAAAGCTCAGGGTCAACCCCACAAATGGCATAAATGCTCAAGCTAGGTGCTTGGTAACCTGGAAATACCAAAACAGAGCCCCAGAGCCCTCACTTTGCTGCCTCCCAGTCTTAAACCCGTAAAGTCCTTCCTTGCTTGAGGTGCCAGGGCTTCTATTCTACAACTCCAGTTGCAACCTCAGCATGTTTCTGGCAATGCTTTGGGTGGTTCTGCAGTCCTCAGATGGACTTTAGCTCAATTAGTTAAATACATATACACACCTTTACATGTGTATGTGTATATGCATATGTCTAAAAATGAACCTACAAATGTTCTGTAGTGTGGATATGGAGACCAGAACATTTTCTTCCCAAATTAATGCCCTGATTGCTTCATGAGAGTAAGTTCTGTCCCAGACTTACTGTACATGACTTGGCTTTCCTCAGGCTGAGGAAGAAACTGAGCTCACATCTGACCTCCTTGGCCAGGTGTTCCCAGCAGGAGCATGGCAGGAGGCACAGCGTGGACACTTGCATCCATGCTGGGCCTGTTTCTTTAGGTTCATGGTTAAAAACCTCTCTGGGAGCAAGAGGATGCATTGGGACACATGTCTCTGAAGAAGCTAGACCAGGTCATGCCAGGCTCGATAGTTCTGACACACTTGTCCCACAGGGCAGCTCCAAATCACTGCCCAGGCCTCAGCAGCAGGTTCTCAGGACACATTGGCTGGGATATCCCACTGCCCTGTCTATAACACAAGGTGGTGGGCAGCAGCTCTTCCTGCTTCCTTCATGCAATGAGAGCTCCTAATTTCTAAAAAGGGAGGAGCAAATTGTGCAGCATGAGCATTTGGAAGTATTTAGGGGGGAAGTGTAGTGAAAAATAGGGAAATTGTAGTGTTGTTGCATTCATGGGTTAATCTGCTTGTTTGTTTTCAATTCCTTAATCAGAAAAGAACATTTTAAAGTTGCTTATTGTTTGCAAGGCCACATTTTGTCCAGTTTTCATTGCAAGTTTGGAGAACTTCAGGTGGCAAGGTTTTCGTCACACCCATGTGGACTGAAGTCAGAGTGGTTTTGTCTTCTGCAAGGTGAGTTATCACACACAGTGTAGTGTAGTGGGTGATAGAAATGGGCCTGTTTACTTGGGGATCATGGCTTTGTGAGTGTGTCTGCAATGTCACACATCTGGTGTTTGTCTCTGCAATCAATTTTTCCCAATTTTGGTCTAGCAAGTCTCCTGATAGCTATGGCTACCCCCTAATATCTGAAGCAGAGAAACAGGTTTTCCAGTTCGCTAGAGCAGTCTCCTCTTGCCCATCTTACTGCTTCTTTTGTTGCTCCTTCAGCACAACTGCATTCATGCCAGAACAAAGTAAGAAAGCATTGAAATTTCCTAGTGCCGGCAGAGACCCACACAAAATGATTAAACTGGATTTGTCCGAGCTTTTGCCATTTCATTCTTTCTCAGATGTTTTGTAGGGAAGTTGTGCTCTGACAAACTATTGTGTTGTTTTTGTTTGTTTGCTTTTTAAGCATTAGATGTTTTATAAAGTTCGTTTTGATGCTCCAGTGACTACACAGATTGCTACTATCCGTTAGTAATTGCCTGAAGGATTAGGACTAACATTTAAAATAATGTAACTGGCATGTCTTTTTGATTATTACAGAACTGCCACATGAAGTATTATTTGGCGGCAATTTTATGATGTGCCCAACTGGAAGAAAATGCCTATTTTATTAAAAAAGAATGCACCCAAGGACAGTGCAATGGGACCCTGATACAAACGTTTCACAATAGGACACATTCTCATGAAGTGATTTAGTGTCTCAGATGGGATTTAACTCCCAGGGAGAATTCCAGAATTGTCGCTTACTGACACTGGTTTATTTTCAGTGGAGAATGCTGGCTTCTCAGAAAAGGAGGAGGGGAGGGAAGAACCATCTAATTTGTTTTATCCCTGTGTTTGATGGGTCAGGGCAAAGTTATTTGGGGGCAATTCTGCTACATTCCTTGTCAGATGCTCATTCCTCAAGCGCTGAGCAGGAAATTTTATTGCTTTCACTTGGGGCAGTTAAAAATAATAAATTGTATTTGAGAATAGGAGATATATTTTATGTCTCTTATAAAATTTGCCCTCAAAGATCTCCATTACCTGTGCAAATGCACCAGCAATCTTGTTAACATTTAACAAACAGGAAGCACAGAAAGAAAAAAAAATTAAAATAAATCTTTTGCGTAGTATTCCAAAGCAAATTTAAAATCTTTTTTTCCTGCTTTGCATAGGCCTAAACCAATTTCCTACTCAGAAAACATGCTGCTTCCATTGACAGTTCTGATTACGGTGTAACTACAACTACTGAACTGTCCTGTTCGAGCTGAGTTGTCATTGCTGCATTTTGGAAAACTGAATTTGTAAGCCTGACAAGGACTGAGTGGGACTACTTGTCTACAGTAAGCACGTGTCAGCAGGGGACATAAAGCTAAATAACTCCATGAATTTTAACTGACACAGAATGTAAATTGTGTAAGTAATAGGCAGGACTCTTGTTGGAGAGCTATATTCATAACTAGATGCTATATGAGCTCTAATTAACAAAAGGGAAAAAGCCATTTTCAGAGCTATTTTCCCATAGGAGGATTTTTTTAATGGTAAAACATGTGTTATGAGTACTGTTCTTATATGTAGATGTGTCCATATATGCACATACATGGGTATAGTGCAAACTGATCCCTTTCTTCTGTTTTTAAGACATGCCTGAGAAAAATCCAAGTTCTAATGTATAAAATATACACAAAAATACAATGGCGAGTATTTTGTTCGCTAGCAATGGTTCTCTGTTCACTTCTCGATCAGAAATCCAACATAGAGTTAAAACATACTTCAAAGTTTTTCTGTATTTATCATGTTTTCTGAGAAGCTGTTAATGCATAATGCTCAGAAAAGTCAGAGATTACATGAGTTTGCTTTCCTGCATGACAGAAAAGACTTTTCAGGTGGATGGTCTGTTGCATCTCAGAGACCCTCAAGATTGGCAGTATCTATTTTACTGTCTTGTGTATGCCTTACTGGCACCTGGAACAATCCATTCCTTTCTTTTCAACAAATCCATGCTTAACTTTAAACATAACATGATTGTGTTTGACTTCTCTGTAGGTTCCTTACATAGAAGGGAAGAGAGAGAGACCTGTACATCTCTGCCTTGATCCTGGAGGGTGTTTCACTTGGGCAGCTTAAAGATGCTGGGAACTCCAGTGTACAGACGGTAGGTTTTATTGCTTTTGGGTTTTGGAGTAGGCAAATTTTTGCTGCTCTCCAACTGTTTACATTGCATGCGTATTAAGCTGATTCTAGAAGGCCTATAACTTGCTCTAACAGAGTTATTGTAAGTATTGCCAATTCTGGCACTTTGTCACCTTGTACAATTTACAAAATTACAAAATTACAAAAAAAAAATGTTTTTTGTTTGTTTAAATTATGAAAGAACATTTTAATGATAAATTTTACTGTCTAACACTCTATGTATGCCATTTGGGTATATGAATTCCTTGAATGTGAGCATATACTTGAGGACTCTGATTACTCAGGAGCTGAAGTGCCACAGATAGTGACTGATGCTCTCCTTTCACTGGAAATGGAATGTGACAGGACCAGTTCAATGTATATTTTGATGGAGAGCAATTGATGGACTGGAACAACTTAGTCAAGTCACAAGTAACTGCTGAGCTTGAAGGAGCAGAACAGAACAAAAGTATTTGGGAGATGCACTTCTCTGAAGAAAACACTCTGTAGTGTGTCTGTATTTAGGCAATTTCTTCTTCCTTTCCTCTTACCCTCCAGAAGGTGGTTCTGTGATAACTGAGGCATCTATTTTCTTTGTTGTCTGCTGCCTCTGCAGAGCCTTCTGAGCATCCATATCAGGCAGGTATATCTGTGTCAAGTCACAAAATGCAAGGGAGTTTAATTAGGACATGCTAAAAGTCTTAGCAGATGCCAAGCACAGACATACTCAGAATTACCAACACCTTTATTTTTATCTGACTCAGTTTGTTTTCAAGCTTGAACATGTGTGTTCACCAAGATTAGAACTATTTGCATGCCAGGTTTCAGAGTTCAGTTATTTTGGGGTTAACTCCATCAAAAAAAAAAAAAGTCTATGGCATTTGATCAGAAGATTAAGGGGAGGTGATTTTATTTATGGAAGAAAGAAAGATCATTTTTCTGTCAAATTAAAGAAAAGGCAAAACTATGCATGGAGATCAAGCACAGGAGAATCCAACTTCCAAGGGAAAGTATTCTGTCTACATTTTCTTGCTTCTCCAAAGGTAAAAATTAATCTTATTTCTGGGTCCATGAGTGCTGGTCCTTACAGCCATGTATGTGAGCTCTGCTGCATAAGGAAGCAGTTCAAAGGAAGTCATGGTCAAATGCACTTTGCTTTTTTTTTTTTTTTTTTTTTTTTTACACCCCATGTTTTTACAGCAAGACTTTTCCATTTCTCAGCTAGATTGAAGTGCATTAGAAAAGTTTGGTTGGATATTTGATCCGTACATGCAGGGTTCTTAAGGGGCATATTTGATATTACCTTGCAATTAACATCTGCTTGTGGGTTATGTGTGTGCATGTAAGAACAGGCCTTGCCATACAACTAATAACTCACCTGATGAAACTACTGATGGCATAATCCAGGTTTATGAAGTCCGATGGGTATTAATTCTCATTAGTGCCAGTCATGAATTTCATAGAATCATGAAATGGTTTGGTTTGGAAAGGACCTTGAAGACCATCTGGTTCCAACCCCCTTGCCTTGGGAAGGGATGCCTCCCAAGAGACCAAGTTGCTCGAAGCCCCATCCAGCCCGGCCTTGAACACTTCCAGGGATGGGGCATCCAGAATTTATAGCACTTCTGTGTGCGAAAGTCAGAAACAGGCAGGAACCTCCTCTGAATTCAGAGAAGTAATAAAACCACTGTCTGTGTCTGCTACTGCATTAACCAGACTGCAGTTACAGCCAAGCCCCTGTATCTTCCCCTTGGTTAGAAAGGGTCTCAGTTTATATTTAACTATTAATAACAGTGGTCCAGATGTGGCTCAGGAAATCCCTAAACTGCTGATTGTCATAAACAGGGAGGATGTTTGGGCGTATCACACTAATTCACACACTCTGTTCTTATATTCTTTTCCAAAGAGCCTGCCCTTGTCTGCTGTTAAAGGCAGGATATTGGGCTAGATGGATCTTTGGTCTGATGCAGGACAGCAGTTCCCATGTATGTGGGGGACAGGGTGGGAGTGGCTGTGAACCCCCATCTCCCAGGGTCTGAGGATCCCAAACATGACTTTCACCTCCTGCTAAAGCATTCTGGCTGTAGTGCTTCATCTGCCATCCGTTTTCTCAAATCCTCTTGCAGCAGTAGTGCAGCACCGGGAGGGAGAGTTGGTCCCCTTTGTAAGGGCTATGTATTTCTGTGTGTTTATTTGTTTATTTTGGCTTGGATGGAGAGGTTTTGTTTTGTTTTGTTTTGTTTTTCTTCATGAACAGGGAATTCAGAAAAGTGACATAATTTTTAATCCTTGACAGTTTATGGGGTTTGAAAGAGATTCTGGATAACACAGAGCAATTAAGATGCCATTTTAATAGTTCTTTCAAGTGAAATCAAGTGAGTAATTAAATAAAATTGAATGAGGACCATGTCAGGCCACCCACAATCTTTCATATCCGCTACAAATAGATGAATAAGTCAGGGTGGGGGGCAAATGTTGTGTGGCTAAGTGGCCCTATTTATGTATTACTCAGTGACTCTAGGAATGCGGTTTTCAGCTGAAAGATTTGATTTCTTTTCACAGTGTTTCCCAGCGAGAACATGCAAGTTTGGCTATTGCTATTCAAGCAGTACTAACTTTTCTATCTTTTAAAATTCTATAAAGTGGTGTTAATGTCATTATTTTGTATAGACTCTCTATGGTAAAAGTCACAGAATATAACCAAGATTTTTAACATTAAACACTGAATTTGAATTTCTGCTGTCTTGTTATGCACATGATTATGTATAGATGCGTGTTGAAAGCTCTGCTTTAGAACACAGGCATGGGGTATGGTATTATGAGTGCTTTTTATTCATTTTACAGAGAGAAAAGAAAGCAAAGTGCAGGCAAAAGAAAAACAGGTGCTGTTGAGACTTCCAGTATGGTAATTAAGTAGGTATCGATGAAAAACAATATCTCTGTTATTTATCAGTTCATTTATTAGGGAAAATAAATTTTTTTTCTTTGAGCTTTTCCCCTCTAATGTGTTAAAATTTGTGCCAGGATTTCACACTATAATTAGAAGTACTAGCTGGGAAATGTATTTCTGAAGTGTATTCTGAGTACTGAAGCTAGAATGCCCAGCCTTGTCTTAGATCTATGCAAAATTTTGGTAAAATATGGACTGAAAAATATTCCATTCAAAATTAAAACTGAGTTATATGTGGACATTTACAAACAGCTTTGAAAACCTGACTTTTATCTTTACTTTTCCTGAAATTTCACCTCCTGCTAAAGCATTACTTTTCCTGAACATGAGGCAGTGGTTCAGTACAACAGACAAAATAATCTTATTGTGTTTTGCATCCAGATTCACAGAAAAACTCATATTGTTCCTTAAGAATTTCCTCTGTGGGATACCTTCTGGGCACAGCAGCTCACAGAGTGGGTATCTGGTAGCACTCGCTGCTCACCCCACATGAACTTGTTTTCCTTATACCTTGTCCATTTCTTGGTGTGTTGCAGTCATCTGATCATGACTCGGTGCCTGTAGGTGCTACCCTAATACATAACTTGCATTTTTCTTCCTCTCCTAAAAGATGATTTCTTGTTTTTCACTGTGAATAAATGGGACACTGCAGGCCCCCTCTGGTGGTCGGAACATCAGTACATTTCTACAGGCTTTCACTCAAAAGTCTGGTCTGCTGAGGGGCCAAAACGTGTGCTTTACACTTTGAAGTCATATGACCATAGTTAGATCATTTTTCTAAGAAAACCACTGGGATGAGCCAAAACCAGAGGAGAAATATGCGTAGGAGAGGTGTTCCAGTGTGTGTCAGGTCCCAGGAATGTGGCTGGTGACACTGTCAGGTCCACGCAGAGCAGCTGCAAAACTCATGATGCTGATTCTCGCTGCCTGGCTATCCTGAGGGTATAGGGACAGTGCTTGGGGTGCCAGGACCAGGCCTGCTGTCTGCTGGAGGCAGGGCAGAGCATTAGGGAGAACTAGGAAACAAAGTCTGACTGCTCAGAAAACACATCTGCCTAATGGCACAGGCTGCTCTTTCTCCAGTCACTGGAAACCACAGGGATGTTGGGTATGGCATACTGAGGTACAAAAAGCATGTAGAGGTTGACTTACTGTTTTTTATGGCTTCCTTCTAATTTGATGTAGTTGGGTTCATGACAACAAAATCAGTAGGACTCTCACACAGAGGATTATGCTATACAACTGTAATTGTAAGACAAAGACTCCCCTAAATATTTTTCCTTTTCCTCTGTTTGCGTGTGAAAAAGGCGGCATTTCCCTTTGCTGTTGTGAGGATGTTTGTTGTCCTCTCTGGCAAGTTACTGTGTCTGACATCCTGGATGTTGAGATGGTTTCTAAAATTGCTGAGAAATCCAAACAGCATCTAGAAATCATTACAGCACCTTCATAAGCAAGCATGAGTGATGTCAGCAGGAAAACAATCTAGATGGCTATCCAAAATCTGTTTTACAACCACTAGCTAGGGCTTCCCCTTCCCTTTTGAATTTGTCTGATTCTCACACATTGCATAAGCTACACTGGAATTTCTTAGGCTGTCCCCTAAGCCCTGAACTTGACTTTTCGTCTGCTGTCTCCCAGCAGCAACACATACCATCCACCACTCAGAGGATAAAAGAGGCCTGTCAACGCAACAGCTGACCGAGAAAATGAGTAATTCGCCAATGTGTTTATTTGCTGAGGGGTACTCGATCAATTCTATCAATGGTAACAAAGAGAATTTAATAGTAATGTACAATAATTCTGCTATTTTAAAACCTCACTAGCCACAATAATGGCTGATGAAGCTCTCATCATTGTTATGTGATTCTTATTAGCCTGTTCTTAAGGAAGCTGAGAGATATTTCCTAAAAATACATTTAATGTGTAAGATTTTGTAAATGCATCGGTTTCCCAGAAATCTCTCCTTTTCTTCATCTCCCAGCAGCAATTCTGCATACCTGTGGACGGCAAAAAATGGCTCCGTGCCATAATACACTTCGAAGTTTCAAACTCTGCTAGCAAGGGTCATTGTGACCAAAGGAATCTGAAAGCTTTTTTTTCCTGCACTAAGTCTGAAGGCCCTGCACAATTTGCTGGTGATGTACGCTCTTGGAAGCTCCTCACCACCATCAGAAAGGAGGTAAGCTGCCAGAGTAGCTGGACTGCTTTACAGTCTAGAGTATAATTGAAGTTTATGAATTACTGTGGCATATATAGATACTTTCAAAGTAGGAACTTAAAAATGAGTATGAGCATTTTTACTAGTTCTTTTCAATATAGACCTAGAAAAAGAGAATTTTGGATGAGATTTTTTAGCTATTCAACTTCAGTCATTCACCATGTGAATAAGCAATACTTGTGTATGGGTTTGCTGCAGAGGAGAATGGGCTTGAGAGGGAAGAAGAGGAGTTTATAGTTGCCTCAGGAGCTTTCTTTTCCAAAGTGTCAAAGACTGGGTTACATTCAAAAAGGAGCTTGTTGACCTTAAGAGACGAGGATATTTTTCATAAGCAATCTTCGACATCTTTTTCCTTTGCTGAGTTGAACAGATATCAAAGTTTTGTTAGGCACGTACCAGTCTCTGAATGTGTCAAACCTTAAACTTGTTTTTGCTGAACTAAACAGCCTGAATTCGTGGAGCTTCTCATTTAGAACATTTATTTTCCAGGTGGCTAACCAGTAGTGCTGGAGCTACACAAGATGCAAGGAGCTAAGGTGCAATGCCATGCCAGGACCATGTTATTTGGACTGTGTTGACCCAGCTGCTCATGGGTGAGCATGGTTATGGAAGAAGGTGAGTCAGCAGACTCTCTCCTGTCACAGCCTTGCCTCATCCCACATGCAGTGAGCAGTGGGCCTCCTGAGGGACCAATGCCTTCTAATGATCATTCCTGACACATCCATTTCCTTGCTTTTGGTCAAACAAAGATTTTGGTACAGGGCTTATAGGACAAGGAAGATTAACACCTCTGTGTTAATAATTGTGGTTTTCCTCTGAACATTTTATGATTTGTCAGCATCCTTTCTGAACTGCAGGCACTAAGCCGGGACAGTAAGTTAGCAGTAACTGTTCAGGATTCACGCAGACATATGATAGCCATCCTACCTGATATACCCTTGAGTATACGCTTAGTGGGTCCAAGAGCAGCTTTGTCTCATTTAGCAGTGTTTCTCACTGGGAGCTCTTGTTGACTTTTCAAGGACCTAAAGCTCATGAAAGAGAAGCCTGTTTTTTTCCTAACTGCAGTTAATGATGAAGGGAAACACAATTACACTGAGGTCTTTTTTACTGTTCTTTTTCCTGGGGACCAGCTTCATTCCTGTGCCCCAGATACAAAGACCTTAGGTATGAATTGTTAAATGGCTGAAAGGACCTATTCTCTCTCTTTGTTCAGGCAATACACAACATATGTCAGCAAAGAATTGAAAGAATTTTGGTATGGGCATGCATTCCTCTGACCGGGTGCTTGCATGCAAGAAAATTTATAGAATTATAATAGTAAGAGCTAATATTTTGCTCCTATCCTTGGCGCAAAATACCAATTAAAGTTGAGTGAGACTCCCCTGTTCATCCTGCTGTTGATACAAAGAGCAGCTCCAAAATGCTATTCTAGAAAAAGATAAAATGCTAAGAAAAATACAGTATGTAAGCAAGTTATGGGCAGGTGTGTCATATATCTAAACTGCCGTGTGGGCCCCAAATTACTTTGACAGTACTTTCCTGTAGCAGGATTTGGCTAAGATCTTCCGTCCTTCTTCCTCATTGCCACTGCTGGCACCTCCCCAGGCTCCTGCCAGATAAATCCAGCCCTGAACAGCAGCCCGAACACAAGAGGCTGATAAAGACGTCGGGTCATAAATTAGGGACAGATGCAACTAAATGAGGAATTTTGCAGACACACTTGGGTGGTGCTGGGGAAGAGGAGATAGAGGCAAACAGGAATTTTTAGTAGGAAAAGCCCAGTTTATCTGCAAGATCAGCTGAGGACAGAAAAGGAAAATGAGTTCATAGATCTAAATTAAACAAGCTAGGATCTGGGCCACAATGTAAGGATGCTCCTTCATAACAGCAATAAAATGGAGGCAAAAAGCACGCACAGGCTTCATTTCTTCATTACAAACTTCGTAACGCTCCGTACTTGGCAAGCTCCTGATTCACCCTGTGTGCCAGAGGATTTTCCTGGCTAAAGCAGTCCCTTGGCAGATGCTCCCCCACCTCAGTCCCAGAGATACCATCTCCCAAACAGCCTGTGTGGCTAAGGGGAGGCTCACTATATTATCATTATGGTATCCTGAAAAATATAGACGGGGTCAATGGTTAGAGAAAAAATTTTGAACATCACCACACTCGCAGAAAGAGTGCTTTAATGTGTGAGGTTACTCCGAGTCAGATTTTCACTTAGACTGAGGTTAAGGAACAGGCTTACCTCAAAGCATCGATCTGTGGTACAAAGATAGGAAAACAAACCCCACTATTAAAACCTCATTTGGTAAGCATCCTCTCCAGGGTCTCCATGGGCTCTCGAGGCTGCAGGCTAGTGCATACTGCCCATCCAAGTTATGGGGTGCACTGACTGGCACTCTACAGACATCCTGTTGTTATATGCAAAATTAGGAAGTAGGCAGAGCCACTCCCTCAGTAAGGACAGCTTTTTCCAGCCAGAATGGCAGGACTGCTGTCTTCCTGCCTATCTGTCCCATTTCTCAGGGCACTGGATTCTAACACAGTGCTAAGGGTATTATGTCATGTCTTCCCCCTTCCTCCTGCCCCCTTCCCACCCCGAAGGTCACTTGGTTAATATGTCTATTGTATGCTTTAATTAGTACATTCCTGGCTGCAGGCTACCTTCTCCTCTTCCTGTCCTCTTCAAAACACAGCAGTTTATACGGTATATATTATTTTTTTAACGTTAATTGTGCAAAGACCTTTTAGGAATTGTAATGTTTAGTTTGGTACGACCTTTGCACAAGATCTGCACATGACATATACACTGCAAACACTAGCTTACGGTGGCAAGCTGCCAAAGCTCCCTAGCATCTTATCACCTCTTTGCCCACTTCCAATTTGTTAGATTTCTGGGGAACCCTGCCACATACATAATATAAATGTATACAAATGTGGCAAAACTCTATTCGTATCTGTTCCTTAACACCTATCCTGTGGTGTGCCAAGCTCAGGACTAAAAGGTTGCCTTTGACTGGTGTCTAAAGGAAGCCTACATTTGTGGCACAGCAGAGTCTGAGAATAAGGACTAGCCCAGTGAGCTGGAGGAGAGATTTCTTTTTCCTGGGAGGGCTGCTGAAGAGGGGTATGTGTACCAGAGGGAGGCAAGAAGTGCCTCTGGTGATTTTCTGCTGTTATAAACTCTGGTCTCAGAGTTTATAACACACAGGTGGGTGCCAGCTTCAGCGAGCCTGCTGACCAACCTCACTCTGCTTCAGTTATAGCACCCATGAAGAACTGAAAGACCAATGACTTATCCCTAGCCTCAGTTGGAGAGAGACAGGGAGGATCTTATCCATGAGGTGAGTAACTGTTGAGAGGCATTAATGATAAAGTAATCATGACAACCACATAATTTCACAATGTCAACCTACGCATGCAGTGACAGAGGCAGATCTCGGAGGAGGGTAACCTCTGGCAGGGGAAAAAAGGAAAAGCAACAGTGAGCAGCTGGGAGGGTGCCCGGGAGCTTCAGTCTCTGACCCAGTTCAGCTGCGGATTCAGCAACACATCCAAGCAATGTCTCATTAACAGCTTTATAAATTTCTGCAATATCTGGGTGTTGTCTAAAGGTTTCCCTTGAGCACACCCACGTAATCTGAGCCTCAGCCAGTACGGCTATAGAATCTACAGGAAAAACTAACAATGCTTCTTTTTAAGAAACAGATATCAGCATCTGAAATAAGTCACTGTGCTTGACTTAGCCAAACCAAATTCCTCATGTCTAGAGTTTTGTCTATCTAATGATAGCAGGATTAGACACAATATGCATGAATATACTGCACGACTGTGCAAAACCAAATAGTGCCACAAAGATAATTGTGGTTTAATTAATACAGTCTGCTGCTCCATGCTCCACCAAGTTTTTGATTATTTGTCCATCTTTAAATTTTCAACAAAGCATTCCTGCACAGTCGGATGCCTTCAGGAAAAAAAAAAAAAAAAAAAAAAAAAAAAAAAAGAAAAAAAAATGTATCTTGCTTTCCATTTTGGAAGTTTGGCTTGTTTTCAAGCCATTTCATTCAATAAAATATTTTTTTTTGGTTTATTAACAACACATCTGTCATCTCCATTTTTTAAAAAACTTTTTGACATTCTAAATTTATGTGAATTTCATTAGTGAATATGAAATATTTTTACATACAATATAAAAAAAAAAAAAGCAATTTGGAAAAGATGTTTTTGTTAAGGACATAAAGATGTTGCCGAAATACTAAGTTTATTTGTTAACTTTGTTCAATGATTTCAATTTCATGTCTCAAACTCCAGATTTTAAAAATATGTCTCTCAACTTAAAGGTGGTGCATTTTGCCCACTCACCACAGTTTACAATAAACTGTTTTCATGGTTATTTGGTGCAAAAGACTGAAAATAAAAACATATTGTTCTGAGCATTGTGGACAACTTTTCCAGACGGGGAAAACAGAGGTTTTTATGACTTAAGAAAGCAGAGTTCCCAGAGGGCTGGTCTGCTTTTCTTCCACTTTTCCCTTTAGGATTTTCTGAAAACATTTCACTTACTTTTGACTCTGGAGTACATTTATAGGCTCTTACTTTTAGGGTTTTGTGTGTACCTCCCGTGTGCACATTTCCAGCCCTGCCTTCTGCCTGCTTTCCCATGCTGACAGAGGTATCGCAGCACTCTTGTTTATGTATGCTCACTCAAATATGACTGAAGATTTAAAGAGGTGGAGGTGCCTGTTTCTGTGTTGTTGGGATTTTTTGTTCTTCCCACAGGCTGCTAGGCAGAAATTTGCTCTCTGCCTACAGTGGGATAGGCTGTGTCCTCTATATTCTATAGCTGTACAGACTGAGGCTCAGATCGTGTGGGTGTGTTTAGGGAAAACCTTTAGACAGTCTCCAGGAGGAGCCTTGGTAAGGTGGGGTGCCCTCAGAGGGGCCTGCTCCTGCCCAGGGCATCCCCTCGTGCAGCAGGCGGATGGGCAGTGAAGCTGGGCTCTGACCCCCAGCTTTCTCCCCACACACCGTGTTTCTGTCCTGGCCTGTGCCCGTGTGGAGAAGAGGTCAGAAGCTTAGCGGAAACGGAAACCTCTCTGCCCGTCAGCTCCCAGGGGTATCCTCCAGCCAGCAGCCCATGCCCTCCCTTCACTTCCCAAAGCAAAAGCAGAAGCAGAAGCAGCACAGCGAGGTCTGAGAGGGCGAAACATGCCTTTGTCCACTCCCTTATTATCCTGAACAGCTGGGTTGGAGCCACACAAACCCCATGGCCACGAACAGCAATATTAACTTTAAAAAGAAAATCCTATTTTTGAGTGGCCGTGCCAGCTGCTCAACAAGCCCAGCTTTCCAGCAACTCCAAATTTCTTTGTAAATAGGGAATCGTAACAAAATAGGGAACAAGAATCGGAAGACTGAGATTTAAACTGGGGGTCGCCAAAATTACCTTATCAGTTGTACCTAAATTAATAATCTAATTTTGAAAAGAAATTAGAACCTAAGCAGCTGCTGGTGGCTTTCTTGAAGCTGTTTTAGAAATAGTCAGATTATGGGTTTCTGAGTATTTGCATGCAGATGCTATTAAAAAAAATAAAAATAGCCTATTCTTAGGATATACTTTTGTTCATTGTTGATTCTTTGACCTAGCAATCCAACTAGTAAGTATACAAATACTTTAAAACTTAAATCACATAAGAAGTATATTGTACTCAACAGAGGGGGACCCAGTGTACATTTCTTGTTCAGCACAAGCCGTGAAAAGATTAGTTGCTGAATAACTTCCCAATATTTCATGTTCTTTTAAGCTGATAAGCTTCGCTGTCAAACTAAACTCTTTTAATATTTGATGTCTTCTCAAAAGTGATTTTGTGTGATTTCTCTGAAGTAATAGGTTATTTAAACCTTAATTCCATGTTATTTAAATGTTTTGTTAAGGCTAAAGCTTGGTTATTTAACTGATAAATCTGTTAGTCTGCTTAAAATAATTCTTAAACATTAAAGCTTTCTTAGTAGCTTAATTCAAGAGCATTGTCTATACCTCTCTAAAGGAAATTAATACATTTTTAGCTACAGTTGCAAGGTGTTAGGAATTATGGTGGATGTACAGTCTCCAGAACTGGGTTTTTCAAATACAAAGTCCTGCATCAGCATAGCAGTTATTATTAATCCATGGGTGATGTGCCAGGAGACACTTGCAGTTACATTGATATACTTGATACCCAGTTGGGAAAAGCCCTGAACTTTGCTAAGATGGAAAGAAAATTCTCCCACCAAAAGCAGGGAGCACGTACAAACTGGCCATGGATAACTGGAGGCTGGAAATGAGAAGCGCGTGTCTTAAGTATCAGAGCACTTAAATTCAATGGCAGCCTTACAAAGAAGTGATGGGGTGAACACTCTCCATTCTGTAAAGATGTGACATTTGCTGTCAATGCAATGATGGGGTTGCTCGTAAGAGTGGACCACTGAGCCATCTAACCCTGGGATCTGTCTTTGTGGTCTGTTCTCATGCAATGGCAGGAGCTTGGCCTCCTGTTCTGTTAAGCTTTCACTTACTCAAGCACAATAATCAGGAGAACTGCGCTATAACTCTGTGACTGTTTCCAGTGCAGGGCAGGAAGGTGGACAGCTGTTGAAAAATGTTAAGGTTGCTGAACTCAGGCACACAAAATTCAGGCCCTTAAATGAGGGAATTCCAAGCTGAAATCTGCCTGCACACCTTTAATTGACATTTTGCCTGGTGCAGGTGCACAGTGCACCTCATTTACATTCCAGCTCCCCAGATTCACAGGACATTTAAGCAGTGCCTAAGTTTTTTTGTTGAACCAAAATGAGGTAGAGAGTTTTCCCCCTCTACTTTTTCCCTGAATGCCTTTTTGCTCACCATCCTGCACGTTTCAGCAGCTCATACCCTGCTTCTTGTACAGCCTCCCTCTCCTCTCCACCTTTCCCCAGATGCAGCATGCAAACCTTTCCAAGGCCACCTGTCTCCCTTCTATTTTTTTTCTGCTTATCTTTTTAAACTGCAGCAGGTGTGCTGTGCCCCAGGACCCAGTGGGGCTGTGGCAGGAGGGTGCAGCCTGGCACCTGCTGAGCCCCATGCACGAAGCACAACCGGCTGCACCTGCGGGATGTGTGGGAACCCTGCAGCCCTACAACTGGCTGCACGCTTGAAGTCCACTGTGGCTAATTAAGCCCTTTTCCAGCACACCAGAGGAGAAAAACAAGTAATATCCGCCAGCCTCTTGCCACCCAACCTGCAGCACGCGTTAGCAAGTCCGGCGTCGGCTTCACTTTCCTTGGCTTTTCCCCTGTGTGAAACGGGCGCAGCTGGGTCAGCATGTTGTAGTCTATAAAGGAAAAGCATTGCATAGGTGTGAGTATTATTAGCTGCTTAATAGAACTAGACAGCATTAAAAACAAACTCGAGGCAGACAGCATGCCATGGCAGTGTCCGTTGAAACTCAGCTGTAGTTATTGCTGAGAACTACTGGAGTGCAGGGAACACATAGTTGCTGTGGTGTTCCTGTAACTGTCAGGACTTTCTCTCTAGCAGAGAGAAACACAAAGAGTGATTTGAGGCTCATGTTTTTCAGTGTTTTGCCAAAAAATAAAAAAAAAGATTTGGAACAGCTGAGTTGCCTTCTCCTCATCTTGATCTTATAGCCCAGTAGAAAAATTTCCTGATAGACTGCTATGTCCTCTCATGCTGTGGGAGCTTTGTGGTCAGTGCAATTGCTCCACACAGGAGCTTTTCCTCCATCTAGGTGACAAGGTCAGTTTTGGTCACCAGGAAAGCAGAAGGATGATTTCCTTCAGTTGATGAGCTCAGAATAAACACATCACCAAACCCATTCTGCCTTTACCAGCTCACAGAAGAGTGGCCATTTGCAGAGGTGGCTAGACTGTAGTCCCTGCAGTGATACGGGGCATTGTGTGGTGATGTGAAAACCTCCAGGACTAAACTGGGAAAAACTTTAATGTTTTCTGACTGAAATTCTGTGGGCTGAGGGAGCAAACAGCAGAGTGTGCAGTTACACAGCCATCCATGGTGCAGCTACGTCCAGTTCAGGGAACTGTCTTTTAACAGGGAACATTTCCCTCCACCCCCTCTACCTTCCACTGTTACCTTTTGATACAGTTCCCCAACCCATTTTCCTATGATTGTGTAACATCTCATAAAAGAAAGTGGATGGTTGGCTTGGTGGTTCATAACAATGAAACTGGTTTATGCAACTTTTATTTTCTAGAGATTTTTCCTAGAGAGCCTTTGTTTGTTTGTGTTTCAGTGTTCCACCTGCAGCTTCTGCATCCACGGGCTACAGCTGCCTTCCGACTGAATTTCAGAGTTTCAGTCCCAAGTGCCATTGGGTAGGTTGTGCCTATGCTTTAATTTGAAGGTTTTTGTTGTTATTATTTTTTTTAATACAGTATTATAGGTAATAACTATATTCAGAAATAATACGCTGAATGCTTTTCTACACTACCTAGAGAAGTAATGTTGTACCAAAAAATCTGTACCGATTTTTCCTAAAGGAACTTGGAAACAAAACAGTATGGCCATTGTATTTCAAACATTAGGGCAATTGTTTAGTACATGTGGTGCAACCCTAAATTTCTATGTCAGAACATGGTGCCAACTCTGAGTCTCCGTGAATTATGGTACTGTAGGCATGCACATGTTTAAACAAGTGCTTTCCTATCTTCAGGTTATATAGTCATATTTATGTATATGGTTTGGAAAAGCCAGACAATGCTCTAACGCGATAAAAGGGAACCTAAAACATATGCTCAATTTTCACACCATTGTACTTTTAAAACAAAGCAAAACCTATTGTGGGGCTTGGGTTTTTCGCTAAGTGCATCGGCATTTGTCATGTATAAGTACTAATAATGTTTATTCTTGTATATCATAAGAACCTTGAAGTAGAAAAAAGAGACCTAGTAAAACAAATACAGATAAACAAAGAATAATTCATTGCCTGAAGTTAAAAGTATTTTGTGTCATAGCTTGTCTTACTACAGTATACTCATAAACCTGTGACTCTAAACATCTTTAAATTACAGGTTTAGGCAGCCAAAATATTAGTGTAACTGGTTTTGGATTCAACAGGCTACCTAGTGGCTTAACCTACTACTGAAGGTCAGGAGAATATAACTCATCCCCCACAACAGCTAGACATCACCAGCTATGCTTCTGGAGGTGTCCTGGAAAATGAAACTGTGAAAACATTCCAAGAGCTTCAGTGGGATTATTGTCTATGACAAGATCCTCTTCGACAATAGACAGACCTTGGTGCATGTAATACCCGATAAAAATCCAAGCTCCCCCTCGGGACCACTCTGCTTGTTGTGCACAGTGTTTCAAATGGATTTTTAATATGCGGAATCAGCACCATCGGTGACTTAAACTAGCTCACAGCTTCTCACCCACATTCTCAGTTTAAGCATTTATTATTCTTTTAAACGTCTTATTTTCTTACTTTTAAAAAAAGTTTTCCCACGTGGCATAATACCTAGCCCTGGAAGATGCTACTCATTGTGCTGTATTTCTCTTTATGGACAAAACAGGATATCCTCTGAGATGCTATTTCTGATTTTTTAAGTCAGGAAAGTAAAAAATCTATTTTCCTATAATATTTATTGGTCTTATTGGAATTACTGTATGGCAACAATGGCTGTATAGAATACTTACGACACTGTGCAAGATTAATTGATTGCAGAATCAGCGGTACGCTCAAAGAGCATTAGCTTTTCTCAAGATAAGAATATTATCACAAATTAGAAGAGGACTGTAACAGGCAGTGCTGGCCCTTGAAACCAAGCCCCACGTCCACCCCCACACCGCTGCTGATTTCAGTCTAAGCCTTATGTGCTAGAGAGCTGCCGGGGATGATCACATGTGAACAACATAATTCCCTAATGCATGTGTGATCAGATAGTATAAGAAAAGAGCATCTCCCCGGCTGGAAAACATTTGGACTGGTGGCTGCTTTAGAAATAATCTATACGAGAAACCTAAAAGGTAAGCATGTTGTTTTGATTAGAGAGCCAGACCTAGGAAAACAGCAAGAGGAAAGCTAAGGCTTCATGGGAAAGTGAATAAAGAAAACTGCAGAAGGAAAGGAGGCGAAAAGTTTGGTTTGTAACTGAAGAGGGCTTTTGTTCTTGTTAGTATTAGAGGTTAGTATTCTTTTCAGCTATAAAGAATAATTTGGGTTATGCTGATCTTACATCGCTGAGACAGGGAGCTGGACAGATTCTGGAGAAGAGAAGTGTGTGACTCATGGAAAGAGTAACTAGTGAAGAACTTGCTCGACTTGAACTCTTGCTTATAGGGATTTTATTTACCCCTGGGGAAGGGTGAAATTTTCCAGTTTGGCATAGAGCTAAACTACTTTACCAGTGAGAGAGGACTCAAAAGCCTCCTTTGCTGAAAAGATAAGCTTTCATGTTTCAGGATAAAGGCTAACATGTAATGAAGATTATTGCACAGCAAGAGAGGAAAAGATTCCTTAAATCATGTTTCTTTTAACTGTCAAAACTAGCTAATGGAGTATTCAACATAAATGTTTTATTTAAAGACAAACCATTACACATTTATTTACAGCAGCAGACACTCTTACCAAACAATTAAGAAAAATGCTCCCTGCTTTGAGGAACTGAGAATATCTAATAGCTCCTTCAAGAATATGATGCCTGTATTCTTTTCCACAAAAAACGTGGGGAATTCAGTTGAAACTCTTTTTTATTTTTATTCCTAATGTTACCAGACAGGTGGACTATTATTCACAACACTTAAGGGCACTTTTTCCACTTTTACTGTGGAAACATTTGGAAAGAGCTGAATTCCAGAAAATTACTTGCTAAAGAGGTTTAGCTTATATGCAAATTCAACCTCAGCTAATCTGTAAAAACATGTTTTAATAGAAAGGAAAAAAAAAAAAAAACATTTCCCAAAGGTGCTGATCAGAGCTCTTTAAAGCAGTCTAAAACATGCATAAATTAAGTAAAACTCCCCAGTTTCTCCAGAACAGGGCAGAACTTAAGCCTCGGGCACTGCCTGCTTTGGGGATCACAGAGAGAGAGAGAGAAAGAGAGAGAGAGATGACATGAGATTTGGATGTGGATTCAAAACAAACACTTTGAATAAATGAGTTATGGATATAGAGCTGCATTTTTATTTTTTTTTTTATAAACCCTACCTCAAAATATGGGGAAATATTTAAACTGCTATTGTGAATCTTTTGTTTGGAGTAACTATTTGTATAGCTTTGTAATAAGACTTTGTTCAATCTAATTGTTTTGTAAAATCACCTAGATCCTCTCTGCAATATAAACAAATCTTGAGTTCTTTCAGAAGAAAATCAACAACAATACTCAATTTAAAAAATGATCTAACAGGTCATTGAAATTCAGTTTGTCAGCCCTATTTATTTGAAATCTATTATAGTGACATTAAATAATGAAACGCTCAAAATGTCAGTATTTGATGAACTGAACTGCAGAGAATCACAAGAGATTCTTGCAGACCTTGAGAATGTCATGTAGCATAGCAAGCAAAACTGGCAAATGCTCAAAAAACCCACCAGTGTTATTGCCAGTTGATGCTAAGGATTTACGTATGGTCTTTGTCCAGGTTCTCTCAACTAGTGAGGATTTCTCTCAGTTTAAATAGTTGGCAGTGATAATTTCTAATTTTGATAATTGCAGTTAATTGCAGTTGCCTTTAAATCAACTCTGTTTGAAAAAAAAATCCTCCAACGTACCTTGCTGGGAATCATCAAACTCGTCATCCTGGACAGGAATCCTGATCCTTGTCAGTCATGGGTACAGCCTTACAGAAAATGAGAGACAACACAGGTGAACTCAGCTTAGGAGTATAGGAATTGCTTGATCTCAGGTCAGAGATAGCCGTTGATGTGCTTTGAATAGAAATAAAGAAGAAGCATTTGTACAGAGGTAGATCATGTGTGTTATTTGTTTTTTTTTCTTCCAATTCCATCTTTTCAGTTCAAGACTGTACATAACCTGATAGGTAAAAACTGTGGTCCTTGAAAATCCTTGACTAAAATTCAACATGATTAAAATGAGAAAAAGGGGCTCCATGATCTGATACCACTTGCTACAAATGCCTGCTTTCCTGGATGACCCTATGCTGGAGAGGGAGTAGCTCCAAGTACATGTGATTCAAACACGAATCTAACTCACAGCCAGACCTTGTAGCACTGAGGCACGTAATCAAGTTATTTCCAGATAGGAATACAGATGTGTGCAGTGAAGAGACTGTGCAGGCTGTTCCGAACTGCTGCATGTGATGTTAGATTGCCTGCATATTCCAGTGAATCAGCCCGCAGACATGTACCAGGAGTGCCTGCTTTTGGGTGCAAAAGGCTTCTAAAGAGATCTTCAGCACGCCTCCGTGGAGACATTGCCTATGCAGAACCCCCTGGGAGAAGTGAGTGAGGGCATGAATGAGGGAAAGAGCAAAAGGCTGCCCCTCAGGTGGGCTCCCTTTGGCGACGAGGAGCTGCGGTTGTGTGACTCACTGGCTGGCTGTCGCGGGAATGTCTGAGAGCAGGACGATGTCACGGGCACGCTGCGGGTGGACCACAAGCCGAGCACTGTTCAGATTCATCTGCTACTGCTTTAGGGAATCACGGTAAATTACAACAGCGAGCTTAAAACAACTTGGCAGTTATAGGGGCTTATTTTACACAGCTGTTAAGGGAGAATACAAATTAGCATTTTCATAAGCATCCTTTGTTTTGGCTCTGTGTCCTCAGCCCAACAGACTCACAAAACTGCCTCTAACCTGAGGAATGGAAAAAGGATCTCGTGACATGACAGACTCTGAGGCAGGGTATAGCCATTGCGTGAAGTACTCTGTACTCCACCAGCAGGTTTCAATCCAAAGATGAGCAAAACCAGTAGGAAGTCTTTCCATTGATTGCAGCTCGCTGAGATTGAAACCTTTGGAGACAAATTGTGTATCTATGTACTTATATAGCTACTCCAACCATTTGTGGGGCTGTGCACATGATTTAGGATCATAGCCCCCCTTGCTGAGAACCGCTAGGCAGGTCCTTCCCCTATTCTCCTCCTGGCGTCCGAGGAAGACCACTCTGGGCCAGGGCTTCTTACTGCTGTCCCTGTGCAAAGGGACCACAGCATCATCTGAGCTATTGCTGGGCGAGTTTAGCCTTCTCTGAGAGAAAAGCCCTTGCTTAGGAATGTAGCATGAGGTACAGTAAGGACAGCTCAAGTCACTGCCTTCCTCTCACCTCCCCATGCCTCTGTTTTCCTGCAGGCTGTTAGGGACAGGTACAGTCCAGCTGCTCCAAAGCAGCTTGAAGTAGTCATTCACATCACCTTGATTTGCCTCGTTGCAAACCATGTTTTAATTATCTGGTGTGGCCAGCCCTTGTCAGGCCCCTTTTTTGGCTAAGCCCCTTTGTAACAAGGCCAGAATCTTCTCTAAATACAGCCAAGGCTCTGTGCCGGTCTGGCTTGCCTCTCTACACTACTTCTATGTTAAAACCAGCCTAGCTCCAGCTGTGCCTGGCATTTGTGTTTGAGCCCAGGTGTTTAGCCTCTTTTTGGGGTCTGCTTCATCCCTTCTGGCATGCCTTAGCTCTCCTGGTTGCTTCTGGTCCTTAAGCTCCCTGCAGCCCACACCAAGAAGCCTTTCCTACTATTACCCTGCAGGTCTACTTTCCTGAAACAGGTTTCCATCCCACTCAAAATGGGCACGAGCCTTGCCTGTTTCCACCTGAGGCTGTTGTTAAGCACAATGACACAGCTCAGCATGGACTCACAAGGTAACTGAGGGTGGAGGGGACCCTCGGAGGTCCTCTGCTCCAACCTCCTGCTGAGAGCAGGGTCAGCGTCCAAGCATCCTGATGCAAAACTCAGACACACTGCAGACTGACATTAAACACCTCTGGAGAAAAAGTGATGGAAATGAAAGCCCAGCATTTTTCTCCCTAGCTACATTAAATAAAAAAAAAGCTTGTAATTTTCATTTCACCACCTTCCACCACAAACCTTGAAAGAGCAGCAGACAGAGGACCTATACACATACTCCCAGCCTCTAACATTGGTGTGGCTGGGAGCTGTTCCAAATGCATCATTAAAAGTTGTATTCTGGCTTTTTTTTTTTTTTTTTAAATCCAAAGAGAATCTGCTGCTCTACATGCCCAGCTGGTCTTTGAACAATTGTTTACCCTGACAGTCAAGCTCAGATACTAGTTGCTAGCACAGCAGTCTGAGCAGGGCTGGCATCTCTGTTGAGAGCAAGGCAGCAGCAGACAGTCGAGGCCCCAGGCTGCTGGGGGGAACAGAACAGGGGGACACCAAGCACAGGCAAGGGGGTAAAATGTTACCTCCTGGATTATTAAGTGGCTGCTGTGTGGTGTTCCCATGAGCTATGGCTCCCCTTTCCATAGTCTCACATCACTTTTGTGTACTTCTCTTCCACTTACGCCAATGGTCTTGTCTGCCTGGATTACAAATAATTACAAAATCTGTAAGACGTTCTTCGAAGTTAATTCAAGTCAGGAAGGATTTTATTTTGCACAGATGCTTTTTCCTTCAGCTTTCCTACGTCCGAGCAGCACACAGTGCAGCAGTGAAAAGTCAGGATCCTCTGCTGAAGTTTATTTTCGTAGAGGTTAGTATTCTTGGCATATGACATAGCCATGCTGTGAGAGTTTTCAAATATTACTTGTAATATTTACTTTGCTTTTGTGAAGAATGTGTTAGTTTAAACATGTCTTCTCCTAAGGTAAAGTGAAATAATTAAATGTATTTTTTTCATTTTTGTGCTCCTTTCCACCTAATTTCTTCTGTAGTTTATTTATTTTCAGTGTACATGGCATCATACAAAAAAAAAAAAAAAGTGATGGCAAAGGAACAGTATAATATAAAGTTCAATAGATATTTTAATTGTTTTGTAGACAAGAGATAGTATTTCCTTGAGGGGGAGAATAATTGCAATGACATATCACGGAGATTTTCATATCGTAAAAAACAATCTTGTATTTCTGAATCAGTTATTTTATGTATGTGAGGATAACTGTGAAACTGCCAGATACCTTAGTAGAGGTTTCTGCTGGTTCAGGAAAATGGAATTCAAGACAATGCAAATCTACACAACTACTTCTATGATAACCAGTTATGTTAGCAACTTGAAAAGATTGACAAATTCTTGAAAAGAAGACAAATTCTTCTTGCCTTTAACATTTTGTATGGCAGTCGTTAGTAGTAACAAACTGGCATTAGATATCCGCCAAAATGGATCTAGCTTTCATTGTGATTTAATGGAAAAAAAAAATCAAAAAATCTCTTACGGCAATCTCTCTTGGTAGTTCAAAGTAGTTCAATGGGGAAAGATACGGAGAAAGATAATCACTACCTTGACTGTCATTAGTCTGTCTCCTTTTCCCACCCAGACTGGTAGCTCTGGACTATGTGTGTGCTATTCTGACTGCTTCTAACACCCAGTGCGACACAGAACCCATGTTGTTCCAAGATGTGAATTCAAATAGAGAGCAAGCTGTAAGTCTCCTCATAAAAGCTCGTTCATCCCTGAAAAACTTGTCTGCTTCAGGAGCCTGTGATTCTGAATCAGGAAAGCCAGTACCACTTATCTGCTGGCATGTTTGTACAGCACCTAATGCTACAGAGCTGTAATCGCAGTGGCAGAAACGATTCACTGGGGGAGGAAGACTTCTTTCTGAGGAGGAGATGGGGAAAGTGCAATAAAAATGCACTCATGGTAGCATGGTGAAGCAAGTGGGAAGCGTAAGGGAGTTTACCTAAGGTAATGTAGTGTGAGTTGCACTGAGACATGCAAAGGTTGATCATTACAGATTCTCAAGTCACAAACGAGCGCCACCAGCAGCAATGGCTTCAGCAAAGCCAAGCTATTCCTTTCCGAGCCTCACACATTACTCCAGACTGAGTTCCTTGGAAGTGAACGTCAGCATCTACATGAATAGAGCACGCCGGACTTGTCTTTTTGGGCAACATGACTAATGATATTTATATGGTGGTAGCACTCAGGAACTGCGGAGGCCTCAGGATATTAGTTGCTAACCATGGAGTAATTACAGTTTCTGCCTGAAGGAACAACAGCAGTCATGGTTAGAAGCTACAGTTCTGTACAAAATACACTATGAAGAAATTATATTAACATTGGCGTGTTACTTTGCAAATCTACTTCATCTATGTATCTGGAGTCACATGTGCTTTACTTTAGCGACATAATAAAAGTCAATTACTTTTTTCCCCTACTCTGATGACAGTGAGACTAAGCTGTTCTCTTCAAAAGAAATACCTTCTAAATTAATATATACCTGTACAAGGCAGTGGCTAAAAGAACATACATTTTGTAGCCTACAAAATGCAATTTTATTTTATTTTTTTTTTTGCAGATACTTGAAAACACCAGATAGAGGTATTCAGATCATTCTCATCTTACAAGAAATTATAGAGACTGCTTTTCCTCCTTTAGCTCAGGAGAAATCTGGAGTGATGCTACTGAAGCTAGTGGAGCTACACTACCACAGAAGCACTCTTCGGTAGACATAACTGGAGTTGAACACAAAGTTCAAGTCAAACTGTCACATGTTAATCGTGAGCTCCCTAATCAGCTTTCCTAGCAGGCCAAGGGTTGCTGCCAGGTGGATCTAGAAGAGCACCTGGACCTCTTGCTGGCCCTGTAGCCTGACACAGGAGGCATTGCTGACGGTTCAGCTCACTGCCTGGCCAATATTGGCATTGGGACACAGGAAGACACTGTGACACTGCCACATACAGAAGGCTGGGTGATTGGCCAACCCAATGTGTTAATGCAGCCAAACCGGGTCCCTAACACCCACACCCTCCAGAAGTGTGTGGGTGAAATAAAGTTAGAAAGAAAAAGTGGCCAAAACCAGACAAACAGACAAGAAAAGCATGGATCTCCTTGTAAGAGGAAAAAATAGAAGACAGTTAGATCTGCCACATAAATTTGTGAGGAATGTTTGACCTTAACCAATTAATCTCAGCTAATACTTCACATTTTTTCAAGAATGTGTTTGAACCTAGATCATTTTGTGCAAGGCATCCACCTTTGTGGATATATTTCCCTTGAGGTCCCTTACCATTTGCTGTACAGTAGCCAGTAATACACCACACTTGTCCCCTGTTTGACATGACTTAAAACCCACATTTCTTAAAAGCAACTGGCCCCTGCTGTGGAATGATGCAGTTTTTGCCCTCTGTACAACAAACCCAGCCACACAAGTAGTTGTGATCTCATTCCAGAAAACTTCCAAAGGACAGTGGCCTTGTGCAGAGCAGCAATCCTGAGCACCACATCAGCTTCTTGCTGCTTACTCAGTCCTCACTCCACCTCTCGGGTTGCAAGGTATTTTTTGTTTCCTAAACACTGTAAAAATATTTAGCATATTTAGGTTTGACAATAATCAGCCTTCAGAAGACTGAACAGTTCAGTTGCTGAGAATGTCTTCCAAGTGATTAATGATTCTGTGATTCTAAGTTAAAAAAAAGCAGATGTATACATTTGCTAAGAGAAGAGGCAATGATCTCAACAGTTAATTTCTTAGTTATTTTCAAACTACTTTCAGGCTTTATCTCAGTTTTTCTTCGGCACCACTAAAGTTTTAGTTCTAGCGTAACCCTCTGGGGACATACGAGCCTCCAGCACTGGTGCCATTTTAACACTGGGTTTCAGTGCAGAGCGCTGAGGGAACAGAGGCAAAATCCCTTACTGTCAATGTGGCTCCTTTACCCTGTGACTATAGAAAGCTCCAACTCATCTATTTAAAACATCTACTTATTTCTGAGCAGTTTTAAATAGATGCGAACTAAGGAGGAAGGGACTGCTGGCTCTTGCCTGGAATCCCGTCAATGTGGAAGCCTTCTGCTCCCCGTGCCGGTGGCGTGGCCCTTCCAGGAGCATTTAAGAGTGAAATCTCATCACTTTGGAGCTGGGGTCGGCGTCCTCAGAGCTCTGGAAAGGAGCAGAGGAGGGCCTGGGGAGGAAGACCTGATTTCCATGCTGCTGTGTTTGCGAGCTGTAAGGTTCTTTTTGGGAAGAACCTGGACACGTGAGCTCCTGAGTGGTTTAAAAGATGGAATCTTCAGGGTGTTTTATGAACTTTTAATTTATATCGCTAAAAGGTGACATCAGTTATGACACAGTGGAGATAAACGCAGGCTGCTGTGCTTGTGCATCAGCTCCAGGTGTAGGCTTTGGGGCTGTGTTTTGCTCCTCAGGCACGCGTCCCTCTCCACAAACACAGAGCCCCTGCTGCTGCCGGGCTCTCTGCCGAGATCTCCCCTCGCAGGGTTAGCGGGACGCGCTCGCCTTTAACCCCTGCCAGCACTTCCACGCCTTCCCTCCCTCGAAAACCCCAAAAAGTGATCTCGGGGGCCTCGCCCCCACACCTGCCGCCGGCGGCCATTTGGGGCCCCCCGCCGCTGGCGTAGCGCGGCCGCGGCGCCAACGCAACAGGTAGGGCGGCCCCGCTACGCCAACTGCGTAGCGCCCGCACGGGCGGCGCCCCCCGCCCCGTTACCTGGCGCCGGCCCCCGCCCTGACGTCACCGCGGCCCCGCATTGGCTGCGCGGGGCCGGGGCCGGGGCCGCGGCGCCCCCTCCCCTCCGGTCCCCTCCCGTCCCGTCCCGTCCCCTCCCCTCTCTCCTCCTCCCCCCCCGGCAGCGCTCTCCCTCTCGCAGAAACTCTTAAAAAGCGTTTTTTCAGCCCGGGCCGGCTCTGAGAGCGCTCCCTGCTCGCTCCTACAGCCCCCTCCCGGCCCCACGGACATCTGCTCGACCACCCCCCCCCCCTCCATCAACCACCCCCCCACCCCACCCTTCCTCCTCCTCCTCCTCCTCCTCCTCCTCCTCTCTCCCCGGCGATGCTCCGCTGCCCGGCGGTGCAGGCAGGGCGCTGAGCTCCGCCAGCGGCTCGGGGGGCGGGAGGGGGCAGCCCCGGCAGCGGGCTGGGGGCAGCGGCAGGAGGGCGGCTCTTCTACCCCCCCCCCCCTCCTTCCCTTCCCTTCCCCTCCTTCCCCTCACCCCCTCGGGCTGCGGGGGGCTCGGAGCTCGTCGCCGGTGCAGAGAGAGAGAGAAGGGGAAAAAAAATATAATAAAAATTAAAGAAATGGCTCGGCTCGGCTGGGGCTTCCTCCTGTGCGCTTGGGCGCTCTGCTCGCCGGCGCTCGGCGCTCCGGAGAAGGGCAGGCTGCGGAGGATCGCCTACGTGCTGCACCCCGGCCAGGCGGGCTCCTCGGGCAGCCGGCACCAGCGCCCGGCCCTGCTGGGGGGCCGGCAGCAGCAGCAGCAGCAGCAGCAGCAGCAGCAGCGCTCCTTTAACCTCCAGCTCCACGCCCGGTACGGCGGCGGCACCGGCAGCCTGGAGCGCAGCCGGCGGATGAGCAAACCGCCCGTCCCGCTGCGCCTCAGCCCCGCCGGCCCTCACGGCCCCCACAGCCCCGCCGCCTCCTTCGCCAAGCCGGCCCGCTTCGGGCCGCGGCACAAAGCTCCGCCGAGCCCCCAGGCCAACAGCAGCAGCAGCAGCAGTGCCGGCCTGCCGCTCCGCAACAAGCACCAGCTGCCGGGGTAAGGCGCTCCCCGTCGCCCCCAGCCCCGTGCCCGTCCCTCGGGGGCTCGCCCCCGGCGCTTTGCATCCCGCCCGCCCTGTCCCGGGGCTGAGGGGGGAGCCCCCGCCGACCCTCTCCCCGCTGTGCTCTCCCCGCAGGGTGAACGTGTGCGGGGGGCAGTGCTGCCACGGCTGGAGCAAGGCCACGGGCTCCCAGAGGTGCATCAAACGTGAGTAGCTTGCGATGCTCTAACTCGGCGGCGAGCAGGGCGCTGCTCCCAAATCCCCGCTGGCTCAGCCTCTGCTGGGGGTGGGCAGCATCTCTCCTTGGCTCAAAAGGAGAAGGAGCTCGGCAGAAGGGAGTTTTGGGGAGGGGGGAAGCCCCGAGGTGATGCTTTGGAGGGAGTTTGTGTCGAGCAGGGGTGTAGCAGGGTGAATAACCCGCTGGAGAAGCCAAGGTGGGGAGCATGTGCATGCACTGTCCCATTGCATGCAGTGTCTGGGCTGTGTGCGGTTCCTGAAGCGATGAACAAGGCACAGGAGGTGATGGGTTTGCTCCCGTACGGGAGCGTGCTGCTACTGGGATGTCTCGAAACGCAACACGTGTCCATAAAACAGCCCTTCGTGGTTAGTGCTGTCATAACCAGGTTGTGCTTTCTCATGCAGAACTGGAAGGATCTCGGCTAATTTGGGCAGGGTTCAGGGCTGACTGCAAAGGGCTGAGCTGGAGTTATGTTGCCATGAGGTCAGGGAAGAGCCGGAGGAGGCAGGAATGGCATCCCCCTTCAGGATGCCCCGTTAGGTGTCAGCGAGATCCTTCAGGTCTTGGCACACTGCTGTAGTTTGGCAGGACAAACCTCCGTCCCTGAGAGAGCTCAGTGTTTTCAAGATGCAGACCGTGTTTGGGGGCTTTTACAGGGGGGTTTGTCCCTGTGTGGGATT
The DNA here is from genome assembly GCF_963932015.1 of Anas acuta. Lineage (NCBI taxonomy): Eukaryota > Metazoa > Chordata > Aves > Anseriformes > Anatidae > Anas > Anas acuta. The sequence goes on from NC_088981.1 coordinate 32,287,957, forward strand.
TTTCACAATAGGGAGCAATCACATTTGTAATCCTCAGAAAGGTTAAGTACCTTTGACCTGCCTGGAGCTGTTGCTGGGGGCTTTATTACAGTAGGCTGTTAAAGACAAAACTGCACAATTTCTGTGACCAACCTAGATACGTATTTAAGGTAGTCCTCAAAATTTACATTTTCAGTTTGAAGTAAATGCTGCCCTGTTAGGCTAGCCACCTCTCTTTTGCTTAATACACTTGACAAGTGCTAGAATGATTTCCGTCAGCTTACATTGCTTGGGACATTGCTTTGAGGCTAGCTGCAGAGCTTACTGAACACCTACATTGGCTGAAAGACTAACAAAATCGGAAGAAAACAATGTAACTTTGGGATGTTCAAAGTCAAAAGCTATTTAAACTACAATGCCATTGTAAATCAATGTTTTTATTTTTTTTTGCTATCTTGAGTAAAAAACAAATCTCCTTTCTTGGCTTTGACTCAATCTGTCTTCCAGTAACTTTTTTTTCTAGATAATTTCAATGCATCCTTTTAAACTTTTGCTTACAAATTAAGTAGTTTTCTTTGCTTTCTCTTGTTTAAGTTCCATGTTTTCAACTTCCACCCATTGTTATCCAGCTGTTCTTTCGGTCTTCCTTCTTTATTCATTTCTATTTTTAGGTTCTTCAATAAGGACTAAGGCAATTGGATTTTTGTGGGATAGCTCATTTAAATCCATCAGTAACTATGGGAATTGAAGTAATTCAAGGAATAGGGCAGCAGATAAAGAGTTAAAAGAAAGCTGGGGGGATTTTCTGTTTGACCTTTGTTTCTCATATTGTGTCTCTGCTATTGGGCCCTCCTTTGCATTAAATACTTTTGCTGCCTGCTCTGATGCCTCCCAGCAGTGGTAAAACACACTTGGCTTGAATCTTCTTGGTTTTACCCCTCTTTTGGCAAGCCAAGGGAAGCACTAAATGGCCTGAAATTGTCTGTTTTGTAACTTAGGAAAACCATGAGATAGCACTGACTTGATTTAGCTGTGGAAGATTAGTCTCCCAGTCATAAAAGCCAGATACCTCCTTTTCTTGAACCTCCCGATGTTTCGTTCAGGAGAACGAAAACCCTATAACTGAGCAAATGTTAACCCCTTTGTCTCCTATGAAAATGTGTTGTGTTTTTTTTTTTAGTTTTCGAAGTCCGATAGCAAACTGTCAGTTTCTGAGGGGATCGTTCCAGTTGTGGATTAATTGTGCCACAAATGCAGGCACACCTGAGCTGACTTCATGCAGAGTCAGTTTGGATCTGTCAGGGTTTATTAGCTCAGGCTCAGTATCGTTTTAATAAGCTATTTGGCCTCTAGGGCCACCTTATATTCTTTCGCATGGTGCAAAGCCTGAGCTAATAAACCCCAGACCCGTACTGGCTCTTTCCAGGGCCAGCCTCCATTTGTCTGCATCAGGCTTCCAGCCCCAGAGTGCTGAGAGCCAGCTCTGATCACGGGGCTTATTAGCTCAGGTGTGATCCCAGACGGCAGCAAGCACTGTGTGTTTCTGCTCTGCTGCACCTGTGTCAGTAAGCCTGCCTGTAACCCACGGAAAGTGAAGAGGCATGGTCTTGCAGTCCAGGTGTCATTTGTTTTCTCCATTCCCTTCCTCTTGCTGGAGGTGTTTGCTGGGGCTGTTTCCTCAAGCACGGAGCTGGGGCTGTGGCTGCTGTTCCCCTGAGACTCCTGTCCCAGGCTGGTGGCCACCGGGCTGCTTATAGTGGCAGCCGTATTGTGTTCCCCGATCGTGGTATGGGAGATATTTCTGTGCAGGTCACAGGGCAGCATGGAGGAGAAACATGGACTTCTCAGGTCCTTTTTGTAACTTGTAGTTTGAAGCTGAACTGTCTCCTGTGTTGACAGTCCTCATGTTGAAGTCTTGTGGTCTGTCCTCAGAAGGTGAGCTGAGTTCCTGTTAGCAACCGGGTGAGAGTGCCTGCCATACCCAGCTCTAGGCATGTAGGTTTTCTCCACTCTGCTTAATATTTCAGTTTTACATTGTAAAGGTTTATCCTGAGAACTTTTTCAAACTTGGTGTGACTTTGCTTGTGAAGAACTGCGTAATTCTAACTACAAACATAAAATCATAAAGCTCAGTCTTCAGAGTATTCAGAATTGCTTTACGCTGGGAAAATGACTTCAAGCCTTCCAAGAAGACCTTTTTGAAATGTTCAGAACATCCACCTTTGGGTAAAGATGAAGGTGGCAAAAATTCAACCATGGCAATCAACACTTTGGAAGGTTTTAGTCATGTGAAAGGGTTTATGACTGATTGTCTTACAGCTGTAGTTATCTGAGGTTATGATCTGTGTAAGAGCAATAATAAGATACCACCAAGGCTGGAGATGCTGTGTTTTGTTAATACTTGTTGCATTACTAGAGCATTATACAGACATTAATCAGCTCTCCAATGTGGCTGTAAGGCAAGTAAAACCTAGAGTGTGGGTTCTAAATTATTTATTTCTTTTGTGGAAATTGAACCATAGGTTAAATGTGGCCTTGGACAAGTTATAACAACTGACTGGAAGACCTAAGCTGGAAATTAGGAGTTCCTGTCTCTCAACTGCATGTTTATCCTATTCAAACCTCTTGTCTCCTATCTACTTGCTCCTGGATTTGTATTGGTTAATATTATTTGCTACAAAATATGCTCTTCTGTTTGTCTTTTAATGATTACGAAGGATTGTATCTCATGTTGGGAAGTCAAGAAAGAAATTGTCTATTTTATGCAAGACCCGATACCTCCAAAAAAGTTTTAACTGGACTGCCCCTTGTTGTAGTAGTAGACACCTTCTGAGGTCTGTAATGTTTTGTCTGGAGTATTAATGTGAAACGTTTGTGAGCATTCTCAATGTAATGGCACTGCCTGGAGGAGTTGTAACTTCTGCTAAAATAATGGTGTAAATTAACGAACGTTAGTGGGAAGGAACGAGCTGGATGTTAAAGGAATGCTGAAATGTGTGAGCTCCTGTGCAGAGGAGTAAGGAAGGCTCATATGGGTGAGAAAGTGGGCTTGGCAGGGTAATGTTCAGTGAGAAGCTCATAGGGAGAGGAATGACTACCTGCAGAGATGCAGAATCCATGTGTATCATCCTTGTCAATTAAGAAAGGAAAAAGGCTCCCATCTTTGTTAGCTGAGGGGGTTGTGTGGGGCATGCATGTGTTCTATGGATGGGCATGTGGTGAGGATTTGGGAGCTGGAGCCGGGCTAGGTTCTCTGAATGGGGCTGTGGGGTTCTTTCCTTTCCTTGTTGTGTGCCCAGACACTGTGCTAAGGTCATCAGAAAATAAGACAAATGATTTGTTGTCTCTTTAATATTAAGAGATGATTTTGTTTATTCTCTATTCTTCTGGAAGACTTCCTGACTGAATGTTAAGTAAATGTATATAAGCGAGATATGTAGATAAGCAAGGCCTGATTTCTTTTTTGGAATAAGAAAATACACAACAATAGTCTCCCTTCTGCAGGAGACCAGAAAGCTGTGCCAATACTCGCTCTGTGGAAGGTCCCTTTGTTCACTTCCCAAATCTGCATGGCCTCTGCTGTGTGCTGCTGTTCAGCTGTCCCGTCCCTAAACTTTCAGAGCTATGCTTTGGGCTGTCATGGAGTTCACAAGCTCCATCCCTCCTTCAGGGTGAGGGCACGTCGGCTTAGCTGCTGCTTCCAGAGCTCAGTTGTGTGGGGCCTGGCTGCAGTATGCATGAGGCCGCTTCCAGCTTGTGCTCCTGACTCTTCTTGTGGGAGCTGAGGGAAAGGTTGCATGCTTAGGTCTTGTTCTGACCTAGGGCTTTGGTCCACACCTGGGAACTTATAAACATACATGGGTCCCACACAGTTTAGAGGTAAAGCTGTGTGCCACTCAGTATTGTCATATTGGTGGCTGAGAATCTCCTCTGTCTTCAGCTCAGCTCTGAGAAGTGGTGGTATCCAGGAGAGTTGTATGTCTGATGACTGCAATGAGTACTTCAAATGCTTGCAGCTGTGTTTCTTGGAGGTTTTCTGGTCATAAATGGTTCCCAAGGCTTGTTCCTAATCAGTTTTGTGGCTTCGAGTTTTACCAAGTTCTGTTTATTTACATTGTGTATACAAAGCCCAACTACAACGTACTCTTCCCAAATGTTTCTTCTTCACATTTGGAGATCATCATCTCAGTAAAAACAGTATCAATCTCCTTCAAGTTATGTCTAAAGTTATGTCAAAATTGAATGTTTGAATTTCAGAGAGACATAACTTCTGTGACCTCATGTGACTCACTTATGCATTAGTCCCTTATAATTTATTCTTCGATGTTGCTTTAAAAGACCCTGAAATTGAAAAAATGAAAGCCATTACTTGAGTATCTGATTTTTTGCCTGTGCTGTGGCTACTACTATAATACGTAAATAAAACTTTTAGTTTTTGTGCAAGAGGAATAGCCTGGCTTGCGTAGCGAGTCAGCCTTCTGTGACAGTTCCACGTCACTTCATTGTCACTTACTGTCCTTGGGAAGGAGGGAAGAAAGGGAGGTTCCAGATTCCTGCCATCGCTGGCCTTGTCTACGTGAGTGAGCAGCGTGGACTAATTAATGCAAGCAGATCTACAGGCTGGAACCCTTGCTTTTGATGACCCGAGGCCCATGGTATACCCGTTTCTGGATTTAGTATTTATTTTGAAGTAGGTGTAGTCTGTTCTCACGGCGTGAGCGCCGCTGTGAGGCTGAATTCCATAAGGTGCATTCTTGAAGCATTCACTCTTTTGATGTAGCTGTTTAGATATTTTTTGTCCAAGTATATTTTGTCAGGATCTAAAATACACATAGTGCCTGTGCCTTAAGAAGGCCCCACAATGCGAGGAAAACCTCAGCAAGTGTGACTGATCGGACTTGCCTCAAGAGAGGATCCTGGTGCAAGCTAAAGCCTGGTGCAGGCATGGGGCTCCCAGCCACATGCAGGAGGAGGAGAAACCCATCTACTGTTTTCTATGTGACCCAGGTGTTATTTTACTAGGAGCAAAGGAGGTTATGACGACATTATGGCCTCTATCTATTTTATACAAGTACTACGTGTGTGTAGATTAAAAGGAAACCAAACCCACAACAAAAAATGCACAGAAAAAAGAGCCTTCAAAGACATTTCTGTAGGGTTTGTGCTGCCGTACTGGAGCAGACAACAGATTTGTTGACACAAACTGCTACAGCCAGCCATCAAAGAAGCAGAACATACGGTACAGCTGTAGTAAATGTGTAGATGACAAAAAGCCTTAAATGCATTCTCTGTTAAGATATTATCAGAGGGAGCCCAGAAAACTGGTTGTGTTTCTTTTTTCCCCTCTTTCCCCCTTCAGATTTGTCAGCTGTGTTTACCTTCAGTGTGCCTGTAGTTTGGAAGTGGTGCAGAAAGCTGTGTGGGCTCTGGGTGAGCGCTGTGGTGGACACAGCGATGCTGCGGTGCTCTCCTGGCTTTGCTCGAAGCAGGGACAGCATCAGTGCTGGCAGCCAAGTGATCCTTATTGTACTCACCTCACCCTCATGTGGCACAGCCTGGAGCTGTTCCTGCCTTCAACAGCTGTGCCTCTTTTGTCCCATTTCCCAGACGGTGGCACTCGTACTGTAGGGCTGCTCTTCCTGGCAGTAGCGTGCGTCCTCCTGGGTGTCCCTCCTCTCCCATGCAGGTGGGAGCACAGCGAAGCCTGTGGGATCAGCAGGCCTCCTGGCCTTCAGAAAAGAGTGAATGCAGCAAGCTGTAGGGTTCTGCACTCCATCAGGTCTTGGAAAGAGGTTGGGTACAGCATTCCTATTCCCTTCACAGGCTCCATGGTGAAGTGCTGCGTCTTAGAGACTGATCCTGCCTCAAAGCAGGCGCAGATCCCCTAGGAGTTAGGAGGTTGGTGGAGAAGGGTGCATCTCACCCTCAGCTGACTCCTTGTTCAGATATTGCCTTGCCCAGTGTTAGCAGACTGTGGGTGGTTAGTAGACTGCGTGGGTATCTCTCCACGTTTGTCACTGCACACAGGAGAACAAGGATTTGGAGTTAGCAAGTTGAGGTACTTATTTAAATACAGAGCTAATAGTAGTTCTGCTCAGCTGTGCTCTCTTTGTGAACAGCAGTAATCCCTGTATCAACCCAGGGTTCTAGAGAGCTGCCCCCTGATAGAGGGGCGTTGATTTGCCCTTTATTAAGACTTTTTTTTCCCCATAATTTAAGTCAATTATTTTATTATCTCTAGATGGCAGTTTAGACCTGGATTTCTGACGAAGCTCAACTACACAGTGAAATTGTATTGAGAATTGGTTTGGTTTACAAAAAAACTTTATTGTTCTTAACATCTTAATTACTCTGTGATGATTAATAGTCTTTTTCTCTGGTATTTCTTTTCTGTAACACTTCAGTTGTCTGAATCCTGCATCCAGTTAAAATTTTTTAATTGTTTTTTTATTGAGTTTCTGTTGGTTCATTTGAGTTCCTGTGTATTTTGTACAAAGTATTTTGTAACAATTTGAATAAACAGTGTAATGAGAGAGAGGTTAAAACAATTAAAAGGATTGCAAACTGGAGCATTAACCACTCCAGCAGGCAAGAACAGCATCTAACATGTAAATTTTCTGGTTTCCTTAGCTTAGTCCACTCTGTAGTGAATTATCTTTTGCTGTTGTTGATACAGAAATTAAAGAATGTATAGTATATAGCATGTGAGAAATTAAATTTTGTTTGTGCTGTCAGAATATGTATAATTCCGATCTCAAAATGTTAAATATTTAAAATGCTCTCCTAGATTTTTCAGTCTAACTTAATTTATACTGTATAAACCCCAGTAAACACGATGAAAATGCCAAGTACCAACTAGCAGAATGTGATCTTATGATCAATAAAATGTGCCCTTTTTCAAAGGCCTAGCTCCAGCAATATTTGAGTATAGTTGCCATAAATGTCTGATGTATTGTAGCATTTAAAGGTCATTGTATGAAGATACATAGAAAGTAATAGCATGATGACCACATAACATACTAGGAGAGAAACTTGATTTTTTTTAAAAGCACTATGTATGCCAGAGGTATTGTTTTTTGTTTCCCTCCTTTCACAGAGTTCATGTTTATGTAGTCATCCATGTCAATATAGGAATGCTTCAGATGTTTGAAGTGGACCAGTGAAGAATTCCTATGTGATGCATGCTTTTATTTGAAGTATATTTAGGGAAAGAATTTCTCTAAGACCATGTAGTTATGATAAGAACAAAGTTCCTGTGTAGGAAGACACAGATGGTCATAATGTTTCCTCCATTAGTCATGTAGAGGTCGTGCAGGCTTTTTGAAGTTAAATAATCAGCAGAAATGGCATTAAGTAATTTTAACTTTTCATAGGATACTCTCACAATGTGGTTGTCTCACCCTTGGTCACAAGTGCCTCTCTCTCTGTCCTCCATGACTGTGTAGATGTGTTAGATGTACTTCAGCTAAAATTCAGCTGTTGAAAAGTGTTTGAAGAGAGATATTCAGATGCAGAAGTAGATCCCTGGAAAAGCACAAGGTGGTGAGCACCAAATGTTCCTTCAGTTAACTTTTGGGTTTCTAGTCTCCAGTGTTACATCCTCAATCCTGAGTTTTGCAATGCTTACAAAGACTTAAGACTCAATGTGGTATCCAGAATAAAAGCCTACAAGTATGTGGTGAGCTAATCAGTAGGGTAACCAACAGGAAACCATTACAAACTTTGCCCTTCTCCAGGATGTCGGCACCATATTCAGATTTCTCTGAGGGAGCCAGGGAAATGCCTCTTCCCATTCAGAACCCCCAGCTCGTAGCCTCTCAGGAGAGACGGGGCCCTTCCCTGCCTTTCTTTTGGTATCAGTAGGGGGGTCATCGCTCTGTCTTTCAACACAGCAGGAGCTGGAGGTGCCTTTGTAGCATGAATTTTTATTTAGGATGCTCACTCAACCAAGATGTACTGAAGTTTGGGTTTCTTGTGTGCTTGAGGAATAGTAATCTTGAATTAATGAAATGAGACGGTATTTGCTATGCCTTTAACAGCCTATTCCTATGTTGAACGTAACCAGAAAGGATTAGCAATATGTCATGGGCGGCATGGACCATGATACATACAGAACCAGTGTTTGCAGCAATTTAAGCTGTTGGAAATTGATGCTTAAATATGTGTAGTTAAGAAGGGGAGGAAAAACAACAACCATACATTAAAATTTACATTCAAACAGAGAGGAAGGATCTACTGGATGGGCTCACTAGACGTGCAACACTGTTCATTGTAGTGTAAATATTGTATGAAATTATTAGATACACAGGAATGACCATGACAAATGTTTGTGGTCATTTAAGTACAAACCAACAGCACTTGCTTGAAAAAGGAGATCCTTAAAGGTGGAGCTGAGGCAAAAAGGTTAGATCTGCAGGAAGCCTTTGGGACCATTTAAATTGTTATTGTGAGTTTCTCATTAGAAAGTACTCTTCTCTAAATTCAGTTCTCCAAATGATTAGTTCTTCCAAAATTCTTATTCTTTAATTCTTGCAAATGAAGAAGATAACTAAATTGTTGTGAAATCCAAGTGATGAACATCTATATGGGAAGGCTTAATGATCTTAATCTGAGAACTGTCAGGAATTCAATATAGAAGTTTCTTCACAGCAAATGACTTGTACCTTTGTTTTGATGTACCTTTGTTCTGATTATCTAGAAAGGTATGAAAAAGTTTTGGATAAAATATTAGAACATACTGAAGTTTTTATACTTACTGACTTCGTATACAAAATTTTGCTTAATTTATTAAGTTTTAGTACATTCCATAGCAACATATTTTCAAGGTGTTATAAACCTCACATTTTAGGACTTGGTCCTGCAAATATTTATGTATTTTTAACCAAAATGACCTGAATGCATGCCCTGAAAAGTGCATAAGTGTAAATCCGTACAAAATACTACATGCAGATGTGTTGGAAAGGTCTTCTAAACTTGAAGCCTCAGGGTAATACTGTTGTTTTATGCTCATTTTTCTCAAAGAATGCCTTAAATATGGCCATACCAGGCCTGATAGGTGCCCCTGTAGCCCAGTATGCTGTCTGTGATGGCAGCAAGCAGTAGTTCATTAAGGGAAAAATACATCAGCATTTTGGGATAATTTCACAAAAAAAATGTGAGATTCAGTGTCTGGTGATTCAGGAATTTCAAAGTGATTCTAGTGATCCTAGTACCCTGGGTTAATGCCCCCTCTCTGCCACGTGGGCCATGTTGAACCTGTGGCTAGCTGTGTCTGCATGGTGCTCTCAAGATAGAAGAGACGATGTTCACCTTTTTTGCTGTTACTTATGAGCTTGGAGCCTTTTTCCATACTTTGTTTTCTGTACTGAAGAGCTCTGGGGAACCTTGGCATGGCTCACACAAAAAAGCTGTTTCCCACCTTTGATCATCCCAGTTGCCCTTCCAACAACCTTTCCTGGGTTCTCCTGCCAGGAAATCCTTTTCAAGATGAAAGCACCAGAATGGTATGCAGCAGCCCAGGTAGGGGGAGCTATGGGTGCGTGTGTACAAAGGGGCCTTATAGTGCTGTTCTGTGTTGTTACTCCTGACTCCTTATCCAACAATTCTTAATGCTTGTGTTTTTTTCATTGTGTCTGAGCAATGAGCTGATGTTTTTATGGAGCTACTGACAACGGTTCATTTGAGAGTGGTAGTGGTCTGCTTGAAGATCAGCAATTTAACAATTTAATGGGAAGTTAGGATTGCTTTTCCCCAGTGTGTTCACATTTATCTACACTGAATGTTATCTGCAATTTTACCGCCTAATTGCTTGAGGTGTAAAGCCGGCAGTTTTACACAGTTCATCTGCATCCTTACTGACTCAAACAGCTTGCTACCTGAAAAACTCAATACGGCTCATAATGTAGGCTTGGTTTGTATTTGCATAGCACTCTTCGTGTTGAGGAAGAGCTGGAACGCTTTGGCCCTATCAGGGATGGACAAGCCATAGGGATGGGCAATTCTGAAATGGCCTCTGGGACTTCACATCTCTAACTCAAGTTTTGCTGTTGTAGGAACTCTGAGAACAAATGAAATGCAATGGTGTATCAAAGACAATAATGAAATGCAATGATGGATAAAAGCTTTGTTCAGAGAACAATCATAGCTCATAATAAAACCATCCATGGGGGAGCAGGATGAGTAGACTGCAACTCTGAGAGAGAGCTGAGCAATATGAAATGGGCTGGTTAAGCAACAGCAGCCTGTTAGTCACTGTTGATTGTGGTGTGCGTGACTCAGTCACGTTATGAAGGGATTTAGAACAGGGTGTCTCTGCAGGTATGAATTCCCCTTAAAAAAAAAAAGTCCTTGATGCATATCTAAAAGGTGTTGTTACATGCACAAGAGTATATGCGATGTTGGATGTGTGCTGCTCTTCTGAAATGCTCTCGATCATTTTCTCTTTATCAGAAAAGATCCCTACGCAAGTCTCTTCTAGAAGTGCCATAGGGGTAACTTAAAGTAATCGTTTCACTGTTGCACTGTTAACTTCACTGCTGTTTTTGCCAGGAACTTTTGGTTAGTGCTGTTTCCATCTGAAAAAGAAGGCAGAACTCCATAACTACACTCTGTGGAGAGTCGCTTGCTGATCCATGGGTGTGCTCCTGTGGTGCAGCAGTTGCTGCCATGTAACCACACAACGAGAAGTCTGTTGTCCATGACCATACCATGGCAGGCAGGTGGGGCTTGCGACACTGGGAGATGAAAAAGCAAGAATAACAAGCAGGCATTTATTAATTCTGCTGCGTATGGGTCAAACTTCCTTTATTTTTAGTAGGTACAAATTGCATGGCCTTAAAACTCCCTCCAAAAAAACAAAACAAACAAAAGCAACCCCAAGAAGCCTTGTGTTCCTTCACCAAGCTACACCTATGGGAGGTGAGGCGAGGTTAGTTATGTTGCCTGTGGCCAGCTTCCTTGGCACAAGAAGTTTTAGCTGCTGAAACTAACAGGCTTGAAAAGCAGATCAGTGAATTCCTGGCAGAAAATTCTGTTGAGGGCTTTTAAACACAAAACCAGTGCTCTTGCTCAGAAATTGCTGAGCCTCTCATCGAAGGCTGTAATGGTAGAAGCTTTTACTGCTCCTCACCCAGTTCTTATACCCATCCTGAAGTAGCCACCTTTACCATGGGGGAAAGAGATGAAGTGCATCTTTGATCTGACTCAGTAAGGCCAGTCTCATTGCTTGCATCTTGCCAAGCTTCATTTTTGAATTTGTAGTCGTGACCACAGCATCAAGCCTTTCATCAAGCCTCATCAAAACTTTTTAACAGGGGCATACCAGCCCATTTTTCAGTTTCCAGCTTAATTCTTCCATATTCCAGCTTTTGGAAGCTTCGCTTTATGGAAAATAATGGTGTTTTGAGTTGGATGTGCCATTATTGTTGTCTTCAAACAAAATAATTAGGTCATGCATTTGGCACATTGCAGCTGTCTTGAACGTTTTTAAAAATAAACTGCTGTATTGTATCAATTAAATGTTCGTTTTAATTCTTTCCTAAAATGTGATCCTCTTCTTGATTTTGTGATCTTCCGTTATACAGCGTTCATGAAGAACTTTGATCAAAGGGTCAATTGTTGTGAAGAGCAAATGGATCGGTTTTCCAACCTGCTGTTACTTATCGCAGCGTTTGAGACAAACTGAGTCTAACATAATTTCTGGACCTGCTGATGCTTGTTTTGTTGCAATGCCAGATGTTAGAGTAATGCAGTTCGTCCTGCAGAGCCTTGTATGCTTTATATATCTAAATAAGAGAAACTCTGCTTATGTTGCTGTCAGTGAATTAAAACTCTTTGAGTCTGATTAATTATTTTTTTTAAATTAAAAAGTAATTCCAAAACAGGTTCTGCTTTTACCTGCATAGTTTTAAACTCATTGCAACCTTTTTTTGTTCAAAGTGAACAATTAGGTTCACTTTGTAAGTGATTAAGAAGTTTTGTTAGGCTTCTGCAGCATAACTTTGGTTCCTAACCACAGTTTAAAAAAAAAAAAAAAAAATGTCTTTTATGCAGTTATGAATTTTTATTTCACATGTTTTGAAAATTAGGAGATAACAGACTGGTTATTTCATTCCACTGCCACTGTCCAATGCAGATGGACTTTTAAGCTTAATTGTATGTTTAATTTCAAGAAACTTGTTGAGAAGCCTGTAGGCTTTATGGATGCATGTCCATAAATCTCAAGAAATATGCTTTCAATATGAGATTTTTTCATGTTGTAAAAATGGGACTTAATTAATTAAATTAAATTATTTTTTGCCAAAAACTTTCTTTCTAAAACACTACAGACTGTGCCCAAGCTGTTTCCCTGTGATCTCTGTGCTATGCCTACAGATGACCAGGGTGATGGGGTCACAGCTCTGGTATCAGAGTCCCTCCAGAGCCTCTTATCACAGTGCTATCCTCAAAGAGGAATAATTCTGTATGAACACATCTCTTAGATTTGTATTACTTGGTTATTTCTGTTTGACGTTACCAGATAGTGACAATACAGATAGGTAGCATATTTCTCTCCAGACTGAGGAAGAGAAAGTCGCATCAAAAACCTGGCAGATGAAATGACCTAAAATGTGGTGCAGGTTGTTGTTTTCACTGTATAGCTGTCAGATTTATCAGCCTGTTTTCAATGTTTTGCACTGCAGTAGAGAGAACAGTTGCTAATGCAGCTATTTTCATATTACATGGAGTAGGAGATGCCACGTTTTTGTTTCCTTTTTATCTAGGCACCAGGAGTAGCAGAGACCTGTTAGCCAGCAGCAACAAGATCTTGTGCGCTTTGTTCCAGTGATGAACGTTTTTTTCCTTTTTTTTCCTTTTGCCTTTTTTTTTTCAGAGCAATCCTGAAAGGGGACCTCATGCATAGTTCTGTAGGTGTGTTGGAGTGGCCTGGTTGGCCTTTAGTCATACGTAACTAGAAATACAGGTGTTCCCTTCAAAGAGCCACATTAAAAAGGGTTTTGAAGCGGTCCTGCTGAATGTCTGCTTTCTTTTTCTGTGTGTAAAAAGAAATCTTTCAAAGGGTCTTGTGTTCTTAGATCTTTAGTTATCCTGAAGTGTTTACTTTTAACACTTAGCAGTATAAGGGATAAGGGAAATCCAAGGGGTGTCCAAGGATGCGTTCAGCAGTCGTGTGGTTCCAAGCCCTGGAAATGTTGCGCTCCGGCTTCCCCAGCTTCTGTGGCTTTCTGGTGCATCACGATGCTTAGGGTAGCTAGTTTGCTCTTTTTTTTGATTATTTTTATTTTTTTTCCCCCAGGTTTTTCAGTAGTTAGCATTCAGTTGTGGCTCATGAAAAAATCCCTTCTGCTCCACTTCTTTGGTCAGTGAAACTTCATTAGAATTTAAGGTCTCAGTCTGTTTTCCAAAGATATGATCCGTTTCAGTCATTTGTGAATTTTTACTGCTCGTAGCAAAATCTAGGTCTTGAAGGCAAGATGCATGGAAGAGTTTGTGTATCATAACATATGCTTGTTGTAAATCTCTTCTCACGTTTACAGTGAAAATTTTCAGCCTTCTGGCAGTAAAAGGCAATACGTGCTCTCCAAATAATCAGAAATATAAATAAGCAAATGACCACTTCTTGTTCCCAGGGAGATGTGCAATATGTAATCCAGCTAGTTCAGTCAAGTAGCATTCAAGAGAAGATGAATTGCTGACCAGCACATGGAAGGGAGTTTACGTGTGAGAAGCACATGGTGTAAATGAAGTGAAGTTGTGTGTATGTAACTCTAGTGCCCTGTGCACAGATGGTATACATGATACATCTGTACCAGCTGATATTATCAGCTGACAAGTTGCACCAAGCTAACACAGTTCTGCCCTAGCAAGTTTTTTTCAAATGTGTGCTTGTATGTTTGCTTTATATTTGTATATAAATGTATGTATAAAAACTTGATTGAAGTGCCAAGTGCTCCAGTTTGAATTTATTTGGAACAGGGCTGTGTACTTTTTTCTAAATTACTTTGAAATTGGATATTCCTGAGTATGGTATAGTATCATATGTTATGGCTTATGATATGGTGTTACCTATTTTAGTAAAACCTTTACCTTTTGATCTGGCATATTGTTTTGTCTACGTAAAAAGATCTGTAACAACATTAGAGGTATGCTCTGTTTGAAGGGGCGAAGTGTGTTGCTCAGCAATGTATCTTCTCGGGAAAGCTTCATTGGATACCATCTCTAAGACAAATGAAAAAATAATTTTGATATTTTAATTCAAATTGTATTTTGCTATTAAATTTAATCCTCTTGATAAGAAGGTACTGTTTTTGCCATCTTAGTGTTTAACATTCTCCAAATATAATAGCATTGTAAGATGAAACATCCAAAATAAATCCTGAAATGAGGCACATACCTTTGCAGTGTTATGTATACATATGATCAGCAGCTGCTTTTGCTTTTTTCATTTTGTCTGTAAGGTTTGCTTCTTCTCAATAATTCTTGCTCATTCAGAATGGAACTGATCCTGTTTTAACTAGATCTAGGAGATGGCCGTTGAGAGGAGGCTAATTATTCAGACTCCCTCTGTAGCCAGTGGATAGAGCAACACAAACAGAGCGTAACTAATCCTGTGTGAAGCTGGGTATCTAGAAGTGAATTGTCTTTTGAAGAAACTTATCGCTCTGCACTGGCGGTACAAAAGAGCATACAGCAGCTAGTGCAAGATAATCACAAACACCTGTCTGTCGCAGCCCCTAGGTATAGCTATGTCTTTGTAGGATCAGTTTGTGTGTCTGCTTTTTCTTTTCCTTTTTTTTTTTTTTCTTGTTATTATGGTGTTAATTTCAGAGGGAATTGCATCTTGGCTTTAGAGGGGGAAGGGTTGAATCGTTTCATGCCTCTGCAACATTTTGGTCATCTCTGATGTGACGGTAATGATTCATTCTAGGTGCATATAAGGGATCTGTGATTTTAAATAGTAGCAGAATGAATCCAATCCTGGATCTGCAGTAAACTTGTATAATCTGCCTATTTTTGTTTTCATCAGTATGTATTTTGGTTGTCATAGTATAGGGAGGCAGCATGCAGGGAAAGAGTACAGAAGACTAACAGATTTTAAACAGTTCTGTATTTCTTGATCTTAACTTGCACATTTCCAATTATTTTTTGTTTTTTTTTTTTTTTTTAGCTCACCAACATTTTACTTTATTAAACTGTTCAAATGTTGTGCATGTATTATGTAGAAGAGCAGTAAAAGCCATTCCAACTTACAAACTCTTTTGTGGAGCTTAGCAATGTTAATATTACTTCAATTAATGCTAACAATTAACACTTTTTTTCAATTGTGGGGTGGGCTTGCATTTCCTGTCATCCTGTTTCACAGGTACTTTTTTAAATGTCTTTTTGTAGCTAACTGTGCACCACCGTGCCAAAATGGAGGGATGTGCCTGCGACCTCAGCTTTGTGTGTGCAAGCCAGGAACAAAAGGCAATTCCTGTGAGGACACGGTCATGCAAGACACGTCTTCCACTGAAGGCCGGAACCCTGTTGCTCCCCCATGGCCCATACCCCAGCAGGCTGCCCAGCAGACCTTTTCTCGAAAGGTGCAGGTCCCACCAAAGGTTGGCCCTATGACTCAGATGGCTTTCACCATCAAGCAGAAGCCTCCTGTTGGATTACCTCAGCAAATGCAACCACAGTAAGTGCTTTGTTTTTATTTTTGCTCTTCAAGAAGTCCAATATATTGGTTTTATAAAATGTTGTTCATTGCAAATGTTTTCATATAGTCACACTTAGAATCTTTCACTGATTTTTAAAGAATGTTTTATTTTAACTTGAAGACTTCTAAGTGGCTCCTTGTGAACCAGATCTTCTCACCTGAATAGAATATCCCTTAATATCATTCCATTGTTTTTTCCTTAAAGTGCTATATTAATTTCACAGGAGTCATTTATGCTGCTGACTTCTTGAGTTTAATCAACAACAAATTCCCAACACTGCGTCCAACACTACATAAATGGGGAGAGTAAGATTTTGTGCGTGTTCTGGTTTCTTTCTGCTATCAATATACTTCTCCCTCCCCCCCTCCTTTTTTTTCTAGTTACGTTTTTAATTTTATTACAATGGATGCTTCTGTTTGCTTGCATTTGAGGTTTAGGACTGCAGCTGCCTGTCATAGGTGGCAAATAAACACCCCTGTTGTTGCAGTTTTTCCTCTGTCTCCAGGCTTCAATGTTACTTTCATTAGTTGAAATACTTCAAATTAATCTGAAATTTCTCTAACTATATTGTTGCTTATTTTAATGTGTTTGACCTTAACTTGTTCCAGGGTTGCACATAATGTGGGGGGAGAGAGGTGCACAGAAGCCTGGTGATCAAATTGAGTGGACAGTTTTAAGGTGTCTGCAGCTGCTGCTGTACTTCCAGATTCAGGTGAAGTCAGGCAAAAAGTGTTGCCCTCTGAAGATGTCACTTTTGGATAGCTGTAATAAGGATATAGTCCATCTTCTAGCCTCAAGAGCAAGATTATTGGGACTGGGAGATAAACTGTTATTTCCCTTGCCCAGAATTATAAAAAGTGAAGGCAGAAGAGCAACATGGGATTATACCAGACTGCACCTAAGTAGTTATACGTTCCTGGTAACAAAGTACATCTTGCCATACCTCTCCAAGCTGCTTCTGAGAACAGAAGTCACTGGGCACTGCCAGTGATACCTGGTATTTTCTGGTTACCTCTATTGGGTTCCTTCCTCCAAAACACTTCTGATTCCTTCTAGTGGTGTCCTAGTTTGTCTAACTGTGAGGTCATAAGTAAAAACAGGTTCATGCATCTTGTGTAATAGGATGAGGAACTTAAATATTTAGATTTCTGTTGGAGTTCTTAACCCCAATACAACAGGTTTCTTGAGAAATGTAGAAGATGAAGCAGAATGGGCTTTAAGAACAAATACACTTGAAGTCTTGAAGGACAGAGGAATTGCCACGCAGTTTTAATATTTTGCAGTACTCTGAGCCCACAGTGAGCAGGGTTATTAGGATTAATATGAAAGGGAAACTACCAGTAAAATAACCAGATTTCTCTGCTCCCTCCCTACAGGCCAGCAGGACTACTAATCCTTAGCACCTGGCTTCTGTGCTTAGCCCCACAAAGTGTGATAGAGCAAATCATTACAGTGAGGCCAGGCAATTCCTATCTCTTCAGTTCTGATTCTTATGGAGTATACTGTATGTCTTTCTGCCTCTTTCTTCCTTCCTCCACACAAAAGCATTCTCAAGGAGTTCTTCCTATTGCAAGAAACATTAGTTTTCCAAATTGGGTAGTAAAACTTTTTTTTTTTTTTTAAAAAAAAAAAAAAAAGGCTGTTCTTGCTTGGGGAAAAAAAAAAAAACCTGTTCTCTTTCACCCACTCAGACACTCAGACTGTGCTTAGAAGGAAGGGGCTTGTGGATGGTTCCAGGGAATACTTGTTTGTTTTCCATTATTCCTGGAAAAGATGAGTTCATGGCTAAAGGGTTTACTTCATAAGAAAAAAGACAATAAACTGGTATTTTTCCATGCTACTGTGGGTTGCCAGGCTTTGATGCTCGAAGTGTTTCTAAAGGGTACTTGCAAGGGTACCATGCTTTACCAAAGTTCATTTCTGATTGCATGAGACAATGTCCCGTATGTAGAGGAACTGACTTCAGACTGAAAAAGTCACATTGTCTACTATCCCAAGAGCCTCTGCATGCTTCCGCAAGCACTGCAAACCCAGGTGGGCTTTGTTAATATGACCCTTCTTAGCCTAAGGATTTTCTTCTAGATTTAAAGAGGCTTTTTAAGGGAAATGGGATTGTTAGTCTTTTGAAATCACATGAAGATAAATCACTTTCAGACAGTTCAATAATAGAGTGGGAGAAAGGGCAACTGAGTCTTTGTAATCATGAGAAATCCAGCTTACAATTTAGCAAGAGCCAGACACAGGAGCCAGGGGATGGAGAGAAAATGAGCTGTTTGACAAACCTAAGTGGTTGTATAAAACAAGAAAAAGAAGGTGCATGTTTAGATGTAACTGTTGAAATGAGTGCTAGCAGTAGTTCTCAATGACTACCAGGGCAATTTATAGGGCTAAAGGATCCTTGTGAGATCAGGGCTGTACCATTTGTGCAGAGCAAACAGGCTAGCTCCTGATTCAGTTCCTCCTTTGAATGTCTTGTAATCTCTGTTGTGTAAGGCTGCTCAAATCTTGTAGGAATAACTTTTTCCTGTTCCCACTCCTATAAATGTAGGAAAGGCTATGGCAGGAATGGAATTATCTACTGTTGGTGCAGTTCACATGCTAATACAGGTGCTGCTGTTATGCTGAACTGTCAAGGACTGGTGAGAGCCAGTGCAGGACCCAACCTAGAACACCAAAATAAGCTCCTATGAGAAGCTTGTCTCTACAGTGCTTCTGTTTTGCCATCCTCCATTAACTTTTATGTTTTGTTTATGAATGCAACTTTCCTGACTTCAGTCACTGAGATGTGTTCTTATGTGTTTTCGTGGGATCATGGTAGCAATGATATTTAGGGAAGTAGGAAGTTTACTTATTTCTTCCCAGAGACCTGAGACCTCTTTTTGAAGAACAGAGCTCTAAACAGAAGGAAACCTGGAGAGAGATTCATTTCCTGGAATACCTTGGATTTAGAACACACGGACACTGTCATAGCCCGGAGCTGGGGATGGATGTTGTCAGGTACAAGGTCTCATCTTGGAAGAATGTTAGCAAAAGATGTAGATGGCTGTAATTGAAAACAAGTGGTGTCTTGGAAACAAAAATCTGCTTCTTATTGGAACCTGTTGGTAATTCTGATCTCAGTAACAGATGTGCTTTCTGGTCCTGACTTGCTGTGATAGCTCTCCAGGAACTCCAAGTGTTCCCTTCACATCTCATTCTCTCACATGTTGGCAACAGCATAGCACCAACAGCTTGATTTTCTGCATTTACCAGCTGTGGGAGTAGAAAATAATGCTTTTTTTTCTTCTTTTGAAGTAAGCTTTCCATTACAGTTTTGAAAATGGTCACCAGAAAGTATAGCATCAACCAGCCAAAGCTCAGTAATATGCTTAAATGTCACAGCAGCGCTCCTTCAGGCAATAGCAGCAGCTTTCAGGAGGCAATTGTTGATGAAATGTGAAAGTTCGCTTTTGTACTGGGCAAAGCGAAGCTCATCAAAGGAGGAGAGGTGGATTCACAGCCTTGAAGTGGCAGAATTGGGATTACCAGTGTGTCTAATGCACCTTTCAATGCTTCCTAGGAGGTCCCCTCCAAAACTGTGTTCTTGGTCATGTTTTTACAGGCAAGCAGATCACTTGGTAACTTCAGTGAATCTGATCAACCTGTGTATTATTTTTTTCCTTCCGTTCAAGAATGTAGTATTTTCTTCCAATAGTTCCTTAATTCTTAGTAATTGGAAAGGAATAAATGTGAGATTAGTGTGAATTTAGATTAAAAAAAAAAAAGTGAGAGGAGAATTGGCCATGCTGTTGTGACCCTACTGAAATCAATGCAGCAATGAACAAATGCAGCTCAAGCAGTCTGCTGGACTTGCCTCGCTGTGTTGGTGTCTTTCTTAATTTTGGTATCTTTCTTAATTTCTTTAATTTTGAAGCTGGATATAGCACTTGAGATGCAGTCTCAAAAACACCCAATAGAAGGGAATAACAAGTCCCTTGACCTGCTGGCTATGCTGTTGCCATCACAGCCCAATATATGCTTGGTCATCTTTGCTTCAGGGGTATGCTAATGACTTGTGTTGGGCTTGTCAAACAGCACCTCAGATCCTTTTCTTTGGGGCTGCTTTTCAGTCATTTCAACAACAAGCCTGTGCTTTTGCACATGGTTGATGCATTTCAGATACAGGAGTTTGTGTTTGCTTTTGAGTTTTCAAGTCCATTAATTTCTCCAGCCTGTCAAAATCCTTCTGCCCTCTGGTATAACAGCCAACTCCTCCACACTGGAGTTGTCTGCATGCTTGCTGAGGCTATTCATTTCCCCTAGACGAGGGGGAGAAAGAAAAGTTGAACAATATCAGTCCCAGTATTGATCTTCTCAGGAAAGTACCTAGTTACTCAACCTCCTGCAAGCTGGACTTCATATGACTGATTACCATCTGTTTAGCCAGGCAGTTTTTTACCTGCTTTATATTCCAGTTATCCTTGTTTCACCAATTTTTCTCCAAGAAAAAATAGTTAGAAAGTAAAATTACATATATGTATATATAAAACAAAATAAAAAAAAATCTACAATCTAACAGGAGACTGTCAAAACCCTTGCTGAAGTCTGGCTTAAAAACATCCATCACACTTCTTTCATGCACTGAGCTAGCCATCTCATCATAGAAGTTAATAAATAAATAAAAAAAATAACCCAACAACTTTAAGCTAAGCTAAAACTAGAAAGTCTGTGATGGCTTCTTAACTTCTGAAAGTTGTAGTTTGGTTGTTTTAATTCTCTGTTGGTGACCCTGTTTCCCTTCAAAGCCAAGGACTTGTATGATACCCTGCCTTCTTTCTTCAGAAAAGACCATCTCTTCTCAGGGAACACAGGGAGTTGCGAGGAACTGAACTGTAATTCCAATGCTGATACCTTGGAAAATCATTTTTTTTTTTTCCTTCTAGGCAAAATATTCCGTATGAATATTCTTAAATCTGCTTTTCTTTTTCCTTTTCTTGGTGTAACTCGGGTTTTAATCAGTGTACTTAGGCACGTGCATGTGTGTGTGTACTTAGGACTGATACACCTAAGTGCATACTTGAGGATATTGAGTGTATATAGAAGGGCCTGAACAGATCCTTGGTTAAGAGTGAGCCAAGATAATGCTGTTTTAGGTGCAATTGCAGACTTCAACCTTTGCCTTCAGAGCCAGGCTACTAGGTTCTGAGCTCCTACAGCCCAGTCCTCTAGGATTTATTCTAAGAAAAGAATATCTAAATGCTGAGATAGGATCAGCGCCACGTGCTTTGCAACGTCGGGGAACTTCTGCTTCTCAGGCTTCAAAATTTAACTCCAGTGGTCAGAGGTGTGAGGTTTGTCCATCAGTTCCTGAGCCCTGTGAGCCGCATTGATTTAGAGAGTTGTTGTACCCTTCCTTCCCACAAGTTGAATGCACTCCACAAGGTGGCCTTCACTTTTAAATTAGCTTGTCGCTGAGTTACTATCTTCAAGTGCTACTCAAACATGTTCACATTAATGTTCACAACAGCAAAATACAGACATAAAAATGTAGGCATGCTCTGTGTGTATAGAAATCATTGCCTCTGCTTTTGAAACACAGCTTTTCCGGAAAGATTATTTCTAAAACTATACTGATGCTTTCAGTTTAGTTGAAAACAGGAATATAAACTACCAATTCAAATAATAGTGTTTTTCAACATTTCTTTCCCAGTTGAAAAACCATGCACCTGGCCATTCAGTGTCTGCATGAAGATGCATTTAATGAGGAGTTAAATGCTATTTGTTGCTGTGTTGCAAACTGGCGTGTGATCTTTCAGTGTGTCTTTTCCGCTTCATAATTTCTGAAATTGTGCTGCTATTATTCTTTTCCATTTATTGAGGAAGTATTTCAAAAGATGTTGGCAAACAATATGTGGTTTAATGCTTAATAGTCCCTAAAATTGTTGGAGTACTAATATATGCAGAACTTCACTTTTTTCCCGGTAGCTTGCTGGGACCAAGGTGCTTGTTTAATGCATAGCATGACAGCACGTTTTCAGTTCCAATAAGGAGGGTTTACTTTGTTAAATTTCAGGTTGGGATAACACTTTTGTTGTTCTAAGACAAAAGTCTTCCCAAGCATTCAAAACACCTGCTTTAAAAAAGAGTTGCTCCATTAGCAACAGTTTGTGATACCAAAACAACTCTTCAATAAATGTTATACTTGCAGGATGCTTTTTAACCTATTCAGGTAGAAGTGAGATGTTTGTTCCTAAAAGCAAACTGCTGCACAATGACAGTGATATAGGACATGGATGAACTAAAATCTTTATTTCAACTAGCTGTCTCACTTGGAGCATATAAGAATAATAATCTAATGGGAATCATTTTCATGTCATTTTCATTCCCTTCTCTACACAGCTGTAGGACTAGATCTCAGGAGGCTGATTTGGAAAACCAATGCCTATTGTTAAAATACATCTGTACCTTTAACATCCAAAGAAAGAAAACCAAATTGAGAACAGGGTTTCTTGCTGGTCTCAGATATATGATTTAACAGTATTCTGTGTTCAGAAAAATGTCTCTTTTTTTCTTTAGTGTTAAAATAATCAATGAATCAGGAACGTTTTCCTCTGTTTTAGGGATATTAGAGGAAAGGCTTAGTATGTTTGTAGATGTGTCTGCCTTTGTTCTTTGTATCAGCAATTTTGCTTAATATTTGATCTTCAGCCCTTCAAAAAGAAGATGAGCTGCAGGCATCATCTGTTTTTCTTTTTTTTGGTGGGTCTTGGATATTAGTATAACTTCTGTTGTTGTCTTAACACTTAATCTATATTGAGGATTCATTCTTAATAACCTTGTTAAATAGACAGCAAAGACACAAGGAACCCCTCTTCAGGGGGTTTACTTAATCTTAGCGTTTTGCTTATGTAGCAGATAACTAGATGGTTCAAGAATCTTTACTCAGAGAATGATGTGGGCTGGCCTTAGACAAAGACAGACATATTTTCAGGATTGGGACTGTCTGATTAATGACAAATGCCTCATTGATTTCTCATCTATGAATAGCTTGCTTGGCTCATGACTTAGGATCCCCAAGAGATGTATACTTCATCTCTAATAAACTCACTCTCTTCTTCATTGCTAGGTCTGAATATTTTTCTTCACTGTGAGCCATGCATTTTCCTACTGAAAAGCAGTTTCTATTTTACCTAAGCTCCAAGAAGGTTTGGTATGACATACATCCTTGTACTTTGATAAATTCCTCTCAGGAATCCAAAGCTGTTGGATTCAGTTCAGTGTGTAATCAGTTGTTAATTTGACCACTGCCACGGAGGTTTATTGCTCACATCGTCTTATGTTGAATTTTGAAGGTTACTGCTCATCAGTATATAATGAGAGATTTTTTTTGTGTGTGTGACTGTATTCAGGACACGAATGCAGACTACAAGGAAAGCTAGGCAGTTGGAGAAAGTGGAAATTTCTCTTACTGTTACTGTTCAAACATTGAATTTTACCAGCCAGCATTCTGCTAGAGGGAGGTCTGCAGTAAATCCTTGTTGATTGCCCACTCTAGCAATTTTCCTGAATTATCTCATAGGGTTTTAATGAGAAAGGTGTTGGAGTACCGGAGGGTAGACTGGTGGTTAATTTGAAGTGTCTTGTCCACATCACTGTATGTGAAGATGTGTTTTCTAGTGTGCTCAGAAGTTCTGTAAGCAATTGAATCGCAACTGCTTGACTTTAAGTAGCTGCCTATGTTAAGCAGAGGACCTATTGCTATTCAGAAAACACCATTCTCCTAAAATACTGCATACAAATAACCGCAGGCCAGTAGTTCACCAAAGCATTGACATTACTTAATTTCCCTGCTTGTGAACAAAAAGAGACCCACTTCTTCAGTTGATACATTGAGCTTGCAGGTTGAAGGAAATACTTTGAATAAAGCAGTCTTCGTTACAGCCCTCTTCTCTTACTGCTGCAAAATAGCTAAAATAAATTTCCTCTATAGGTGTGTACAGAAAAAATATTTTCTTACAAGTTTTGTCTGTTGTAATATATGTATATTTTCTATTTGAAGTATGCTCTAAACAGAAAACCTACCGTCCAGCAGAGGACAGTGTTCGTTAGAGCCCATACTACCACAGAATGATATTAAAAGGAATTCTCTTTCAGTTTGGGTGCTATGATAAAAGATGCTTCAGACTTTTAAAGGATTTCATAAACAGCTTAAAAACAGTTAAAACAAAATCCTTCGGGTGTTTTCTGTTATTAAAAAGATGAAGGAAGATGGAATGCTGTACATATTGTGTCAGAAATGAGTTTCAAAAGCAAAGTCTGTTAAAAGGAAGGATAGACAATACTAGTACATACTATTATGTTGTTGGGCAGTAGGTGGCAAGCTTTGCTTTTCCTTCTACTTGGAGTTTATTTTCGTGTTGCGGAATGCCAGAATTTTGAGAAGGGTGGTTTGAATTCACTGGAATATGTCATTTATTGGCAGCACATTTTTTGAACCATCTATGTTGTTCATTGTGTATAATTGTCTTTCTACTGAATGCTCAAGTGAATCCTCTTTTCTTCAAATGGCAGATGGACACAAATCAATACGTGAGCTCTATTGTATTCTCTTATGGCTTCAGTAGAAAGATTACTAATACCAAAATTAAAAACAAATGAGATGCAGTCACAGTCAACCCCAAATTATTTGCTTTGAATGCTTTTCCTGTTCTACTTTTATTGCAGAACACATTGCAGCTAGAGAGGACACCTTCTTTTAAATAAATGAGTTACCCAAAGGGGGCTTATACTTCTATTTCTGCGAGTAATAACTGAGAAGGAAAATGAACAGAAAATTTAGTTTGCCTTTTTCCTGGTGTGTGATGTCTGTCCCCCCTCCGTGAATTGTTGGGCTGGTGCAGCTGTCCTCAGCCTGCACTGCTAATGTGTGGGGTTAGGCTTGGGGGCAGTAAAGCAGCAGCAAAGCGGCTGGCTAAAACTGAGGGTGTGCAGAAGAGGAAATGCTCAATGCTTCTCCTTAGGTACTTTCTGTTGTGGGTTGCTGTTCATATCACATCTCTGCTTAGACTTCTTGCCTAGAGCCTATCACCTGACATCCCATGGATCAGCAGCCAGCTGTCTGTCTGTACCAAGGATACGGGGGCACAGCACCTTTCTTCTTGTGTAGCTTCTCACAGCTGTTGTCCAGCTAAGACATCCTGTGCTGCTCTCCAGAAAAGACCTTTACCTATTAGACAAGTTAATTATTGATGAATTTTCCCACTGTGGGTGAGTTGGAGTTCTTAGTGCTTTGCTATTGAAGTTTTTTAAAAGTTTATTCTGGATTAAAAAAAAAAAAAAGTGATATCCCTCTCATTCTTCTTCTATATTTGCTGCACATAATCATTCTTCTAAGAAAAATCATCTGTCATGGATCTTCTTGATATCAAACTTAAATACAGTAATATAGATGGTTAATTATGTCACGCTAGAAATTACAAAACAGTAGTTTACATTTTTCTTAATATGTCAGGGCATTCCACACAGGGGTCTCCTTATGTAAATAGAGGCTCCGTATGAGTTTACACTTTCACTGAGAGGCTTTGTGTCCTCATGTGTTCTGATGAAGATCAGAAGCATTTGAGGAGTAGTAAGGTGGAGCTGAGCAGTCAGATGAAGGCATAATTGATTTTATTTGCCGCAGCAGCCCTAGGCATACGTCAGGCATCTCTGGCATCAACCAAAGTTGAAAGAAAGTCTTCTGAGACCATTCTGATACTGCAGCTATTTTCACTTTTGTAGTCTTTGGCAGTGCTATTGATGTATGTGTGCTAGAACAAAAACTGGTTCAAAGGTAGTTACTCATCTCTTTCCACTGCCAGGCACTGAGTCAGCCCTCAAGAGCACCTCCATTCATCATTCTAGGGGAATGCAGTCATCGGGCTGCAGGAGCTGAAGTCACTGTTTAGCTGGGATAGCTGGTTACCACCAGGACTGGGATCATTTGTGTTGGCAGAGAGCATGGAGATGATTTTGTGATGACGGTGATATCAGTCTGAGTCCTGGTGTCTTTTTTGAGCTGCGTTGGCATGGATTTCAATGCTCCTGGCCACAAGGAGTGAGAATGCTTATGAAGGTAACTTTGCAAGTTCCTATTGTGATCCTCAGACCTTTTTGGCTTTCTCACCACTGCAGCATAAAGACACGGGGTCTCTTTTTCAGCTTCCTGAATTAGAGAACCTTACTCCAATGAAGTAGATTCTCTGTGTGCTTCAGCTAATTGCCTTTAGTGGTTGTAGGCCTGGGGTGAGCCTGTAAGCTGGTGAGTAATTTGTAGTTATCTGTGCTGGACTGAGTATTCCTGCGGCCAGTTAGACTGTAACGGACCAAGGTCTGAAGCAGAGTAGTGGACCATAACCTTCCCTAAGTGTGAAAGGTAAACAGATGTGAATTTGCTAGACTAGCCATTCGATAGGTTTGCTTAGCTCACAGTGGTAGGAGTGTGCAAACTGTTTTGAGGGAAGCCTTCGGGTGTTTTGGTGGACAAAGTCCAGTCTTGCTTTGGCTTGTTTACAAGACCTTTTAGGTCTGAACATTTGTGATTTTTACCACACCTTTATCCTTTTGACAATTCCTTCAAGGATATCTTATTGTTTTTCTGGTGAATAGAGGCCAACATACTGCTGAAAGGTCACTCACTGCATGTGCAGAGTACATCACGTGGCCAGATGCTTTCTAGTTCCAGTCCATCAAAAGGAGTCTCTGCTGAACTCAACAACATATGTAAGCTTTCAGACAGAAAAATTTCAATCTCTATCCACCAGAAAAACAAACATCTTGGAAGGGATTTTGAAAGGATCAAGTATCGCCACCACCACACAAGACATTAATGAGTTTGAGTTGCATGGTCATACAGTTTGGATCATTACTGATCTTGAGATGGTGCAGCCTATTGGTGAGGGAACACATCGTTTTATCCAGACTTGAGCAATCATCTAGTGATGTGAAGGTCTTACAAACAGGTGTTAGAGGATGTTCAATGTTTTCATTGCAATCTTTAATAGGGAAAGAGTTCTCAGAAAGAGAATCTCATTTTGATGCAGAAGCTTAAATTATAGGGGGTGACTGGGATCCCAAACCAGCCTTAATCTTGAGGCTTATCTGTAGTAGGAGGTTAACGTGTGTGATGGCAATAGCTAGTTGGTTTATGGCTTCACGTGGCTTCATGCCACCACCTGCCTGAGGAGAACTTCAGTGCAAAAAATGGCTGGTCAGTCCTAGTGTAATATCGAGCAAATTGTTGTCTGGCTCTTGAGCTCTCCTCTACTGATACTGACTTCAGTGGGATGGAAGGATCAACTGAATGGGTTAAGGGGCATCCTCCAGCCCCTGCCTTGTTGTTCAGCCATGTTTCAGCTAAGTTAGGAAGCCAACAGAGTCAGTCTTCATTACAAGGAGAGAGAAAACAGCTTGAGTCAAGATTGGCATCAGTCTTGAAGAGCTCACTGTGTTTGATTTGCCTCTCCAGGCATTGTGCATGGGTTGTGACGAACAGTGTTTAAAAACATGTCCCACACCACCAGTAAGGCAAATAAAACCCTGTCAGATGCTTTTTTATACAGTGGACGAAAGTTACTGTATTCAATGTATATACAATAGAGAACTATTGGCTTCTGTTGTGCCTGAGTACAGCATTAGTAGATGGGTAGAATTTGGCTTAAATTTGAGGAGTTTGGGGTGAAAATTTTCAGGTTTAATGACCTCTTGGTGTTGATTGACTGTTCCATGACCAGCTCTGTGCTGTGATTTGAATTGGATTGTGAGAATCCCTCATAAAGAAAGGCATAGGATCCTTTCTAAGCTTCTTTATGATGAACACAGATGGGAAGAATTGAGATTTTCTTCTCTGGCCTTTTCTCTGCGTGTTCCTTTAATACATAGCTATTGGGTTGAAAGACTTTTGGGCAGGCTTTCAGCTCATTGATTTTTTTCTTAATTAGCTTCCATTTTATATTCATTCTTCTTTTCTGAAACTCTGAACTGCTGTAGTGAATCTTTTGCCTTTTGTTCCCCCTTCAGCAATGTTAACTGTAAGCAAATTTTGCTCACTCTTGCAGCATCTCTTCATTGGTAACATTTGAATTGGATTCTTTACACAAATTTGGCTAAACCAAGGTTGTGCTCTCTTCTCGGTTCCTGACTAGGTGATCCATGAAGATGTTAATCCCATCTAAAAATCCAGTTTTTGTGCTTTTGCTTGGCTGTAACTGGAATTTCATATTATCACTTCCTGTCTTTATAGCTTCAGTGATAGGATAACTGTTGCTGTCTTATGAAGACTGTATTAGCAGCTGCTTGCTGTGTTTCCTCCATGGGAAACTACAGTCTACAGAGATGCTCCGTTAGTGATGGATGTTTTTTATTTGCTGACCTATTCTGGGAGGCTACTCCTTGATAGGTAACATCAGTCTTACAGCTGCCACTGATTTTTCCCAATCCCCCTATTTGTTTTCCTAGGTAGTGATACTTCCTTCCTAATATGCCTATATAATGCTGGTCAGTCTTGACCACTCACTGTCTTGAACTTGTGCTGTTTCATGCAGAAGCATCGGTACTAATGGTTTGGTTGCCTGCTCTATACCTGTTTAAAACATACTGCTTATTCTAACTCTTTTTCACTGTTACCTGTTTGACTGTTACCAACTTTTGCTTTCTTCTTTGGCTACACTGACTTCACTAAAAGTATGACTGTTCACAGCTGTATACTTTCTTTCCCATTCTTCAATTTAAAAATTCCACTATGATATTCTTAGACTACGATAAGCCATCAACTTATTAAATGTGAAATGAAGTCTGTCTCTTCTGGAGAGCTTCCTCCATTCCCATTCCTGACAAATATTGTTTACACCACTTAGAGCCACACAGTGAAACAGTCTACATCTATGGCTCCTTGGTTTTTCATTCTGTTAGCAAAAAGTTTCAAACTTTAGGGTATAAGACAAATACGTAAGACAAATTTGTTGCCTTTGTAATAATCTTCAGTGATTACCTCTGGACAGCAGTATCCAGAATCCCTATAAGTACTTCTAAGAGTGTGACAGATCTGGGAAGTAAAAAGTTTAATTACCTACCTTTCTTTGTATGGGTTTTATACTGGGAGAGCTCTTTCATTAGACTATTTTAATGTTTTATAGCCTGTACATGCTTCTGAAAAAAGTATCAATCAGAGGTACAAACTGTACAACTGATGAACTGATGAATGATCTTAATGACCTCTTTGATATGGATTCTGTTCTGGATTCTGTGTGGTGGTTGAGGATGGTTGTAGAATTGATGCTACTGGCAAATTAATTATTACTGTGAGGCTCAGCATGTGTGCACTTTTTACTTATATTGTGATAATCTATTACTGCAGCAAAAGCTCAAGTGTCTCTCTTGCTTCCTGGACTAGAACCTTGAAGCTCTAAAGTGGAGGACAACTGCTGATCGCAGTCCCAGCTGTGCCTCCTTATTGCTTTGAACAGCTTTTGCTTTTTGTTATCATATAATGCCTGTTTGGGAATTCCAGCTGTTGCACACATGCAGGTCCTTAACAAGGAGTCAGTCTCCCCTCATCTCCTCTTTCACTGTTCCAGAGGCTTTTTGCTGCAGGGAATGTTTTGCATCCTGAAATGTTTTTCTTCTGTTGTACACTGGAGGGCTGTATCTATCATTTTTTTGATGGACTATTTAGAAATCCAGTGAATTGGTAGATTGGATTGCCTTTTGATGTGCTTCTGGAAGTAAGATTGGAAAGATATGTAACCACATAGAGACTGAAGAGAATGAGTTTGTATAAGGAAAAAGGTATATAAACTTAGTATTTTTTCCCATTCATTGCCGAGTTTTGCTATTATTAAAAAAGCAAAGAGGAGGAACAGCTAATTCTGTGTGCAGTGTCCCTGTAAGGAGATCATCTGAGGCTGATTCCAGAGTAGTCAGTCTGTCATTGCCTTCTGTAAGAGCTTATCTTTTGAGGAGTGGCATTTTACCCCCCTTTTTTAGTTCTCAGTGGAGAAGGGAGATGCACATTTTATCTATCGGTGTGGTTGTTTTGTTGGGGAGTAGGTTTTCTTTCTTGCTGCTTAGGTGATTAAATGCTGTGTCCAGTTCTGGAGCCCTCAGCACAAGAAGGAGGTGGAGCTGTTAGAGCAGGTCCAGAGGAAGGCTACCAAGATGATCAAGGGGCTGGATCACCTCTCCTGCAAAGAAAGGCTGAGAGAGCTGGGGCTGTTCAGCCTACAGAAGAGAAGGCTTTGGGGTGACCTCATTGCAATGTTTCAGTACTTAAAGGTGTCTTGTTTTTAAAAAAAAAAAAGAGCAACTCTTTGCTCAATCAGATAATGATAGGATGAAGGGGAATGGTTTTATACTTGAAGAGGGGAGATTTAGATTAGAGGTTATGAGGAAATTTTTCACTCAGGGTGGTGAGGCACTGGAATAGGTTGCCTGGAGAAGCTGTGGATTCTCCATCCTCCCTGGAGGTGTTGAGGGTGAGGTTAGATGAGGCCCTGAGCAACCTGATCTGGTTGGTGGCATCCCTGCCTATGGCAGGGGGGTTAGAATTAGGTTGTCTGTGAGGTCCCTTCCAACCCAAGCCATTCTATGATCAAGGTCTCGCAGGAAGAGGATGTGTGCACTTGCTCATAATTTTCCTGACATTTCACTGTCAAGCAGTTACCAACACTTCTTTGGAGAACTGTTTCAGGTGGACGTTGCTGTTTCTTCTTGAGTGCTATGGTATTTAGAGTGCTTTCAGTAACTAACCTTTGGCTGTGAGTGTAGTCTTCCACCCCAGATCTGGGCCCACTGTTACAAATGCAGTTATCCCTGCAATGCTTGCATATGTTATGGCACAGCTCCTTTTGGAGATGTCATAGGGGTTAATCTTCAGGCTTTTGCATTCTCCTCTGGGATGTGAAATGAACCAGGGTAACTGTATAAATACTATCTAGCTTCTCTAACAAGTGCTTTAACTTTACCCAAAGGTAAGATGCAGCTTGGCCTTAGATGTATGGACAGAGACCTAGAGTTCCTTTAGCTTTCACAACACCCAGGTTGCTCTGTACGTGGCAGAGCCACTACCAGGATGTTGCTCTATTACCCTTCTCTGTAACTTGAACTGCACCTTCTTTTTGTACGAGGTGCATTGTTTTTTCATACTGGGATGAGATGATGCAGCTGCTGTCTACTTAACTGATATTTATTTATATTGTGTTGTCACTGGTGAAAATGGAAGAAGTTACTTATAAAAATGACCCAGGGGAGATCTGCTGACTAATTGTTGCTCATCTTCTCTTTTGCTTTGGGAAGTCTGTTCCTCTATTGGAGCTCTTCTTTCACTCCAACTTCTTTCTGTATTTGGCCTGTGTTATCCTTGCACTGTAATTTCTGCCTTGCTGTGTATTTCTGAAGCCTTTCACGTGGCAAGACTGAAATCCTGTTTGGGTTATCTAAGGGTTATGCTATATTCAGTAGTAATCTAAAAAAGGTAAATGTTAAAATATAAGCAAACAGCAGATAATATACTGCTTTTCTTTTTAAAAAGTTTAGAACAGCAGCCACTGTTAATCATTGTACTTGCTTGTAAATGCTTTCAAGTAGCTTTTTCTTAGAACACCTATTTTAGTTATTCATAGTAAACAAGGTTGTTCTAAGAAATGATCAAGCTTACAATTGTTTAAAGAGTAGCTATGGAAACTAGCTGATGATTCCCAATTTAAAAAGCATTCTTTGCTTTCATTGGCTAAGCTCCCTTCTTGAAAATGGTATGCTTCATGTGCACTCTGCAACATTTTAAATTAATTTAATTTTCTTTATATGGGCAAAATATTCATCCTTATAAAGATTATGTTAGAGTTTTAAAGCATATAGCTGCTGTGGGTTTTTTTGTTTCTTTTAATTTCAGATATGCAATCAAAAATAATCTTTTTTTCTTTTCCAAGCTGGAAATGCTAAAATCCACTCCTTTTCAAGTTTGGCAAAAGAAAGTTTCCTTCTTGAAACAAGACCAAGTTTGCCAAGTTTTGGCTTGAGTCTTTTAAGCTGAAGGATTCTCCTCAGCAACTGTTACAAAACCTGTCCTGAATGCTGTAAGAGTTGTGAACCTGGGCTTTGAGGTGCAGAGCTTAGTAGGCATAATCTTCAGCTTATTAGACTACACTGTAGACAGTGTATCTCTACAGCAAATGATTACACACTGCCCTTTTATTTAGATTATGGCCACTTAAATATACTTGAATAGTCTGTCATTTTCTCTTTAAAAAAAAAAAAAAAAAAAGATGGGGGAAGCTATCCAGCCTAAAAGCATGAAACCAAAGAGGCAATAAAAGCTGGTGATTGCCACATATTTCTGTTCAGTCTTTGGTGGCTGCACTGTTGTAGATACAAAATTCTGTAAAATTCTTGTGAAGTGTTTCTCTTCCCACAAGTACAGTTCAAAGTCAAAGTTCCTTTTTGATGCTGAAAGGGATATGTTCTAAGTCTACATAAAAGTTGTCAAGTTGCTTGAGATACTGAACTCGGTGTGGCTTTACGAAGTTTGTGTCTCTTGATAATATACATAAAGTTCTGAAGTACCAGTGACTCATTTCAGAAGTAGTTCATATTCTGATTAAATGTTCTCCCAGTACATTGAGTACCATACAGCTGTAGTAATCGAAAATATTTTGAAACTTTTCTGTCTGTATAGAATACACTGCCCATGTGTTTTCTAAGATCTTTAGCTTCTTAAAATGATATTTAGCTTCTTGCTATAGAGTGCTTATTTTTAGAGGTTTTTAGCACGCTTGGCACAAGCTTTCAGAACTTCTTTCAGTTGTATGTTTAAACACATGCAGTTGGTTATAGGGAGCCATAGCTGGTTTTGACCTTGTTTTTGTGCCTCAGGTATTGGTATAAAACTATTAGTTTCTTTGAGTTACATTGAGTATTACTGTGATGTTATGCTGAAAATATATCATTTTAATTGTTGAAGTTACTACATAGAGTTGCATTCTATAATACTCTTTTCTTCAAGTGTCAGTTCCTGGCTTTTCTATTCCTTCCTGCTTTTCTTTTTCCTGCTTTACTGGGGAAAAAACAAACCTATTTAAATCAATTGTAGTTGTTTGTACAGTCTATTTGTTATCATCTTTGTCTAAATTAATTTAGAGAGCAGGCTTGAGTTAAATAAAATCAGAGTTTGCAGGCAAGCTTAAAAAGTCAGTTTGCTACGAAAAGTCTTCATAGAAGCTACAGTTGAGAAATCAAGGGATCAGTAGTCAGGAAAAATAGTTGTGGCTAAAAGCTCAGCCTGAACTTCATGTTTTTGAATGTTGTTTTAAAAATGTTTTTCTTTTTGATTATTATGCGTTATTTTACAATTAATAATAAAGCACTTAGAACTGTGGTGCTACAAAGTTTCATGCAGCACACTGTAGAATGGAGAGCTGCAGGCTGTCACATAGTAAGATGCAGAGCAATGCAAAAAAATTTTAAAGTTATTCTTTAAAAACTGAATATTCTTAAGATCCATCTGATTCATTTTCATTGTAGTAGGAAATTGGGCTTCTGAAATTGGGTAAGATTTTCATGTACTTGGGGATTTTTGTCTTCGGTTTTGTGAGGGAAGAGACTTGCTATAGTTTTTTACTCAACAAAGTGCCGAAGTATATTTCTGCTGCATTGAAAGTTATGCTGAACTGGAAAAAAAAGCTGCTCTTTAAGAACAGCAGTGTGTGGAAGGTGATATTTTGGTGTAAGTAGATTGCTTTAAATATGGAAAAAAAAAAAGCCTTCATACTGTAACAGTTTCTATCTACCTCTATGCAGAAGTGAGGAAAAAGCTTTTTATAAGCTAAGAAGCAGCAAGGCTGTAAGGATTATAAAAGGCCTGCCTGTCTGTTCTGCTCATGACCATCCTTGGCCCATAATGTAAATATGCAGTGGCTCCTGTGTATGTTATTTTTCCTTTTTTTTTTTCCTCCCGGTCTTCTCTCCCTCTCCCCATTTGTTCAGTTGTGAAGTTAATATTGGCAACAGAGCCTCATCCTCTGCTCACTAACACTCACTACTGTCGGTTCAGCTGCCTCTCATCTTCCTGCCTAGCCTGACATGAGCTCATGCTCATGGTGTTACCCCTGTCCTAGTATTGTTTCTCTCAGTGAACAATGACTGAGGTTTTGTTATCTTCTCAGAATTCTATCGCATTCAAAGCAGATGTGTTGGTGCTCGTTGTTGTGTTGTGTGAAGCCAAACCAGCTGCTCACAGAAGATATTCAGTGAATTGTAGATGCCCCATCCCTGGAGCTGTTCAAGGCCAGGCTGGATGGGGCCTTGGCCAACCTGATCTAGTGGGTGGCATCCCTGCCCATGGGAGGGGGGTTGGAATTAGATGATCTTTAAGGCCCCTTCCAACCTGAGCCATTCTATGATGCAGACATCTTGCAGGCCCTTGGTTGCAAGCACATGGCAGTCTGGGAACCACTCTGATGTGGCTGGCTGACAGAATTGCAGACCCAGGGCCTGCAAGATGTTCATATATCCCAGATGTTCAGTCTGGTATTTGTGGGTGCTGTGCTATTCAACACCTTTCTCAAGGCTTCTCCTTCTCTCAAATATGCAAATGAGGAAGGAAAGGAAAAAAGCACAGAGCCTCCTTTACAACTTCATAAATCTGTTTGAAAGCTCCACACACAGACCAGGTATATGTTGAATCTCAGAGTTTTGTAGGCCCTTCTTTAGAAGACCAGAGATGATTGTCTGTGGTGTGTTACAAACAGCTGTGAGGAAAGTATTAGTTGGCCTTCAAGGAAATAGCAGCAGGAAGGAAAATCCATGTCCATTGTCCTTCTCTTCTGTTTCTTCCCAGTGATAATGACTTTTGGAGACAGATATGAGAGCTGCATGCTGGAGAAGCCAAACCTAGCAGTATTATGCAAGGATTCAGCTGATGTGGTCTATCACATGATGGCTCTATCCCAGCATGAGAAAAAATGAGTGATTGTAACACAAGTGTAACATTTTCTGCAATTGGAGGCACCGGTTGAGACAGAGGATTTTCTGTGTTTACAGTGTTGCTGATCTGTGCTACTCTCTGGTATAACGCTGGTTTCTTGCCTAAGCTCAGTGGCAAAAGGCAATGAGTGTTAAGCTTTCGTGTATTTCTTGAAGTTGAACTTAGTATTTTTCCACAGTGTCATGCTTCATGTCAAGTATATGATATAGATACTGGTGGGGATGGGAGTAAGTGTGTGTGTATATATATGTGTGTATGGTACCCTTAGGAGCCAAGGCTGCCCATTGTTTCACGGTAGAAATTTGCTGGCTGAAACAGAAGGGAAGTCTTCCCCAACAGAATGGAACCTATCTCAAGATGGAAGGCTGCCTGACCAGCAGGTACCAAGGAGAGATTGTAGGACTTCTGCATCCTCTAGTTAGCTGGAAGGGGTCAGATTCAGGGTCTTGCATCACTCAGACCTTTTCTCTATATAGTGCAGAATGGAAGGTCCACCATGTACTCTTTCCTGGTTCCATTGTACATGATCTGGTGTGCTTGAGCCTAGGTCAGCAGCAAAGGGCTGAGACATTTAAGATAAGAATCACAGAATTGTCTAGGTTGGAAGACACCTCAAGATCGAGTCCAACCTCTGACCTAACACTAACAAGTCTTCCACTAAACCATATTACTAAGTTCAACATCTAAACGTCTTTTAAAGACCTCCAGGGATGGTGACTCCACATCTTCCCTGGGCAGCCTCACAACCCTCTCAGTAAAGAAGTTCTTCCTAAGATCCAACCTAAAACACCCCTGGCGCAACTTTAGCCCATTCCCCCTCATCCTGTCACCAGGCACGTGGGAGAACAGGCGAACCCCCACCTCGCTACAGCCTCCTTTAATGTACCTGTAGAGAGCGATAAGGTCGCCCCTGAGCCTCCTCTTCTCCAGGCTGAACAAACCCAGCTCCCTCAGCCGCTCCTCGTAGGACTTGTTCTCCAGACCCCTCACCAGCTTCATCGCCCTTCCCTGGACTCACTCGAGCACCTCCATGTCCTTCTTGTAGTGAGGGGCCCAAAACTGAACACAGTAAGTTAAGCACAAAGCAGCATTGAAAGAATTGGAGATGAGCAGTACCTGCTCCATCTTTTACCTTTCTTTCAAAAGTAGTACATTAAGCCCTGGGGTTCCGCATTGCTATTCCTTTTCATTATTAAATGGTGTGTAAAGGTAGGTACCCACACTGTTTGTTGTTGGAGTTTCTAAAAATATCTTTGAGCAGTGAGAACTGCCAAAGGACTTTAAAAGTATTGAGAAATACCAGGCAGCTACAGGAGTGTTTCAGTGCTGGAAACAGGAAGAATGTGTTCTGCATCATCATGATTCAAGGTGGCTAAGTGACCTGGAAACATAACTGTGAATCTGACAACACCTTGTATCCACAACTTTCTGAAATCTTTGTTTTACTAAGGTAAATTGTGATTTGCTTCATGTAGAACCAAAGGACTGCAGAGTTTCTACAGGCTGTTTGGAAGTGGTGCTAGGCACAAGCCTCAGGAAGGTCTGTTTGGCAGGAGTGCCAGTTTCCAAAAGTTCAGTGGAACAAGTTCTTCAGGGCTGCTGAAGATGTGTAATTCACAAACCAGCTGATGCTACAGAATTAGATGTGATTCGTGGCTTTCAACACACGTGCTTTTTTCAGAGTGGTCCTGAGGTGGTACAGATTTATCCTGCTTCTATTTCTACCATGACAAATTATCTCAGCAGATTGTTTGCTGATGTATATTTTCTAGTATGTGTATGAGGTCATTTGATTTGGTTGTGCTTCAATGTATATTAACCAATACAAAAACCAGATCATTTACAGTATTTGTGTAGTTGTTTACAATATTTGTGTAGCTTCTGACAGTAGGTTGTCAGTGTCAATTGTCTGATTTGAAAATGTGTATGTATCAAGGATGGTTTTTTAGTTGTGTATAACTTTCTTTTAACATTAAAGCAACAACAGTTTGGAATCTTCTTTTTAAATTTCCAAAAATTCTACAATAGGACTCATCCTTCTAAATGGAAATTTTGTGCTTAGATTTTATTTTTAGTTAAGCTAACAAATCCAGATACACCAGATGCTAGTTAAAAATGATACTCAAAACTGATGAGGTTGTAATTTGAATTGCATTTCTGAATTGCTTCACAACAATTTCCATAAATGTTTGTTTTCTAAATTTATTTTTTTTTCCCCAGGAAATACAAGAGTATAGACAGTATGCCATAACCCCCTTTAAAAAATGTATTGGGTAGTTTTAAGTATTTTTTAGTTTAGTTTCACGCTTCTAGATTACAGTGGATCTGTAGCAACTTTTATCGAACTCATACATATACGTATGGATGGTATTGTTTAATTAACGTATTTATTTTTTAATTGTGCATGTAATTCTCTAACTAAATAGTATTTTTTTCTAGATACAGTCTGCTTTTTCTGGTTTGCTGAGCAGTCACTGGGTGTTTAAAGATAATTTAAATTAGTTTAATGTATTTAGGAGTTCAAGCATGTATTTCTTTGAAGTTATTAATGAGGAAAGGGAAAAAGAACTCTAGCAGACATTTCAATACTGAAGCACATAAATTAAAAGAATGTGAAGAGAAACTGCTAAACTGAGCCGCAAGGAAGTAATTTCAAACACCTTATAACCTGCCTTTTTATAGTTTAGACTTGTTGGAATGACAGTATTTAGCTTACATTTAAAAAAAAAAAAAAAAAATACTTATGCAATAGAGGAGGAAAAATAGTTTAAGTACCGTGAAATGTGGTTTGCCTTATGCCTCTGTATAAAATAACCTGTAAGTCAAACTTAAGCGCCCCAAAATGTATGCAGAAATAAGGCCTGGGAGCCAAAATTAAGGACTGGGATGGGATTGGAAAGAAGGCATGGACAACAACTGCAGATTTGCAAAAATTCACACTGAAAAATATTTCTTATAACTTGCAGTTCTAGGGAAAGCAAAATTTTAAATGTAGAGAAAATGAAGCAAAGTGAATTTTTGAGGAGAAATCGGAGACATCCTTAAAAACCAGAGGAATGCCTCACAGACTTCAAATTTACCTACTGCAAATAGGAAAACAAGCTATTCCTAGACCTCTGGAATGCAGTCTGGGCTTTTGGTCACAGTATTTTATTTTTTTTAAGTAGGCAAAGTGGTTTGGAATAGGAGATCAAGTTCTTCCAGACACTGTTGGTTCAGCCGTATGTCAGAAATTCTTCATAGCTGCTTTCTTGCAAGCTGAAGTGAACTGTAGCTGGGCTTCTTTTTACAATAAGGAATTAGATCATTTTCACATGCTTTATCCGTGTTGATCATGGGCTGAAGTGAGGGATACAGTGTTAAGTTTGTTTGCATTTCACTGCATTCCAGGGTGACAAATGTGAGCTTCAGGGACTAAAACGAGGAACCAAGAGGAATCTCTACTTCTCGTTTGAAGACTGGCTAAAGGCAGCTAAACGTAGCATCTACAGGTTTTAAGTCTAAAGATGCAAAGTTGCGTTTGACAACTAGCAAAGTCCTGGGATGAAATCACAGCCAGCAATGAAGTAAATGAATTTTGCTGTTGACTTTAGTGGAATCAGGGTTTTATACGAGTGTCTTGGCGACAGATCATATTAAAACCAGTTTAACTGTTTCATATTCCTTTACATGTGTATAGACCACTGTACAGTGTCAAAACCTTTCACTGTAAAATACTTTGCAACATCGTACTGAGTTGTGATATAGGTCATCATTTTACAGATACAGAAGTGGAGATGAGAAAAAATGCATACCTATTCTAACCTTTTTATCCTAGCTTCTCTGTCTCTGGTGTAAACTTCATTTCACAGGTAGTGAGATCGCTATTAACTGTCTCATATCTCAATTTTTTCATCACTGATCTCAGCGCACAAGATAAGCTTACCATCTGCCGAATTATTTTAGAAATAAGAACAATGCATGATTATATTGTTAATTGTAACATTCATTGGATTCATGACCAGTGTAACAGTGAGTCACTGTTCAGTTGAAATCTATGGTCAACTTTAGCCGTATAATTTTTGCTGAAAATCATGAGCCTTTCTCAGAAATATTGCTGTCTTTTGTATTATTTGGTTTTGCTTTCTGAAACAAATCTAACACTGTTCTTGAGCAGTTTTTTGTACTATAAAATTAAGCAAGTATATGAGAAAAAGTCTATATTTAAATATTGTTTTCTTTTTTTTATTGCCATATGAAATGTAGTGATCTATATACATGCTGAATTAATGTTGATGTATTAAATTTTTTTCTTCCTTTATTATCTGAAGTTAAAAGGCATATATTGTGCCTTTCCTGGTTCTGGAATGCAAATCCAATAGAAATAGTCTTTAAGTGCTGCTCCTGCTAAACCTTAAAGTAATTTGTGATGTCGGTAAAATCAGCTATATCTGGTCTTCATTATTAAATAAGCTGATAATAGATATTTGGTAGATTTTGATAGATATTTTGGTGGATTTTAATTATTTGGTTTGGTATTTCTAGGAGAAAAATCAGCATGCCTTATTTATACTTCTTAATCTGTTGTCAAAGTCCTTTGTCAAGATTCTTTCTGCAGAGGAATTTTCCAGGTCGTGACAGTGAATAAATCTTTATTAGTTCCTGTAGCGTTAGTCGGATAGCGCTGCTTTGGTTGGTTTAGCTCTGCTAAAGTGACCTTTCTATATCAGGGATCATGTACCAACACAAACATGATTAAAGCTACCTCTTATTTGTTGTTTAAAGACACAATACCATGTAGTATCAAGCACAATTTCCCCAAATGTTATTCATCTGAAAATCCATGATAATGAAAATAGTTATACTGCATAACACGCATGCACTTCTACCAACCAAAATTATATGACAATGTCAAGAAATAACTAAAATTCAATAAAAACTTTTGGAAATTGCTGTCATCTTGTCTTGCGTGAGTTTACCACCTTGATTGCTAAGAAAATATATTTGTGTGATTTTTGTACTCAAACTATTTGTAGATGTCACAAATTTTTGGAAGCTACGTATCCCTAGAGTTAGACTTCCCAGTAAGTATAACTGCTTGCTGTTGTCTCTCCTTTCCCTGGTTCTTACTGCAAATAGAAACATTCCATTTTTGTGATGAGTTTAAACAAAGGATAATCTTTGTTACTCAATTTTGTGGTATAAAAAAAATACACGGTCTGAGTTGTTTATCTAGTTCAGTTAAGAAAGTAGTTGTACATTTTCAAAGTTTAGATGTTAAAAATGTTCTTGGCCTAATATAAACGTTACTTTTACCTCCAAAGCTTTTCATCACTTATCTTTTCACCATCACGGCATACACTTTTTTTTTTCCTCCTTCCTCTCCAGACTTCCCAGATGTGGCTAGCAGCATGCTGTTGTTGCATCACTTGACTTGAGGTGGCCACTCTGGAGAACTTGTACAAAGATTTTGATTCTGTTCTTCCCCCTCCTTCCTTCTCCCCGCTGTCGGCCTCTCCGTCTTTAGGATTGCTAAATTCTGTGGCATAATTTAGTAAGAGCAGTCCCTGGGGAACTGCAGGGAGTGTATCCTCTAGCCAGTACAGTCTGTCAGAGCTTCTTGCTGCTGATATAATATGCCAAAAAGAGCTTCTGCTGAGAAATACACATACTGAAGCTGGAGTCTGGATTTAATCTTGAAATTTTCTAAGCTTGCCTGCCATAAAGTACTATGCATTTTTTACTCTTTTTTTTTTTTCTTGTCAATTTAGAAAGCCTTCAGTAAATGTGGTTCAGATGGTTGTCGCACAATAACATCTCACTGTTCAAACACATAAAGGCAGAGTTTATTCTCATATAACGAGCACATCGCGCTTTCTGGGTATAACACTTGGGAAAAGTCGGTGTCTTACTACATCTGCTAGTAGTTGCATACATCTGAAGTCAATGTGCCTTACAGAGGGATAAAATGCTCTGACTTGCACATTTGTTGGCACATCCTTACAAGAAGAAAATTAAGGGTTATTTACATTGTTTATTATTTAGGAAACTCATTTCCTTAAGCATTGGAATTTGTGTTTTCTGCCATCTTTTCATAATAAAATTCTAGCTGTGCTCATCATCCATTTCTATTTGTTTCGTCCTCAGAAGCAATTGTGATCTGTATCTTGTGATAATTCTTCCCACAAGCTGTGCAGTATGTCAATACGATTCGTTTTTAGTCTTGTTCATTGCATTTTATTTGGAATTAAGGCTTATTTTACATCTTTATCATACCTTCTCTGAGGAATTTTATCTGTAACTGAACAGTCAGAGTCCGGCTTTCCTCTGCATGGGTTCTTCACTGCCTTTGTTTTGACTTTATTGGTATAGATGACTTAGAAGTCCTTCCTTGTTATTTTCTCCCAACCCTTTATATATAGTAATATTTTGCGTTTTATCTTTTCATCCATTTTTGTACACTGGAAACTTTCACCACACTGATGCTGGAGACTCTTGGTTGGCTGCAGTCAATGTAAGTGTCAGTAAAGCACATGACAAGTTCTCATCGTTTCTGATGACTGTGTTTCTGATTTTCTTGATCACCAGTGCTCAATTTCATCTATAGTCCAGGTACCCAGACTGAGTTCTTCTCTGTCCCTGTTTAATAACTAGTAATTGCCTTGTCTTTTGTGCATTTTTCTATTTGTACACAAGTCTAATTTATAAACAGGTAATAAACTTAAAAAGTATTTTCTTTTCTGACTTCTTCTGAGAATCTGTGTTCTCACCTGTGAGATCATATTTCTGAAATAGTTTCCTTAACATAAGCTGTAGTGACAAAACTTTGATAGCACATCTGTATCTACACAAAATCCTGATGGTAGAGTTACTTGCTCATTGCATCATTTTTTTCATAACCGTGACTCAAACTATCAGAATCTCAAGGGTAGACAGTTTTTTCTTTATTGGCGTATTTACTTTTTAGTTGTTGCATTCCTATATGACAGACTTCTGCTTAATTCAGACAAGGCCATAAGCATATTCTCAGAATCAATTTCTGTTGCTTAAATGAATGTTACATATAAGACCAAATTAGATTTGAAGATTTTCTAAAGTACTGTAACAAAACTTCATATACTTCTCAATGACTTATTTAACTGAAGTGGGGTGATACCAAACCATGTATGTGGTGGTAGACTTCAAAAGGGCATACCATAATGTATACCCAAGAAAAAAATGTGCATCTGTTCTGTTCCATCTTTTTGCCCATTTTAAGCTTGCAACACTGTTTTATAATTTGGAGTTTCTTACTAGCCTCTTGTAAGATAAGTCTTTTAAGTCTTTTCAAATTTCAAGTAAATTACATCAACCGACTGAGCTCTTTGTCTGCTGTTTTGTTTAATATGCTAAAGAATTTGAGTAGATTAGCGATGCATGGTTTTTCTTTGCAGCAGCTGTGCTCATTTGCCTTTATCGTGTAACATCCATCGTGGGAGTTTGCATTTGTATTTTTAATTGTCGTTTCAGCATACTTTTCTAATATTGAAGTCTATCTGATGGGTGGGTAGATTAGAAATTGTCACTAATTAATGCGTCTTTCTCAGTAAATTTTTTTATTATCTATAATGTCAGCATAACATTCAATAACGTGCCACTAGCACTATGGTAAAAGCAATTTTCCAATAGAAAATGAAATGTGGATCAGGGAAAAGAGATCATACATTCATTTAAATTAAGATTGTGTATTGAACTTGCAGCAAAGAAGCTCTCGATCTGCTTAAGTAGGTTTGCTATTAACTACTGAATTTCATATTAAATCACAATTGCAACATAGCATTGAAGGTTACATTTTTTAATGCAGGTATTTGTGCAAATGCAAATCAATACAAATCTTTTAAAATCTCTATTAATAATGAGCTTGAT
Source organism: Anas acuta (assembly GCF_963932015.1). Lineage (NCBI taxonomy): Eukaryota > Metazoa > Chordata > Aves > Anseriformes > Anatidae > Anas > Anas acuta. Next base: position 32,330,512 of record NC_088981.1, read on the forward strand.
ACCCTCCCCAATTTAAAAAAAAAAAAAAAGAAACATTATGTGAATGTAGTATCATCAAATTTAGTGCCCTGGGGGAAGTAAGTAAATAAATCAGCCAGAACAAGTCAGCAAGACACCTAGGTGGTGTTTTTTTCCTTTTTTTTTTTTTTTTTTGTCTTCTTGGATTTTGCTGGGAAGAGATGCCTGGCAGGATGAATATATATGTATGGCTGAGAACCTGTATAAAATCATTTGGATATTGAATTAATTCATACAGAATCATGAAGAGTTTCATTGGTTAAATGATGTTCATGAATATATGCATAAGATGAGTCATTTGTAGCTTCTAGTTTACCATTTTGGTACATGAAGAGTGAAGTTCACAAATTGTTAGTGTGAGACCATGTACTCACATCTATTTCTTGTTTATTTTTGTATCATAACTGATTTTTCTGAACTTCGCACGTAGTTACCTCATGCATTGGTTTCCTTTGAGGATAGTTAATACTCTGTGAAGATTTTGTAGATTTTCTAGAGTTGTATCTTGATGACACTTTGGGAAGAAGGTAGACCAAACTTCCTGTGCTCATTCTGATGAAAAAATCTAGTAGGCAAACTTTTTTTTTCTCCAATGATAAAATTAACATCTATATAATTTAATGCCTTTTCAGGATGATTGTTCTCCAAGTTTAATATTTACTTTTATTATATGAGAACCGTTATCTGCTGTTGCATAACCTGTTTGCAAGAACAGTAGCTTCCATTGTGTTGTGTGAATATGCATGATTATTTTGTATATGAATATTCAACCAACATTTATTTTGCTTTAAGCCCTTTTTCTGATTTTTGACACTTGGGAAACAAATCATTGCTTATGATTCTGGAAAACTCGGTATGCTACCTCTGTTTAGAAACATGGAGGAATGTTTGTAAATCTACATGTTTCTGTTTATCATGTGTGCAGAAGATGTAATGGATTGATGAAGTCATAATTTCCTAGCTTAGTTTGGAAACAGTTCATAGAGCTTTCGTTTGGCTATTACACTAGTTCATGCTAACAAAAGGTTCTAACCTATGAGCAATTCAGGTGAGTCTCCAAATACAGAGATAGCTTTATTAGTCAACACTTAAGAGTAGGTAATCCCTGCAGGAGTCTTCAACAAGGATTTGACTGCTGAAGTTATGTTTAACTAAGTTGAGCAAAGCTTGTAGTTATGGATGAAAATTAATGTTTTACAATATTTGTGTGGGAATTTTAAAGTAATTGTGATTCCATGCTTACCTCTCTTTAAATCTTGGTGTAGATGAAGTGTCTTTATTAATCTGTAGTAAAATTTGTAGTATCGTGGTCAAGTAAAATCTAGTATGTGATGTAAATAACACCTTAGCCTATTTAGTCAAGGGGGGGAGCATCCAACCAACCAGAAACTAAATAACTTGAAGGTGTTGTTTGAAAACTAGTTAGTCATCTCCAAACAATGATCTCTGCAAATTTTAGCCTGGGGAGAATTTTATTACAAAGACATAAAGCTAAGGCAAGTTTATAATGAATATGCAAATTTAACCCAAGTTATTCTTGGACACGTAGTTTTCAGTGACAGCTTTTCAATGCTCAACCTATATTTTATTGACAAGATTTTGATTATACATTAAAAACAAATTTTTATACATAAAATCAACTTTTGCAGAATCTTTGAGATGGTGAGAAGAAAAAAAAAAGCTTGAACACTTCCTCTCTTTCATCTTTTGTGACTGGTAGTACACTGTGAAGTAGGCCACGCTTGATTAATGTTGGGTATGATAATGTAAAGGGCTTTGAAGAAATCCCATATGTTCATCATCAACTGAGAAGTTAAACTTTTTCTTGTATCTTTAAAAAAAAAAAAAAAAAGGAAAGAAAATCAGAGAAGAAACCTAAGGAGGAAACAGCTGGCAAAGGTCAGGCTGAACTAGCAACTGAATTTTAATAATTTACGGGGCAGGGGGGATTTTGTTTTATTTTCATGCCTTTTAAACTGTCCTGCATATTTTCTTTATTATCTCATAATTTTAGAAAAATGCTAGGTTTTCTTCTCCATTTGGCTGTTCATTCTGAATTTGAGAGGAGGTAGAGAAGAAGCAATTTCTAGGTTTGTATAAAAACAACATGCTAGCAATTCAGATTTTTTTTTTTTAAACATTGCTAGCTAGGAGCCAAGAAGGGAGCATCAGACTTACAGTAAATAAAATGAAGAAAGCAGCCTGAGACAGGCTTGTCTTATTTAGTCTAGACAGTACTTTTCATGCCAAACGTTGCTGGTCTCATTTCTGCTTGCCAGAGTTACTCTGATACATAGCATTCCTGGTCTGCTTGTATCAAGCAAGAGAGCTCTCTTTTTGTATGATGGCTAGTTGTAAAAGTTTGTTCTCCTTCTCCAGTTCTGTTATTAGTGTCTGTAATTTTGTTTGTTGAAAATGTGATTAGACATTTATCTGCCTCTTGTATACTTCAGCTATGGAAAGTTTTTGTTGAGTTTGTTGAAGTTAAAGTCAGTTTGGACTATCAAATTACAGACTGCTGGATAATTTAGTGACGTAAGCCTATGTAATACAAAAAGCTTGTTTAGTTTTGGCTGTTTTATGCAAAATACAAAGATTGGAGCTAACCATTGCATCTTTTTAATCTGTGTGACAGAGGGAATATTAGTACTACTTCGATATTTTGTATTGCAACGACCAGGGGCTCAACTCAGTTGTGTAGTATTCAAGTGTGCAGTAAGCAACATGGTAAAGCTGTGAAACATTAAAATACATTTGCTTGTGGTGGTGTTTGTTGTTAATAGATGAGAGCTATTTCTCACTTAACGTTAATTGTAGTAGCTGTAAGTCGATGAGTATGCCTTTCATTTCTCTGTTTTAAATTATGAAAGTCTAATGGGGAGTGTCTGTGACCTACTTTGAATATCCTCTTGTTGGTTGTAGCAATGTAGAACCACCTATTCCTGGTGGCCTTGAACCTGGAGTAGTTGTAAAGAAATCCTTCTATTGTGTTACTTTTTCTTTAATTTGGGGTATTCAAACAATGGCACAGTCAGTGCCTGGCATTCCTACTTGCTGAGCATAGCAGCAGGCTTGGATTTTGCTTTGGACCAGGGGTTCCTGCTGCAGCAGATGAGCATGGATATGGTGCCTGGGCCCCCACTCAAAGACAGGACCCCTGTGAGGGGCCCAGGCCGAGCTCCAGAATTTGTCAGAGGCTACCCATTGGGAAAGGGGAAGAAGCGTTTGTACTTGAGGCTGGGAGGAGGGCTATTTGGCAAGCTGGCACCAACAGTCATGGTACCAAATGCTTCTTCAGAGTGTTGTAGTAGAGCTGCCGAGATCTTTTCTGTAATAGGTGTTGGGGTGATGTTTGTTACCAAACTAGGCCTGAAATGTTTCCTTGTGGCATCTTACATTTGTATTAATCTTTTTCAGTGTTAACATTACTCGCCTTCTCTCTGAACCAACAAATCTCTCCTCTGTCTTCTGAGGTTAGAGTTAGAAGGGATAGTTCTGAAGACTTCTTTTACAGGGTGTGTGTGTGTGTATATGTATGTGTGTATATATATATATATATATATATATATATATATATGTATGTATATATATATATATGTATATATATATGTATGTGTGTGTATATATATATATGTATGTATATATATATATATATATACACACATACATACACACACACACACACACACATATATATACACACAAGGAACAAAATTCTCTCACTGTGTTACTGAGCCCACCAGAAATCATACTGTCTTACTTAGAAGTTCTGCAACACTGAAGGATCCCCTCTGTGCTGGTCTAAGAAGAAAACTGGGTTGGCCACTGGTGTCTGTCTGTACCCAAGCCATTAATACCAGAGCTATGTGCTTGCTCTCATATGGCTCCCATGATGTAGTTGAAAAACAGTGTCCTTGATTCTAGGGGAAGATGCAGCATCACAGTTAGCTATGCAATGTCCTTTTCATTATAAACTAACATCTTTAGGAACTAGGTCATGTTGTGAAGAATTTGAATATCAAAAGAGCAGTCAGAACAGAGGGATCTCATATATACTTTGATGTTTGACCCCATCAATCTTCTACTGGAATTGCACTCAAGCAAAACTAGTTGAGCTGGTCAGATGGCTGGCAAAAACATGCTGCCAGTTAGCTTGAATCTATACTAATAGCAGATACCTAAGACTGAGCTGTTTTTAAACATGTGGAGTACTTTTATTCATACCTAAAGTCAAGATCCTTGGTAGCTATACACCAAGAAGATCAAAATTGATAGAAAACGTTCAAGAGTCTAGACAACCCTTAACTTAGGTGCAAACTTGGCTTCATCTTCTGCTTTTCAGTTTTATGCTGCAAACTGTTGTAAGCATGCACCTTAATATATGAGTAGGGGATCTACTCCTTGCTGAAACTAAGAGTACCAACTCACACATGAGACAAAGGCATTTTCTTTAAAGAACAAGAATTTCTATAGCAGGGATTACAGCTTTCCAATGTACTTCTAAGTAAACTACTCTTTTGCAGAGCAAAGCATACTCTTCTACTGCCTTAGTATTAATTAGTTAATAATTAATATAAAATATACCAAGGAAGAAAATTGCAGTACCTGAGAAGGAAGGAGGAGGCAACATTTTTAGATTCTGACAGTAGATCTTAGCCTCCAGTCTGTGGCATTCCCTTGGTATGGTGCATGGGCTCTTTTTTTTACTTCAAGTGTCACGATGGACTCTGTAGGTTGATAGGATTGGGCTACAGTGTGGCTGTGTATGTGATAAAAAGAGATTTTTTTATGTTATAGCCTTAACAGAAGACAGGCATTCAAACGGCAATGTCTGTGTACAATCAAGCAAGGAACACCATAAAATGTAAAACACATATAAGTAACTTTTAACAGGTTGCTGTAATGTAGACTTGTAGTATGTTGACTTCTGCTGTCAAGGGGTGCTTACACATCCCATCAGAAAGATTCAGCATAAGCCCTCTTATGTCTGGGTACAGAAAAGGATGTCCTTATACACAGGCCTCAAACTAGATCTGTAGAGAAACCAGGTTGTGCAGGAAGGATTGTAGTGACTCTTCAAGGAAATTCAAGTCATTAGGTAAACAGTATTGAAGGTGTTGTCTTCAGCTTTCTCTCCAGCTGAGGTGTTCTTGATGAGAGTGTCAGCTTGTTTTGAGTTCTGAGCCTGACCTCCAACATCGCTGACGCTTCTCTTTGTATGTAGAAAGCCTAAAGACAACACTGTAGGTATTCTGTGTAAGTACTGTATTAGAAAATTTTGTTTTGGAGATGGTCTGATTTTATGTTTCTGTTGCATGTGAGAGTCAGAATTTCTGTACTAACAACTGCACTTTTCTAAAACTGATCCAACTTAATAAGAGTCTGTGTAGGACAAAACCCTATTGTCTGTCCTAACCACAAATCCACTGGTTACAGCAGTTACTAAGCATCCTCAAATAACATAACTAAGGAATCAGGCTTTGCTTTGGAGATAGAGTCTGGCTCCAGCTCCAAATGTAGGAAAACAATACTGTAGTCATCTGTCTTCTTGCTCAGCTGAAACTTCTTCAGTCTCATCACTGTGGGGAAGTGCTGCCCAGCATCTTCTATGATTTAAGGCCCATGCCTTATTCTGAGGACAGCTATTTGCCCTACAGAGCTCTGACTTTTTGAGGGATCTCTGTTAAAAAAGCCTATAATTTTCCCATATTTCCACTTCTGCTGACCAAACATACTACAGACCCTCAGTGGAGAAGAGCATGAGGGATCACAGCATCCAACTCCTTGTGCCTTCAGTTCAGCAAAGGATAGTGTAATACTAAATAGCCACTGCTACTAGGTTAGTGATTGATAATATTATCTTGAGGAACATGTATTTCTGCAGTGTGATCTACACTAGCTACAACTTCTTGATGATTTGCTCTTACTAGATTTGTTAACTGAAGACCTGTTATGACTTCTTGCTCAGCAGTGGCACCATGCTACCCAGTGCCCCAAACTAGCTTGCAGTTTCATTGCCTGTGACTACCAACTATGTGGTTTGCTCCCTTGCTTGTTCATCATTGGGTGGTACTGTGGAGGGTGGGAAAGATAGCTTTTAGGTTAGAAAAGAAATGGTTCCTACTTCTGGTAGTATATAGGTAAATAATATTGGTTTAGGGGAGTAGAAGGGGGGAATTCCTACTGAAAGTTGGCAAGGTCTTGTACAGTGAGAAGCTAACAACAAAAGTAAGGAACTGGTAATGTATATGAGAGAATCAGTGAGCTTGAAGGAATAATCTTGTTTGACAAGAAGCGGAAATAATTTTGCTGTGAAGGGAAGTCATGGTTGTAGGACATCTGTCAGAGATACTCAATAGTGTAGGCAAGGAGAAAGTGGATGGGGAAGTAAAGTGGAGCTGGGAAACAGGGATGGACCTTCTGATGAGATGGGGGGAAAAGACTGAAGTAGGGGAGGAGTAGCAGTGTTCTTATGGCTAGTGGGGTATGGTTGGGAATGGAACAAGGTTTCTGGGAACAGAGGGAAAGTCAGCTGGGCATAGGTTTTAAGTTCTGTACTTAGTGTAAAATAACATTTGTAGGAAATGGGATTAAATGCATTGCTGCTTTTCTGACCAGTCTGGAAAGCTATGTGTCTAACAAAGTTGAGCTCCAACTCATGATTTTTGAGGAAGGCTTTTTCCCATTCTTCCCTGTTTTCTGAGCTGGTACTTCTTATCAGAAAAGAGTTGATGTAATCCCTGTAGTCTCTATTGGGTTGTTAAGTATTTGTTAGCTGACACAACAATGAGAATGCTAAATGCATGGAAAATCACATGCTTAATCTGAAACTAGTAAACTTCCCAAATCATCTTTTGAGAACTTGGAGTACAAGTGAATGTCTTTATTTTTTTACCATTTTTTTTAAAGTCTAATTTATTAATTCTTACATCATTCTGTCTCTTCTGTTTTTTTCCTAAAACAGGATGATACCCCTTTCATCTCAGACGTTGATGATGAATCTTCATCATGGCCAAACACAGGAATATGTGATCAAACCCAAATATTATCCAGTAAAAAAAGTGATTTCAGGAGAGCAATCCACTGAGGGCTCATTACCACTGAGACTGGGCCAGGATCAACTTGCATCACCTTTCCAATGTGAGTACAACCGCAGAAAGCATACTGCAAGCTTTTTTTTTTTTTTTAAGATCTTGAAAACTTCTGTTCAACTGAATTGCAGTAACACTTAAAAAAAAAAAAAAAAAGGCTAAATAATTAAACAATATAATTCTCAGATTAGCAAATACGCTAACATTCTGTGTCCTGTTGAGACGCAAAACAGATTTCCTGTATGGGGAAAAAAAAAAAAGGCAACCTGATTCACTGCTGGACTGTCATAAAGCTATTTCTAGATGATAGCTTTTCCTTCAGATAAAAGACGCTTTGTGAACACACTTTGTTGACGCTTGTTGAAGTAGGCATAGCTGAGAGTGTATTCAGCTTAAGGTGACAGCTTCCCTTACTTCAATATGATGGATACCCTTCTAGGAAAGCTAGAGTCCAAGACTGTGGTCTTACTGGCGACTATTTTTCTCTATATTTAATTTATTATGTGTTTATTAACTTCTGCACAGTATGGAGGTTGCACTAGCATTTCTGCTTCATATTTATTAAAAAAAGGATTGTGAAGGTGCCCAGCTTGTGGCCTTGGCTCATGCTCCATTGTATGGGAAGCTTGAGGACAAGTTTTGGCTTAAAAGATGAAGAGCTTGATGAATTATGGGTTAGGTATTACAGAGCGTCTGCTGGCTTGATTTGGAGAAAAGTTCCTGCACTAAAATAATGGACTGATTAAGATGGAGAGCTAAGGTACTCACAATCTCCTGACAGACTTCTGCTACAGCACAGAATCCTTGTGCTCTACTGAAGGTTTAGGGAAGAGGGTTTTCTTTTAAATCCATAAATACAGTTTCATTTTCTGTGTTTGCATCTACGTATTGCCCATCTTTATGGTCTGTCCATTTATACTTAAATGTAACCCGCTGCTTGCTTTTCTTAAACAGTAAAAGCATTGATGGGTAAGAAGAATCTTGGCCCTAATGGGAAGAACAGTGGGCAGCCTTGGGCCTTTAGATTAACCTTTTCAGAGCAGTCAAGTATCGTTCTTGCAAAGCCTGACGTCATTTTTTCTGAACCTTTAGAGAGATATTTAATTGGATTGTCAACATCAACCAGTAGTCCCCTTTGTCAAGAAGGTGCCATGGCTTTTCTTCCAGCCAGCTGTAATTTTCCAAATAAGATATTAGTGGCCACTAGTATTGGATTGTGTCCTATTCTGACTCTTGCTAGCCAGTGAACATATAAATTCCAGGCTGCGTAGTTCTCCAAGTACTTGGAGTGACTGCTGCTGGTTGGACTCTGGTCAAAAAAAAAAAAAGTTTTGCTTTTGCACTTGTCCTTTTAGGCTGTTTGACTGAGTCAATCTATCTTAGATGTAGTCAGTGTTACTTGCAAGTACCAAACTGCCTCTAAATAGCAAATGAGTTGTGTGAGGCTTATTTTATATGATAAAATAATCAAATAACTATGTACAGCTATATGATGAAGGAGCCAGTCAGGAGCTTCTAGCTTATTGGACCTCCTCTGTTAATTTCAGTACTCGGAGGAACATGACTGGGAGAAGGACTGCTAGGAGCCAAAGTTGGTGACTGCAGCTTCTGACAAAATGGCTTAGGTATCTGCTAGTACAGAAAACAGTTTGAGCTGTGTGTTAGAATTCATGCCTGTATTTTCATTTTTAGGGAAGAGATGAAATAGCCAGATAAGCACTCTTGGGTGATGTCACCAAGTCTTAATTGCTATCTATAAATTAAATAGGGTGCAAAACAAGTGATTTGGTTATTTTTCACCATTTCTAAGCATTTTATTTTTGAAATATTAACGCAGTGACATCTGTTCAAGGTGCACTCCATAGAACATATCTATTTTTTTCTATATGTAGCTTCAGTTGATGTTGATTTTTCTGGACCTCTGCAGGTGATTTTAATTGTGTGACCTGAAATAGACTTGAAACAGGAACAAGTGTCAGTCCTGAAATGCCTTTAGAGATTGGTGTGTTCTGGTAGAGGGGGATGAAGTGTAGGCTAATGGTGCTTTGGAAGCAAAACTGCCAAATGTGAGCCAGGTGCTTCTGGGCATCTTCTGATTTCACAGACTGGCAGTCATGTTTGGATTACCTGTGACAGTGTTGCCAGACGACCACCATTTGGAGATACTATAGAGACAGCATTAAAAATTAGTTGTGTTTAAGTATTTTTCAATTCAAATTCATTGAGGTTCCTCCTGGAACATTTACTTTGCTGTATTTCAACAGTTTCATTTTTCTGATGCGCAATATAGTAGACTTAAAAGACAGCAGAATGGGCTGTCATTTAAATTTGTGTCATTTAAACTGAATTCTACTGTAGAATTATACATCCTATCAATGGAGCTTGAAAATTCAGTAAGCCATCAGAGTTGCAGTAAGTCAAATATGATAAATCAGCCATAAATGTTATAACTTTAAAACACTTTGTCTTTAGATCTGAAATACAGGTATGACCTATAATTTGCCTGAACATTTGAAACCTTAGGGTTAAAAGTCCTCTATGACTCCAACATGAACAATGACATCAGCACAGAAACTTTAGGTGTAAATTCTGTTTGCAGCCTTGTAGTCTATAAACCAACAAGAAGATGATACTTTTAGTAAATCAGGTACATCTACTTCAGATGCTTTTAAAGGCACTGTTAAATAATAACCACCGGTCAACCTGAGCTGAGCATGGATCCTATAAATATTAGTGCTGGTCTCCCTAGCTTTATAGATGTAGTTAAAAAGATCAGTTAAAGAAATTGTGTTGTTTCTAACAGTCTAAAGTGTATAAATATATGATTATAAGCAAATTCTAAACAAAATGAGAAATTTCTGAAATTCCTCTCAATACCGTTGTGAGAACTGCTTATTAGACTAGTAAGACAGAAGGCCACTCACAGCTTCACTATGTCCACTTCTGGTGTTAAATAATTTTGTAATGTTCTTTCCCAGGAAAGTTATGTTACATACCTTTCTCTTAAATTTGAATATTTTATTATTGTCAAGTTCCTATTATTTAAGAGTGTGAATAAAAATAAGGTAAGTATCTTGGGAATACAGTGTTAGGTTTTCACTCACTGTTGAGTTATTCTTCATTTGAAATCCTTTTTTAAAACTTATTTTAATACAAGGTGAGGTAGAATTAGACAGTTGAGGAAGGCTGTTGAGAATTTGAAAAACACTGCCTATTACTACTTATGGAAGAAATCTGTGTTTTGAACTGTTCGTTCCAAATAGACAATACACATTTTTTCTACTTTGGGAATATGAACAGTGACAAAGCCAAATTTGATTCATTTTTAATGTGTTTTGAAAAGTACAGTGAGCCTGTATGGGGGAGATTTTCAACTTAGGTGTAAACTTAGATGTTTATAAAGGGTTGTGTCTGGGGAGCTTCTCTTAGGGTATCAAAAAAAAAAAAAACAACAAAAAAAAAACTGTCAGAATAGTATTAAGCCACCTATATATGTATTTTCCTTCTGCTAAAATTAGTTCATGTTTTCTGGGTAAGGTTGGTGCATGTAGATATTCCTGCTCTGAAGAAGACTGAGGAATAACCATGGGTTGTATGGGATTCAGCAAAGTATTTTGAAAGAGCTATATGATGTGATTGCAAAGCCATTGTCGACCACTCCTGAGAAGTCCTGTCAATGAGGCTCCAGGGCCAGGTTAGCAGGAGTATGGGAGATCAAGGAGAGCTATAACGCAGCTCTATGTTGCAGTAGAGTACTCTAAAATGTCTTGGGCTTCACAGTTCAAGAGGGTTGTGAACGATATGCTTTGTTTTCCAGCTTGAGATAGTTTTGTAGAGGCATTGCACATCTTGCCCTTTCTTCTGGAAGAAGCGGAATTTCTAATTCTGAAATCACTTGCCTGGTGTTGCTGGAGTTAGTGCTGCTTTCATGTAGGTATTGCACACTTCTGCAAGCCCCCACAGGGCTCCAATTCCGCACATGTAAAATTATGATGCCACCATGATGATCCCTACATTACAGGCATGTTGTGAAAATATATCAGCACCTGAGGTGATCAGAAATTACACTAAAAACAGAACTTGAGAGGAAGTATAAGGCATACCTTACCCACAACTAGAACTGCATTCTGTGAAGTAAATAAAACATGTTTATATAACAAAGTTATTCCGAGGATAAATATGTATTTAAGAAGGAAAATGATTCTAATCTGTCCTGTTTATTCAGGAAGATGGGAAATGCCTGTGAATTTTGCAATCTTTGGATGTTAATTTTACATGGTTAAATATGGTCAAAGATTTTTCTTTTTAGCTAGATGCAGTTTTTCTTGGTCTTCACTAAAACTTTTTATACAGTAAGGAGACGTGTCAGTGCAAGAAAAAATAAAGAATGATTTTAGGTAAGAAAATTAAAAAGTCTGGAATTTAAGTAGCATGGCTTACAAAATGTTTAGAGAGTACAGAATTGTGCTTCCTACTTTGACTTAATTGTGTGTGTGTTCTGGCTTGAAATTGGTGAGTCTGCATGTATGGATACCAGAATTTCAACAGTCTGCCTGTGATTCTGTGGGCAGCACCTAGGTTTTTGTGTAAAGACGAAGCAGAAACAATCACATTGCCCAGAGAAGCTGTGGATGTCCCATCCCTGGAGGTGTTCAAGACCAGGTTGGACAACAAGGCCCTGGGCCTTGTGTGTGACAACCCTGCCAATGGGAGTAGGGTTAGAGGTAGATCATCTTTAAGGTCCCTTCCAACCCAAGCCTTTTTATGATTTTGTCATATTAAAATCATGTATCTGTTCTTAACTACTTTTGCATTGTTTTGCCTCCAATTTTACGTAACTTCAAATACATTCATAGAGATTATATATGATTAATGGGGAAGAAAATGTTCCACCTCTTAAAATTGTGGGGAGTAGTTGTTTACAATTTTGGCATAACAATAGCTTTTCTATTATTGGAAGCATATCACACTGATAACTTACAGAAGCTCTTTTTAAGCTTATATAGAATTTTCCCATGCTGGTTTCACTGATGACTTCATAAGCTGATTTTACAAAAACAGGTGTTGCTTTGAGATTTGAGTTTACACTATTTTTATGAAATTGTACCATTCTGACTTCGCTATGAGACACTTACATCATAATAACACTATTTCCCCATCAATAAGTAAGGGTAAACAGCTGTAAAATACATAAATGTTTTACTGCTAAAGAAGTGGATTCAGAGATATGACGTGCCATGTAAATGCATCTGTGTGATCAGATGTTCAACCATGGTTCAGTATATGTTGCTTTAGGGGAGAAGCACCATCAGTTCTTTAGAGGATCAGATTTTCTTTCCATCCTTCTTGGTATTTGTTTGTGGTACAGCTCTACATAAACTACAAAATTCTCTCAGTGGCTTGTTTTAACTAGAGCATTGCATTTTCTGAAACTTCTGCCTACACATGTCTGTGTATATTAGGATTGAACTCTGGTAACTTTCCCTAAATGGAGGTTTTGAGAAAGTGGAAGGTAAGGGAGGAATGTTATGGCTATGCTGTGATTAAACAAGGTATAGCCAGCAGCATGAGGTGGGTAGAAAGAGAATAAACAGAAGACTAATAGGCAGAAGAGAAATATTTCAGTAACCGAAGAATCACAACACAGCCTATTTGAAGGGACTCTGGAATTAAATTCACTCCGGTTACTCATGGGAACTGACATTTGCGTGTGTTGCTCCTGAGGTTGTACATAATCAAATACAAATAAGGGGATGGGAATACAAATAGGGGAACGGGGTGCTGTTTAAATGTCAGGGACTTTTTTTTTTCCTCACATGTAAAGCATTTTCATATGTGTGCAGAGCATCTGCTCCCCTTCAAGAGGCTGGGGGGGATTTTTCAGGGACATTTAAAAATGTTTAAGCAAAATTTTGGTGCAGTCAGCATCAGGGTCAAACAACAGTGTAGCTTTTTTGATGATAAAAGCCATGCAATCTCAGTGAAGCATAGTTTTCCTCTCTCCCATTTAAGAACATTAGCCATACTGCTATTTGAAGGCATAGCAATTCACAACAGCCTTTTAAAGTTTGTATTTGATTCCAGTGGGACTTGGAAACAAGAGGCTGAACTCCAAATATAAATTAAGTGCTTTAGCTGGGTTGACACTAATGCAGTTACCTCTGTAGACTCCAGCAGCACGTTTACTTTGCTTTTGCTTCATAAAGTAAGGTGACAAATCCTGGGAAAAAATAAATTTAACCAATAACGTAGTTTATTTAGCATTTATAAAGAACTATGAAGTTCTTTTGAAATCCTTGGAAATAAAATAAATGTATAAATGTAAACTACTTCTTGAAATGTACTAGAGCAGCAGCCGTTTTAACAATACTCTTTTGTGTGTGTCCATACAGGGTGCATGATTGAGGAGGCCAGTAAATCAGCATCCCCCCCTCCAAAAAAAAAAAAAAAAAAGTACTGTATTTTTCTGTTTGGACTCAAAAGTTTTTATGGCTCTGAGCTCACCAATAACTGAATGTCTGCGTGACAGGCAAGGGCTGCTGGTCCTTTTACAGGAATTAATTTAAATGTTACATTCACCCCCCAAAAATGGATGGACATTTATCTATGCTCTGAAATATGGAGGCCAAGACTGATAAACAGCAGTGTGGGGAAAAATGTTGGAAAAGCAGATTGGTGATCTGGCAAACTGAATTAAAATCAGTTCAAAATGTGTTATAGCTGGGGAAAAACACAGACTGAGACAAATGCTTCTCAACTGCTGTGATGAAAGAGAATTGGCTCCAAATCCAAAGATTTCTCAAGAAGAAAGACAGAAGAGACTTTCCAGAAAATTCTGTAGGGGAAAACCTCTATGACGTGTTTCAAAATTGTAACTTAGCTGGGTAATATAGACAGGTTGAACCCACACAATTAAACATTAAAAGTCCCTTAGCCAGGCTAACACCAGAGTTGTTGTGATACCACTTGGATACGAAGAATTAGTTCTGACTGTTTTAAGTAGCTAAGTCTGGTTTTACTCACAGGAGATGTGAAAGTGCTCTTGTCTGATGTCAGTGCTGTCGCCCACGCCAGAAAGAATGAACAAACCTAGACAAAAAAGTACTGTAAGAAGGCCCTTTCGCATGCAGTGAGATTTCTGAATCAGTGACATCCTTATTTCTGTGAACATATTTTTGCCCCTTCTGAAAATTTAAAGAAGAAAAATCTTGGCTTCATGCAGTGCTGAGAGATGACTTTTAATGGTGATTCAGCATGCAGAGAGGGTTGTGTTCATTTATAACTTAATTCCATGACGTTATGTCCTTTATCACTGTTTACAGTTTGTTGACTTCCTTAGTGCTTTTCTGCTGCTTCCCTTCAGGAAACTGGATGTTAAATGAATATACTTAGTGAGGCAATATTCATTTAATTTTTATTTTCTATTCTTCCTGGAAATGGTAAGTGTGTTACCATTTCAGAGTGTTACACCTAACATTTGGTTTCTTATGTAAATGAGTCGCGTACCGTGGGAAGGGGAAATTGTATGTCCATCTCAAGAATTTAATGTTTTTCAACTGAAGACTTGTAATTCTATTATAGGACAGGGTAAAGTCTGCTGTCTTGATTTTAGAAAGATCTTAGGTAATATCCTTACATGAAATGCATAATTTCTTCTGAAGGGGATTGGGTGGTTGAGACTTCTTTAAAAAGTCCTCTTGATAAGGCAACCAGCTGTTTTATTTCTGAAATTCTGAAGTGTCAATGACAATAATGTGTGCTCATTGGTGCCCACCTGAACTGTAATGTATAGCCGTAAGTTTGCATGGGAAGATGCTGAATTCACTGTCTGAGCGTGCAGCTCCTGCAGTATTCCCTGCAGTAGCCTCCATCAGGGAAGATTGAGGTGGACAATAAGGTTGTTGCTGCTTCATTACAGCTGAGGTGAATGTTGTGTAGAATGGCTTTCTGTCCTAGACATTAAGATGATTATCTGCTCCTTAATGTAGCTTGGGGGCTTTTGTTCCCATATCCCTCAAGTGAATACCCATTGGGCCCAGATACCTAAACGTATTGATATCTTGAATGGGAGTCCTCATGCTGGGTTGCTTACTGTTGATGTCTCCAGTCCCAAATGTGAAGCACAGTTGTGAACTTTGAAGCCCGAAGCTCTTCAGGAACTTGAAGTTCTGTTTCAGAAATGCTTCACTCTGAAGAAGACCAGCCTTCCGAGTGTCAGTCTCTTAATTCCCACCTAGGTCTGCAGCTGGAAGCGTGCATCTGCCTGGCTGTCCTCAGCAGGACAGTCATCTAAGCCTTGTTAAAACTATTCCACTGTATTGAGGTTCTTAAGGAACACTTTGGCGTAGTCATGGTGGGGTTTGGAGCCACAGCTGTAATGAAGGTCCTCCAATTCCTCAAAGTGTCTAAGCCCTAAAAGGATTTCAGCTAAATACAGTCTTTTGTCCTTAGCATATTCTTTTTAATGGGTTCTGCACGTTCCTGTTCAGCATGCTGGTTAGGTTGCTTGCCTCTATGAGATTAACTTCTCTCATCTTTTGTACACAACACCTAGGACTGATCAGAGGCATGACTCAAGGCTAAAACTTAAGCTTTTTAGCATTACATTCCTTTGCAAATCTAGTCTGTGTAATACCTTTAAAACCAATAAATTTAATCAAACAGAATTGAGGCCATCCTGTCAGACATCTCAAACCACATTGCAGTCTGTTAATTTACTTGCATTGGTATGTTTTTCTGGAACATCTTAAACTATGTAAAGGGAAATGATATATTTTTCACTATAAACTATTGATCAGAGGTGGGTTTTTGTTTTGTTTTTGTTTAACATCATTTTAAACATGGAAAATGGATGTAAGCCAAGTTAGGTTGTTTCCTGCCTGAGGATTGCATGTAGGGAATCACTGCAGGGGGAAAAGAGACAAGGAAGAAAAAAGGTGATTCATTATACCTGCTGACAGAAATCAGATTTCCAATCCATGCATGAATCATTTGTTATGCACCGGGACAGAAGAAAAATTATTCTAATTGCTGTGAATTCCTCTGACTCCTCTGAAAAGGCCATGTCAGTGAGAGGATTTGACAACAAAGGGCTCCTGGATGGGAACATGTAAATATAGCTATGAATGTTCTTCAAAACTATCTCAGCACTTGTGCCTGCATGTGCTCCTTTGATGTCTAAGTGACAGCCATCTATGGTAAAGAAAACACAATGTACCTGTGTTGTAGACATCAGAGTTTATCAGAATCTGCTGAAGTTGATGAAGAAAGTCTGCTTGAATGAGGCAAGTTTTGCTGTAGCAAATCATTTTAAGCAATGCATTGTGTACTTAGACGTCTATCTTAAACCAAGGTTAAGAGAACTGAAGAATGGTTTATTTGCCTCTCCTACAATCGACCAAAAATTACTGCTGGGGCCAGAAATCATAGAATCACAGAATGGGTGGGGTTGGAAGGGACCTCTGAGGATCACAGAGTCCAACCCCCCTGCCAAACAGGATCACCTAGTGCATGTTGCGCAGGATGGCACCCAAGCAGGTTTTGAGTATCTCCAGAGAGGGAGACTCTGTAACCTCTCTGGGCACCCTGTCCCAGTGCTCTGTCACCCTCACAGTAGGGAAGTGCCCCCTCATGTTAAGCCAGAACCTCCTGTGCTTCAGTTTGTGCCTGTTGCTGGGCACAGCTGAAACAAGTCCAGCTCCATCCTCTTGCCACCTTCTCCTCAGATATTTATATACAGTAATGAGGTCTCCCCTCAGCCTTCTCCTTTCTGGGCTAAACAGAGCCAGTTCTTTCATTCTTTCAGCCTGTCCTTGTACAACAGGTGCTCCAGTCCTCTAAATCATCTTTGTAGCCTTCCTCTGGACTCATTACAGTAGTTCTGTGTCCCTCTTGTTCTGGGGAGCCCAGAACTGGTCACATACTCCATATCTATATGGACACAATATCTATATAAGTGTGTAACAGTAATGGTGACAAGATGACAATAAGAGCGGGGCAGGGGGGAAAGGAGCTGTGGAGGCCACTGTTCGTTTACCACCATAAGAGATAGCCAGATCGTGTTTTGCTTTTTTGAATAGGCACATTCGTTTTCATAAAGGCAATAGAACTGAATATTTGAAAAGTGACAAAATATCGTAAGTTCATCTGTAATGACCAATTAAATACTTGTAAGATCATACAAATATAAAATAAAGTTACAGAAATAAAGTAGAAGGAATGATGGAATTAATTACGTCTGTAATATGTAGCATATATATATATCAATGTGTAGTTATCAAAAAAAAAAAAACACAACACAGCTTGAAACACTCATTTCTTGCTCAAAGAGTGTGGCTGAGCAGGTGTGTGCAAGTACACCTCACCTCATGCAGAACTGGGAGAAGTACTGTTAGCTCTCCTAGAGAGCAGTGGATCTTGGATGAAATAAAGCTGGGTCATCTTATTTTTAGTTTCATTGCCATATCTGATTACTGGCAGTGCCTGGGAAAAGAGAATCAGGTATGAAGCGTGTAATGTAATGCAACAACATTTCTAATGAGCACAGATGCACTGCCATACGTAAAGGCAGATGTTGTAAATAGAAATCAAAAATGAAGTTACCCAACAGCTGTGCCTTGTGTTTTTGAATCCATGCGTTTTCCAGATTTTGGCTTGTGCAAAAAAAAACTTTTGCTGTTAAATAGAGTAAAGCTCATATTCTGCCTGTTTTTTAGATAGGCTCAGTTCAGCCTTGCTAACGTCACGTAGGGGAATGGTCCACATCATGGGGATGACATCCTTTTCCAACCTGTCAGAAGAGGATTCAGGATGTCTGTGTCCCTTTGACTATCACGCAGGCTGGGGCTGAGTATGAAGGATCAAAATTGCACTGTTGGGGGAGAGAAATAAGTTATACCAACATGAACATTTCAGTAAAGATGTATTAAGTAATCCTGCTTCACTCCTCAGCATTGATCAGAGCTCAACTGCAACTGTGTCTAGTTTTGGACAGCTGATTTGAAGGAAGACAAGAACCAACTGAGGGAAATTAAAAGCAAAGCAAGAAAGAATGGCAAACTGCAAAATATGGCTTGTTAGACTGAAAAATGTGAGATGGTTTTGGTATGGAGAAAATGAGACTGAGGGGGGACTCACAGTAGCAGTCTTCAAGTATGGTAAAGATCGATTTACAGAGGAATAAGATTTTCTCAGAGTTCACCATAGATAAGACCGGGCATAATACATTTGGATTGCGACAGGGGAAATGTGGGTTAGGTATTAGAAATACTTCTTTATAATAAGAAGAAAGACCAAAGCGCAGGAATGTGTTCCTTAGGGAGACTGTGGAATTTGTGTAATAGAAGGGTTTTAAGAATAGACTGGACAGAATTTTTGTGTAGTGCTGTTTTTTTTAACCTGTGAAAAGAAGGGAGAAGAGGTAGGAGAGGTTACAGGATCTGTCAGTCTCTTTTAGTCCTTTCTGTGCCTGGTAAGGGGTGTATTCCTCTCAATGTGCAATCAGAAATTTAGGGAATATCTGCCTCTAGTCTGTATGTGGATCTAGTGTCTTTATCTCTCTCTTTTTTTTTTTCCTTTTTTTCCTGTTGTTCTTTTCTGTTCTTTTTTTTATTATTATTTATTTATTTTTTATTTCCTTAGTTACAGTAAGAGCTTTAAGTATAGGTATCTCCCAGAGTTTGGAATACCCAAGGTGTATGGTAGCTATGCTTCAGTTTGTTCGGATCTTGCAAAAGTTATTTGGTTGTTGTAAACTGATGATTAAGTGATGGTAAAAACAAACAAACAAACAACAACAACAAAAAAACAGCATCCTTACATAAAAACAAACATCCTTACATATTGTTGCAAGTAAATAAATAAATATAAAAAGATCATTCAACAATAGTTCTGAAAGCTTATCTATTTTACTGACGTGGTTGATTTTTATACTATGTCAGCTTTCCTTTTGGCTGAACAAGCATATCTAGTAGTAAGGACTAAACCAGGTGTAGTGGTAAAATAACTGGGAGACACGTGTTTTAGGAAATAAGTAATTTCCTCTCCTTTCTTTCCTTTTATCCTGTCAGCATTTAATTAAGAAAACAAGAAAGGGGAGGGTTAAGGGAGTTGGTCATCTGAGAATTTAAAACACTGAATCGATTTGCCATGTGAAAACTTACTGGCTTTGATATAAGAAGATAGATTTGCATTCCAAGGTTCTCATGCATCATGGCTATTGTTTAAAAACATATGAAACAGTATTAGATTAAACCCATCATAAATTGTTGTCTTTGGGAATAGATGAGTGCAATTTTATTTATTTATTTTTGGATAGAATCTTCAGGCTTTATGAGATGCTGTGTAGATACACATAAAAACATACTGGCTCCAGTGCAGAAGAAGGTTGACACACTGAGTTTGTGTCATTTTTGGAGTTATTAATGGAAAGCCTCCAGTTTACTTAATTGTTTCCTCAGGAGATTTTTCATGGGGATATTTGTCATAACTGAAGGTATGTTAAAGCAAATAAACACCAAAACCCTCCATAATACTAAAAGTAGTTGGAAGAAAATTTTTTGCAAGGATTCTAGGAGAGTTATGTGTAAGCTCCGCCAGACAACTCTGCAGTATAAACTACTGCTTGTGATTTTTATTGTGACTAAATGTATCCCTTTGATTAGGTCACTGTGAAGCAGGAGAACATTATACCCACAATAACATATTTTTTTCAACACATTAAAATAGTTTCTTCTTTTTGCCCCACTTGACCTGTGAGACAGTACAGTGTAGTCATCTTTTTAACAGAATAACAGTTCTGCTTTCACTCGTGCTGCTAGCCCATTGTCTTCCCTCAAAACAGGGACATGCCACAAATCTTCTGAGATCCACTACAGCTATTGAATACTGTCTAGTTCAATCTTTGCAGAATGCTGGAGCTGTGAGGGCAGCCATAAAACAGAGAAAAAAATGTGTTTATAGAAATTCCTCTAGAAAGAAGCTATGACTGAGCAGCCTTGCAAACAAAGGCACCCAGGAGATTCATAAGGAAACCTTCCCCTTGTATAACTCTGCCCAGGACTGGTTGCATGAGCCACTGTGGCCACCTGGACCTAAAACCTTCCAGCTGCCTCTCTTAACCCATTCACCTTTCATGCTGATGCAGAAAAAATGAGTTTGTCGTGATGGGCGGTAGGGATGGAAGGGATTCTATGAAGAAATCGTCTTGCTTATATTTTCCACTTCTCCTGCAGTTGTTGTTGTTGTTGTTAGATCATAAATTTAACTCAGCAGGAGCTTGCCATGCTTGTAATATTATATCATACTTGCAGAGATGGAAAGCAAATCATATAAAGGTGGTGCCAATTTTCAGCTAAACTCTCATCATTTTATCCAGGCATCTTTCTTTTTCAGTCTAGCCCAGAGAGTTTCACAGGCTTTGGAAATTATGGGTACGTTCTTCCACTGATCTCCTTGGACAGATGTATCTAAGGGTCCTTAGGCGTGAGTGAACCTAGACCAGGAGGCAGGGTGATGGTGCAGTTGGCTGATCCCTCCCATTACAAGTTGCTGCCTACTTCAGGGATGAAGATTAGCTACTACAAGTCATCCTGATTGTCCCATCTTCACTAAGCCAACAATCTGAATTTATCTCCAGTTAGTTATGCCTTTTTTTTTTCCCCAGTAGCTTTTCTGTTGGCTTGGTATTTATGTCTTCTACTTGTGTTTTCTTTCATCATGCTCATTTATTTATCTGCTCTCACATTTGTGTTTTGTCAAAGTCTGGTGTTGTACTTAAGAGCATAGTGAGGTGTTTCATTTCCACACATTTAAGATTGGTTTTGAAGATTTTATGATACATTTCTGTCTCTCTATATAAAAATAATGATTTTAGGTATGTTGTGGTGCTGTAGCACCATCATTTTTCTCCAGAAATGAATCTGAGATAATCTATGTTGCAGATCTGTTCATGTCAATGTCACAGTGGCATCATCAGTAAAGCTTCTGGAGTTTAAAGATGAAAATAACCTGTATGCAACCTTAAAATTGTGGTGTCCTTCTTTATATAAACTAGCCCAAGTGCAAAAGAGGCTGAGGCTATGGCAGTAAAGAGCATTTTCTATGGGCTTTCAATGTTCACACTGCCAAGCAATGTAAGAAGTATGAAAAAATATAGTTTCATGTTTGGATTAAATCTTTCCCTCTTTATAGAAGATAAAACACACACACATGCATGCGCATACATACACAAAACAAATACAAACAAACAAAACAAAAATAAATTTAAAAACAAACAAAAAAAAAAAAAAAAAAAAAAAAAAACACAAAAAAAACAAAACACAGAAGTCAAGGAGATAATTCAAGGAAGTCCAAGATGCTAACCTTGCAGACTTTCTGCTGAGTGCTTCCTTTCATGAGAAGGGTCCACGGTCTCTTTTTGACTGAAATCTGCATGTGTTATGCTCACTGTGAAGGTCTCTGAGCCTCGTGCTAGGTGAGGATAGGCCTGTCTCCTGAGGTATGGCTACAGGGAACTATGAAGACAGCCTCCGTGCCTTGGATCACTGAAGTCCTTCTCATACACTGATCAACTTTCAGCTCAGATTCCTTCCAAAATGTCTTCAGAAGAATTGAGGAAGTTAAAAGCAGCAACCTGTGGGACAAGGAAAAATTTACATTTAGATTTTTTTTTTGTAAATCTGAAAAAAAAAAGAAAAAAAGAAAAAAAAGGCAGATCTAATGTCAAAAGAACCTGGCTCTTTGTTACTGATATATAGCAAGAATATCCATGAGAACTGAACTGGTTCTCTAGCAAGGGCATCACTGGATGATGATTCAAGTATTTGTAGGGGCTAGGCCCTGCATCACATGGTTTTCAGGCTTCTTGCTGCCCTAAAAACCTGCATTTAAATACTGTTTCATGGATACTCTTTACCACTGTAGATATAGGCCAGTGTTTTCAAAGGAGCAGTTCAATTGCTGCTCCTAAATTCTTTCTCCCAAACTTATATGCAGACATCTATTCATGAAAAATGGGTGAGAGGCAAATTTACAGTTTCCATTCAGTCTCACATTAAGGCATATCTTCTAGAAAAAACTTAGGCTACAGAATTTTTCTAATAAAATGTGAACTATGTAATGAGAATTATTTTTTTAAAAAGAGTTTCTTGTTATTAGCATCATGCCTAGATTCTCCTACAGCTTTAGACTCAACAACATAATACAAAGTATTATGAAGGAGAGTTAAGTCACGGTATAATTCCAGTTATACTGGCAAAGCCAATTTTTTTAGCTAGGCTGGAAAACTTGTGTGGGTCCCCCAATACAGTAGTTTTTACAGTGTAGGCAGGAATGACTTTTGACTCAACTAACCATGTTTTTTTAATTACATCACATCCTAAAGGAAAAATGTTACTAAAACATCTGAAGTATAAAAGAGAAAATGGATTGGGCTTTTCTAGGAAAACAATGTATCTAGATACATACAGATACCGTATATGCATGTGTGTATATATATATATATATATAAAAGGATGCAAATAACATACAAGCACAGTAGTATTGCTCGTGAAGCTCAGTTTGACAAAGGAAAAGCTTAGAAATTCTAGCCTCAGCAATTCACAGGGCACTAGATCTCTGTTCATTGGGAAACGTGTAGTAATAACTTTTATAAGAAATGCTTGGCATCCAAGATTCTGGGGTCTCTAATGAACTGAAATCACAATATTAGCCTTTAATTGAAGTATTTATTTCTCTGTGTGTCAGTGTTTTGCTGCTTCGAAGTATTGTTAGGGAGAATAAGGTGGGAGCATCTGTCATACAGCTGCTGTTGAAATAGAGCGATGCCTTTACTGTAGACAAAACAGTTGGCACAATTGTTTTAATTTGTTTATGAAGAGCTAGAAATAAGAGGCTTCATATTCTTTTGAAGTGGGAAGTTCATCTGTATTTCTTGAGATTTAAAAAAAAATATGTGTCTGGAGGGTATTCTGTAGCTAGGTTGGACGGCGGCTCTCCAGCAACTTTTTTATTTCTATGACAGGAGGAGGAAGAAGATTCTTCTCTTTCTGTGCGTCATTTCTTGGGACTTTTAGGTTTGTTATGAAAGTATTTATGGACAGTTTTCACAGAGATGCTGTAATATATTTACAAGAACTTGCTAAAGTTATTAGTAAGTGTGCAGAGGGCAAAATGTTTTCTATTTAAATACTTGCAAATAGCATCTGTTCTTTCCCCTTAATTTTACTAATTAGTAGTTTTAATCTTTTTTTGGCTTCAGCTGTTAGATGTCTGTTAGGATTAAATACATCTGGTTTAAAATCAAATTCTATAACAAGTAGTAGTTCTTCTAATGAGCTTAATTGAAAATTAGTGCCTGCTCAGTCTTCATTACATTGAAGGTTTTTAAGTGACTTAAGGAAGTACATTAATATATGTGTGTGTATATATATATGTATAGCCTTTTTCAACCTTGAGCTCAGAACTAGTATTTTCGGCTATTGATACTTCCTCACCCTTTTCTCTGCCTGAGCTATTTATTACTTAAACAAAGGCTGACAGCAAAGCTCAGTCTATAATATGTAAATCCTTGTGGAGAAATGGTGCCAAAAAACTGTGAAAAAATGGGTCCAGGCAGCTGCGTCACAAGGTTTGACCACTTCGGGCTGGGGTGCCAGGAGATTTGAGACAGATGTTTTCAGACATGCCGCATGCCTAAAACATTTCCAGGGGTCGAGCTACAAATAGTGACTTAATAAGTGCAGAAACAGGAAAAGTATGCAGGAGGACACAAGAGTTTATTCACCCCTAGGTGCACAGCCAGCCTCTTTACATTACATCTGCCTGTCAGGGTTGGCTATTTAAGCTGTCATGCCCTTGGTATTGCTCTTTGTCTGACTGTGAATAAAGTGCAGCATTGTGATTACTAATCCCACTCCAGTGACTTGACTTTAAATGTGGTTTTGGAGCGTATCCCGGAGCTCTGTTTGCTAAGCTTCCTACTCCTGTTTCAGAGACACCACTGGAGATCTATGAGAGAGAGCACTGCAGACTGCCCTCCTCCTGGAGACCTGTCGCCTTTTTCCCCCCCCCCGCCTTTTTTTTTTTTTTTTCAAAACTTTTTGAAGGAAATCAATGGATACCAAAGTGTTCTGTTTATTTTTCTTTTTTTCTTTGCCTCCGCTGACAGTGGGAAATCACACTGGTCGCATCAAGGTGGTCTTTACACCCAGCATCTGCAAAGTGACTTGCACCAAGGGCAACTGTCAGAACAACTGTGAGAAGGGAAATACCACCACCCTCATCAGTGAGAATGGCCATGCTGCTGACACTCTGACAGCCACTAACTTCCGAGTAGGTAAGTACCCTGAAACTGTATTTGTCCTTAGCTGTCCTCTCTTGACTAACAGAGGGAGGAGATATTTTCTTATTAATACCAGTTGTGCATCTGCTGCTCTTTGTTTGGAGGGCTGTGCTGAGAAGGAACCATTGTATGTTAGACAAGCTTTCTGGTATCCTTCTGAAATTATCCCAAAAGTTCCTTTTGTGTTACAGAAAGAAAAAAAAAAAAAAGATATTTTTCATTTGAGTTTTCAGCTGCAGGGCTACAAATTGCTAAGCTGAAGCTTTTGGTAAAATCAGTCCCTCAGAGGTTGTGTTGCTAAATAGAGGAAATGTCAGACTCCACAAAAAGTTCTGTGTTTCCTCCTCTTATTTGTTGAATAGGTATCAAATGCACATAAAAACTTAGCTAACACAGTGAATGTCTTCAAAAAATTGTTCAAGAGTTCCTTAAGACTGCAGAAAAAATAAAAAAGAGGGTTATAATTTCTTCTTTACTGCTGGGAATAAGTCAGATTTCATATTTGCCATTTTTAAAAATTGAGCAAATATTAGGTCCAATTATTGAAGTTAGTAATTTCTCTGTTAGTGTCTAGTCTTTCTGTTTGCTCAATAAAGAGTACCAACAGTATGCCAGTCTAAACCCTGTAACTGTTCGAGTGTACTAAAACAAACCCTGAAAGCTGGGTAGATGGATTAGCATATTTTAACTGTACAATTTATGATGTTCATAGGAATTTGTGTGCAAATATTAGTCTGGTAAGCTAAATGAAATTCAGATATATGGATGCATACTTAGACACTTTATTCTTAACTGCTTGTGAAAATAATTTTATCATAATCATGAAAATATCGTAAAATATCTGTAGAAAAAATAACTTTAAAAATTAATTATTTTGCCAATATGTACTCAAAGAATGCCAGATATGAACATTGTAATTTTAGTCTCCTTCTAGTATAAACATAATGTCAGGCAGTGCTGATGCTGGCCAATGCTTCCCTTTTTAAAGTGCACTATATTTCAGGCTCTGAGGGGGAAAAAAGCTATTCCAAATTATTATTCTTTTCATCCAGACAGACGATACAAAGAGCAGTTCCCTTTCTTAAGACTCCTACTAGACTAGACTGGGGATGAAAGCTCCTGAAATGAATAACACATTCCTTGATAACATCCATATTTGTAATATATAAATGTTTTGGAGTAAAAATAATAAGAAAAACTTTTCAAAAGGGCAATAGAGTACACTTTATTTATGCTTGTTTTGATGCATTAAAAATGAATTTTTTTTTTTTAGAAAGGAATGGTAAATGAAATACTTTAAACTTGTGTTTACTGTTAATACAGTTGTTTTATTTTTTAACCAGTGTTTTGGCAAGAACCCCAGTTAAGTAAGTTTTTGGTTTAATTTTTCAGACTTCTGTGAAAGGATAGATAGGGTTATTTCCCCTTCTTTTCTTCCTTCCCCACGCTTCATATGACCTAATTTCTTACTGAAATTATGAAATGTTGAGAACGGGCGGTCATGTAATTTGTCTGCTATGTAAATCTGTGTTGTAACACGACCTTCCCTCAAATACAAACTTGGAGAGTGGAAATTGACCTGTAAAGGCACGTTCCACACCTTCCTTCCTGGCCTCAGGCCATGCAGGTTGTGATTCACTGTGTACAATAGCCTGCTAGAAGTATTCAACAAAAGCAGTTCATAATAGTGTTTGATGGAAAGTTAAGGGAGCATTATGTTTAAAAATGTGTCAAAACAAGTCAGGACACATCTAGTGGCATTTTTAATCTGTCTGTATCTATCTTTCATGTAGTCTTTAAAAGACTAGAAGTATTTACCACATCTCTGAGTACCATGATTTTAACAGAAAAGAAATAAGAAAGAGATCTGAACTGTGACTCCAAAGCTCTCCAGTTAAAAATGCTGAGTGAACTGAACTTCTTAATATTAGAAGAGGAGAGATCCCTCTCCTCTAGGTTGAGTTCTGTCATTGGTCACAGATTTTCTGAAGCTTTTGAATCAGGGTTTAAAATGTCAATTATTGAAATTATTTTAATGTCCTTTCTTCTCCTTTCTTTTAACTTGTATCTCATTAGCTCAGACTTGTCCTGATCAAGATGTCTCGTGATACATAAAGCAGAAGTAATTTGGGTCTTATGAGATCATTTATTTTTATTATATTTTTTAACATCTGTGTTATGCTTTGCTTGTGCTTTTTGCTTTCAAGACCCAGTTCTAAACTTGTTTACTTACTGTTTAACCAAAATGAATGGAAATTCTTCTTCTGAGCTTTTGACATTTTAAAAGTGCAACCATGAAAACAGAAGGTTGTGTCAGAAAATGCATACTTAAAGCAGTGAGCAGCACGGTTTCAGTAGTTCTTTTAAAGTATTTCTTCTTCCTGAACTCAGAAAAGATAAGTTCACATGCCCTATTTGGAAAACTAACTCCTATTACTAATAATAGACATCTCCTTTGAATGGGAAATTAGGAAACAGCTTTAGATAGTTAGATTGTTGTTAGGTCAAAATGCATTTCCTTACCAGGAGCAGCTCTCTAGCACAAAAGATTTAATTCAGATTCTCTGATGACAGATTGCAGTTAGCTGTCATTTTGCTTGGTTCTTAAAATTCATTATTTCTAATAGTGAACAGAGTAAAAATTCATGTTTAGCTTTTAAAGTTTCTACTGAACTTCAAAAACATTTTTTCTTTTTGAAGAGAATAAGCTGCAATGCCTGCACTAAAGCTCCTGAAGTTTTTCCATGGGTTGTTTCAGATTCTTAATGCTTGCTCAGTTGGTCATTTCAGCTGAAACGTGGTACCAGTGAAGCCAGGCAAGGAACAAATCCTGTTTCCTGAAAATTTTACTAGATATGGATAAACCATTAAAAATAAAAACCCACAAGAAGAAACAGATTGGGGAAAATGTAGCTTTTCAGGTAGTTGAGATTTTGCCTGTTTTCATAAAGAGCTCTAGCATTTCAATTGAAGGTGATGAAAACTTGGTATTTAAAAAGGAAGGATCTCCTTGATTGCCAGTATGCTTCAGTGAAACAGTTTTTTCTTTTATAGTTTCATTTTGTGAATGGGCTATGTTGCACAGTTAAACTAACCAACCTCCCATATTTCATTGGCTTGGAGAATGAAAGCATTTAATCTGACTGGAAACTTCTGCTGAATAGATGATCCTCGTTATTCTATTGGATTGGTGCATGTGAAGGTTGTATGGTATTTCAGTTCTGATATATCTACGGAGGCTTGTAAAACAGGGTCGGTATATGTGCATAGGAAAGGATGCATATAGAATAACATATGAGCTTCCTGTCTCATTCACTGTTGAAGTTACTCAGTGACGTGTCCTGTTTCTCCTCAAAATGATTCCACATTCCAAAATACCCTATTTTTGAAATGAATTTTCTCTCTGTAGGGAGTGGGAGGACAGTGACTAATTTCTAGCTGTAAAATGAAGCAGTAAGAAATTAGGAAATGCCCAAGCTAATGTTCTTCATACGCTTTAATTTTTGCCGTATTGTGCATATGTATTTAATTATAGGTTTATGTACTATTTTTTTTTCCACAGTATCCTTACCTCTTTCACTGCATAGGAATGACAGAACTTAGTAAGAGAAGCAGTCATTTAATACTCAGGTTTTTATTCACTGTTCATTTGCAGCTCTGTGTCTCATTTCAAACAGTTCATTTAAGTTGTTATGAATGGGAAGTTAAAAAAGAATTACATATTATATTCAGTGGAAGTGCGTATATTTCTGCAGAAATTTCGTGTCTGAGCACTTGGCAGTATTTGTGTCAAAGAGGGATATAACAGCACTCTGCAGGTGCAAACCAAGAAGAGTTCAAGATTTTTTTTTCCCCAAGACCATAGAAGATGTAGAAAGATCAGAATGTTGTGGCAGAGGTGGCGATAGCATTAGTGCTCTCCCGCTCCCCTTTAGGTCACCCTTTAAGTCTCTCTTCTTTTAACTTTCCCTTCCTCTCTTCTGATCCCTTTTTGTCCCTTTATAATTGTCAAGATGAAAATGTGTCTGGTCCTTTGTATTTTGGAGACACTTCAATCATAAATATTAGAACTCTCAGCATGGATCACAGCGATCTGCATCTCCTATGCCCTATTGCAATAATGCTCGAATGATATTGCCTCTCAAATTTTGTCACTTTCCCTACTGGAATTGTATATCAAAGATTTTTCCTGTTCTACTGTGTTGAATCTGTACAAATGTTTTTGAATAGTTGAGGTTGTCCAGAAGTTTCCAATTATGTACAGACAGAAACTTCCAAGAAGAAGCATAAACATTTTACTCAAATTTTATTTGGTCTACTGTTGAAAGTAATGAAAGAAAATTTGCCCAATATATTTTAAAACAATAAGTTATTTGAAGGTAGTTTAGTAAAGAAGGTCACTATGTAATTATTATTCTAAGGGGATTTCCTATCTAGGAAACACACTAGGGAGCATAATTACTCAGAATTTTAAAAAGGTAAAGCAGTTATTGTTTTATGAAAAGTTGATTGAATTTCTGAATTTATGATCATTGATTTCTATTGATACTTTAGAAGTTAATGTGCATCTCCTTATTCAAGCACTTTCAGTCTTATAAAAAATGTCAGAAACTTCATAGTGTTGGTTAAAAAAGGTGATGATCTGTAAGCATGCCAACAAATTATCAGCTATAGTTGGTGTATGACAGGAGATCCAAGTATGGAATGAATGGAATTTAACCTTTTTTTTAAGGGAATTGATTTTGAACTCAATGTTGGTGAAACCAGGTTTCATTGGTAAAAAACAGGATTCAAGCTGTACTTTTTCTTGTTGCCATTTGTTGTGTAATAAAGCTGTTTCTCTGCTCAGTGTGTTACATACCAGCCTACTACATTTAACAGGTACTGTAAGGCTATGACGTTTGAGGAAGATTCATCAATATTGATCGGCATTAAAAAGCAGTTATTGTAAATAATATTGGAGGGGAAAATTGATGGCATGTAAAGGCTTGTGTGCCAGGAAAGGCAGATTGAAAGACCAATGGCTTGTAGAAGCATTTGCATTGATTTGAGAGAATTTACAATCTCTCCTGGCAGCTTGTGAGGTGTTCACTGTTCATTTTTCTACCTATTGTAGTTTCATGTTTATCTTACTGTTCTATTATACTGGGTTTAGAGGTGCTAGAATGGCGACATGTTAGAAGAGATGCTTTTTTTTCTGTTATGAAGTGGTATTTACTATTCAGTGAACGGTGGCACCTTGGGTTGATGACCCATATCTGATCTATGAGGTTTGTCCCCCAGCAAATCACTATCCCAGTGGCTTCAGCTGAGACTTAGCAGATGTAGATGTAGCTTCTCAAATGGCGGATTTAAAATAATTGATAACAAATGTCATGCAAGGTTTTCTGAATTCCTTTTAGTAACATAGCGATGAGAATTGATTTTTTTTTAAATGCTTTGGTTTTGTACTTGATTACATTCCATCAGATATCGTAATTGATGAGGAGGTCATCTCTGGAATAGGTGCTTAGCTCAAGAACGGTTCAGTAATTCACTGTCTGGTTTTGGTATTGTATTCTCCGTGGGGAAGAGCAAAGTGTTACTTTGAAATTTCCTTGGTTATTGCACTTGAGCTTGCCATAATATCATGCTTTTCTGAAGTAGATATGATGTAAGAACTTAGCTATTCCCCCTGCATTATCAGTTCGTCTTGTTACTCTCTGTAGAGCGGCTACCTTGTAGCCTTATTTGGTAAAAGCTTTGTTTCTACTGTTCCTGCAATAATTATCATTTCTGGACTGTCAGGCTTTATTGTTTTATGCTCTTTTTGCTGCCAGATGAAATATTTTTTTTCTTTTAACAGACACTGGCAGACACTTGAAAAGTTCAGAATTCTTGAATAACTTGGTTTAAAGATTAGCTTTGAAATTCTCTGCAACAGTAATCGAGCAAGTTGGTCAGCCTGTCAGAGCTGCTCTCACATTCTCTTTCAGGATCAAGACATCAGAGTTTTTATTCACTGCTTTAGCTGGTAATTTGAAATATAATCTGTATAATGACAGCCATACTTGGAATATTTATTCATGCAGCAGCATTGTAACAGCTGTAGCAAAATGTAGCCAAGTATTTATCCTCAGACACTGGACCAAGTAGGTAAAATAGAAAGACAGACAGATAATGGTGGAACTATTTTGTGAATTGTTTACATCCTCTGCCTTATAAAAGATGCTATAAAAAAAGGTATTTCCCAGTTTGCAGAGCCAAAGCAAAATATCTGCAAGTTGATTCTGGGAGGAACCACTTATGAGCATCAATTTAACAGGTATTCATTTTTCCAACCTCTATTTGTTCTACAATATAAACTTGAGCAGACAAGAGAATGAATTCATTTACTTACAATCCAGGTAGTGTAGTGCAGGCTTGCCGAATCTGAACCGCTAGTAGACTTTTAAGTTCTAGTCTGTAATGCAAAAGTACCACTGCAGTTTGGTCAGTGGGTTTTAAGGCAATTTTTGGCCACCTATGCTCAAATTACAAAGAGAAACGCTATCTCAAGGGCTTTGTTGTTGTTGATAACCACATCTGCTCAGAAGGAATGCTTTATTTCCCCCATATATTTATCAGTACTTGTCATCAACAAATAGCTCTGATATCTACCATACAGTTTACAGCATCTGCGAGCTCTTTCTTCATAATCTTAAACTAATTACTCAAATTTGATGTCTTCCCCTCTGATTCTAACAGAAGCCAGATGCTAATTTAAAGAAAATATATTGTTCAGCCAGATGATCCTAATGAGGTTGAACTTAGACAAGCCTGCTAGCAACCCATTTCCACTCCCTTGCTCACCTTAAGGACTTCAGGCCATCACTGTGAAGCACAAGGCCATCTGCTTTCAAAGCACTCACCAAACTGTATATTATAGAGAACACAGTTTTTTGGATGTGCAGTCATAGGAAAAACCACAAATGGAAATGGTACAAAATCCACACCTGCAGCCATTCAAAAACACATGGAGTATGTTTCCCTCAAAGTTAAAGCAAAACAGAACACAAAGTTAAAACGCATAATGCTTTATTTTACTGTATATGGTTTTAATTTATAGGGATTAGTTTATGTACATCTGACTTGAAGTACTGTAAAAAGAGAACTAAGAGTGCATTTATTTGAATGATTACATTGTTGCATATCCAAATAAACACACTACCTTGTACAGCTATAATTTTGTTATTGCTAAACCAAATGTCTTTGCACATACCTCACTGAAGATCAAGCATATGCCAACTCTGGCTTAAAAAAAAGAAGTTCCCTGTGAATTATGCAAGCAGAGAAGAGTCTGACAGACTTCTCTCCTGGTAAAAATGTGCTGTGTATTGTGGATGGGTTTTTGGTTTTTAATCAAGTGGGTTTGTATTTAATGTGTCCTTTTGGATATGACACCATCAGAAGGAAACAAGCAGTTATCACTGCTCTTTGGTGATCACAGTCTTTCCCCATTCAGCCTCTTTCCACCATCTTTTGTGTTTGTTCTCCTCCAGATAATTCCCCTGTCTCTGTTCAGCGTAGTATAATTTTCACCTACCCATTGCTACCTATAATTAGCTCTTAGGTTTGAGCAGCACTCTGCAACTGAGAGGCCTGGTTTGTAGCACAGACGCGCAGAGAGTTCTTCATCTCTCTTTGGGAACATGAAATACATCTTCACTGCGCACACGTTTAAATTCCTTGAGATTGGTATCTGTCTAAAAAAGTCTGAACTCTGCAAAGGGAACTGGGAACTTTCAGGCAGGCATTTAAAAATGTGAATCAAATTGAAGTCCATGGGAATTTCCAACTTGTTTTAAGTAAACCTCTTACGAAGTCTTAAGGTCAGGTCAATGAATAGAAGGAAAATGGGTGTTTGCTTCTCACACAGGAAGGGGTTTGAGCTCCACAAAGCCCAGTCACAGAGAACATTCTCATCTGTATTTTATTCAGCCAAATATTTTGTTAATATGTCATGTTGATTATATTTTAGTTTAACTTAAAGATGATAAGCTGAGCTATGAAGTTAAATTTTGTATTTGACATTGTTCAGATACTTCAAGTTCAGGGGAACATGCAGCAACTTTTCATTTCATAATTCAGGAATTTAGGTTCTCCAGCTCCTCCCTGAGAGGTATTATCTCTGTCCATAGATTGAATAGGGCAGTGGCCTCCAAACTTTTTTTTTCTGATAGGCGTGTGCCATCAAAATTGTTGAGCATGCTTCCCCAATATACATTTGTTTATTTATAATTTATACGCCTGTGCTACTGTACTAATATATTATGTGCATTATAAAGCACACAAACATGGAAATTAAGAAAGTGGTAAGATTTTAAAAACAGTGTTTGTTTTATCTTTATTGAAGGTAGGGAAAAAGAACATTTTTTCCAGCACCTCCATGCATTGTCTTCTATACCTTGTGGGGTTTGTGCACCCCAATCTGGAAACCACTGGTGCAAGGAACCAAATGAGACCAGCTCTATAACACAGCTCTGGTGTTAGTCTCCTGCAGTCAGTATGTGTCCATCGTGTCTGTTTTACTTATTGGTGATTATATTAAATTCAGCCTGTTATGTCAGATGTTATATATTTAAGTGCTGAAATACCATTTCTCTATATAATTAGAAGATATTGGGTCCAAGAATGCCTGTTGTGGCAGTTGGGGCAGAGGGATTTTTCATACTTGCAGGTATTTTAGTGCACTCTGGATCCTTATAGTAGTGGCATGAAGCTTGGTGACGGGGCTGCATACAGCTCAGGAGATTGAGGTGCACATTTCATTCCTTGGGACTGTAAGTGACCAGTCAGTGCTGACTGTATTCAGGATCGTACAGCTTGTGCAGTAATTTATACAACTCTTACATGTGGTTAAAAGAACCACAATGATAAGTGTTGAAGGTGAATGGGTCTTAGTCCAACTACTTTCTCTGCAGAGCAACTTTCAGCCTTCCTACTCATTAGCACTGCCTCTGCTCCTTTTCTCCTTCGGAACTCCAGGATTTGAGTCTCTTGCTTTTCACTGGTCTCCTATGACCTAATTTATTACTCAAGCTCTGAATAATATCCTTCCCAATATTCTCATATTGTGTCACCTCCTCAAGGTCAACTCCCTAGAAAACTTTCCAATTTTTTGTGATGTAGACAGTGCCAGAAAATCTTAGATAGTTTATGTTTTTTTAACTAGTCCAGGAAGGTCTGGATTATGAGCTATTATTTTATGTTAATGGGTATCCACTTGAAAGAGCATATTCCTACTTTTTTCTTCTTATAAACTTTTTCACACAAAAATGAGCACTATGGTAATGTTACAGTAATTGGAGAGCAGTCTCCTGACGTTAGAAATATGTTCGTTTGTTTTTTAATGACTGCATTTTCTTGTGGCTTTTCTTTTTTCTGTTCAAAACTTAAAGTTGTCTTGTGGTGTGGGGTGCAGTAGATCAGTGCTCCTAGACCTTTGGATTAAGTTTGGGGGTTCACCCCACTCACCAAGCCGTATGGAGTCAGGACACTGGGTCAGGACACACCTGTAAGGCAGATTGTCCCACCGGTGACCCTTCTGGTTGAGCCTCTCTTCACAGACAAGAGTGGGAAGTCTCAGGTATAAACACTCCTAACTTAGTTGGCTCAAAAAGGCACAGAAGGTTAAATGGGATGGATCTCAGCTTACATATCTATTGCTCAGTTGCCAGAAATTGTAATGAAGCTGACATCCCTGGCTAGTGTCAGCTCAACTACTTCTGTGGTCTTCGGAGCCGTTGCATAACAGAGGTGTGGCAACATAGCTTAAATGCTTCTCAGGACATTTTTCCATTCTGTCTGATAGTATCCAAGTAGCTTGATGTCTAAGAGTAGCTCCATTCTCTGCCTTGCGCTACTGTCTGTTACTTTTTTTTTTCTCCGAAAGTACAGTACATCTTTTAGAAACAGCCTAATATTCTATTATCAGAGCAGAGGATCCATTCAGTGACATTAACAGGTTGTACCAGTGCAGAAGCACTAACAGCTTAGTGCCATTATGGTGCAGTAACTCATTAATCTTGTAGTGCTTCAAGGTGGCTACGGATGCTCAGCTGGCACCAGAAGGGAAGAATGCGTGCTGGTAGGATCCCTGTAGCAATGAAGATGCCTGTTAGATATCTGTCCTGTTGAAATCTTGCTCAGTTTATTGAAAACAGTTGTATTTAGATTAACTAATACACGTTATATTATTCATGCTCAGGCACACATACACTCTACAGACTAGCAAGAGCTTTAAGAGTACGGGGAACATAGGAACCATTAGTTTTCATCAGACACAGAGTATGCTGGTTTCAGTATTCTTTTTGACAATGGTAATTTATTCTGGACTGCTTAAAATGATACCTATGAAATCTTTATACTGCAACATACCATTTTGCAATATATATATACGCATCTGTATTCTGCAGGAAAGTTTTAAGAATTATGGTTTTAAACCATGTTGCTAACTTGCTGTGTTTTCAAGCCTGGCTTCACTAGAGATTTTAGTTCAGTTGCGTATGTCTTGAACAAAAGGAAGAATTCATACCAGCATATTGTAGAAATCCGAAGAAATGACTAGAGTACCTCATCTGTATCTGTTGGCATCTTTATCAAAGGTCTGATACTGGCCATTTGCAATGCATTAATTCACAATAAACAGCAACTCATGTTTTTTCCTTATTACCCAGATTCTAGGCATAACGTCTTTGTCATATTCAACATATCAGCATCAGTGCTAATAAAATCAATAGATTCTACAAATGTAATCAGGATAGGAGTAAGTTATCCGTTAACACTCTATCCACTTCCCTCCAAAAATAGTGTCTGAGTCATCTCAGATGTTGAAAATATTGGAAGCAGATTTAGCAAAGAGTGACTGTGAGCATCATGCATGTTAGTGAGCCAGAATCCTCCTGTCAGTTATTTCTCAACTACCATTTTTGCTATGCCCTTTTCATGTTTGGTATCCAGAGCTTTAGGCCATTTTCCATGACAGAGCATGCCTTTAATTTTTCTGATAGCATTTGAATAATCTAATACTATTTTCAATCCATCCTATTTCTTCCACACTGTAGTAGCATTGTGGGGAGCTGTTGGTCAGATGGTGCTCATTTCAGTCACCTACACACAGGCCCCTGATGACATTTGACATGCCTCAGGGTAGCAGGCTCCTCGTCCCATAATCTTGGAGGTGATACAGGTCCTATGAGAGAGTCAACTTTTGGACCCACATCGAGGGATGGTTGGAACACCTGGGTGCACATCTGTTGCCTCTTGGTTTGCTTTGTGTATATATCTTCACCAAGTCACTAACATCCAGCTTTTCTGCATGAGTTTTTCATAGTACTTGGTTTAAAACTGTGGAAGACCTGTCAGTCATACAGTGAAATTATATTGTGTTTTAGGTTTTTAGGTTTTATAGTGTGTTTTAGGTTTCTTCATGATGATGATGCTCACTCAACATGTTTATTTCTCTTAAATGTTTTGCTGCCTTGTCCTTCATGATCTACAACTCCCTCCTCAGTTTTCAGTGACAGGATCTCCTGATACGTGACAATGTAGTCTCCATTGAAGAATGACAGATAGTCCATTACTGTTATGCTTTTATAATGAAAAATGGACACACAATGGGACTCAGCTTATAGACTGAGACAACCTAAACGTCAGCAGCCACATGTGAGGTGCATGCTGAAACTGTCATTACCATCAGTGGAGGTTTGGGGGCCGTTGTCAGAGTTAGTAAGACAGATGGGCCAAGCATGCTCTGTGGGAGCAGCCTCTCTGGAATTCAAGAGATTGTTCATGTCATTAAGCAATCCCACAAAATAGTAGAAAGAACTAAGGCAACACCTAATGGACCTGATCCTTGATAGAATCTCAATGCTTTTCATTTCCAATAACGACAGCGTCCCTCCCCTTTTTTCATACATAGAAACTTCTGGTATATACCTAATTTGTTACACATACTGCACCTTGTTTAAAGTGAGTCGACACAACCACTAAGTGATGCTAATTGTTAGACAGCCGTTCAGCAGCTTACAGAAAGCTCAATTACTCATGGAGGTAATGATCATCCCAGAAGCTGAGCCTGCACTTCCCAACTGAGAAAATGGATTTTAAATGGACAGTTTGCTGTTGGGAGATAGAAATGCATAAAATGCCTGAAGATATAGGTAAATCTGATTTTGTGAAATTTTCTTCCACTTGCTTTCCTTGGTAATTGCCATGCAGTGCTGCATTAAGTAGCATCATAGATATTCCTCTAATTAGGCTTTAATACACTGCATGATTTATTAAATCTTAATGCTGATAGTACATGGAGGAGTTTGGAAAGATCTAGGAAAGTACAATTTAATTTAAAGAAATGTTTCTTATTTAAATATTTCTTATTATTTTTGTTCTGTATATTTTAAATGTATAATTGTGGATCTGTAGTAGAATTTAAAAAATCCAACCGTTATAGTTCTTGGTTGTGGAACTAAGTTTTCATTGCAAGGAAAATGGAGGTTTGTCTGTGAAAGAATGTAGAAAGTTTATTTTGTAGAATGGTATGACTGCAGCCTGAAAATTGTCATGTCTGCAACAGCGACATACATGTAGTGTATCTGCAAGGTTTTTCTTCACCAATGTAAACACTCAGCAGTTTTAAAATCTCTAGCCAAAGGCATCATGGCAGCTATTGAGCTTCCTTACTGCAATGTCTTTTTTTTTTTTTTTTTATGTATGTGCAATGTGGCATTTCATGGAGTAGAGAGAATGACAGAAAGAGAAGGCTGTTTGGGAGCTTGTTTATTTTATCTGTTGAGCAGACAAATCCTTCCAAAGCAAGAGCAATTCCCCAGGATCCTTGGCAGCATAATATTTTAAAATCTAAAATCATGCCTGTCCAGGCGTCTTAAGCAACTACTACTTGTTATTAGCCACTCACAGCTCTATCAACTTCACGAGACTAGACTGAAGCTAAGAACAGTGCTTTGAATTCAACCCTCAAAGATTCTGGGGTGTTTTGGAGGCAGCCTGCTGCTTTGGTCTTCCTAACAGGAAGGAATGTGGTTGCAGCTGGTTTAGAGGGAAGTAAAGAGAGTTGTCCTTACTGAGTGTGATTCATTTTTTCTCAAGATTTCCCTATTAGTCAAGAATATCCTTTGAATCTAATGTTTGCTTACGTCTTTAATGTTAACAATCTTGAAATGTCATGTGTACTTAGCAATAAACCAATGAAAAGACCCTGCTAATTAGCTTAGCATTAATATTATTTTGTGTGAGGGGGGCATGTTAATAGTATGGGAATGGATATCATTCCTGAACTATGTCATCATTAATAGTGAAAATGTAAGATAATAATTTTGCATGCTGAAAATAACATTTATATACAGAAAAGATTGGTTTGGGAAATGCTGAACTTCAGGACTGTTCTTTGTGGCTAACTTGATTTTCTTTGAGAGACTCTTTTTTCTGAACATGCCTGATCCAGACAGGAATAACACCACAAAGCTTGTTTATTTTGGCAATAATTTGGTTTCCTTGTCTGGATAAACTGCAGTACTTAAGACCCTATTCCCAACTGGTGCTGTGTTAGTTTCTGAAACATCCCTTTGTGATAATAGTTGAAAGATAAAAGACTGATCTACAGAGGCTGTAAACAGATTAATTCTTAAAAAGTCAGTGATCACATTAATTCGCGATAGCTGAGAACCCAGCTTAATGGCTGCCTATTTTTGCTTATGCAGGTAAGTTTGAAGTAGGTTGCTGTTTTTTGTTTTTCCATCCAGTGTTGCAGATCTTAACTTTCTTTCCAGAAGAAGCTTCTGAAGTGCCTTCAGTAGTACATTCAGCTTTTTAGGTCAATTTCTGTTCTTGCATTGCAGCATTCAGAGTAAAAAATTATTTGATAAGGTTCTTATTCGAATTTTCACACATCTGTTATAATAGGCAGTATGAAGATGACAGGATAAGGGAGCAAATTCAATATCGTTCCTCTATCGTTATCTGGCCAAGTCTGGCGTAAAGGAACATGCTATCTTGTAATATTCCTCTTGTAAACATTTTTAGTTGATTTATTTCTCTCTCAATAAATGTAAAGGTTAAAATGCAGCAGTCACTTCAGTGAGTGCATGTAGCTTCTTGTACAAAGATTAAAAATTGATGGAATTTTACATGTGGAGGAACATGTGTAACAAATTTGAATGTAGTTTGTTGACAATAATTATAACTACAGAAGTTCAGAATAAGGAGAAAAAAAAATCCTGGGAGTATATAAACTAGATTTTGGTGTTCTTATTCACAAAACGTATCCAGGAAGTCTGATTAAAAAAAAAAAAAAAAAAAAAAAAAAAAAAAAAAAAAAAACAGATTGTGATATAAAGAAACTTACTTCAGCAGGGACATTCTTGGAAGTAAGCCCTCTACCTACACTATTTATTTTCTATCAGTCCTCCTAGTTTACAATTAGTCATTGTAAACATCTTGCATGTTTAAAGCTATGCCATTTCAGGGGAATCTACATTTGTGTAAGCTTATATCTAATGAAACTAGTAATGAGCTAATTCAAGTTATTTACTACAGAGATTTCTATGTGACAACTCTCATTATATTTCTTTTACTTAACTGAGGAAGCCTGCACTGTCATACTACCCATATTTCATGCACTGATTTTCCAGGAACATTCTGATTTTGAAATATGCTTTCAAAAAAGCATAACTGCATGTTATTATGCAAATTATAGTATATTAATCTACTTTATCCTTAGGTCATTGAATACAGTCTTGTTTATAAAAAACAAAGGGAAACAGAAGAGACCCTTAAAACCAGTTTTCATTGCCTTGTTATTGCTTGAATAATAGTGATTTCGTTAAAAAGTCCTGTGACAGGGAGAATTCACCCCTCACATGACACACATTTGTCACTTATCCTGACTCCTCTCTCAGCAGTAGCAGCACCAAATCTGGTGCTGGCATCACTATTTCAGTGAATTGTGGTGGTGCTTTACTAGGGATTTCTGAGGGGGTAAAGAGGCTATTCATGTGAGCAGGACATCAATTCCCCTTTTATCAATGATGAGCGGGAAAGAGTGTTTTTCACCTGCTGCTGGATCCCCAGCCATCAGTGCTTCTTTTGTGGTTTGTTTTTTTTTTTTAGTTTCTGCACTTAGGTCTGGAGTGATTGCACAGAACTTTATTTAAGACATCAGCATCTGGACTTTTTCCTAAGCACCATGTTGCAAGAATATAATTTTATATGGTAGTGCTTCCCTTCAGTGAATACAATGACTTCTTTCCTGTAAAAACTTGCTTGGAAGATCTGTGTACTAGTTCTTTTACTTTTTGTATGCTTAGTTAACATCAGGGAAGAAAGATGCACGAACTGCTGTGAGATGTGTAGTGTAATGTTGGATAGCTTTGTAGTACTCAGACAAAATTAATCTACTAATTCATGGAAATACTGTGACCTAATGAGCAGTATTAAAGTTCTCCTTGGAGAGCCTGTTGATGTAATTGAATAGTGCTTACACTTAAACAGTTGATAGCGTGTAAGTAGAAAAGGCAGAGTTGTGAGGGAAAGTGAGAGAGAGACTTGCGTGTTCCCTGAAGTGCATATGAAAAGGAATTTGGAAAGCTAGATGAGGAACATTTCAAAAGTTATCTTCATTTTCTTCAACACTTTGGTTACAGGAAGGGAGTTGTCATACATCCTCAGGGTTCATTTGGGTAAGTATGGGCTATTTTCTAAGGATTAGGAGGATTTAGGTCCTTGGAATTTGTTTTGTTACACATTATTTTGATTAAACAAAAACATTCAGACTTGATTAAATTAGTTTATTTGGAGCTGTTCAAGGTCGTCTGAGTATCCTGAAAACAAATTAAGTGATGTAATTACAGTTGCAAATGGAGTATCAGTGGTTTCATAGTTTCTTTGTTCATGATTCGAGGCCCTGTTCTTGTGTTTCCAATCCATAGCCATGGCAACTTTATCAGGATTTGTGTTGCAAAGTTTCTCCTTTTTCTCTGCATCCAGCCTTTCAGAGACTCTATATGGGGGCATCTCAATATGGCATCACAACAAACTCTGCCAGATGTGGGTAATCAAGGCCTTGGGATACCAGAAAAATCAAAGCTTGTTATTATCAATTAATTGCTCAAGAATGGGGAGAAAACTTAAAATGTTTGTAGCTCCTTAAACCAGTCTCCGTATCTCTAGAGGGTGGGTGTTCATTTGTATAAACAAACTGTTTAATTTGTTCATTCGAAAGTTGGCAGATCCTTAATACACAGTTGAGAGATTTGGCTTACAAGTGTTCACTTGTGTAAAGTGAAGAATCTGTTACCTTTCATAGGTCCATTAATGCTTATTGTTTTGTTTGTAAGATACCCACATGTGAACTGAAATTTCTTGTTGTCTTGTGCATCTCCATGTTTTTTATCAGGCTTCAGGCAGCTATTTCACACCATTATGGATATTGTTACCACACATACACACTTCAGAGGAGAAGAGGAGCAACCCAATGAAAATCTGGCTCCAATGGGCCTTCTGTCTGAGTGCCAGTTGTTAACATATGTGCAAGACCAGCATATTCTAATGGTTTCTCCCAGCACCTGGCCTGTGTTTTGCTGAGAACATCCTCTATGCCTGCTGGCAGTGTTGACCTGTTCTGTTTAAGTTCTTTAAGCTCAATGACTAAAAGCAAAATTTTTTTTCAGAAGTTGAGCTGTTCAAACATCCATTGGCTTTGAATCCAGTTCCTGTCTTAAGTGGTCCTTTCCCCAAGGCTCTTTGCTCTTTGTTGACCTGTGATTCCTAGAGCCTTGTCAAAGAAAAGTAGCATTTTCTCTCTCTGCCTTTTCGGAGGCTTACTCCCTTTCAGCTCACTTTTCTTGATTTGTCTGCATTATAATCCCAGCTCTGGTGAAATTACCTGCCTGTGATTTCCAACACCAGCGTTATAATTAAACGTGGTCCTTTCCCTGCACATAAACTTCTGAGGAAACATCACAATTAGCATATGTATACCTATTATTTCTATTTAAAATTACCAAATATCTTATTTCAATGTGTTTCATTCTTCAATCTTTTGACGAAGTTCTGCATTACTCATAATGTTTGCAATTCGAGATTATCAAGTTTAGCCTGGACATAATCAGCCACATAAGAGCAAGTAGAATGTATGCATTAGAATTAAGATTTCTTTTTTATTGCATAATTTTATATTTTCAGAATCTATTTCATATATTCTCATTTAAAGTTCATTTCTTGTGCGCTAGGCCAGGCCCTCAGGAGATGTAAATCAGCACATTAATCAGTTGACTTAGTGATTTTTTTTTTCCTGTAGATAAGTTAATACAGAGAAATTAAACATTTTTATCTATTTATCTCATACTTGGCCTTTCAGTAGTGTTTGTTTGCACTTAATTGCACAAATTACTTGTGTGAATAACCACAGCAAACCATTCTGAAGAGGACCTGAAGGAACCCTTTTCTGTTGGTATCTTCCTACTCAGCACAACCCTTTGCTTTGAAGCAAAGCTTTTGGTGCCACTTTGGGAGAGGAGCACTTGGTCAGGGAGGGGTACCCAGCTGCACTGTCTTCCAAAAACCAACTGCTTTACAGGAGTAGGAGCTCAGAAGAAAAAAAAAAATTGTTTTGGTGGAAAAACTGAGTACATTTTATTATTTAATGGTTGTATTCCATGTTACCTTGTTGCCTCAGGGCTAGGAAGAGAGGGAAGAAAGTTGATGGGTTAGGCTTTTTAAAGGCTTCCTCAGTGAGACCCTTTCTGTTTGCCTCTTTTTTTTACCATACTTCTTTCAAATGCCAAATTGCTATCATCATGATGCTACTTGACACTGTTTCATTGTGCAATGTTACTTTTGCAGGAAATCCAATAGCTCTCCCTGTTTGCTTTCAGCCTTGCTCAGACAGATCTTTACAAGCACCTGAAAGTCTTTGTGCATTGTCGCCAATGTGGTAAACCCGCTCATTTGTGGCAGTTCAGGGAGAAATGATGTGTGAGTGAGAGAGAGATCTTGATTTCATTACTGGCAGGATCAAACACCTTTCTTTTTGCCCTGAAGTAATGGCTGTTCTGCAAGGCCATCTTTCATAAGCCTGGATCAACAACAGCCTTCTCCTGGGGAGGATGGTCTTCTCAAGGTGACTAGGCCTCTCACTGCCAATTTGCAGTGCTGCAGCTTGAAGTACTTTTAGTTGGTTTATATGAAATGAAAATATGAGATAAGATGATAACAATATTAAGCGCACATTTGCAGAATAGAATGGAAAAATATTTTTGGTTGTTTACACTTGCATGCCAACCTATCTGGCGATGAGGCATGCACGTCCCACATCTTGTCAGGGCAATCTGATGGTGCTCTGCTCCGAGCCAGTCTGGTCACTGCGTTTCTGTAGCACTTCTCCTGGGCCAAGTGAATTACACAGCTGGGTTGGAGCTCCATGGGCTGCTTTGTCTTCTTGCGACACTTAACACAGGTTCTTTTTCCAATGCTGACATTTAATGATGTTAATAATGGTCATAGGCTGTGGCTGTGCAGAGGTTGCACCACTTGGACTATACTCCAAGCTCTAGGTTCCTAATTACCTTGCATTATCTCATTTTTATTGGAACTCAATATAAACTGAGCAATACCAATTCAGCAAATTGTCAGAATTACTGCAAAGTCTAGATTTTTTAAAAATATATATTTTTATAACCAAAATCTTATCTTTAAACTGAGAACTGGTGAATAGATACTTTGTTATTTTTCTGAAAAAAATGACCATAGTTTGTCTTTAACAGATGTTACAGTATTTTTTCTGTTGCGTTTATATCATTTAATTCTTGAAAACATTGACAGCTTAGCTAGATTGTAGTTGCTTATAAAGTCCCACATCATATTTTTAGATTGTGCCAAACCATGCCTATTACTATTTGTATACGAGTTAAGAAATATTTTTCATTTAATGTTGATAATTTTAATGTTTCATCTGATAATTTACATTGCTGTAAATGTGCAAGTAGTGACTGGCACAGAAGCAATAACCCTTCTCTTTATATTGGAGTTAAAGTATCTCTGAAATCACTTGAGTATAATTTTATTTTTACAGTTTTTGTAGGAATGTATTTCCTGTCTTCCTGAGCTGGTCCAAGATTTACGGAAATGGGAGGATGACAAAATAGGAATACCTGTACAAAAGCGTGAATAAGAGGCCCAGCCAGGCATAGCATTCATTTAGTGTCTTGTAACAGCATAACGAAATAAAATAGCTCGGATCTCTAAGAGAAGAATGTACTTGCTGTGTTTGTCATGGAGAGAAGATGTGAACCAGGCAGAGGTCACAAGGAGGGGAAGGGAAGTGGTTCTACCACAAGGCAATCAAAAGCGTGTGTCAGAGGGATAGTTGTTCCTCAGATGTCAGAAGAATAAAGGGCTCCAGCCCTTTTCCTTTCTTCCTCAACTGCTGTGTCAAATATAGTCAGATAATATTAACTGTAATTACAGCTGAAGTAATTAACTAGATTTTTCTTTCTGTTTTCATTTCAGTTATTTGCCACCTTCCATGCATGAATGGAGGCCAGTGCAGTTCTAGAGATAAATGCCAGTGCCCTCCTAATTACACTGGTAAACTTTGTCAGATCCCTGTGCAGACTGCCAATACTCCAAAACTGTATCATCACCCACAACAGGTGAACAAAGCTGTAGGATCTCAAATTATCCACTCGACTCATACTTTACCACTGACAATGTCTGGACAACAAGGTGTAAAAGGTAACTTTTTTCTTGACTTTTTTTTCATTC
Organism: Anas acuta; assembly: GCF_963932015.1. Classification (NCBI taxonomy): domain Eukaryota; kingdom Metazoa; phylum Chordata; class Aves; order Anseriformes; family Anatidae; genus Anas; species Anas acuta. The sequence goes on from NC_088981.1 coordinate 32,374,762, forward strand.
GGAATTTAGGTTATTTACTTTTCAATGTAGTAAAATTTAAATCTAATGTAAAACTAAATATGTAATCTATGTTTATATTTGTTATATCGTTTGTTACAGTCCTTAAGATAATTTTGTCATCAGCTTTTTCATGTGGGATGGCCATGATATGATTCAATTAAATAGAACAGTCTTTCCATGTAATGTAACAGTATCATCGAAAAAAAAAAAAAAAAAATTCCTACTGTTACATAAATGCTGTGAAGAAGGGTAGATGAAATGTTTTCCTCAGCCATGTTGTAGCCATGTTATAGTGTTAGTCCCTAAAGATGCCTAAAACTTTACCAACTTAAAAAAAAAAAAAAAAAGAAAAGAAAAAAAGTAAAAAAAGTGGGGGTTGGAAAGGGAGAATAAGATAATATAGTTGTCTAAACAGTTAGCAGAGCGGAAATTTATTTTTGTGGCTATTTGATTCCAGTTCAAATTATTTTAGACAAAATGGTGAACCATAAAAATATTCTTTACCCAGCAAAAACAGTCCTCTCTAATAGCCACGAAGGGCCTTACTTCTTCTGTGTCTTTTCCTTGTACATTTACCTGCAATAGAACTTAATTAGCAGAACTTAATTAATCTTCTCCCCTCAAGTATTCAACTGAGTTGCATGTTTTAAGGGCATTTTGTGCTTGCATGAAAAAAGGAGTTTGAGGCTCATAAGGAGAAGTACACGTTAAGTGACCAGAGGTTCTCAATCTATATAGTCAGACTTAAAACTACAACTGTATTTAAAAACAGAAGTATATGAAAAAACATTTCCTCCCTTTTTATCTGCCAAATCCTGAATTCAAAGTTCAGTGAAGGGAGTGGTGGTTTTAGATGGTTGAGATGCTGGCAAGTGTTATAGGGGCAAACTCAGGACTTGGCAGGTATATAAAGGTGAAGGAATGAAATCTGAAGCTTTTTCTGTGTTCCAGAGAAAGATGATGGATCTGAAAAAGACAATAAAACTTACTATATATCCAAAAATAACCCAGTAGAGTTTGAGTTTTGGAACTTTGAATGGGATTCTTTTTACAAAGTACGACCACAAATATTAATGTCACACCAGCCAATTTGGACACCCATGTTTATATAGCAGTCTTTACAATCCTATAATGTCTTTCTTTCCTATGTGAAGTTTTCATTTTCTTGTTTTCAAGAAATCAGACTCTGTGTTCTTTCAGCCTTTCCTCTAACCCCCAAATTTGGGTGTTGTCTGTATTTTTGTCACTTTGAGGCAATTTATCCAAATTCTAATGTGCAAAAAAGAAGTATCTTAAAGGTACCTGGGATCTCTTTTTTGATGTGTTTTATTACTAATTTTTCTTATGTGTTTTTCTTTCAATTACTTTAGTGAAGTTCCCTCCTAACATAGTGAATATCCATGTGAAACATCCCCCTGAAGCCTCAGTTCAGATACATCAAGTTTCAAGAATTGACAGCGCATCAACAGGACAAAAACCGAAAGTACCTCAGCCAGGACATCCACAGGTCTCTTACCAAGGTCTTCCATATCAGAAGACCCAGAAAGGACATACTGCTTACACAAATCAACAACCCATTCCTCATGTGTTTCCTGTTTCAGTTAAAACTCAGCTTGGACGTTGCTTCCAGGAGACTATTGGAACACAGGTAAGAAATGTTGGCTTAGATTTTTCAGACAGGTACCTTTAAAGCAGTATTATGAAAGATTGAAATAATTTTTCACCAGTCATAGGGAAAAGATGTATTTGACATTCTTTTCCAAAGAAATTTTTTTTTGAGAATGGATTTTAGAATGTTTTAGCAAGTAATATCCTCCTGAGCCTTATTTTTCTTAAAGTTAATCTCTTCATTTTCTGTAAACTTGTATCTCTGACATTTTTATTTCAAGTATTCTAGCTATAATTTCTCTGTTTATAAGCTATTTCTCCAAATAAAAACACGACTCATGTTGTAGCTTCATCTCCTGATCAAACTACTAAGGTTACACCATCTTCCACAGCTTGGACTGTCCTTTTCTTTAATGAACATCTTTGCTTGTGTTTTTCAAAAGCCATGGGGATTTCAAGGAGTTGCAGTTTTCTCCAAAATTCCTATTCAACAACTTTGTATGTTTGACCATATTGTAGGCTAATGGTTTGAATCCGTTGAAATGTGACCACTGAATGGGGTAGAAAAATCGTGAAAGCTAACTGAGGGTTTGCTAAAGCATTAAAACCTTAGTTCATTTTAAAATAGTGTGTTCTCACCAGTGTCTTATATATGACTATTTAAAACTGTATATTCTTTCAGCTCTTGAAAACACTTTAAGCAATACAGCATTATATTTTTGCCATATTTTCATATTTATGTAGATATACAGGAAAATATGTATATGAATAGATTGCAAAAAAAGTTAGTCAGACCCTATCATCTATTACTTTACCACCTTGCCAAAATGGAATTTTTCAGACTGAATTACATTCAGTGTGTGCCTCAGTCTGAAATCTGCGGGGAAATTTCAGAAAAATCACTCATCTGTTTTGAGGGATGATACTAGAGAACGAATATGTTGTTTTACTCAGGGAAAAAAAAAAAGTGACTAACACTGAAGATTTGTATTATCTATATGATGTTAAGCAGAAGCTTAAATTCATCAGGAAGGTTAGTTAGCTTTTGGTCTTTCAAGTAGCGTGCACATAAAGTTGGCCAATTAACAAACATCTAAAAATATATCTATTTCCGATATATTCTGCAGGAAATTGTTAGGCGTTGGCAGCTAAATTCTCTGATTGTCATAGCATTCTTACTAGTGACAAAATTAAACCTAGTTTCAGAAGCCATTTTTGTGGAATTAAAAATCCCAAAACCTACAGATGCAATACCATCATGTGATTTTTTAAAATAATTAATTCTGAAAAATGCTATGAAATTTCAACAACATCACACTCCCCCACCCCCCAATTTTATTTTTTAAATTTAACTTTAAAATTTTAAAATTTAAAAAATCACAGTTAAACTAGCAAATGGAGCATTAAAGGCTATTATTCGTTAATTGTTGAATGCTTGATTTGGAATCCACAGTATTAATTTATACTGATAAGATCTTCATGCTTGTCTGTTTCAGGAATAGTAAAAACTTTAACATTTTCTTTGGGAACCTGATTCTGGCAAGTGTTGAAGCATATGTTTAACTGCAAGTTTATGGGTTTTACTTAAAGAAGCTGTGCCTGTGTCAAACACACTTTCTGTTTCCTACGAGTGAGAGCTCTAACAAACATGGCATTATCATGTGGAATCTTAAAATGCTGGAAATAATTTATCATACTTAGTGGTTTATTATTATTTATTCATACTTGTATTTGTGCTCATATATAGAGGAAGACAAAATTCCTTCCTCAGAATGTTAGACTTGGCAATGAGTGCTTCATCTTTTATTTCTTACTTATTACAGTGGATAAATTTAATGTCTGTTCTTTCTGCCACATGCTTGAGTGGGGTATTTCAAATGTTGTATCCCAAACAATCAGTGTGTTATGCTTGCCCCTCACATTACATTGGTTTTAAAACTAAAGCTTAATCTGCGATCACTAGAAGACAGTAATTTTCTCCCCTTTTAAAGGGAGGCGAAATGGGAGATACGTTTGTATTCATGTATGATTCAGAATCCTACTAAAATACTTAGCCTCCAATTTTTGTAATGTTTTTTTACAGTATTGCTGAAAAACTATGCCTTTGCAGTGCTCTCAAGAAGGAGTAGTGCCTCCTAGATTAGAATAATGCATTCAATTTAAAAAAACAAACAAACAAACAAAAAAAACTTTCATCCATTCAGCATTGGTTTTGGAGAAAAGCTTAGTAAGGTTTTTTTGGGGCCTTTGGTATTTAATTTAATAGTTCCATGTAGAGTTAGAGTTGTAGGGTGGCATTTGTAGAGCTTTTATTTAAGAACTTCCCATAAATGTAGATTCAGGTGACTCATTCACCTTTCAAATTTGGAACTGAAATATGTTTTTCCTACAGTCAGGCAATGAATATTGTTTATTTGCATATTGTAAATATACCTTGAGCTGAGAAAGACACCTATTTTTCTTTAATCCTTATATAGATCTGTTCTAAAATAATTTGGTTTTCTGGTTTTTTGATATTTGCTTTGCTAAATATGAGCGTTCTCCAATTTGTTCAGACAAGCTGCTGAACTGTGCTTTCCTTATTAGCAGCAATGTGTTGCAAGTTGTTTCTGGAGTTTAGGCTGGATAATTTTGGTATCCTTACTGTTTTCAACAATCATCAGTGTTTATACATTTTTTTGCAGGGTGGGTTGTATATTTGGCTTCAGTAATGTTATATTAAATATCCTGGGACCAGAGGTGACTTTACTGTCTATAGAACAGAATGATGGAAGGATGTGTGTGTGGCCTCATGTAGGCAAATCAACTAAGTTAATAAAGAGTTGGCGGAACTTGATGTTTTTATCCTGTGTTTTTAGCCTGGACCGAACGTATCAGAATCTTTACTGCTTGTGTGTACGTGTGTGTGTAAAACCTCTACCATTTTATGTTTCTCTACTTCAATTTATTTATTTCTATTACTCTATGTTCTCTCTATCTCTTTCCTTGAATTTCTTTAAAATCAGATCATTTGTTTCTAATTGCTTTGTCTTTTTTTTTTTTTTTTCTCACAACCTTCTGTGGAATATTTGTAGTCTCCCAACGCATTCTTCCTCACCCCACCTTAGTTAAATTCCTTTAATTTGTCTTATTCAAAAACAGTAGTCCTGCAAAAACAGTAGGGTAGTTGCTATACTCAAATCCCAGGACAGCCAGGGTGTGTTTCTGCAGTTTAGTCAGTGCATACTGTTCAGTTTAGCAGCTGGAGCCATCCTCAACCAAAGCTTGGAGGACATTATGCTACAGACAGTTGAAGAGCCCGGTCATATTCTCAAGCCTCAGTTCACTCCAAATTCAGAATACAGAAATTCTTCTAGGCCTCTTGTTTGCTCACTTGTATTATAAGTGACTAATAACCAAAGGCAATTACCATGAGAAAAGGATACTAAAAGATAAGTGAAAATATGGCAGTCTCAAAACTGAGAGGACAGAGGAAGAGAGTGAGTAAGAGGGGCTAGAGGAATGATACTTCCTATTTTAAGTAGGATAGATAAATGAACATCTATGTTTTCATACATACAAATACGTTGCTTGATTGTGACTGTTTTCTGGAGTGTCCTCAGCATTGGGAAATATACCGGAAAGAAGAACTATAAAAGTAGTATTAATATTACAATTTTTTTTAAAAATGTAGGAAGAAAAAATAATGTTCTGGATGGCTCTTTTTCTGCTCAAGTAAATTCACTTATCCTGGCTGCCTCTCTTCTCTGATTGGCACACTTAGCAAGTATTTACCCTCTGGGAGATGTTACAGTGATTGCTCCAGGATTGCTTGCCATGTTACGTGATAGCTTACTATGATACGTCGCATACAAAAGTAGTGCTTCATCAAATACTTTCCTAATATCAAGAAGATTTTTACAGAGTGTATCACGAACTGGTGGTTAAGCTGCAGACCAGAAACCAAGTGTTGTCTTAGAAATATAGGGAGCAAACTTTTTATACAAAACAAGATACGGTTTTTGTAACTGATGTTGAGAAAAGAGAGACCTAAAGTCAGAAAACACATACAGTGGGAGCAGTAAGACAAAAATCCTGCTTCAGGTAGAGAGCAATAGATTTGTAGACACCACTATATGCTACAGTGCCTTCCAAAGCTAGACATTGGGTCTAGCTTTTTTGAAAGGTCCTCTACAGCCATGTTATTTCTGTGTTTCTGAAATCCAAGGAGTTGGTTGTCTTAGAGCACTGATTCTATGAGTCCTGTTTAAAAGCAAGCAAATAAGGACAATTCATTTTTTTCTTTTCAATTCCTCCTCTTCAGCTGCTTTTCATTGTAATTCTAATAAAAATGCCTTTATTATGACACAGAGTATCTTGTTATTTCCCAAAATACTTTTACAGTGTCAGTGGTGCACCTAGTAATGATTATGGTTTAATCCCAAGTCCTGTTAAATTTACTTTATTATTACCTTGCATTCAAATTGAGAAAAGAATGCAGATGCCTACTATCTGGCAAAATTCATATGAAGGGAATTAAGCACCAGGGTTTTCTCAAAGTTGTTTGTTTTTTCCTCCCCCTCAGAATTGGTTTGGTCTCTCTTTTGCATAACTGTAAAGAGCAAGGCATTTTTTGCAAAGCATCAAGGAATTGGTGAAGCTCTTTAATTTTTTCTCTCTTTAGCAGGTATTTTTTAAAAATCAGTTTTACTGAAGGAGACTTCTGGTGATCTCAGCATCTCTAACTTAAAGACAAAATCAGAAAGACTTCTTATTTTAAGGAGAAACAGATTTGAAGTTGCTTACCTGTCTGGAGGCAGCATAGACCAAATGTCTGGAAGAGATGCTGGCTAGGAGGAAGTGTTTGCCTGTGCATGTTCATTCCTTTTTACTGTCTCTCAGTTGTGCTGGTGCAACTGCAACTGCTCAGAGTGAGTGGTCTGCTCTCTGAAATGGTTACTGTTTTAAGTTCAGTTAAAAGTGCTCTCTTCTGACCCACTTATTGGAGGTTTCTTTAATTTCAGACCAGTTCCATGCCACCATGTTCAGGGGATGATATGGTCACTAGTCAGTTGTTTGCTGAGTGATGTTTTGTGTTTCCCTTGCAAAGGGCTTTGAGAGGTGTTGTACAAAAGCTCTACACTTGTTACAGCTCCATTGAGAAGGAAGCTTGGGTTGGAGTTGTGCTGGTATTGTGAGGTGTGAGACCCCCTCCTCTCTGCTGTTAAACATGATAGAAAATGAAATAAACCAATTGATAGATGGCAGCCAGCAAAGTTCAGAAATTGTCAGTTGTACCATGATAAAGATTCTGACTGCAAATCATTAGGCATTTACTTATCTTGATTCACACAAGGACATATATTGACTGTGTACTTAAATTACAGAAAATACATAAAATATTAAGGAACTGGGCTTAGATCACTGCTGATTTTTTTATTTATTTTTTTTTTCACAACAGGGAATATAAAACAAAGGCATTAAACTCTTGGAGTTAGAAATCAGAGCAGCAAAGTGTGTTGATAGCTCTTAATGCATAACCTAATCTATCTGTCCTACTGTATGTAATATGATCATAGTGTCTGTAGTCTGGAGGTGATGACAATAGTAATATGCCAACTGAAGTTACTCCTTGAACCATAGAGATATCCCTGATGAACTTCAGATTGAATAAAACAATTCCTTTGGAGTTAATTTTTTTTTTTTTTTTGACAGCTCTATGAAATGAACTTCCATATTCATATTCCTAATGCAAGAACAATGATACAAGTAAAATTCTGTGCTTCATACTGGTCCTTTTCTCTTAGAGCACTTCTAAAGAACTTTTTTTTCTTTAGAATAGTCTTAAAAATACCATCCCATAAAATAAAATAACTGTCTGGAATTCCTTGAAGCTCATGGTTTGGCTTCTGAAGTTTTTAAACAAATAGACTGTCAGAAATCAGTGTGGATTCATTTACAGGATTAATGTTTCATTCACAATAGATTCTTTGCAAAATCAATACCCTGAAATATCAGAAGATTAAAGATGTATCAGATACCAAAAACACCAAACATTGTTTTAATTACTCAAATAAAAGAAAGCTGGGTAATTTTTGCTTGCCTATGAAGAATGTTCTACTTAAGCCAAAACAAATTCTTTACCAGTTCTTTTAGAAAGTCTGGAAGTATTTAAGTTTCTCTCCTCTGGTTATGAGACAATGCCTGTTAGTGCGCCAGTGTTGCAGTGGATAATGCTCTTCATTTGTAACAACCTGTCAGTCAGCCCTGGTCACTGAGCTAATTAAGTGTGTTTGTTAATTGTTTCACTAATAGGGTTTATTAAGTTTGAGGTTTCCTACCCTGTTTGTGGTGCCTATAGGGGAAAGAAAAAAGAAGGAACAATCCAAGGTCTGTGCCTGTTGAATAGTTTACAGAAAGTTAAACAGTGTATCCATTCACTTCTGCTATTGTGGTATGTGAAACGCAGCCTTTTGAGCTGAATCCCAGAGTCATTAACTATTAACTCAGGCAAAGCACCTATCGATTTCAGTCATAGTTAATCATGTGACACTCCTTTCTTTATGCCTGTATTGTGGTTTTAACTAATAGCTCGTGACAGGGATTTGTAGATGGGTCACGCAGGAGTGGGGGTCCCAGGAAACCTTCTGGTCCCTCAGCCAGAGTCCTTTGCGGTTGCCATGAGACTAATTGCCAGGCTGGGCTCTCTGCTGCACTTCAACGGGGAGCTGAATACATTCCTCCTACTGCCTTAGCAGAGGGATTTTGAGGATATAATCCTTCCTTTTCCCTGGCATCGGAAAGCCTTAAATCCTGGTGGCATGGCCCAACTCAAGGGCTGTTAGCACTGTGGAGATGGGACAGAGGCTGGACAGAAGGAACGAAGAGGTGATGTGGCTTGGGATGGCCTTTGTGCACCAGCACAGGGTCAGCCAAAATTTCAGTCTACCAGTGGGAATATTCAGTACTTCCTCCAGTTATATAAAATATTGGCATAGAAGCCCAGGCACGCATGGGGAAAATATGTGGACTCAAAACAATACTTTCAGTGTCTGTGAGTGCTTTACCCAGGAAGAACTTAGTTTTATAGCAGTACCATGTGTGCCTCACAGTGCTGCTACTGCTGAGCCACTTCCAGCACAGTTCAGCTCTTTTATAGCAATCCTTCATCGCTTCTTTGCCTTCTGGACCAATCAGAATCAGCTCAAAATTGAGATGATTTCTTGTGACAGATGTATCATTCATGAAAATCTGTTCTCTCTCTGTGAGGAGTTTTCCAGAAGCCCTCAGGAATAGCAGCTGGATTAGTTTGAAATGTGTGTGGATGATGGATAGAAAATTGTAAACCTAAGCTTAGAAAATGGCATCATCTTCATGCATAGTGCAAGCTGTGTGCAAGTGTTTAGCTTCACTGCTTATTTTAAGCTCATGCTTATGTGTTGGAGTTGTGCTGAATAGTGAGACAAACTAAAAATAGCTATGGATTCCCCCAAGTGACTTTTCCAGTCACTTGTGACTCAGAGACTGGAACAGACTGTCTGAAGAACTAATGAGTTCTTCTCGGAGGTAGGAAGTGGATAAGACTTGTGAAGAGGAAAGAAATTACCTAAAAGTTTTTGAGACCTGTAGAAACAGAGCTTCGATTCATTGATGCTTAGGGGCTGAGAATGGGAGGAGCATCTTAAGAAATTGTAGCTGGCTAGGAAACAGCTTGTGCAGTGCCACGAGTGTTGGAAATATCTGAAGCATTATTAGATGTACCAGAGAAATCAGGGTTTATTAGCCATAGAAGAACTCTATTTCTGCTTGGCTTAGGACTTAGCAGAGCAGTCATTTTTTCTGATGCATAGCTCCAAAATTACACAGATCTTACACCACGAGGAGCCCCATGTGGCAGTTGCTTTTCCTTGCTGGCCAGTTTCTACAATGATCTGGACACTAACCAAATTATCATTGATTCTTCAAGCTTTAATTCACCATAGAGGCAGTGGGAGCAGCAGCTTTAATCATTGCCAGTTTTTACTAACAGGACTACAAACCACAGTTGCCAGATGACTCAGAATTTGGCATCCTTATTTTTGCTCATGGTTTTTATATGGAAATTTGAAAAAGTTATGACCACAGAGATCATGATTTTCAGTAGAGTGCAAATGCTGTAGCACCACACCTAAACTCAAAGTGGGCTTTAGGCCATCTTCCTCCTCCTTTCTTTTTTACTTTTCTATTTTTTTAAAGCTTTGCTTTATTCTCCTTTTAATTTCCTACTATTAAATGACACCTATTCTAGGAAGAAAAAAAAAAAAGGCAAGTTAATGATGGCATGTTGGCTCTCAGTTAGTAGAGTCTTGCCTCTACACATGCACGCTGCTGCGATGTGTCCTTGAGGCCTGTGACCTTGTGAGGAGCACTGGGTGTTAGTTACGTGCCTTGCTGCCCAAATGCTCAGTTTCTGAGATCATAAGGGGAGGTGCAGCATCAGCTTTGATTCCTCCCACTTCTTTTCAGAGCAAGAAGAGTTGTAGAACTGAGGTACAAGGCGGGGAGAGAGAGTTGAATGGAAAACGGTTTAGCTGACCCTCACAAACCACCACAGTATATGACTTCAGTCAGTGGCCTCCCCTTTGGAGAAGTGGTACCAGTTCTAGAAAAGTAGTTGAGCAGCTGTAATTATAAAATAGAATAGTCCTCCTTAGAGCAAGCTCACTTGAGTTGCAAGTTGAGAAACCAATGTTGTGTAAAGACGTAACATGAATTCTGTAAGTTTTTTGAGTAGCCAACTGAAGGAGACGTTATGAGTACTCCTGAGCTGAACGATTTGGGGATTCTTGGAATTGCAGCAAGATGTACCATAGTTTACTGTACTTCATCTAGCTAGAGTTAGTTGAAAAATCTAGTTCCTGTAAACAGCTTGGGTCCTGCAGCATACTAAAGGTGAGCAGAATTCCCTGGTCTTGCACCTTGCCTGCTTTTGCGCTAGATTGAGAGTTGCTTCTGAAAACAGCAGAATGCAACTGAATGATCAGGAATGGTCAGTCATGTGCTAATCCTGCCAGTGCCCACACTAGTGGAGAGCAAGGCAGCCTAAAAGACGTGTTCAGCCAGCATGGGCCTGGGCTTGCATCTAAACAAGGTGGGCCTTGTTTAGATTCTTTACTGTTTGAACATGGCCAACTACAGTCCAGGGCAGGACTGTTTCTGACCCATTGGAACATGGGAAAATTGGACACAAGACCCTGTGCAGATGGTAGTGTGAAAACAGACTCCTCAAGTTACACAATAAATGAGTAATGACTTCTAACCTGTTTGGGTGCTCTGTCCTTTATACTGTCAGTGTCTCACCCTAAAATGTGGCTCAAGCCCTACGAGGAGCACCTGAGGGAACTGGGTTTGTTCAGCCTGGAGAAAAGGAGGCTCAGGGGCGACCTTATCACTCTCTATAAGTACCTTAAAGGAGGCGGTAGTGAGGTGGGGGTTGGTCTATTCTTCCATATGCCTGGTGACAGGATGAGGGGGAACAGGCTAAAGATGCGTCAGGGGTGTTTTAGGTTGGATGTTAGGAAGAACTTCTTTACTGAGAGGGTTGTTAGGCATTGGAATGGGCTGCCCAGGGAAGTGGTGGAGTCACCATCCCTGGAGGTCTTTAAAAGACGTTTAGATGTAGAGCTTAGGGATATGGTCTAGTGGAGGACTTGTTAGTGTTAGGTCAGAGGTTGGACTCGATGATCTTGAGGTCTCTTCCAACCTAGACAATTCTGTGATTCTGTGAGTCAAGGCACAGGTGGTGCTACCACATATATGGATGATGTTCAGAGGCACACGGTAGCTTTGCTAAATTGCCGTGGTGCTAAAAGGTCCATTTCATGTCTGAGGCTGGTATTCACTGCAGCAGAGGAAGCTCCCGGCTGCTTCAAACATGGTGTATTTGACAAATACATGCAGCAAGGGCTAAACCGCTGCAAGTTGCATGTTTGCTTATATGGTGGTGCTTTTGATTTGTTGCTGAGATATTTCAGGGTGCGCTTGGGGAGTATCTTTGAAAGAGGGGCAGAGAAGGTGGCTGGAATGATGCCTTGCCATCCCTCCCCATGGAAAGAGGGGACCTGCTAATGAGTCAGAGCCCTGGACAGAGAGAACAGTAGTCACTGTGAAGCCACACAGAGTAACTTTGTACTTTAGAAACATCACTGACCCATGGATGTCAGCACAACCAGAAAAAATTGGTGAAGGTCAGAGGAAGCTGTCAGTGACTGTGTATTCAGCACACATCCCCCTGTGGAGTGAGTGGGTTATCAGCATAAGTGAAAGCAACAACAAGGCCACAGCCTGTGCTGTAGGATGAGCCAGCTGAAAGAAAGATAAGCACTTCGTTCAGAGGTTTTTCTATGTGGTCAGGAAGAAAAGTTAGATCAGGGAAGGTCTATTCACTCTGTAGTGAGGATTCACACTTCAGCACATTTGAATTATTTGCTTCAGTGCCTATTTATATCAGTATTTGCTTTGAAAGTGCACCTGTTGTGCATTTCTCTCATGCTCTGTACACTTCCATTTTATACCTAGTTCACAGGTTAAGATATACTTTATGAATGTCTGCATCACATATAGAGAAATACATTTAAACATTGTTAAACACACAAAATGGAAAAAAAGTCGTCAAAGTCAAAAATGAAAAATTATATGCTTCCAAGTGTTAATATTCTTGTTAACAAAAAGCATGATCAAAATATTCTTAATCATGAAAAAAATATAGGCAGTATGTGCCTCAGACATGGTTGCAAAATCAATTTAAATATTTGCGTGGAATACTCGGAATAACACAGATATCACTAACTTTGGCTTGAGTCACCTTACATGTTCCTTACTCCTTCATTATCCGGACAGCAGAATCTTTCATAATAATTTGGCAGTTTTCAGTAACCAGTCATAAACATTAAACACAAGTTGGCAGAAAGTTGCCTTACTAATAGATAGGAAATAACATTATAGAAATCACTCATACTTTTTGTTTATTTCTTTAAGAGAGTGATTTATTTAAGATAATTTATTTGGCTTTTGAAAAAGCAGACAGAGACATTTTTATGGGGGAGAATGACATACTGTTTGTTCTCTTCTGTTTCTTTTGCCTTCTTTTCAAGTTGAATCAGAGGAAGATGATAATGTAACCTAACCTGCTCATTCCTGTGCAGAGAGCCATTGCAATGCTTGGGCACTATTTAAGTTCAGCTAAGAGCTCCAGTGAATTTTCGGTATCTGTTACACTGGGAAGAGGTTGACCCAGGATGACTGAAAAAGAATATACTAGAGGTGAGCATCATACAGTAGCACTAACCTGAGTATTCTTTACCTAACTATTCCAGTGTGGCAAAGCACTTCCTGGCCTTTCCAAGCAAGAAGACTGCTGTGGAACCGTGGGTACTTCCTGGGGTTTTAACAAATGCCAGAAATGTCCTAAGAAGCCATGTAAGTGTTATTTTTTTTGTTATTCTCTGAACCAGTTTATAACTTTATTTTATTTTATTTTTAATCAAATTTTGCTTTTTTGAAAAAAAGAAACATAGGAGAAAGAACCATGGTTTAATTAGGGGCAGGTTGCAGAAACAGGAATTCTCCTGCATGCCAGCAGAGTTACAGTATGCAGGCACTCAGTAAAGCCAGCAGAGTTAATGTGGTTGTTGTGTTTTTTTGTTTGTTTTTTCTTGCTTCCTCCACCTCTAAGGCAGTGACGCACTGTTGCATTTTCTCAGGAAGGATAATGACACTGAATCATGTTGCCTCTTCCAGCTGGATTTATTTTATTTTTTTTTCTTTTTAAGTCTGTACAGAAATGTTAAATTATAGAGGCGCCAGTTACTGCTTGGAGAGAATGTAGTGACCTCTTGAGACTGCAGATGAACTTTCAAATTTGGAGCCAAAGTTTTCCAGGCTCTAAGTTGTCTGTTTTATTTATTTATTTATTTCTGCTCTGTTTTTGAAATATCTTCCTTGACAATTAGACTACTCAGAGACTTTCCTCACCAGTTTATTGTGAGTTGATATTCTGTTATAATGAGAGAGAAATCTCAGATAAGTGAAGATAGTCTCTTAAACTTCTGTGAATTACATAATTATTGCACAGAAATAGTAATACTTCGCTGTCATTTAATATTTTCATCACTAAATGAAAGAATAAAGAAATAAACACTGGGATCTCCATTTTGCAGATGGAGTAGGCTCCTATTTAGTGAGCCAAGAGTAGTGCAAGGAACAGTCAGCCTTATCGAGGTCTCCTAGGCCATTGTTGTTCCAACAGATAGCAATCCTTCAAGTCTGTTCAGTGTTTGGCTTTTTGAAACATTATTGTTCACAGGTCTAATATAGTACATCAAATATAATTCCAGCAGAAAATCTACTTTGGCTCGTACTTCTTTCTCTTTCCACAGGAGAGTTTGCACCAGTTTATATACTGACTCAGTCTGATCTGTTCATTTATGAAGCATTAAAATTTTGTGTTTGGGAATATGTTTATCTTCTGCTTTGCTTCCAAAAGAGAGTGTACTTAGCATCTTTGAGGGCAGTAGTTCATAGAATACTTGAGTATCTAAGTTTTAATTTCTGTAGCGCATAAATATAATTTACAAGGGACATTCCTTCTGTATTAATGTACCTCCTTGAACTGGGAAATGTGCTCCAAATTTATCGTTTTCTCCAAATAAGTAGCAATTTAACTACACTTGAAAGTTTTGTTCATCAGCGGTATGTGGGTGTGCAGAATGTATTGCTTAGTAGATGCAGGTGTGCCAGGGGAAAATCATGAAAGCCTCAAATGTACCAAAAACTAGTTGGAACAACTAGGAAGAAATACTTTACTCTAAGGGTGGTGAGGCACAGCCACAGGTTGTCCAGAGAAGCTGTGGATGCCCCATCCCTGGAAGTGTTCAAGGCTAGGTTGGATGGGGCTTTGGGTAACCTGGTCTGGTGGGAGATGTCCATGCCCATGGCAGGGGGGTTAGAATTAGATGGTCTTTAAGGTCCTTTCCAACCCAGGCCATTCTATGATTCCGTGAAGTAATACAAATTTTTGGTGCCTGGTTCCAAGGGAAGCCCATGTGAAGGTTCTTCATCGTTGGGTAAAATACCAGCCTTCCTCACCTGGAATCCACTACAGGCCATGAGTTGATCAGGCAGCAACTTAATACCAACAAGCTATGTATGCTCTGTTAAGGCCAAACCAATTGGGAAATACTGGGGCAAACCATGTCTTAAATTGTAGTCCCCAGATGCTTGGTAGGGGAGTGCAGAGAAATGCCTTAAACACACGGGATACACAGCACTAAAACTTCTCCTGGAGGGAAGTCCACCACCCTTTCTCAGTGCACTGAGTAGAATCATTTTTTGTAAATGCTAATAAGAGGAGCACTGTCCTTTTAATATAACAGCTTAATGACTAGCACATTTGCTCAAGATGAGGCAATTCATAGTTCCTTTATCTACCCGGAGAGTTTTTCAAATCTACATTTTATAACTATGAGGAGATGCCCTAACCCATAAAATGAAGAAACAATTCTTGGAATAGGAATGGGAACCCAGTCTCTTTCCCGGTGTCGTTAATTGCTAATGGTATGAGTCATGCTCACTTCTGCTTTCTGCCTCAATTAATTTGGAATTGTCTTTTGAGCGTAACTGTACAGTTTCAAGAGGAGAGAAAGAATGTTGCCCTGCGCTTGTGGTTAAGGTATTCCTGGAAAGTAAGGGTTTGATATGAAACAGTATATATTTCTCATCTTTCTAGGTGGGAGCTCTCACTGTACATTAACTTTCTCCCCTTCTTAGGGAGGAGGAGGTGTGTGTATTGTCTGTTTTCTCTGGACTAAAATACAGTGTTACCTGCCACAACATTATATCAAGAATATGATTTGGTAGGGGCTTGCTTTAAGAACATTCACTGACTGAATCTGTCAGGAAGTTTTGATAGAGATATATGCAATTTCGCCATATGCATTTAATTTAGGAATGAGTTAAGCATGATACTATTCAGTCGTGCCATGACTTAGGGCAATTCTGCATAGGTGCAAATGGTGAGTTTTCAGGTTACTTGGAACTTAAAGTGATCAAATTTGGAATGTTGCAGTAGCCTGTGATGTTACAGCATCTTAGAGTTTTATAGATGTCCAGCTTGAACTTAAATCTGGATCCGAACCTAAATTACCTTTGGGCAAATGTACCATAAGCTTTGCATCAGTATGAAAGTGTTATGCTTCTATACAGCAAACAATTTCCAAACAAAATGTAAGTTTATGATGAGATATAAAGAAAGTATAGAGTCCCTGCTTAAGGATTTATATTTCATCAAGTATTCTTACTTTTTCTTCCTTCCCCACTCCCCCTCTCAGCCCCCCTTTTTCGGGGTATTAATGAGAATGTTTTAGTGGTGAAGAGTATGCATAGGTATAAAAGAAATTGAACGGACAGACATGGGAGTCAAGTAAATTAATAGTGAGGTACTGGTAAAGTGGGGTCCATGGTTCCTTCTCACCAGGCAGAGTTCATGCCATGGTAGTCCTATGTCATTTTTACATATTCTGAGACTTCACTAAATCAGTATTGTCCTTTTTATTGTAGATTTAGGAGACTTCCTTTTGCTTTTATGGTTCCTAAACTTCATTTAAGTTGACCTGTTATTACAGTAATACTTAACAATTTGCATTTAACATGATCACCTGGAAACTATCGTTTAGCAAAATACTTAAGCACATACTTCAGTCTCATTAGCAGGCACTTAACCAGTGTGGTTTCTTTACTTCTGTCTTCAGCCTAGTGCTGAAGGATGTACTTAACTTTGTGCCTGTCTTGTTCCCATGGACTTATGTAGGGCTTTGTCACTTTCTGAAGATGTACTTAAGTATTTCGGGTAATAGCCACTGCTCAGTCAGGGCTTCTGTCTTGTTACGAGGTTGAGTGCCTTGGCTTGAGACAGCTTCTGTGTCCCTCAGTGTATGGGTTAGTCAGTGTTACTGAAAAGTAAAGGAAGAATTTTTGGAACAGGTCTCCATTTCTGCGGGCTTCTACAGAAGACCTTTAAGACAAACTGTATTTCAATAGTGTGTGGGGAATGTTATGATAGTTCAGGCTTCTTGCTAGTAATTAATAAACAGGTTGAGTAAAGGGTAGGTAATGTAGAACTCCATCCAGCTCTCACACTGATGACTAGCCATCACCGCACAACCTCCTTACTCTTCTGTGACCTGCCGAGGTTGCTGCTCTTTATACAAGGAAGAAAACAGCTGCTAGTAAGCCACTATTTCCTGTTCGGTGTGGGAGCAGGCAGATGAGTAGGGAGGGAGAGGCTGAAGTCTCTGACCTCACTCCACCATAACGCTTTCTAGAGCAGCTGAGTCACCATGGAAGGGAAAATGCATTGTGGCACTGGAAAAAGCCTGGCACAGTTTATGGGCTGGCCTCTACATACAACTGGAAGAGCTCTGCCCTTCCTCTCTTTTCCTTCTGCTAGACTGTGCTACAGATTACCAATCCTTCCCACAAAAATTATGGAGAAACTGTCTCGGGTTTAGTGTGAATTGAGTAAGGTCTGCAATGGGAAATGCAGACAAGTTAGGACATAGTGCAATTATGAATCTGACCCTGCCAACATTAACATTTCAAAATGTTAAATGTTTTGACTTTTTAGGTGCAATTATAGGGCTAGTGCATTGCACTTCTGAAGATCTCATCTTAAGTTTAAACTGATTTTACTATGAACATTGTGAAAAGATTGGAGCTGCCTTGAAAATAAATGTATAGCTGCCATGTATCTGGTGACAGAGAACATTTTCAAATTTTAATTTGTGTTTAAAAGTTTGTAGTCTGTGGAAAGAAGGAAAATGGATTTGTTAAAACTGTAAGAACATTATTACTGTATTTGTACCCAATGTTATTTTAGTGTTATTTATTTAGTGTTTAACCATTTTATCACATCACTTCAAGCAATCTTAGAGAGTCTTTATGTTCTAATTAAGCAATTACTTGAAATAATCCACAGCAGCTTAAAATAAAACTACCTTACTCCAAAAGCTGCTACTCAGCTCATTGCTTAAATTTTTCCAATGAATAGGAAAAGCTTTAAAAAAAAGTTGGGGAAAAAAAAAAAAAACAACACCTTTTTTTGTTGTTATTTATCCTTATAGTGAACTGGTTACCAGTTTTGAACTAAGCTGCAGGAATAAGTGTGCAGTTCTAGCATCAGTTGTGAAGTGAAGCCAACGTTATCTCACTCTGTTCTAATTTGACAGTTTATATACTGTGAAGTTGGAAAATAATGCTTTTTTTTGCTTTTTTTTTTTGGCCAGCTAAACATTTAAAACACTTTTAAAGGAAAACAAAAGATCTGACCAAATGTTATATGAACAAATGTCTCTGGTGTAGCACTCAAATTATGAAAAACTCTCTTGACTCTTTATTAAGGGCACTTTTATGATCACAGTGCTGAAAGTTTTGTTCTGTATATTTAATAAAGTATTGGGCTTTGCCAAGAGGTTAGCTTTGAGTGCGTAACATACAAAGAAGTTACTGGTCTCATTTAAGATGTTAGAACAATTTAAGAATCAATAAACAGCTTTCTGTAGTCTCAAAGGCAACCTTAAGTGGAGGAAAGAAACAATAAACGGAAATAAAAATCTAGTTAACTGAACACTTTCTATTTTGGCAAAATTGAGCTCAGTCTGTATTTTGCAGCACTGTAATGCCCTTGGCAGATTACACTGATCAGCCAATAAGTGACACAGTCCTCCAAAATTTGGAAACTTTGTTAGCTAAATCACAGATGTAACTTCTACTTTTTCCTTGCTTTGGAGGCTTGGTTACTTCTGTTTCCTATGTGTTTCAAACAGTCTTAATTCATTGTGGTGGCAAAAACGATGCACAACAATTTTGCTTGATATTGCATATATTTTTTGCTTTCTGAATCTGCTTTCAGTTTTAAACCATTATAAATCTTCAACTTTATTTTTTCCCCAACATGGTATTTGTAGCTGGTTTGTGAAAGTAATTATTTGAGTATTTGAGAACAATTAGGATGATTTCAAGGATGTCTTCTTTGGAATCAAAAACTCAATTTTGAATGGATAACTAAAGATCTCAGTGGTATACATGCAGGAAGAGATGGAAGTAAGGTTACTCGTATTTGAATTTCTTAACCTTCTATGCTTAAACATACATCACAAAAACTTACACTTTTTTAACAGTTACATAATAATTTACCTGTCAAGTTCTCTAGATAAGCAAATAAATCAGCAGTATTTAATATGTAATTTTTTCTTCAGCATACCATGGATACAGCCCTATGATGGAATGCCCCCAAGGCTACAAGAGAATCAATGCTACATTTTGTCAAGGTATGATAGTGTACACAATTGATCGTGTTTATTGTGAATTCCAGTTTTGTGTGATTGATTCTGCGATATTTATGATTTAGCTGAATGAATCTGGTCCACTTATCAGGGGAAAAAATGTTGAGGCTATAAATATATATATGTATGTTTTATTTAACTCTTTCAAAATATTGGCAACTCTATAGGGTGTTTTTTTGTTCTGGGGCAAAAAAACTTTTAGAACTTCTATGCGTATTCTCATTATCTTTGATGGACAAAGATGACTTCATACAGATTTCCTTACATTATTTTTCAGTAGAAATGCATTGTTCTGTCAGTTCTTTTGCTAAACAGTGAGCATGGAGACTTGATTGGTTAAGTCAGATGAAACTCGCAAAAGAGAATAATTTTGATAATCATAGCATAGAGTATAGAGAGGATGATTATTTCGGACTTCAGAGATGAGGCACTACAGTACTGACTACAGCCAGATAATGTCACTGGCAAGTGGATGTGAAAGTCCATGTATACCTGGCTCCTGTATAAAGAGGTAAACCACAAACTTGAAGAATGTACATAGTGCAGGTGAGAATCTATGGAGTTAGGCAGTGTTACTTCTAAGATCATGCCCTGTATCTCCTGGCTGTAAGCACAAAAGTTATCAAAGCTTCAAGGGCTGTGGGAGCTGTGTGATCATGCAGCTAAGCTGAAAAGCCCCAGGGTATTTAGATTCTCCCAGCCAGTGGTGCCTCTGCCTGATGAGGAAGCTGAACAGATGATTGTGGATGTATACTCCGTGTTTCTGCATTTCTTGGAGTGTTGAACAAAGTGCAAGATCAGGATGTAGAAAAAAAGTTAAACCACTTGTCCAAATCACTTGGCACAGCTCAAGTAAATAAGAGAAAGGAGCTCTGAGAATGTGTGAGCAGTCCTGCAGCTCTCTAGAAGTAGTTGTGGAGGGAGAGAGAAAGAGTAACTGGCATTAAAGGATATTTGTAGGCACTTTGGAGATAAAGATACTGGTATTTAATTGAAATCTCTGTTAGCATGTAGATGAGAAAATGTATGTCAGCCTGCTACAAAAATTATTTTACCAACCAAAAAAATATGGTTTGTAGATCACTAAACACGAATAAATGTTTTGCTGCTTCCATTGCTGAGGGAGATGTGAGCTGCTGTCTGAAAGTTTCTCTGTCAGGCTTGTTAACTTTACCTAATGCTCAGCTCCCTTACCTAGTGGTTTACCAGCTTGCAGGGTAGGGGCATCTTGGAGGATTGTGAGAGAAAAATGGATTAGATTAAAATACTAAAAAAATAAATAGAAGAGAATGATGCAAATTGCATCTCAAGAGCTTGTTCTCTGATCTACAGAGAGAGAATGTAGCGTCATCCTAATAAACAAGATGATTGGGGAGATTTTGATGGCAACTTACTGATGAGGAGTGTGAAGTGAAAAAGTGAAGGTGAATATAAGGCACATGTGGACCACCTTTTCACATGTCAGATGAAACACAGGTGATGCATATGTTTCAGCCATTTCAAAAGATTGTCTCATTCTGCATATTAGCTAGGCAGTTTTTCAGAATATGCAAAAGAGAGGATTTCTAACTTAGAGCCCACAAAGTGTCTGGAAAATAACATCATGCATCCCTCTGAACATGGTATGGGGGAGACAGAAGCTTTTGATATCTCCAGTAGTTGAGCACAAACCTGATGGTGTACACAACGTGTTCCTAGACAGCAGCAACCCAGCAGGCATTGAAAGGAGAGTAGGACATTCAGTTTGTTTCAAGATTCTTGTACCTAGGCGTTGGCAAATCTTATTACATGGAAACTAAGATCCCAAGTCAGGGGCTACAGATGGCTAGAAAATGGTCTGATTCCTGTGAAGGTTGCCAGAAGTAGTTTGCCAAGAAGAAGAATATTGCCAGAAAGTTATTTCGCTGAGCAGCGGCAGGCTGACAGAGGGAGAGCATATGTTTCTGTGTAGGAGTTCAATCCTGCCATGGTAGTGTGCAGAAATAGAACAGTACCTGGTAGGCTAGGAGTCGTTTGTTGTATTGGGTTTGATAGTTTTTCCCCTGACACATTTCTATACTGCACAACTAATACTGCAAGAAACATCAGGATTTAAAGAGTTTCTTTTATTACTGCTACCATCATCTTGGAAGAGCAAGAGCTGTAGACTCTAAACGTAACTTGCAGTTGATAATGGAAGCTCATAATCTCATGTTTAATCAAAGAGAGAGAGTCAAATTATTCCACCAGGAAAAAGACTGTTGATGAAATGAGGATGTAAACAATCTCCTGCCTTTCTGGAGAGGGCAGAGGTGGTAACTGCTGAAGGTTTCTCCTATGAAGACAGGCTGAGGAAGTTGGGGTTGTTCAGCCTGGAGAAGAGAAGGCTCCAGGGGACCTTACAGCAGCTTTCCAGTGCCTATAGAGGGCCTACAAGAAAAATGGGGAGGGACTCTGTCAGAGAGTGCGGTGATAGGACAAGGGGGAATGTCTTTAAAGTAACAGAGGGCAGATTTAGACAGGATATTAGGAAGAAATTCTTTACTCTGGGGGTGGTGAGGCACAGGTTGCCCAGAGAAGCTGTGGATGCCCCATCCCTGGAGGTGTTCAAGGCCAGGCTGGATGGGGCTTTGGGCAACCTGGTCTGGTGGGAGGTGTCCCTGCCCATGACAGGGGCTTGGAATTAGATGGTCTTTAAGGTCCCTTCCAACCCAAACCATCCTGTGATTCTGTGATTCCCATATTGCCTTATTGAGGCTTAGGTGGCTTCTCAGCAACATACTCACCAGCACACTACAAAAATGAGGTGCAAATAAGGATGGAACTGAGAGAAGGATTGCCCATGAAGCAAAGACAGGATAAATTTAGTCCCATTGAAATAAGTAATGAGATTATAATTTTCTCTCAGAGGATCAGGATTTTGACCTCTGTTTGAGCAGTCATCACAAAAACTAGCTTCACATGTGAAGGAGCTGCTTGCGGGGTATATTTCAGTCCTGTAATGGCCATTAGAATGTGCTTCTCATTGGGTGAGGCAAAAGTGTCCTATTTGTGTTTATCTGAAGCAGACTCACTTTTCTAGAAAAGGAAAGGGTTGTTGAAGAAACAGCTATCTGTATCAAAAATTTGAACAAAGCAGTAGCAATAGCTATGAAGAGAAAACTGTTTAAGCTGCTCAGAGGTGGGTGTTCCTATTTTTGTAATAACTGCTACAGTTAAATTGGAAAGTTGTGGCGCAGCATCTCCATATGCAAGTATACATTTTAATTAGATTATTCTTTGCTGAAAGGGGGTGTGTGCTGTGCCCATGCTCAGAAAGGGTGAGCATTGCCAGACAAAATCATAAAGGCGATAAATATCTGAATCCCTGCCTGCAGCCTACTGTGTGCTGTTTTCACCTAGATATCATCCAACTTTCACTGCCTTTGAAAACTCAGGCCTAAAAGCCTAATTAACCATTTGTTCTATATTGTTTTTGCAGTCAAAAGCCTTCCTAGTTTACAAAGCCCGTGTGGTATTAGCATGATTAATAACCAGATCCTGATTTTTTTTTTTTCGTTTCAATTGAGTTAGCTAATGTGAATCATTCTTCTCTCTGATGTATATATAGGACAACAAAGAACCATCTGTGGGTATGTTAATTTGAACAGTTTAATATAATTGCTATCAAGAAAGCTTTTTCCCTCCGGTAATTATCTTTTCAATGGGATGATTTATTACATGTACACGCCTGGATGCCCTAAGGCTGTCATTAAAGACAAAATGCAGTTTATCAGGGTTGCAGCTTCTTTGTCAGAGTACATACACAGTGCTAATTTCTGGTTCCCTGTTTAGAATTATACTTACAGTTTCCTTCTTCTGCTAATGGTTTTCTTGGAAAACTAAAACATAATGAAAAAACAGCTGGTAAAAAAAGTTTGGATTCATTTTTCAGGAAACTAACATATGCCAGTAGAGCACTTTAAAGATCTTATCTTGAAGAACTGGAAAAATACCTGAAATTTGTTGTTTTTCAATGAAGAAGAAAGTTGTGCAAATTGAAAGTTGTTGAGAAGTTGCCATTTTTGTAAAATTAAATGTAGATGAGCTCAAAGAGATTGGTACTTATATGTTAATGGCTCAAGTTCTGTAATTGTGAGCAGGGGGGACTTGAAGCTTTTTTCTTCAGGTTTCACCATGATTTAAAATATATTTTGAAGGTGTGTTCTGTCCGCCTATAATTGTCTAAACAATACAGTAATAAATTTACTTTTTTCCATTTTGTAAATGTATTTTATTACTTAAAGGAGCTTAGCTTCATAAAAATGCTAATTGTTGTTGCTTAGCTACTAAGTTAACAAACTTCCTTCAAGAAGGTTATTTGATGATGATCATACCGTGAAATAAATATATCTCCAGAAACTGGGCTGGGTTGCTGTTTGGACATTGATTATGTGTTTGAAAAGTGTGGCTCTGCAAATTTGCGTTCCAGTAAATTCCACACAGAAGCACAAAATGATTTGGATTGATTTCTCCTGCTGTTGCTTTCTTAGCACACAGAAATCAGTAGGTCATTTCTCAGAATAAGAAACTGTGTTTTTTTTGTTTTTTTTTTCTGTAATTTTAAAAGAATATATCGCAATAGTTTCATTAGCAACCAAACCTCATTTTTTTGGTTCTTTTCCCCCGTCTTCTTCTCACTAATCAGATTATTATTGAAACAATCAAATATAGTGGAGGCAGTAAATCCTGGTTGTTATGTATTTCTTAAAATTGAAGATTTTATAGCAGATAACAACACAGCTACAGCAGAAACAGTTGGAGTGGTATTTTCTGAGATGTAGTAGGTACAGTTGTAACAGTAAGTGAATTAAAAGATATGCCTGCGTATTGAGTCTATTTGGAGACAATTCAGTCAGATGGCACTCCGAAAGAAGCTTAAAAATGCACCTACCAAAATGAGTAGTACTTCCACAAATGAGCCCTGAATTATGTATTCCACTCCTCATTTGCAATATGATATACTGTACATATTAAAGATCTTACTACATGAAAATCTGCCTGGGCAGATTATTACTAAATAACATTCAATGCCAGACAACCTAGTAATTTCTAATTAAGAAGTTGCCCAGTACTTTGACAAATGCTAATTGGCATATAATTGAACTAGACAGTTTGCTCTGCTAAAATGCAGCGACGTTTCTTAAGTGTCTGAGGTTCTTCTTGAAAGGCAAGTTGCTCACTTTGCATCAAATGCAGATAAACATTTTCCATTCGGTTTTATTACTTAGTTATTTAAACAAAGTCAGTCTGCTTACCTCCTAGAGGTTTTGAAAAATACAGAAATCTGATTTCAGAGCTAAGTGCAGAGGTCCCACTTCAGAAATTTACTTTTCCACAGTGGTTAAGCCTGGAATCAGATGTGGGCTGCAGATGTTATGATTGCTTGTGTCCTCTGGCACCCAGCACTTGTGACAGAGGATATGAGAAAGCCTGCAGTACTTGTTGGCTCCTTCCTAGCCACAAGTTTGTCTGAATATTTCAATACAGCTATCAGGTCTGTGGTGGCCTGACAAGGCTTTCTGCTTTTACAAGTTCCCTTTCTCGGCCCAGTATTTATAAGAATGTTCTTGATATCATGACTGTCCTAGCTGGAGTCTGAGTCTCAGGCAAAAAAATAAAAATAAAAATAAAAATCCAACTCAAGACCATTTGAAAAAGGTAGCACAAAATTTTTTGCTCTTCTGAAATCTCTGGCCAGTTGATCTGCCTTCTGCCAACTCACTAACTTTGCATCTTGAAATCTTTTTTTAAATAATTTTCCTTATTCTGGATTCCATAGTATAAGAAAGAATGTATTTTATGTTAAATGTTTACAGAAAGCTAATAGTTTGTTCAGCTTTTAAAACTCTCTGGGATTTCCTGGGTACTAGCAGAAGGAAGTACTTTTTTTTTTTTTTTTTTTTTTTTACTTATTTTTAAACTGTGATCTGGAGTTTTGTTGCCTAGAGTGATATAGGGAAGGAACAATGGAAGCCAGTGTCTTAAAAATTGTGAACATTGTAGTTTTCTTCTATTTATGCATAGAATGTGACTTTGAAAATCTGAAATTTTCGTTGTGTTGTGAGGTGATTTGTTCAGGTTGTTACGTAAGTTGCCTACCAAGCACGAGAAATAGAAAAAGTATTGTACAAAAACGAGATCTACTGTTTCAAAAGGGAAGTTGTTTAAAGTAATACTAAAAGGTTTCATAGTGTTCGTCTTGTTTCTGAAAATGTTAAATACCTTTTAATTCTCTATATTATAGATATTTTTTAAAGTCTAGTTGATAGCTGACACTATTGTTCCAAAGTTAGCAGTGCTTCTGAAAGTCGACTTCATTCCTTACATGAATGACAGCAATGATTTCTTTCAAAACAAAGACTATTTCAGTTTACATTTGCATTATTCTAAATTTGTGCAGCGTGCTCTGATTGGGTTTTGAACTTGTAGACTGTTTCTCTTGAGTAAAAATATTTTCCTTAAAATGAATGCAGTAGATTTAAATACATACTGTTACATGATTGCTGCTTTGACCAGAACACATTAATAAATGTGCATTTGGTTCTGGAATTTTGTTTTTAAGTTAAATGCTTAAATGCGGTTAAACGTTTCAAGCTGTGATGATTTTGATGAGCATAAATTCAGTGCATTAAGCATGGAGATGAAAGAATGAATTTCATTTTCTAGGAAAGAATGTTTCGTTCCATTATGTGTGTGACCAAATCTGGGCCTCTCCCTATCTGAACAGGGGAGAGTGGCCCTGCTCCAGGTGTCCAAACGAGCTACAAGGCTGGAGAGGGAGAAGACAGCTTTACACCACCGTAGTGTTTCCTGTGATTCTGCATTAGGCCAGCTGGGCCTGGGTGGTCTGAAGAGCTGTTATAATGGATAACACAGCCAAAAGTCAGTGAAGTCCTTTTCCTAAATACTCTTCCAGCTGGAGGCTGCCAAAGAGAAACACTACAGGGCTGGTATTCCAACCATCAGCTCATGTATGTTGGTGTCCAGCAGAACAGCTCTGTGCTGATCAACTAAATCCCTTTGCATTGCCTCTCTTGGCTATAATGGGCATCAAACTCTTTAGGTTGTGTTGAGCCATTAATATGTTGAAGACCAGTAGGCTGTGAAGCATTTTCATATTTGCTTACAGAAAAATCTGAGTCAAGTATTTCAGTAATGGGACAACTTATAAAGGAGGTTACTGTAGCTTTATGATGCACCCTGTAAATCACTCAGCGTGTCTTACAGTAGCCATGCGAAGCATATTGTTTCCGCAGTAAGTGGCAGGTATCTTCATGTAAGAAGGTACAGGAGTGTTTCCTAGGGCTGGATGTTTACACTTGGCCTAGTTTGTTATCCTTGGAATGAGGATACTCAGGCTACGTTATGGTGTCACGAATCCTGGAATATAGCTGAAATGATTCACTTCCTGAAAGTGATTGAGTTAGGCATACCATTGCTCAAGGAAAGGTAGGAGAACTTGGCATGGAGGTTTCCAGTAAAGAATCAAAGTAGTGTCAAACAACAGCTATTACAGCCCCAGATTGCTTTAATCTACTTTAAAAACCATTTTAACAATTGGAGAATGCAAGCAGAGAATTGAAAGGTAGTACCTACTGCAGCATTTCTTCCCTTCCAGCACAGGTTTGTTCCATGCACTGACCTACAACAGAGGGGATACCCTTTTGTACACAAATACCTATACATGAGCTAGAGTAATACCTTCTGTTATAACTGCTTTGTCACTTAAATTTTAAGTACTGCAGAACAGAACTTGGTCAAATATCTAACCTCTTATCCTTTTAAAGTTTTGTTCCATGGATTTCCTTCTCAGTTGCCAGATTTCCCCAATGCGCAATGCATGTAAGAGGGCTGAATAAATAAATCATCCAATTACATACTTGAGTAAAAGAGACTGACCTTCATAATATAGACTGAGGTGTTGAAAAGCCACTGAGCTTTCAAATCTTTAAGCAAGGAAGAACTGTTTGGAGAAAAGTAACAAACAAGGACTAAGTTATTTTTGAGCAGGTTTGGTTTTGCTTTCTTCTGGACTACTCAGTCCTTCCCTAAATCACAGTTATTGGGAAAGAAAAAAAAAAGTTTGTTTTTTTTACCTGCTGCCTGTATTTCGACTAATGAATTTTCATTTACTGTTGCGAAATTCACAACACATAATTCCAAATGTGTGTGATCATGGCTAAAAACAGGTCAGTTCTTTACCTGAATGTTAGCTGTTTGTGGAACGGGATTCAGGTAATGTGCTTTCAAAAAGCACTTGTGTTTTGGAGTATTTTTAATATGAATACTTGAAGATTGACTTACCATGAACAGAAATGAAAATAAAATTTCTTCTTGAACCTTTTTAGAAATCAAGGAGAAAAAGCCACGAGTAAAGTAAATTGCATTTCATTATTTTCAATCCACGGAAATTTTCAATTTGCTATCTTATCCACACATTTTATCTTCCAGTTATTAATCAATATATGTAAAGATTTTTGAAGAAGTTCAGTGTTGGTATTTGTTTATACAAGCACATGCTGTCTTAAACCATTCCCATCAGCCTCCTTTACTTCTGTTTGTTGGTTGTTTTTCTTTTTTTTTTTTTTTTCTGAAGCAATGAAGATTTCTCTCTTCAAATAAGCAGGCAAATAGTTAAGAAAAGGCTGTTTTAGCTTTTTATTTTTTTCCCCAGGAAATCCAGTAGGAAAGAAAATTAGTAATGCATTGCATTTTCTGAGAGCAGGTTCACCTGACACCCAGAAGCAGTCAGTAGATGTATAAAAATCTGTGGGAAGGTGTCAAATGCTAGCTGTCATTGAGAGAGTTTTAAGTTTTAGTGTGGAATACTGTGGGATAAATCAGCAGTGGTCTGAGTGATGCAGTTGCCGTGTCTGGCCAGGAGCACTGCAGTGGCTCTAGAGGAGAAGAATGGTGGCTGCCCTCGCTGTATATCAAGGTGTGTGCTTAGGTGAGGGTATAGAAGGAGCTGGGACACCACAACCTAACCTTTACACTCCTACAGCACCACTGTTAAGGCATGGGTTATGGCAAAGCATCTATGCATTTGCATTAATGCATGAGAGCAGAGTCACCTGCAAATACTCTGGGATGGCACATGGCTTCCACTGCCACCTCAACAGATTCAAAGCAAAACTTTTATTTCTTGTCAAGCTTTCAGGGAGAGGGACTACTAAAGAATAACAGCAAAGGGTAAGCCTGTCCTGGCAAAATGACGTTGCTTCTTTGTTGCCAATGGAGTCATGCCAGTTTATACTCATTGAGCAGGGTCAAATCATTCACATTATCAAGCAGTAACTCTAACAAAATCAACACTTTATCAATTCATTAATTATAAATAACAGCACCTACTGTGAGAATTTGGGGTAGAGCCATGCCAGGTGCTGTGTGGAAAAGCTCCTTGCATAACCGTCTTTTCTATTTCACTAACAGACTTTTCACCAGAAGAACTTTGCTGCTCTGTTTTCCTTGAAAACTGAAAATTAGTATTTAGTTTGTCTTTAGAAATGTTTATTTACATATACATAGTCTTATAGTAGTGCTACAGAGCTCCTTAAAATATTTCCACTGTGTAGATGAGTTTTGATCGAATCACTTTACAAATGTGCCATCAGTTTGTACTTGAGCACAACAAAACATTATGAATGGTATGAAAACAGTCATACCAAATGAATTTGCATTGCAACACAATATTTAAAATGAAAAATGTAAGTCCATATGCACACAAAAAAAGGAGAGGGATTAAAAAAAATCTATTAATTTTGAACCAGATTTCTTTTCCAGCTGCCTGAACAAGTTGATTCTGATGCAATTTGCACAGCTGGGCAGGCTGGCAGGTGGTAGGAAACATTTTGTGTAGGTGACCTTTTACCACAAACTGAAGTGAAATGATAGACCATCTGGAAGGGATTTTTCTACACAAAGTTTTTAAAGACTATTCTCACCTGTTTTTATGTTTCTTTTGAAAGTTTGAAGTTTGTTATCAATTTGTGGCTTGTTTCTGTTGGATCCCTCGATAGACTTGTGAAATTCAACATAGAACACCAGCTCAGTAATTCTATGAGCTCATTTAGAAAACATGAGCTTGGCAAAGAGGCACTGAAGATACAGTATAATTAAGTTACACCAATACATCAGAACATCAGAAGTTGGACAAATTTATTAAGAGTAATATCCATATCAAGAACTGTGAAAAACTGCAGAAGGAACATTCATTGGTATTTGCATACATTTTAAGCTAGTGATTGTATGTGGCAGTGCCCACATTAAATACAGAGTGGATATGAATGGGGTCTCCAAACTGTAGACGATACAAGACAATATTTTTAAATACTAGACATACAAGAACATTTCATCGAGAAAGAGTTCTAAAGCAGAGATAGTAAGAGCAGCATCTGTGAATGTCTATAGAACAGCTGAATCATTTGGAAAGGAAGATGATTGTGTTTTTATGAATTATAGGACGATCACCATCTATCTGCATTTTATACACTTCAGTAAATAATGCTATGAAACCTTCACTTAGTAGGCAAAACTCCAAAACACAACTATCACAGAGTTGTGACCACAAAATGGATTTGATACATTCCAATGCCAGCTTTTCTCAGCAGTGATAAGGAATAAAGTTCTGAGATTTTTTTTTTTTAGTAATTTCTACTTAGATATTATTGATGTTATTTAAACTCAATTTATTTTAAAATTCGTAATTACAGTTTGTGTGTATAAAGACTTAAATGCAAGCTATGTTAATAAAATTTTCATTACAAAATCCAAACAGTACAGTTTTGCCACTAGGTATTCAAGATCACTCAGCTAGTTGGTCTGTGACCTGTAACTGGAATTTACTGAAGTACAAGGCCGGATTATGTGCCCGTTTCTACAGGACAGATTGTTATTTTTTTTTTCATATCATTGTATATACATGTATTCCAGTTCAGTAGCTAAGTTATTCAGAGTTTAAAAACTTCTTGAGAATTGGAAAAACACCTAATAATTATACAGAAGTATAGGAAATGGTTCATTTGAGTAGTGCAAGTAATGTTAATATGAAAATGATAGAAATTCAAGTTAGAAAGCAGGACTCATAACTTTTTTTCCCCTCTTATCTATCTGTGTCTTTACAGGTTTTCCTTATTATTTTTACATGCCTGTGACCTCTCAGTATTCAAATAAAATTTATCCATGTATAATTGACTGAGTTCCAGATTCCTTCAAGCAAAGTTTGATGCAAACATTGAGTAAAATCATCATGTAGTAAATGAAAAATGCATCATCGCTGATTTTAAATATTGAAACTATGAATGTACTCATGAGAAGCCGTATAATCACATTACTGAAATACACCTATAACTGTGCAGTTATAGGCAGGAAAAGACCCAAATTTTGCATAATGATAACATACAAGCAAATAGCAATGTGTTTTAATGGTAAGCAACCATGTGACTAGGTCTTTCCTTGAAAATAATAACTTTAAATCTGAAATCAAATTAATATTATTTAAAATCAGTTGTCTTTTTCACTGATTTAAAACTTAAATGTCATCTTCACTAGACAAAACATTCCTGCCAAGTCTGCATTCATAAAGTGACAAGAAAAAGCAGTACGATTTGTATGTCTTTGGGAAGATATCTTATATTTTTTCCAAGTAATAATAGATTACTTTTACTATAAATAAAAATATATACTTAGAATTGGTATTAGAATTTCCTTTCTTTCAGAATAAATCAATCTCTTCTAAATTGTTTTCAAGGACATAGTGCTTCATCAAAAGCAAGTAGAATTTTTCCTTTGCTTAGTTTAGTATTTGAGGACTGATCTAAAAACCCAAATTGTCAATATGTAGAAACTTCAGTAGTGGATTCTGAGTGTTACAGTATTTGCTTTATGTTAACTTCTAGGTATTTCATAATAATCTCTGTATGTTCATTGTTCTGTCAGACGTTTTGAAAATACAGAGTTGGCAATATGTCCATTCCTCCTGACAACTCTTCAGCAGTGTCAATATGTTTCTATTTAGAAATGTTTCAATGTTTTTTGTTTGTGAACTGTTAAGATTTGTTAAATTCATTTCCTCTCAGTAGTCACAAAAAATATGGAATTGAAACAATGATGGTATTTCCTTCTGGAATCAGTTGGCACTCTATGGATTCCTTCAGTCCTATTTGGAGATTTCAGGACAAAAGAACAAACCTACTTAGACTAATCAATTAAAGAAGCTGTCTAAAAAATGTCAAGTACATCAGAAGTCCAGCTTACTAAATCTTCTGTATTAGTGAAATCCATAAATAAGATACTGCTGTGCTTATATGGGACACCTTCCTGCTCAAAGATTGGATGAGTTAAAGGTAGACTGCTGCAGGAAAAGACCTTGAGAGTATTTCAGCATTTTTGTGCTCTTTTCCGTATACTGTTCTCCTTTTTCAATAGTCTACTCCCTCTGAAGTCAGAAAGTCATATAGTCTGGGAATTTCACTGAAAAATTCCTTTGTGGCAGAGCTGATCTTTTATAATTCATGTGGTTTCCATCATATTTCATCCAAATTTATAGGATATAAATTATCACTCTTTGTCACATGTGGCTAAGTCTGTAGAGGTGAAGTTGATCCAGGTGGTATCAAGATTAGATTGGGTACAGTCACGGAAGAGCTGAAGGATAAGATCAACACAATATTTGGAAAAAATCATAGCTGACGTGGCAACTTCAAGTCCACTGTACTGTGAGTTTAAGTTGTACAGCACTGCATGGGGACAGGTAGCTAAACTTCTGGAGGAAAATAAAGATAGTAATGTGAAAGATTCTTCAGGTTTCCAAAAGCCAACACCAGAATATCTGTTACATTTAATATATTCAATTCATTATCATCATTGAATGTGTTGAATCAGGCAGCAACCTACAATGTAGTCAAATAAAGCTGTGAAGGGTTTATAAAAACTAAGATGAAAGGTTATATATATGTATATATACACATATATATTCGATAAAATGATCACTAATACTTGATTTCCAAGAAGCCGGATGAAATGTCTGACTTCTGCTTGAAGCTTGTTTGCACAGCAGTGTAGGCATTTTTCCTAGCTTAGAGTTAGGGAGAAAAGTCTTATGTAGGATTAATGTGCATAAACATTTTAAAGTAGGCCTATTTCAATGTGCTGCTGCTATTTTTTTCTGAAAGATGAGACAGGATAGAGACAAATTAAGGGTTTGTGCTTTTTTACCTAGTTATTTATTTTAAGGATTTTCATTATCGGTGCAAACCTACATTGTTACTGTCTCCTGGCATAAAATCCTAGTTTGGCTGACTTGGTTACAGCTGGTATCCAGATGATTGTCAGACAGGGCCTATTCGAAGAGTAAGTGAATTATAAATACCACACCAGGTATGATTAAAGGCCTTAATCCCTGTGTGAGGAGAACGATTCACTGGAACCCTAAAAGGGATTCACTGGAACCCTAAAAGGGACAATGATACAGATAGCCTAGTAACAGCAAACTTTTATCAAAAAGGTCTTTGCAGTCATTAATTATTACAAACTATTGTTCCTATCAGTACAACCCTTTTCCTTGCTCAGATCTGTGTTCTTTACTCTGTGAAGAATTTTCTTGCTATTCAGGTGGTAAGCTTTTTAGGTCAGAGATGGTCTTTTTGTGCTCAATGGACCTTCAGGCACTACCACAATACAAATAATAAAAACTGTATTAAGTGTGTCAAGAAATGTTCCATTCTATATAAAATGCACCACATCAATCTTGAAAAAAAAAGAAAAATAATTTTATGTGAATATTCTTGCAAGTTGTGTTTACATCATCTGAAACCCATGTATTGTGTGTGAGTGCCAAGGTTTTGGTAGTGGTGGGGCTGCAGGAGTGGCCTCTGTGAGCAGAGCCCAGCAGCTGCCTCGTGTCAGCTCAGAGCCAGGGTCTGGGGAGATCTGAAGATCTGGCAGGAGCTGCCATTGATAGGGGACCCGTGCTGGAGCAGTTTGCTCCTGATGGATGGACCCCAAGGTACGGAGCCATGTGGGAGAAGTTCTTGAAGAGCTGCTGCCTGTGGGCAGACCCTGCAGGATCAGTTTGGGAAGGACGGCATCCCGTGGGAGGGACCCCACGTGGAGCAGGGGAAGAGAATGAGGAGGAAGGAGGAACAGAGATAAAAAATATATATATTAATTATATTAATATATATACATTAATGATATTAAAAAGATATATTTATATATATATATATTTGTTTCTCACTGTCCTTTCTGTTATTAAATGACAATAAATTAAATTAATCTTTCCCAAGTTGAGTCTGTTTTTCCCGTGACTGTAACTGGTGAGCGATTTCTCTGTCCTTATTTCAACCCAGGAGTTTTTTTCATTGTATTTTCTCCCCTTGTCCCACAGAGGACTGGTGTGAGAGAATGGCATAGTAGGCACCTGATGAGCAGCCAAGGGTGATCCACTACACCAGGAAAAGGGAGGGGGTGGTTGATAGCATATAGTCAAAGCATATTTGTTTTTTTAATTCAGAGTACTTGACAATGATATATAATGGAAAAAGATTGTATTATTTTCTCAGCAATATTTTAAAAGGTAATAAATATTCAGTGTGGAAAAAAACGTTGCTCAATGTGTTAGCTGGTAATAGTTCTCCTGCACATGTTTGAGAAAAGATCAGGTAACTCCTGAAGAAAGAAGAATATTGATGTGCATTTCAGTATCTGATTATTTGAAATTTTTCCACAGATATTAATGAATGTCAGTTACAAGGAGTATGCCCTAATGGTGAGTGTTTGAATACCATGGGCAGCTACAGATGTACCTGCAAAATGGGATTTGTGCCAGATCCTACCCTCTCAAGATGCATAGGTGAGTAATAGCGTCGATCAAAGTTACTTAGTTGTAATCCGTATGAAGAATCATATAACTGGCCCCAATTTCCAAGCTGTTCCAGTCCTTTTTGTTGCCCCTGCCTCTTCATCTCAGTTTATTTGCTTTATCTAGTCAGAGTGTTCATGCTTCTTTGTTGTTTCTGTCCTGGAAGCCTTGAACTCCACCAGTTGCCATCAGGCTCCTTGCCATCTCTTCCTGTTTTTCCTCTATTAAAACCTTCAAGACCCCATCCAGACTCATTGTACACCCTTGAGTTGTTCTCACCAGTGTGTAGTTCTCTTTCCCCAAATTTTTCTTTCCCCTCTCAGCTATTTCCTCAGCCCAAATCGCCTTTGTGGCCTACCCTCTTCTCTTCCACTTCTGCAGCTTTATCCTGGGTAGTTTCCATTGTGGTTTTATAGAAGGATGAAAGGCACCTCCCTCACATATCTTTTTCCTTCCTCACTGACAATTCTGAAATCCCTGCCATAACAGCACCAGAAGCTATGGGACAGCCTGGACAATATTGCCTTAGATTTATTAAGTGTATCAAAATCAGCTTGAAGCAAAGAAATGGATTGCAAAATACATTTCAAATGGTTTAAGTTCAAGTAAGTTTAAGTAAGAGAAAGAAATTCTTACAGTGTTAAGTGTCAAGGAAACAGATAGGTATTGCTCTTGCCACTACTTATTGTCAATAAAATGAAATTTCTTCAAATGTAAACCTCATGATATGACCAAAAGAACATGAATTTTATTAGATATCATTTTATCATTTTTGTCTGTTTTCAAAAGGAATAGATATTTTATCTTTTGTCTCGATAATCTGACACATTCTCACAGTGGGATTTTATGTGGTAGAGATAAGTAAATTTGAACAATTTCCAAGAGAAGAACCTCTGATTTCTTTATAGTGTAAGATACATTTCTGTGTTCCTGTAGCAAGACAAAATGATACAATGAAATGGTTCCATTACTGTGGCACAATACCTGCTTTTAACCAGAGTTCTAGTAGGCAGTACAAAATTATATATGGACAGTGTGCCCAATGGAGCACTGCACAGAGCTCTTGGTTAGCATTGTCTGGAGCTTGAAGAAGTGCATGCTATGAGATTTAACTAGAAGTTAGCACAGACATTAGGAAGGAAAAGTAAGACAGAAGAACAATGAAAAAATACAATGTTTTTACATATCTGTAAGTCATGGGGCATAAAAAAAAAGACAAAGAAGAAAAAGCAATGTGTACGATTCAGCAGCTGTGTAGTTTAGACATATACCAGAAAAATGCATGTGTAAGTCATGGGCCACTACAGTCTCGCCCTCTGATTTTAACCAACTCTCCAGTGGCCTTTGTTGCCCCTCTCTCATGTTTGTTTTTCCAGACGTGGAGATATTTCTGAGAATGTACTTAAAAGCAGAGTAGCACTTGAGTTTACATACTTTGCACAAAATCTCTTGAATATCCCTGGAAGAATTATGACCTTGGTAAGACAGCACTGGAATTTCAGTGCTTGCACATAGTCTAAATTCAGCTGTTCTGGAATCAGGAAGATTGAGCATTTCATCCTTTTTGCATCCATTTCCAAGTATGCATATCTGTGTTATGCTATCAGCATCTTTCATGAAACTATGATCTTACGGCTGTTTTACTCTGTTTCAAATATTACTTTTTCCTTCCAAAGGCAGGTAGGTAATATCTGAATATTACCAGATAGTTAAAGTAAGATTAGATATCTAGATAATAAAATAATATAATAATATATACCTTTCATATTTTTTTGTAAAATTATTCCATTGTTTATTACACTAAAATATAATAATAAAAATATTTTATTCATCTCCAAAAGTTGTAATCTCTTGCACTTGGCTTAGGGGAAGTGTAATCAAGCTTGGAATAAATATTTAAGAAACTTTATTTAGTTGCTTGTAGAACTGAAAAATGAAAGCCTATAAGTAAATGAATTGTAAAGATGAAGGAAACACCCTTCAGGGCACCAGGGAGCTAGAGAAGTACTATATAGTCATGCTGACAATTAACAGATTAATGTGCTTGTGTGTTTTTCCTGCTACATTTACTCAACATTCAGCCAAGGATGATCTTTGGTGCATTTTTCTCCTGATTAAGAAGGATTAGAAATTCAGAAAGAATTAGGGGAAGGAAAAAGTTGTGAACAGCATGAATGCAAATATTTTCCTCTGTTAATCAGCTTTTACTTGGTTTGAGATCAACTACCTCTGCAAGAAGAAAAGAAGGCCTAGAGAACAAGTGAATTTCTTCCTTTAAGCTTTTTTTTGGAAGAGTATAAGTAAAAAATACATCATTTCCTAAGCTTCTTACCTATCTCTAGATTTATTAAATTGTATAACCTGAAACCATAGGTGAATTCTTCCTTTTTTCACATAATAATCTTATTCTAGAGGTTAATGGCATTCAATCGCTGAGAAAGTTTTTCATCAGTTGAAGAATTTAGCACTGCTTAATTTAATCCAGAAAAAAGGAGCTGTTTTTAATTTTTCCTTTTGCACGTCATATTGAAAATCAAATATTCTTTGTACTTTGGGGGTTAAGAGACTGTGATACCCAGGACTGTTAACTGTATGTGAATGTGGATGCATACATTAGAAAGCTGGATGGATGTTATCTTCCTAATTACCACATACTAGTCATAGTTTATGGCCTTTGTCTCTTCCACACTAAACTAAATGTAAAAAACAAGACAACAACAAAAAAAACATAAATATGTAATTGTCTCTTTAATAAAAGGTATAATGTCTGAGACTTAATCCTTTTGCAGACGTGTATGTACATACATATGTAGTTATAGCAGAATTTTCCAGAGGCTTTGTAGGTTGTCGACACTGTATATTGCCAGTTACTTACCTTAGTCATAAGCAGTTGTATTTGTGTGCAGGTGAGGAAGCTGATTCTGGCACTTTGTTGTGGCAGCAACTGGTGGTTTGGATTTTTTTTTCCTTTTTTCCTTTAAAATACATTTTGATCTAGGATGGCTTGGAATCTAGGAGTGTTTGATGCCAAATCAAAATGTATTTTATAGTGTGATTATGGCTTGAGATGGGTGTTTGAAATAAAGCTTTTGTAGAGGACAATATTAATGCAAGGACAAAATTAACTGGTATTGGAAATGACCCGTAACATCCTCTCTTCTCCTGTCATTGCAGCTGATAGTCCTATGGTTGCTGAAGAGAAAGGACCCTGCTACCGGTTTGTTAGTGCAGGAAAACAATGCATGCATCCTCTTTCTGTTCAGCTCAGCAAGCAGCTTTGCTGTTGCAGTGTTGGCAAAGCCTGGGGCCCACACTGTGAGAAGTGTCCCCTCCCAGGAACAGGTAAGAACTGCCCATTAAAAGTGTAAGCTCTTGCCCATCCCATGTTTGTTACACATGCTTTAAAAAAATATCCAAGAATTGATTTAAAAATAAACCAGAAGTGTTCATCAGTAAATTATGACAGTTCTACTGTCATGATTACTATGTGATAATAGAATAATAAAACGTATACTGTCTTTGCACACAAGGATTCATAATTTAAAAAAGTGATTAGATCAGTATTATATTTTGTCCAAATATATGGTCAAATTAATCCTTTTTAAAAGCATAATTGTTCATTGCTTATTGTAATACATATGATATCCAGCTTGTTCAGTGTTTTAACACAGGTACTTTTAATCCCCTCTTACTGAAGTTGCTGCTGCATATGTCACTCATAATACAAATTATGCATTTTTGTGGAGTATTGTATAAAAATTCAGATTTTCAAGTAACTAGTTGCTTTGGGAAATCCACAGCTAATATAAGCAGCATGATGAGAGTAGGGGATGACTTACTTTT
The DNA here is from genome assembly GCF_963932015.1 of Anas acuta. NCBI lineage: Eukaryota > Metazoa > Chordata > Aves > Anseriformes > Anatidae > Anas > Anas acuta. Next base: position 32,412,451 of record NC_088981.1, read on the forward strand.
TTAAGCTAGGCACACAGAAATGGAAGTGACCAAAGTTTTTGAGTATTTTAATTGATATTTAAAGCCATTATATCCTGTGTGACTGCTAGGTTGCTAGCTCACTGATTAGGATTTTAAAATTCGAGTTCCCCTTCAGATAAATAATATTTCTATGGCCTTTTAATGCAGCAAGAACATATTCTCATCAGATGACTAGCAATTTAAATGCAGATGCTTTATGTCTATGAGAATATTGTGTGAAACTTTATGCCCAACTCCATATATACATTCTGGAGCTGAGAATATATCTTCTTTTTTTTTTTTTTTTTTTTTGCCAAGATGACTGCTCTCTTGTTATAAAAAAATCCACTGAATATTGTGTGCAATTGATTGTCTTAGTGACTTCTCTTAATGAAAAGACTTAAGAGAAATCTGGGAGTAGAAAATTCTGATGAGCTATGTGGGAAAAACTTTTCCCATTTCATGGCAAAATTCATGATTTAAAAACATGTTCCTTTCTATAACAGGTTAAATTCATAATGATCTTTCAGAGTTTTCAATGAAAAATGTGTGAAAGTGGGATATTCCAGAATGGGGTAATGTATTTACTGCAGCATCCCATGTTAATTTAAGTCATTGGATTAAAGAGTCAACATCTCTCTCTCTGATAGCTTTTAAAGTAGTATGAAGTAGATCAGCTCTGAAAGACTAAGAAATTTGAGATACATACGCAGCTGTTGAGAACACTTCCGTGAGCTATCTTAGAACAAGGCTCACATATCTATTCTGCATTTGAGAGAATGTGACCCAAGTGAAGATTTCCTACATCCTGGGTATGCATCTGAAGGGACCAGATTTCTTACCCTCAATCGGGTGTTTTTGTGGCAAGTTTTGATATTAGCATTTTCCATCTAAAACTATTTTGTTGATCTGAATCCAGTAGATCAATTTCACCCTTAATCTTCTCTATTGCTAAGGCACCATCTGAACACACTCCAAGAAGTGTAGGATCTGTAGTAGAAAATCTCTAATGTATAGTTCAATGACTTCATTTGTGGGGTATCTGTAGTTAGTATTTTGTGGTTTTAGTTTAGATGCTAATTCATTTTAGAACATTGATGTGTTTTCATAGCAGAATTTGGTGAACCTACCAATGTCCCACTCTACGCATCTCTTAAGAAGCTATAAGATATCCCATTAGGCACTTGTGAGGCTAGATCTATGGTATTTCATCCTGACATAGCTTTACCTAGAGCAATGAGGACAATGAAGCCCTGCCCCCTCAAGACTTCTGAAGGCCCCCTGTCCATGACAGGAGTATAGTTATTGTCTTTGATGGGAACAAAGGCTGATCTGTGTTTCTTTTTCATTCTAGTCTTCCACTAGGACTGCAAAGACTGATGCTCATGTAGAGCAGCTACAGAAATCAGAGCAGGTGCTGCTGCCTGACTTTCATTACCTTTTAATGTAGCAGCCTTCTAAATGAGATTATTTCCATTACAAATGAAATTATTTCCTTTCTCTTCCAGTGTTGATTTGTTTTTTTATGAACCCCATCTTGCTTTTATCCAGCTCATTAAGGTCTTTGGAAGGACTCTGTTCAGTAGAATTTACATCAGGGCTGGTATGAGACCTCCAGTGTAGTCAAATGGGGTCCTGTGAATGAATGTTGTTTCTGATTGATATTGTTCTGCTCCTCTAGTGCAGGGGTTGTGAGACTTTCTTCTTTGGTTTCTACAAAAAGGAAATGATAGAAATAGTAAATTTCATTCCTTACACAATGTAAATGATGATGACAATTTGCATATTTAAATTTGTACTCAGCAAGGATATACTGTGTGAAGAGGATTAATAAAAAAAGAATTGATCTTGATAGATCATATAGAGTAAACGTAACTGAACAAAGATGTTAAACTTCAGGGAAACCTTCAGGCAGAACGTGCTTTTGAGAGAATGTTCAGTCATATAGTATGCGATGCATAGTTTGTCTAAATATCTTTTATAAAAATGTGTATACAATAGCAGATGAAATTTATTAGTGGTTTTCATTATATTTTCCACTATGTCAACATATTGCACTTTTAGACTCCTAAAAGGAATATTTTCCCATCCCAAATCTAGCTGCTTTTAAGGAAATCTGCCCTGGTGGAATGGGTTATACGGTTTCTGGCCCTCACAGAAACAAGCTATATCATCACCCTGCAGTTAGAGTACAGCCACCTGTCATTGGCAAGACCCCGATTACTCAACCTGTTGCTAAAGGTACTTCTCCTCCACCTCTCCCAGCAAAGGAAGAGCCAGTGGAGGCACTGACCTTCTCACAGAAAAGTGAGCCTGAGATGGCTGTGCAAGAAGGTGAGAGTGGGAAAATTTAGTCTTTCTATATTTCTGTGCATGTGTCTTCGATGGTATGTTTCTTTGCACAGTAGCTGTGTGCAACACAAAGAGGAGTCACTTCCCACAGAAGAGCAGTCCATATCACAGAGCGTATTGTGTTACATGCTGTATTTCTGAAGTTTTACATACATGTATAGCTCCTAGCAGACGCAGAGAACACCATGGAGAGAGAGAAAATGCTTTAGCCTGATTAATTTTTATGATAAGAAATAGTAAATACTTTTATGAAGGTGTTTCTGAAATACAAGAAAGGGTCCAACTCTGGCTTTGATTTACTAGTATGTGGGGTGGCAGGGATGAAGGGGTTATCAGCATCTTCCTTCTACACACTCCTGTAGATTAGCACCACCTGATGTGGGTGTCCTTCACTAGCTTGTGGTCTGGTGTTCATCCCTGCAGCCGTGCACTCCCTCAGCTGGACCATGCCAGATCAGCCCCCCTATGCTGGGCTGTTTAATAATCGGTTGATTCCTCTACAGTATTTCTCCAAGGCTTTGTGTGGTTTTCTACAACCCCTTCAAAGAACTTCTAGCAGCTACAGTTGTCCTGAATTTAAATCAAATGCAGAAACAAAGACAAGCTGAAAGTAGGACTATTGTAAATGCATTGCCAGCAAACTTGGCATGATCTAACTGTAGGCAAGCAGATATATGTTGTGTATGTTCCTGAAGAACCTTGTGATGATAATGAATGCATAGCAAGCTGTTTCCCAGTAGTGCCTATAATACATATGTCTGGCTGTTATTAGAAAGAGTTTCAGTCAGTTGACTTTGCAGAATTCTGTGCGATGTGGGTTACTTTCTTGTTAAAATTAATTCTCTAGTTTTGCTTTCAAAAGAAAAATAGAGCTAAACTGAATCATGTGAGAAAATAACCCATTCAAATATACCTGTAGTCAATGCAGGTTTATATTATCCCACATAAACCTTTGGGTTTTTCTGTGTTACAAAGTGGTGTGTCATTTACTAAAATATCAGTTGAGTAATTAGAAGGGTTGCCACGTTCTGGTAAATCTTAGAACACAGGGAAACTGAAGAAAAAAACTTTTAGTTTAAAAAAAACAAACAACTACCTTTACAAATGCTTGCTCTAAGTCAGTAATGACACTCATAAATGTTTGAATTTTATATTCCATTTTTGGATATGGTAGAATTTTGAATTTTAAAAATTTTATTAGATCTAATCAGCCCACCTGCTAATACTAAAGAAACTGAAGTGAGAAGGTTAGAAGAGAGGTTTTTTTTTTTCAATTTCTCTTCTGTGGAAAATGTTGATTTTGAAGAGAAAGACATTCCTACAAGATTTTACAGGAATATATAGATTTCCATCTGTAAAAGACAAATTAAGAAATGCAAACTGTGGTGGAAAATGAAAGCCTGTATGAAATTTCTACCCCTCCTTCCTGGGGGAAAAATAATAATAATTTTTGTGGGAAAAACAAAACAAAAATACTTTTTCTTGCATAAATAAAATGCAAATCTTAAGCCTTTTTTAACAATAAATATATAATAAAAAGGTTAATTATATACCATTAGGATATTAATTTACCTTTAACATAAATGCGGGTGATGATATTCTGTGGAAGGAATTTTAGGAGTTTAATCAGTTAGTAAGTTCTTAACCAATGAGTTTCTTGAATTGTTTCAAAGGAAGAAGATTAGAAACCTGTAAGAAAGGTGACTATTAAAGTAAATAATGATAAGCATTGGTTGGTGCATGGAATCTTAGTATGGTTTCAGGTTAGCTTTTACATTTTTGTCAGGAACACTACTTTGAGTTTACATGATTTTGGGATAAGGTCAGAATCTGAAAGCTTTCTTTGATGGCAACAACCACTTTCCGATGTGATAGTAGTTTTAAATTGAATGTGTAAATAAGTGTTATGTGAAGACTGATTAATTTTCTTTTTTCTTTCTGGTTTTAGTGGCAACTGCAGCCCCTGATCAGGTAAAACATAATGTGATATATCAAGGAATTAGACTGCAGGTCATGTGTACAAGATGTGCTATGGTAACTCTGGAAAGGGTTTAGAGTTCATGAGGAACAAACAACTCACTGTGGACTTACAGTGCAAATCCTGAGGCAAAAAGAGTTCATGTTGTTATTATATACAAAAACAGGCAGATAGAAATTAATCTCCCTTTGGTATTGGTAAAGGATCTAGTGCTGTATTGTTCTATTCAATTCTGGAGCCTTTATTTTAAGGAGGATATTTGAAATTGCAGACAGTATGAAGGGAGAGCCACTGGTACTGACAGCTAGAGAAAATGAGTTGGAGTGAAACAGTATGAAGCTTTAAAGACTATTTGCAACACCTGCTTAAGAGACTCATATTAATGCCTTATTTGGTTTCAGTAGTTTTTTGGTGTATATTCACCAAAAAATATTTTGGTGTATATTCAGTGCAGAAGAGCAGGTGCTTATCTGTTTTAATTCCTCCATTCTGGAGGTTTTTGATCATCTCCACTCAAGATAACAGGATTTATTGGGAGTAACTGCAGCTGTGCTTCATTTAATTTTCCTGAAGTCTGACAAGCATCTAACGCTTATGAAAATAAGGTATTCAGTGCAATAGCTAAGAGAGAACTTTTCACAGTGTTCAAAGACTTACAGACATGTGACTATATACTTGTGTGAGCCTGTACTGCAGCTAAATACTGTTTCTAAGCAATTAAAAGACCAGACAATGGGAGAGCTATAGAGTGACAAAGCCAAGAAGCTCCATGAAATGGCTCCTTCAAATAAAATCAATGTTGAATTGTATGACATTGTTTAAAAATAGTATTCTGTGTTCTTTCATGCTTAAATTGCTGATGATTAATGATCTCCTATATGAAACCACTCATGGGAGAACATTAGCAGTTTCTCAAGCCAAGAGTTTGTGGGTTGTTATGATAGCCAAATTAAAACAATGCTTTCAGAATGTAAATTTCTAATTATTCTTCTAGGAATTAGTTTCACTCGATCAAGAAAAGCAAATCCTAGAGCCTGGACAGCCCCAGCTCTCTCCTGGAATTTCAACAATTAACCTGCATCCACAGTTTCCAGGTAACTTGTTCTGTCTGTTCTGACACACAGAAAGTGTTTGCAACTCTTCAAAGAGTGGAAAGATAGCAATGGTAACAGATTAATGAAAAAAATGACTGCAGTTTAATGAGCAATTTTTCCATGAGCAGAAAAAAAAAAAGAAATCTGAAGTGGGAGGAATTGAGAGGTTGCCATTGGTTGGGTGACATGTAAGTCATGTAAAGCAAAGATACATTATAGACAAAAGTGATATCCTGGAGTATGTACATAAGAATTTTAATGTCAGCAGAGTTGAAGCCTTTATAACCCGTTCAAGAGGAAACTTTACGTAGGTGTCTTCTTGTAGATTTATGCATAGCTTTAGATGCAGAGATGTTACTATTGTTCTTGCTTTCTTTAGCATCTCATTTTTTTCAGAAGTGGTAAAATGATGGAAAATCCAATTATACTGCTTTTTTTTTTTTTTTTTTCTACTCCAGATCTAAGCAGAATAAACTAGTGAAAAGCTCCATTGAGTCTGGCTAGATCAGTTTCATGTGTGGATGCTCTGAGCTGTTTGGTTTTGTTGTGTTGTTGTTGTTTGTTGTTGTTTGTTGTTGCCTTGTTTTTTTCTTGTTTTTTTTTTGGATGCAATTGATTTCCATTCCATGTCACACAGTAGTGATTGAGAAAACATCTCCTCCTCTGCCTGTTGAAGTTGCTCCTGAAGTCTCTACTTCGAGTGCAAGTCAAGTAATTGCACCTACTCAAGTTACAGGTATTGTACTTCCTTTTTAGTACTAAAATAAGTTAAAAAATGACTGTGAATTCCTGACACTGTAACTTGTTCCACATTACTTCAGAATTAGAGTAGCCAAGAGAGTATTGCTGTGGACAGAAAGGAGTACTCTGTGGAAAGGTAGAAAAAGAGTACAGAACAACGCAGGAATGAGTGTACTCTTACCGGAGCCAGGACTGGACGTTCCCAGGATGTACCTGCCATTTTTGTGCCCACAAATAAATGGTAGAATCAAAAATGAGTCATCCTACCTCAGATTACCTGATTTGGAATTGAAGTCCAATAGTTGTGAATTGCAAAGACAAATATGCAGTTTTGTTATGTGAATTGCAAAGACAAATATGCATAGTATTTTCAGTGGTTTCAAAAGATGCACAACACTGTTTTGGTGCATTCAAAATGCCTAATTCAGAGGGCCTCTGTTTTATAACTGGAGCTTCTAGGCGCTACCACAATTCAGAAAATAGCAGTAAGTTAAGACTGAACAGTCAGTGAAGTGAATGCTGTCAAGCAGAACAGGTACAGTTCAGTCTCATCGATTTAGTCTCTGCTGGAATACAGACTAGGAATGCTGTTGAAGGGAAGTGTTTCAAATAGTGACAAGACAAAAGGAACACCCTGATGCAAGCTGTGCTGTCAGAAAAGCAGTCAGCAGCAGCTAAATAAAAGTGGATGAAGTAGCAAAGTTGACTGTTATGTTGTCCAAGGGAGCAGCGGTAAAAATGTAAAAGACAGGGAAATGGGATAGAGGAAGATTATACTTTTTTTTTTTTTTCCTTCATGACCACAAAGAGGCCTCTGCAGGTAGAGAATATAACAAACATTAGTTATCAGTGGAGGTGTTGAGTGATCTGGGTGAAAGAAACGCTGAAAAGCAATATCCTACTGTATTCTGAGCTACTAAATCAAGGGTTGTGGACTAAATAAATTCCAAGTCAAGACAGCAACAGCAAGACGGAGAGATTATGCCAGACTCCAGATGGGATGATGGATGATGAGTTTCACCCACAGTCTGTCTCCCTTCTAGAAAACTGTGGTAGAAGTCATTTTTGGCAGTGGCAAAGCAGGATTATAGGTGAACTAAAAGTCATGTTATTATCCCCGTTTTGTCCCTTGACACAGAAAGCAGCTGTTAGAAAGCATCACAAACCATTTTGGATATCTGGAGCAGAAACTTTCACAAGTAAAGTGAATTACAAAGATCCTTTCTCTTTGAAACTGAAGAGTATTATTTCTGATGTGATTCTGCTGGAATTGAAGCAGAAGCAAGCAGACTGACTGTTCCTTCAAAATTCCAGCTTTTTCTTTCTCTCTGTACTCATTTTTTCCACACATGAAAGCTGTGTGAATGAGGGCCTTCCTTTTGAAATCTTTTGTCTTGTCTGTGCAGCTAATGCTGTCCTTCAGAGGTTCACTGCATTTTAAAATTGCAATTACGATAAGTCAGGAAAAAACTTTTTTTTTTTTTTTTTTTAAAGCAATCCACTTAAGATCTTCTGTGGAAATTCCTAGAATTTCATGTGTGACATACACGGATGGGAGATGATTTCTCCACGATTCATTTACAGCTTATATAACTGTAGGATTTTTCTCATCCATTTTTTATGCCAGAGAGTGCTTGCCAGTATGAGAGACTGTGGACTATTCAAAGAATTATGTCGTAGTTTTGTAGTTCAGTAATCTCTGTATATTTTAAGTTTCTTTTCTCATGATGCTCAACTGAGTGATCTGTGGCATAAAGTTGAAAGGCATTAACTTTGAAACAGCAAGTGCGTAGGAAAATTTGTACTGCCATAATCATGGCCTCCGTTGTCTTTGTCTGTGCATAATTTTTTCTGCTGCTATTTTTGTCCTGTAAATTAAAGATGGTTCTATGTTTTTATATCAGTACCTTTCACAGTGCTAATTCTGGAGCACATGTGGAAAAATTGTTCCATTTCAGTCAGATATATTGCAGTACTGGTCTTCATATCTCTGTTTGCTCCAGACCTGTGAAATTTCATGCTCTGGCATTTGAGCCCATTTTAGCCCTCGTGCAGATATTTTAATATATAGGTCGTTTGAACTTCATAATCATGTGAGAGCATGCTGATCTAGTTCAGCGTGCTCCGCTGTCTCTGCATTCCTGTTTTATCTTTGTGTCTCTGTACATAGTGTTTTATCTGAGTACTAGGAGCTTTGACTGTTCCTCCCCTTGTAATATACTTGCATTGGGAGTAACTGATTCCAGTTGTCTGACAGTTGGCTTAGCCCACTAAGGCTTGTGGAGAATTCTGAAGCTTTTCTTCCTGTAGGATCTGATACAATCTGTAGTTATCCCTGTGATTGTATATCAGTGTTGTTCCCAGCTACCATGACATCAACATACGTGTTTACCCTCTAGACATTTTGTTATCTAGACTGCCTTGTGAAGTACTTCCACGTCCCCTTCTGCGTACCCTCTCAAAGGCAAGCAGTATGTTCCAAATGGTGTGCTGAACATACAAGTCCTAGAACTTGTTTTGTTTATGGGAAACTGACAAATCTCTGCAAGGCATCTGATTTGCTTGAGGAATTTGACTCCTGCCATGTCAGTAGATATTTCATATTTTGTGGGAGAGAAAATTCATCCTGAATTTTCTGCTTTAGCTCTTTGAGATCAGTGCAATGCCTGAGACTGCACCTTTTATCTCTGAGATTAGCAGGGAATAAACCTAGAACTTAGTTCTTCAGGAGAATGCCCTGTGCTGTTGTGTTTTAAAGCACTCCAGTCTTTTTTGAAGGCTTCCAAGTGAATAACTGGCTATTTTCAGCCCTAATTCTGTCTCTTAAGAAATGAAGGTCTCCTGTTTGCAGAGAATAAATCTTCATACAGTGTAAGTAGATTAGATTTGAGATGAGTTACAAGAGTTGCTTTTCTGACTGCCCTTGGCAAACATTACCTAGAAGGCTGAGCCCATGATTGTGTGCTTTCCTTGGTGCCTTTCACAAATCTGTTTTACATTTTCATTTAAATGAGTTCTGTACTCTTTTACAGAATCACAGAATCACAGAATTGTCTAGGTTGGAAGAGACCTCAAGATCATCGAGTCCAACCTCTGACCTAAAACTAACAGTCCCCACTAAACCATATCCCTAAGCTCTACATCTAAACGTCTTTTGAAGACTTCCAGGGATGGTGACTCCACCACCTCCCTGGGCAGCCCGTTCCAATGCCTCACAACCCTTTCAGTAAAGAAATTCTTCCTAACATCTAACCTAAAACTCCCCTGGCGTAACTTTAGCCCATTCCCCCTCGTCCTGTCACCAGGCACATGGGAGAACAGGCCAACCCCCACCTCGCTACAGCCTCCTTTAATGTACTTATACAGAGCAATAAGGTCACCCCTGAGCCTCCTCTTCTCTAGGCTGAACAAGCCCAGCTCCTTCAGCCGCTCCTCGTAGGACTTGCTCTCCAGGCCCCTCACCAGCTTCGTCGCCCTTCTTTGGACCCGCTCAAGCACCTCGATGTCCTTCTTGTAGCGAGGGGCCCAAAACTGAACACAGTACTCGAGGTGCGGCCTCACCAGAGCCGAGTACAGGGGGACGATCACCTCCCTAGCCCTGCTGGTCACAGTGTTTCTGATACAAGCCAGGATGCCGTTGGCCTTCTTGGCCACCTGAGCACACTGCTGGCTCATATTCAGCCGACTGTCCACCATCACTCCCAGGTCCTTCTCTGCCTGGCAGCTCTCCAACCATTCCTCTCCCAGCCTGTAGTTCTGCTTGGGGTTATTGCGCCCCAGGTGCAGGACCCGGCACTTGGCCTTGTTGAACTTCATACAGTTGACCTCAGCCCATCGGTGCAGCCTATCCAGATCCTCCTGCAGAGCCTTCCTACCCTCGAGCAGATCGACACACGCACCTAGCTTGGTGTCATCTGCAAACTTACTGAGGGTGCACTCAATGCCGTCATCCAGATCATTGATGAAGATGTTAAAGAAGATGTCTTGTTTTACTTCAAGTAAAGAAGATGTCTTGTTTTACTTTGAAGATGTCTTGTTTTACTTCAAGACTTCAGTCTTATATTTCTTCTGAGCCACTCTTTCCATTTTTGTTATGAAAATCCTGTGCTTTGTTGCCTCTTGTGTCTACACAATATTTCTGGATTTTATATTTTCTTTTAAGTCCTAAAAAAAGCTGTAGAGCTTGAGTCCTGTGTTGAAATTTCATTCTGCCCTTTCACTTAGCACATGGATTTACAACGTATATTTGGACAATGCAGTATTTATATGAAATAATGACTATTTATTAGGAAACAAAAAGGTGGCTCATCAAATAGGTTCCATAATAATTTTTCACTCTACGTTTCTATTTTTCTTATTCAAAATCAAAATATTTGTGGGTTATTTTAATAGATGCTACGTACACCTCCAATATCCTTATTGAAAAAAAAAAAAAAAGAAAAACACATCAGGTTATTCATAGATAAAACCTTTCTGAAACAAATTCATGATCCACGCTTTCCAGAAGGATTTCAAAGGTATTCATTCATCTCACCCTTAACACAGAACATGTTGTAAATATATAGTATATGATAAGTGTGCTTTGAAAGGTTTACTTCTGGACAGTCAATACCTGGAATGGTATAATGGGAAAAGTAGTGAAAGATGCTTTAAACTAAGAATTTAGCATGGTAGAATGTTTTTAAGTTTAAAAATGCAATTGATAAATGAGAATTTTAGGTGTTTTCCCTTTATATAAGTTATCTTACTTTCCATAATAAAAGAACTGTGTGGGTTTTGTTTGTTTGTTTGTTTGTTTGTTTGTTTTGTTTTTAATGTTTTTCTACATTAGCTTGAAAAACACTCCCTTGTACATTCCCGTCCACAAGTGAGGTCTGTAGACAGTGCACACAGTCTACTGTGTATGAGAAGTGTACATGACTATGGTCTTTCAGGGGTGTAAACTTCATGGGATGTTGATCAACATAAAGCAGATGCAGAGTTACTGTAAGATCTATTTTGAAGCATTCTTTTGAACATTTTTGTTTCTTCTTTTTTGATGTATTAAAGTTGTCTTTTCTACATACATCCATGTGTCAAGAAGTAAAAATAACAGAAATGCAATTAATACTGCTGTCATAGCTGAAACTTGTCAATTTGTGGTTCTGTGTCCAAAGGGCCTAAAAATTTCACTTGCTATAAATTTGAAAACAAAAAAGTCAATGTACTATATATACGTGAGAGCATTGCAGTGTCAGATTGGCTAGTCTCAGAATTAACACAGGTTTTGAAGTAATTGCAATGTCCAGGTAAGTACTTTAAGATGCAGTATTGTATATGGTAGAAATATCTACCATGTAGTTCCTTGATTTGCATTCACAGAGTGACATTGCACATTTTAGTAAAAATTTATCTCTTAGAAGATGGCATTCACAGCACCGAGCCTGACTGAATTTAAGAAGAGATTGGACTGTGCACTTAGTCACATGGTCTGAACTTGGGTAGACCTGTGCGGTGTCAAGAGTTGGACTTGATGATCCTTAAGGGTCCCTTCCAACTCAGGATATTCTATGATTCTATGATTCTATGATTCTTTCATGAAGGCACGGCCAGTGTGGATGTTTGAGTTGTACATGACATATACAGGGTCTGAATCACTCTGCTGTTGGAGGTACAGTTCTGTCCCCAGTTAAACCCTCCTGAATCTATGGAAAGAACAGAGAAATTATCCTGTCCTTCTGCAAGCATTGAGCTGCCTCCTTCAATTACCTCTAATTAGTTTGTCAATCCCATATGAAAGCTTTACTAATTAGTAATGGTCAATGAGAACTTGGAAGTCAGCACTGCTGTGACTTTGCCCCTTCTGACAGTCTGCTCCCTGCTCCCTTATGGGGGGAGGAGGTTACTACACTGTTGTGAACTAACATCAGTTGAGAAAAAATGGTAGCTTTCCATGTTCTGCTGGGTTTTGTTTCCTCAGGAAAAAGGGTGGAACTACAAATTGCTATGTTCTGTGAAGGAAATTAATTAGGTTATTATGTAATATAATAATTATTAAATAAAATAATCTGTTGTTCAGATACAGTTTCAAATGTTCAGCTACATGACAGACGTGTAGTAAATGCAAGTGAGTTAAGATTTGCTAGATAAGATCCTAAATTGGGTAATATAAACTGAATATAGTTAATTGAAGTAGTTTTGAGTGCCTTAATTCTGCACCTTCAGAATTAGTTAAATTTAAATGAAATCTGTTTCTAAATAGTCTGAATAAATGATTCTTCTCTACAAATTATAGCTTCTTCTTAAGAAGTTACAATTTCATGCTGCTATGTAACCTTAATTTAATTTGGAACCAAATATATTTATTACTATTCTTTGCAGCAACATACATACTTAGAGAATTTCTAAAACAACTCTAAGGACTTAGCATCCAATGCTGCCCTATCTGAATCACCTTATCATACAAAATATATTCAAGCTGTAGCTGATGTGCATTCTGTAAAAATAATCAGAAACCTACCACAGTTATTTTCATAACCTTTGCTGCAAAGATTAAATTGTATATATTTTTTATTTTAGATTGCTTTTATTTAACTTTATTTTTTTTATGTACTCATTTATAGATTTTGAATGGGACACTAAAATATGTCACTAGGAAAAGCCTAGATGGTTTCTGGATCTTCCAGATAAATTATCTATTACAGAAACACAGGATTTACAAACTTACAGTTGCTTTCAGGCCCAATTTTTACTTGGATTACAGAATATTGTGCACATAAACAACTGTGTGGGAGAGTTTAATGTTAAACTTTGTGTTTTGTCTGCTTAGAAATCAACGAGTGCACAGTTAATCCTGATATCTGTGGAGCAGGACACTGCGTTAATTTGCCTGTGGGATACACATGCATCTGCTACGAGGGATACAAACTTAATGATCAGCAGACAAAATGCTCTGGTATGAATGGATGCTTTCAAAACTTTAAAATAGTCACGTTATGAAATGTTTGAAATGTAGAGTCTGATCAGGAGGAATATGCTACAGAGCCGTCAGGAGCTGATTCCTCTACTGGATGTTTCCAAACTACACAGAAGCTCGTTTTTGTATGTCAAATAAAATTTGCCAGCTTGTCTCTGGTATAGCCTTTCACCACTCAGAACTGAATGTAAATTTAATTAAAGTTGAAAGAAAGCCATTCCCTTTGTGAGATGAGAGAAAAAGTGATTAGACAGACCATTTCTTCTTGGTTTTGTATTAGGTATCTAAAATTGTCAGACTGCTAGGAAGAAATACACTTCTGTTTGGAGAAAGAATGACAGAAGTAATGCCTGTTTCGGAGAACAATTTTACCAGCTACCAGCTCTGCAGCTGAACTAAATCCGGTCACTTTGTTAGGCCTTTCCTTTCAACTGCTTGCTGGAAAAAAAGAGAATACTGTAAGCATCCCAGAAGCACATTAAGAGGTCTATAAGTGAGGTCTTTGTCCACTCAAAGCCCAGACGGGCTCTGAATAAGCCATTTCAGATCTGGAAGCAGCCTATCAATCCCTTTCCTTGATTCAGAGTATGCTGGTTCCTCTGTAACTTGGATCAGGAAGACTTTATTATATCACATTTCAAGACTATATACTATCAACTTTTCACACTACCTAAAATTCAGTAACTTCAAATTGATGCACAGACTATCAGGTGCGACTACCATATTAAAAAAAATAATAATTTGCATTCATATACATAGCCAAATAGCAACTTAAAAGCCTTCTATTTCATACAAATTGTATTAATGTACTGTGCTTGCAGCTTGTGCTCAGCTTACACTCAGGGTAGTGATTTGAATAGTAATCATGTCACATTCTTCAGGCCAATGCAATATTCATATAGTCTATGCCAATAAGAGCATTTTTTTCCAACCAAAACTATTTAATGCATCTTTTTTGAAGCTTTAAGGGTGAGGAGTGCATATACTTTTTCAAATAGTTAAAATAATTACAAGATCAGTCCTTTCAAAAGCATGGCACAGAATGAACAAAAAGAATCACAACTAAATATGTTATTCTACAGTCTTAAATTTTTATTTCTTTTATAGATATTAATGAGTGTAATCAGACACCTCATCTCTGTTCCCTTGGACGCTGTGAAAATACAGAAGGAAGTTTCCTATGTATTTGCCAAGCTGGATTCATGGCCAGTGAAGATGGAACTGACTGCGTTGGTAATTACTGCTCTACTTTATAAAAAAATAAAAATAGGTTTCTTGATTCATTTTCGTATTTTTATCCAACCTCCTCCCCCCTCCCCCCCCAAAGTCCCCTTTTCAGCTTTTTTCCGAAATGTCATTGGTACTGGTCTGATGTCTGGAAGTGCTTTAACTGTCTCTCACCAGGTAGTGTGGAGAGGAAAGTATGTGAGTGGTTTCTTCTACTTTTCAAAACGGTCATTTGTTGAAAAACAGTAATTTTTTAGTATTGTATTTGTTTAGGAAAACTACCATTTAGTAAAAATACTTTCTGTGGTGGGAAATCCAAATATTCAGAACACTTTCAATCTCTAGCTGCTGTTACAAACCGTATTTTTAAGCATAGCTGCAAACATCCATGGACTTTACATAGTAACAGAAACAGATTGAAGAAGCTGTGATCTTCTTTAGGTTAGCGCTGCCTTGAGCACAGCATGCACTCAGTGACGAGCAATGTGCTTGCAACCACAGAGGCACTCACTGTACCTCTCTCTACAGCCTGATTGTTTCTAGACTTTATTCTCCAATCACATGGAATGAAGTAAAGATGAAACTGCTCAATAAGAAGTGCTTTAAGGCTGTGGCTTACAAACAGCTTGAAAATTTGAGCTTTTTTATTTGTTCAATTAAAGAAAACTGTAGGGGAGATGCATTTGGTAATTTTGTGGTGGAACAGTTTCTCTTAACTTCTCTTTTTCATCTCTGCAGATTTTGATGAATGTTCAAGACCTCATACTTGTGGGGAAGGCTTCTGTATAAATACTGTTGGCTCGTATAGGTGTGAATATTGTGACAGTGGCTACCAAATGAACAGGAGAGGGGAATGTGAAGGTAAGTTTGGACTCTTCACCGGTAGTAACACAGTAACAGTTGCCAAACCAAGCAACTGCAATAGGAGGAGCCATTTCTTCATGATCACTGTTTTCTTATGGACTGCTGTTTCTGATCTGAGCAGTAAACTTTACACCTGTTTGTTTTTAAAGAAAGCTGGGCATTAGAAATATTAAAACTATGCCATAATGGATTTGCATGCTTATTATTTTTCTACTTGATACATTTCTTTTAAGTAATTTCTATCTCCATTTGCTATTTTGTTTCAGATGGAATCTCTTGGCACAGTAGTTTTATATTGTGTTCAGAGTTCCTTTCCCCATTCCACTCTGCCTATTTCCATTGGTAATTTCTCTATCTTAATCTTACTGTTGGATTTCTATCACGTTTCTTCACTTAATTTGCCTTCAGGTCATTTAACTTCCCCACGTACAGCAGCTAAAAATGACGGAATGTTCAGAAGGATATTGGTTGTTTTATCTGCAGTGTGTCTGGGACAACAAAGTGAAGTTAAAATTTATTCATATCACAAAAAGTGCCAAATGTTACCACTGTTTGGAAAGATTAACATTGCCTGCTGTTCAAGGGAGGCTCTGCACAGAGGCTTGAGCTGCAAAGGGAGAATTCTCAGAGGGAGCAATCTTAAACAAGAAACCTTTTGAGTACTCTCCAACCTTTTCAGTTATTTTATTTCTGCAGCTGTAATTCAATTCCTATTATTTAGCTTTAAGATGCTGCAAAGGAATTCCCCTGCTGAGGACAGAACCTGAAGTAGCTCATACCGTTTCATCTCAGGACAGCTATTTTAGCAGCTCTTGATGTGGAATCTGTTAACTTTATTACTATTCCCTCCTTACCTGTCCACGTTACAAAGTCTTTTGTTTCCAAAAGGATCCATTGTTTTTCCTAATAAAAATAATAAATAAATAAATACTTAAATAAAAAGAACAAGCAGCAAATGATAAAATGAACTTTTCTCTTTTCCTCTTTCCTCTTTCTTTATCTTGTTTGGAAATATATACCTAGCAGATATTTCATGTTGCAGGAGATCCTATGATGTCTTACCTTTAAAACTACACGTTATTTTCCAGTGTGACATTTTTGCCTATTTTGTTGTTCTTTTTTCATTTTCAAAAGGAATTGTGAACAAAAAAACCACAGGTAGCTATTTATTTTTAAACATAGTTTTGTACATTACATGCATTTTTCTAAGGTACTTATGACAGAATAAAATTGCTAACATGTTAGGTTGCCTAACAAATGATCAATCTAAACCTGCTGTGGATGTATTTGTTGCTCTGAGCATTGCTAAGACATTCCTCTTTCTACTCAGACTTTTTTTTTTTCTGTTTAGCAAATGCTTTACACACTCTACTCTTACAACTGCTTTTGCAAATTTTCTCTGTCAGTCAGGAATGTATTGGACTCTAAAAATCATAATATCACAGTGCATCAAATTTCTTATTAGCTTGTATTTTAAATAGTGTGGAGTAGTCCTCTATTATTTAGCTTAAAAATATGTAATCTCTATAATCACATTTTCTGCTGAAAGTTATTTAAGGTTGCTTTGGGGAAAAACCCTCCTACACTAAATCCATCAAACCAAGGAAATGACACATTCAGGGAATCATTTCACCATGTCATTACACCTACACATTATAGTCACACTACTGACAGATTCCAAATTCCACAGATAACTCCTTTCCACCTCCTCCACACTCCAAAAACAAAGGTAAGAATCCTCCAAGCTGCACACAATATACACTGTTCATTTACATTTCTTCACCCTGTCATAATTCTGCCTTCAAGCTATATGTACACAAGCTGTGTTGTGGGCCCAGCTGGGGAGACATAAAGACTGTGTACATGTTCTTCTTGCTAAATTCATTATTCATGTAGAACAATGTTACAGGCATAGTGAAACATTATTACATACAATTAATTATTTTTACAATTAATTATTCCTGCAAAAACTTCTGGTGATTTGTTTAAGCTTTGCAGCATTTAGACTTTATTTTGACTGCAAATGTCTGTACAAAATGCATAATTCATGTTGTGTGTTTTCAAGGTGAATACAGTCCAAGCAGTTCTGAGAGCAGGTTTCAGAGGAAGGTTGTTTGTTACTTAATAAATTTTAAATTTTAAATTATAAATCTTAATAAATCTCACAGCTGTTTCACTGAGAAGCATTTGCAGGGCTGCATTGTAGAGGCTCAGGAGGCCTGCTGCTGTTTTTATGAGAAAGTACTCTGCTGGATTGTCATGATTCTATGCAAAAATGTGATTTGCACAGATCCAGTGTCTAGTTTGCACATGGGATGTCCAGTTCTCTGAAGGCTGGAGCGTTAGCCAGTTAAAGTACAAGTGTTCGGGGGCAATTTTCCCTCTGTGAAGCTTGTTCCCAAAACTAGGAGTAAATTGCTACCCTTAACACTCTCTGTGGTGGAGTAGCAATTCCTTAGCTGCTAAAGACACAACATCTAGGTGTGGAGCAGTGAAGAGATGTTAACTTAGGGAGCTGGGGTTAGAGATAACTTAGGCTCTGAATATTTCATTAGCTGCATGCACCGTGTGAAGCAAGTCTTAGGTAGAAAATACTGTAGTTGTTGTACCATTACAGACCATGTCATAAAATGATATTCAAGTCTGCAAGCAGGCTAGATTGAGGCTGCCCATGCAATTTTAATTCCATTATCGTCTAATCACTGGTCACTCAACAGCAGCTTGTCTTTGAATGACAATTTTTGTATGCAGTCTCTTTTAGATTGAAAATATTGGATGTATTGGAATTTTCTTCAGTGCAGGATAAGAAGTTATTGGTAGATGCTCAGAGCCTGATCATGAGATATTTGAGCTTTTCAGGACCTATCTTGGTGCTTTGTCATGGGTAAACTGCAATCTCTCATGATGCAACAAGTCCCTCTGTCACCCTAAATGTTGCCAGCCTCACAGAGATGAATATGTTGCCTGTTCCTTCTTTCAGACATAATTAATTCCCTATTTCCTATAAGCAACTTGATAAAATTACCATTCACACGACTAAATTCATAGTTCCCATACTACTTTTCTGCATAACTCTAGGGGATAGGAGACTACCAAATTTCTCTTTGCATTGAGAAGCCAGTAATTTTGTTGTTACAGCAGTGCACTTACAAACACTCCTGAGACAGACAATAGGAGGTAGGTACCTGAGGACATTTCGACATGGTAGAAGGGTGACACCAACAATGGTATTTATTCCTATCTAAGCCAGAAATCTGATCTGCTGTATGCTATACAGGGCCTACCAAGGAGTGGTAGTATAACAAAATTCAGATTCTGTTGCATGCACTGTGGTCTAATTTATTTCTCATAGATGCCCCTTCACTGGTACAAATCTATACTAACTTGTACCTTCCTGGGTATCCTACAGAAAGTACATAACTCTTTAAATTTATGAGTATAACTTGAACTCAGTTGGAATATCCGGATTGGCTTATTGTTCAGTGTTCTGTTATGGTTTTGACCTATATTTGCTTTTATCTTCTCATTTGAAGACATTGATGAATGCATGACCCCAACTACTTGTCCAGATGCACAGTGTGTTAATGCTCCTGGCTCTTACCAGTGCATTCCTTGCAGAGTGGGATTCAGAGGCTGGAATGGACAGTGCCATGGTATGTTCAGTACTGTTTGTATCTCTGGTTATAGTTCTTGTTCCAAGATGCTGTATTTCCTATTCCCTCGATGGTAAAACCTGATGATAGCACTTGTGCCATGGTTCCCCATTTCATTCAATAATAATTGAAAATAAGAGAAATTAAATTTGAAATTATTTTAAGTTCTCAGACATGGGATGAATGAGGAAATATAATTTTAGTTTTAGAACATTAAATCTAGACTGTAAATCATACAATTTTAGTTTCAAAAAATGAAATAGAAAATACAGGTCTGAAAGGAATGTATCATCAGTGAAATGCTATTAAGCCGTTTTTTGGAGGTATTTTACAAATAGAAAGGTCATGAGAGTGCTAACACATCACTGTGACTGGCAGGCTTTTCAACAGGATATGGGAGTTCACTCATAGCACTTGTTAGTAATACCTTAATTATCTGTACTTCCAGCAAATCTTGTGTTATTCAGCACATCTTTTAACAGCTTGTCTTTCTCGCTTTCGTTTATTTTTTTTTAGGACAGATTTTTTCACATTGTTTTTTTCTATTTGTTTTTAATAGTTAGATTATATTTTTTTCAAATTAATTTTTTAGGTATTTGAGATAAATAGGAAAAAGTGAATTAATGCACAAAAAGAAATGAAATCTTTTGCAATTTTGAGTGATATTTCCTGTGGTACTGCCAGAAAATTGAATTTGACCTCGGTTGTGGAAGATCTGTCTGTAGTGAGTACTCCTGTCTGCTCTGTGTGCATATACACATGTGCACTGTGTATATTTTTGTATAATTTGTGACGGTTGTTTGAGTAACCATGTTACTCAAACGTAGAATGATAATATCCTACATAGGTAGTTTTTTCATTATTATTGTAGTTCAGATTGGCAGTGTACTTCAACAGTTGATTTCCTAACTGCTCCCCATTGCTGTGATTTGTTTCAGCTCATGAAGCAGTCTGAGAGCATTAAAATAACACTGGGAGGTGGGCATCTACTGTGCTCCAACCACAAATGGGCTTTTGGTCTTTGCAGCAAGACTAGAGCTAGGTTGCTGTGAAGCACCTGAAATATGTGTGGTGTGTCTGTCAGAACCTTTCACTGTTCTAGTTGTACAGATTTTATCTTTTCAATCACTCTGTTGGCCAATAAAGGCATATTGTAGCACAGCATTTTTGTGTGAACATCCTTCTGTAACAATATATCAGCATGCCCGAGCTGCATTATTTGGTTTTATAATCTGACTTACTGTGCAGGAAAGTATTTCTCGGGTAATTTCATAGGTTTTAATTGAGTTATATCAAGCTATAAAGTGTTTTAAAGAGATTGATGTGTTTCTCTTAGCACACATTTATTGATACACATCTTTGATTTGCTTCTTCCCACCTACCTAGATTCCTGCAGGCCTTGCAAGGAATGTGGCCTGTTCATTCTGTTACAAACATTCAAAGATTTCTTTTTATTTAATTATTTTTTTTTTCTTTTTTCTCTTTCTTTAAGGTAAGCTTACCGTCATTTTGTGTTCTTTTCTGATACCCAGTTTGATATCTATACCTATTTGTGAAAACAGCCTTGTTGAAAATTCCATGGTATACCTTTCACTTGGGCCATTCTTGTTAACCAAGTTAGTAGGAGTAGAATTGAGAGGCAAGAAATCATTGCTTTGCTCAGATTTACAAACAAATCTAATTCATGTAAGGGATAAGTATTTGTTCCAAGATGCAGATGCTTCTTTTCCTTGTATCACTGCATATAGTTTCCCTTTGTTTTGTGGAATGTTCTAAGCCTAGACGTCTCACTCACATCATTAGTGATGTGATCAGTCTTCATTTGCTGTTTATCCTAGACTTACATCATGTTGGAGATGAGCCATATGCATTTTAGAAAATGTAATGCAGACAGAGTTTGTCTTACAGCTTTTCAATATGGTATCATTTAAATACACTGCAAATGAAAATATATGCCAAGTTATCTATGATGGGTATTTAAGTCCATTGTTCCATAAATTCAGTTGTTTCTGCTATTAGTTGAGGTCAGTTGAAGCTCTGCTGTTTTTCCCCAGGGCTGTTTTCAGTGTTTTTTACCTCAGCTCATTCCTCTGCTGGCACTTGATGCCCTAGAAAGTATAGCGTAAAAATTCTACAGGTCTTTGGTGATGTTTATATTTTAGCCTTGCAGGATTTAAATCCAGGAACATATCACCTGTCATTTAATGAAGGCAAGTCTATCACTTCAGACTTACATAGAATATATCTAACTGCAGTTTAATTAGGAGTATCCAATGTGAGATACATAGTGGAAGAAATTAAAATGACACCAGCACACCCTGCCTCCTTACTCTCTTGCAATTGCTGCTACTGTCCAAGATCCCATCACATGTTCATGTTGTGCAGGGACTATTTGAAATAATTATTTTTAAGTTTACACGCAACCCCTATTTTTTTTTAATTATTCTCTCTCCAAATACATACATTCTAATACAGTAATGTATCATGACATATAATAAAAATAAATAGTATCTGAATTTAGAGCACACTTTTGTGTATTAATGAATAAATGGAAAAATAATAAAAAAGGCTTACAAAAATGTCTAGACCCCTCCATCCTCGTTGTTATTACTGTGGTGAATTTTGCAGCTACACAGTTAAATAAGAATATTCTGCTTGCAAAGTGTTAGGAATCAGGTCGAGAGGTTTCAAAACTAGTACAGAGGCCAGCAGAGCTGATCCATATACTCCTAGCCCTGCTGCAAAGAACTTGATAGAATCAGGTACAGCTCTGGACTTCACCTTAGAAGACCTAGATTCTGCTCCTGGCTTTTTTGCTGGTTTTATGGGGAAGTATCTTGATCTTTTGGTCCCACCTAAAAACCAGAAATTATATTGCCAACTTTGTTTTCAAATAGCTTGGAGAAAAGCTGGTGACAAGCAACCTGTAAGAAGCAGGTTTGTTTTTCATTTGTGTGCCTAACTGCTGGGTTAGGTTCTCTGTGTTTTCCGTTTTGTTCAGTGAGGTCATTTTGAAATGGTAGGAAGGAATCTTAGAAATTAGTCTTGCAGAAGGATGGAAGTAGTATTGCCTACTGAACTGCCATAGCAGAAGACCTGCAGATCTGTGCTGTCATCAGGGTGGAGGCCACTTCGTATTCTTAGCCAGCCTCTAACAAAGGGGCTTTATTGACAGAGACAGATCATTTGAAATATGGATAATCATGGTGGTTACATTTGTGTCTGAGCATGGATGGGCTTTGTCAAAAGTCAGATTATACAGTACCATGTGGAGAGCTATGAGTGGTAAATAAATGTAAGGAAAATACTCACTGCAGATATTCAGAATAGCTAATAAGAGCTATGAGATGAATTAAAGGTTTTTAATCTTTCCATCTCTCCCTGTTCTACAGCTGCCTAAATAGCTTGAGTGCCTCAATCAGTAGTTTTACTTTATGTTGACAGATTTTGTGTGCTTTGTGGTGGCTTAAGACAGTATAATTGAGAGTAACATGATTTCTGACATAAAAGCAAATAAGGTTTAATTTTTTTCTGTCTCAGTAGAGCTGAAAAAATACTTTTTTCTTTTTTTTATAGAAACAGGGGCACCTGCTTGCTGTTAGCTGTACCCTCAAAATAAATTACATTTTGGAAGTTAAACTTTTATTTTGTTTAAATGAAAACCACCCCTAGAAAAAAAAAAGACAATACTGATTAGTTTAGAATTCTGAATTAATTCTGCATGGGTTTATAAGAAAGTTGTTATTTATTTGTTTTTATTGTTTGTTTGTTCTTTTCTACAAATTGCATTCAGAAGGAATACCTGAAAATGATTAAGTAGTAACACAGCAATTTTCATGTTGACTTAACAGGGTGGTCCACCTAGTTAATATTCTCCTTTCAGAGAAAGATGAAAATGTATCTGTGAAATAGTTAAAAGGGGAAAAAAAAGTTCTTTTTGAGTCTGCCTGTGAATAAAGGTTGGCTTGCAACTGGATTTTGCTTCTAAAACTTTAGTTATAAAGTCTTAGTTGAGTTCTTTGTTGCCTGTATAGACTAGCCTTACAAGTGATCTGCATGAAGTACAGAAATCCTCTTGAAATTCCTCATGTGTTAGCTATGTCTTTTAGAACCTGCCTCCCTTAAGTGCATTTCAAAAACATTATCTAGTAATGTGCAACATGCACGTGTTTTGTATATGCTCTTTATCTATGCACTGGAGAACTCTTAAGTGCTGTACGTTAATTGACCTAGCTTTAAAAAACAGCAAAAACTCAACAGCAGAAAAGTGTGGTTGAGTTCAGAACTTGCTCCAAGGAGAACCTTCCTGTTCCCTCACTCCAGGTAAATGAGCAGAGGCAGCAGGTGGGAGCTGTGACAAGAGCAGATGTTTCAAAAGTGATTTTGGTGAGAACGGTTTCCAACACAGCCCTGCCAGCTTGAGCTGTGTTTGCATCTGGGGTTATCTGGATTGTTTCTTGCAATAGCATAAGTATTAGTGATGATGGCTACAAGGTATTGGCAGCTGCTTGTGCTTTTGTCGTAGTTACGTATACTTCCTAAGAGTAAATCTATGCAATGCAAGAATGAGTGTGCCAGCACGTGCTGACCTCTTTTTTACTCTACTCTACTCTTTCTATCCCTTTTCTCTCAGTGGCTTAAGCCACTGTGGGAAAATTTTGGGCAAAAATGATCTTATTTAAGTAAGGATGATGTAGACACACAGTTCATAGTACAAACACTATTAAAAAAAAAAAAAGATTTGTTAACCTGAACTACAGTACTAGGATTAAAGCATTGTTTTAGTCATGTGGGTTGTGAGTATACTTTGAGCACAGGCCAGTTCAAATTCAAATCCTTATTTCTCTTTTTTTTTTTTTTTAATCAGAATTGCCACGGGATTGACAAGGCCAAAAAGACAGGAAAGCTGGTTGTGATTATGCTTATGATGGAACTTGAATCAGTTCCCACACCCACCTGAGAGATATTTGTAACCAAGTTAATTTATGCTTTGTTTGTATTCACAGATATAAATGAATGTCAGTATGGCAATCTCTGTACACATGGACGTTGTGAAAATACTGAGGGGTCTTTCAGATGTATTTGTGGCCAAGGTTTCAAACTCTCTGCATCAGAGGATCAGTGTGAAGGTAGGAAGGAATATGATTAAAATTCTGTAAGGTTGCACTTCTAGATAACATTTCTCATCTAATAGTATTCTTCCTCATGGAGACAACAAAAGTACAACACTGAGGCTAAATTACCAAAAATGTAAGAAGAATGTGTTTTTCTATTTTATGGCTTACATAGTCACATTATACATTTTGCGATTTGTTATAAAACATCTGGGGTTATAAAGCCAATCAACAATGTTTAGTAATATTTATGTTACTTGATTGGAATTTCTGCAAAATGCTTGACATTTCTGTCATTTTCGAGGTTTGGAGACAGTGGCTTTTGCTGTCTTAACCTTTTAGTGTGGCATTTGCATTTCTTTTCATCTTTTATTCTTTCATGTGAAGGAGTGAAATCACAAAACCCAGGCTACATTCTCGTGGAACTCAGTAGCGTCACTTAAATGCTGAGCTGATGCCTGCTTTGGTATTGCTGCTTTTCAAGCAAGATACTTAGTAGAAAATGAGTGTGGTATCATATTTCTACGAACAAGTACCTGTATCTCCAGAATGTCAGGTCCTGCATTTCTTCCACATCTAAAATTCCCATCGGTACTGCTCCAGTGAAACAAAATTGGCTATGAAGCCAGAGCACAGCAGTCTGAGAGAGAGCACAGAGTGCATATATGAAGTATGAGTATCTCTCTCCTCCTTGAACAGCAGGCATTAGGGACTCCTTGCAACCTGTCCACCAGAAGTGAAAATCTGGGATAATGTCTCCAAGCTGCGGAAGCACACAGAAACCTGAGTTTCTTGTCAGCTGTTTTTCTTCTTTATATTCCCTTCCCATAAGTGTCTGCATATAGCACTAAACACATTCAGCCTTCTGAGAGCTAAAATAATACAATAAAACTAAATAATCATTCATTTAACTTTGTCAGGAAATTTGAAACAAAACATCACTGTACGTTAAGTGGCTTGAGTGAGTTAAATGTGCTGTCCAGGACACAGAGCAGACCAGTCTTGGGGAAAGTATGTAGACAAAGTTTGACTGCTTCCTCTGAGCCTTTCATGGAAAAGAGCCTTTGCCAAGCTGTGCTGGCATGTGCAGACAGTTCTTCTTAAAGTGCACCCTTCTAAAGTCAGGATCCGTACACGTGCCCAGATACTTCATGCAGCCCCACAGAATTCGGTGATCCTTAAATTCAAAACTTCTCTGGTCACAAGGGACCATTATTCAAGAGGTCAGACTACATAGCCATAACACAGACCAGAAAAAAACTCACTGAGTAACTTTCTCCTGTTTGAATTGCAGTATATTTTCAGAACAACATGCAGCCGTGCCTAAATCCTAGAAGTGACTAACAACCTGCCATATAGATTTAATTACAGTTTCTTCACAAACTTTTTATAAGTCAGAGAGTGAAAACAGGTTTCCTAGCTCATAGAGGATGTGCTGTGTTCTGAATTCAAAGTGCTGCTCCCCTCCACTATTTTGACATTTTCATATGAAAATTTAAGTTCAGTGTTCAAGTCCATCTGGTAACCCAGGCTGACCCCGGTTTATGAGAACTGAAGCACTGAGGGATTAGCAGTAGTTGTGGAAGCAAAGAGACATTTCCCTATACTTAGAGGATTAATACTGTTACAAGGCGAGTATTTAAAGGAGCGTCAATGTACAGCCGAATAGGAGAACAGCCTGTCAGTGTGTATGTAACCATACCCTGTTAAAAGGTGGTGATCCCGCTGGAAAGTATTTTGTGGGTTTAGCTGACTCACTGGAGCAGCTAGCTTGTTACCTTTGCCAGATACAGAGAAACAAAAAGAATTCACAAGCAGTGTGTCTGTCTGTGGGTACCTGTTTGTGTATTGATGGATATTGACACTATGGGAGTGAATTGTGAATGCAGTCACCTTGAGGAAGACATCCAATCTGCAATTTCATATATTTTTATGCATTATGTTGACTGTCTGCATTTGTTAATAAATATAAGACCAAGAGAAACAGTACTTCATATTGACACTCTCCTTCGCTGTTTTGTTCAAATATGTTTTTTGCACTATTTGCTCAGTAATCTGTATTTTCAGATGTGTTATATCATCACTGTCTTTTCTGCTACAGATATAGATGAATGCCAGCACAGATCACTTTGTGTGAATGGGCACTGCAGGAACACAGAAGGGTCTTTTAGATGTGTTTGTAACCAAGGTTACACATTATCTTCTACTGGAGATCAGTGTGAAGGTAAGCTTGTGGACTTAAGCTACCAATTCATTTTTTTTCAATAAGATCTTGTATATTTCAGCCGTAGGCATGAAGTCTTTTGCAACTGGGGTAGAAAGACATATTGCTCCTCTTTCTTTTGCAGAACCTTACTCTCAACTGTCCAACAGTCCCCTCCTGCACAGCCACATATTTATTGTTTCTTAGAAATAGTGCCTGTCATCTTTTCACATACAAGAAATCAGCATGTGTATTTCCCAACAGTAAGACTGAAAGAGCAGTTGACGTTGTTACCCAAAACACTTAAGCTTTTCTAAATCTCGTTGCTCAAATTCTGTTGCAGAGCTCTATGTTGGTTCTGTATTACAAAAGCTTCTGCCAGCATACTCTGTTCACATGGGATCCTGCTAAGAGAAAACTTATTCAGCTGGTTTGGGGAAGCTTGAATCCCCCATGTGCACTGGCAAGAGAAAATACGCAGTATAAGATGAGCTTTAAGGGGATCTGGTGGAGCTCAGAGCTTTCACTGTCTCAGAAAGCAATCTGTGTACTGAGCTTTTAAAAACAAAAGAGGTGAAAGATCTATAGCAAATTTAGGGAGAAATGCTATGTTATACAAAACAGTCACATTCTCTCTCAAGTAGAACAGCTGAATGTCCAGTAATTGGCAAGCAGATACTTTTTTCTAATGAATTATTTCAAACCTGCTCCCTTTTCTCCATTGTGGTATCATATCAGGTCATATAGCCTTTTGCTGCACTACTCAACAGTCATCCTGAGCATGTGAGGTTTCTCATAAGTGAGCCCCAGAAACAGTTCTACCTCAGGTGTTTCCTTATCTCCTACCCTAGAGGAAAAAAACTCTCAATTAGGCTGTTATTGTAGGTGTGGTATTAACATAAATAAACTTTCTGGTCTCTGGTGTGCTTCCTGTAGCTGCTAATACCATGGAAAAGACAGAGCTCCTTACTGTTGTTCTCCCCGCTGTGTGTTCTGCTGTTAGGTTATCATGCACACAGCACTCTAGGAGATAACCTAACAGGAGTGCTGCGTGCACTCCTCATCCTCTCACCCAGAGCAATAATCCTCCTCTTCAGTTGATTCAGGCAAAAGAGCAATTCCCCCAAGCTGTGACACAGTGCTGTCTTCTCAAGACAAACCTGTGATATCAGACCAGACTTTATCAGTGCTGATGGTATGGGATTGTCCACATTTAATGAGTGACAATATGTCTTGAAGTGCTCACCAACGAGGCAATAAGGATATCTTATAATCTCTTCAGTACTGATCTGTTTGGAGAATATAGTCACAGAAGAACTTAAGATCATCTCAGCATTCCTGGTGAATACCAGTATCACTTACATCAGCTTCAAGAAATGTGGCTGACGATGCAAGGCACTAGAAACTTGTGTCAAAGAATTTTGTTTTTGCTTGGCTTCACATGTTCGTGAGTTGTGACAGATGCGGAGATACGCTGTCAAGAATCAAAGATTCTTGGTCCAATCAAGGTCAAGCCTGCCTCCTAAAGACAGAACAGACTGTGTGGTGTCATTCCTGACAGATACTCATCTCATCTCCTCTTAACAGACTTCAACAGATGAGATTCCAAATATTTCTTCAAGCAGCTTGTGCTAGTACTTCGCTGTTCTTCTGTTAGACTTTCTTTATCCCTGATGTGTGATGGTTATTTTTTATTGCTTCAGTTTAATTTATGACTTTTTAGCCTGTCAGCCTTCGGCAAGAAACGGTCTTCTTTATTTCCTCTGTGCATAGCTGAGAGGGATAGGATGGGAGCGAGGGACGCATAACCATTTCAAGCATTTAAATTGCTTCAGCAAGAGGCCTTACAAACCACTAAGTCTGCAGAGAAAGATTTTGAACTAGTAAATGCTGTCAAAAGAGTGTGAGCTTGGAAAATTGTTAGTTAAACCATCTTGTAGTGAGGAAGAGCAAATAAAATACAGAAATTAATGTAAATCCATCATAGTTTCCAGAACTTCTCTTCAGTCTGCTTTGGCACATTTCATACAGCCCGGGAAGTCACAGTAACTGTTGCTGCTTTCCATCACTGTGATGTGGGCTGACAGGAGAGGTCCATGCTTTACTTTATCTTCATCTCTTCCTTGTTCCAATTCAAGGGCAATTTTCAAGAAAAAAAAAAAAATCAGAAGCTCTCAAGGCAAAAGAGGAGGAATTGGATCATACAGGGAAAACAGGTAAAGCTGTTCCCTTACCCCAGAGCCTTTGTCTCATTCACAAGAGTCTGTAACAAAGTCTACAGCTGCTCCATCCAGTGACAAAGTGGTTAATTTCTGCAGAGACAATTTGTTCGCTTTAGATTTTCATAAGTATTAAAAGTTTTCCACAAAATCTGTCCATATCTTGAAATAGAAGAAATTCTTCAGTACTTGCACTATATCCCTTCAATATTTTCTGAAGTACATGACATTATGGACTGCTTTTTGCACCTTGGAAACCAAGTGTGAACACACCATGCTAGTTCTGCTCTCTGTAAGAATGCTTTATCTGCTGAAAGTTCACCTCTTCTGATTTTCTTCACCTTCAGAAATATCACAGAATCACAGAATTGTCTAGGTTGGAAGAGACCTCAAGATCATTGAGTCCAACCTCTGACCTAACACTAACAGTCCCCACTAAACCATATCCCTAAGCTCTACATCTAAACGTCTTTTAAAGACTTCCAGGGATGGTGACTCCACCACTTCCCTGGGCAGCCTGTTCCAATGTCTAACAACCCTTTCGGTAAAGAAGTTCTTCCTAAGGTCCAACCTAAAACTCCCCTGGCGCAACTTAAGCCCGTTCCCCCTCGTCCTGTCACCAGGCACGTGGGAGAACAGGCCAACCCCCACCTCGCTACAGCCTCCTTTGAGGGCTATCTGAACTTACATGTAGACTGTACATCTCAAAGAACTTGGGCTCTCCTAGCAGTCTTCAGAGATTTTGCTAGCCCAAATGCTCTAGATGTACACCTGTGAAGGGTGATAGAAAGTACCGAACACTTCAAGAATGACTTAGTGTCTCTGCTTTTCCTCGAGATTCTTGTGCAGTAACCATAGGAGCTATGAAGAGTTCCATCAGAGAAAGGGAGGTTTTTGTCCTATATGGAAAATAATGAATTTTGACTGAATTTGGCAGAAAACGCCTTCTTGTTGTGAGGCTTGGCATTAACTCGGCGCAGGGGAGTCGTTAATTTTTTTCTCATGCTCCCAGTCAAAATTAATTGCTGTTTTTCAAATAAACCACAATTTATTTCTCAGTTGAAAATGATTATAAAACATGTGGTTATCAAAAGGTCACAATTTTGTCAGTATTAAGTGCAGTTTTATCTGCAATAACATTCATATATGTAAGAAAGCAATCACTATTTCTTATTTTAATCAAATAGATTAAATCCCAAGGATAGTTGCACTTTGATGTACAGTGTAGGCCTTCCAGAGATAAACATAGAAATGAGGTCATGTCCTCTTTTTTTAATTACAATTGTTATTATTCCTGAAATGCATGAAAAGGTTGCAATTCTAGTTATATCAAATCTGTGGTTAAGAAGTCAGAATATTCCAAGGCAGTGGAAAAACTCTTTGTCAGTTTTTTCAGGAGAAACTCTGGCCCATCAGAGCAATAGACTAGACTGATTACAAGGTAGATCACTGAGGAGAAAGGGGCAAGTTACTTCTGAGATTTTTCTTCTATTTTCTGTTTGCTTTTAAAAACAGAGACCCAGTCATGAAGTACTTTGTGATCTTTAGTTGTAGTGAAACAAAACCATGTAAAATCACTGGAATGCAGGCAGTTGCTGAGTTAATCCTGTACCTGTGCTCTGTTTTCTCTCTTGGGCTGCCATTGCCTTTGGATGGTAGGTTTCCTCTCTTGGGCTGCCATTGCCTTTGAAAGGTAATGGAAAGAAAAGACTTTTGGTAAAGACAATGCCAATATCCAGTATGCCAATATGTTCTTCAAATATTTGGTTATTTTGTATCTAGCTTCTGTCTTGAATCTTTCCCAGCTATGTGTCATGTTTACCCCATCAACGTCAAGACACTAGGGCAGTCTATAGACTGAGGACTTGGCACTGGGAATGTGGTGGATAGGCAGCTGGGAGCTGGACCCTGCGTGCCCTGGTTCTTTGTCTGGATTTATGGCTTAGGTGCAGCACTACGCAAAATCAACTATTCAGCTTTGTAATGAAGCTGCTAAGCCTGCAAAATAGCTGTATTGCATCACATAAACTGCCTCTGAGAAAACAACCATTAGCACAGCTGTACACACAGTGTGGTCTGTGTGCTACAAGCCTTCTGTCCACGTGGCTCTCTTGTGAGTAGTCTCCATAGGCATGTCTTGTCTGGTGTGGCACACCAGCTATGCCTGGGCTTGCACATGCTCTAGACAACATCTGAGTCAGGTCAGTTCAGGCTCAGGGAACTTTGTGCAGCGGTCTAAACATGTCTGAAGATACATCTTTCAAAATACAAGTTTGTATCAGTAGGCATTTTTTGTGTCTTTCTTGGAAGACAAACACAGCTGGTTGGCTTTTCTTGATAATTGTACTACTGTAATGCCACAGTCACCATTGTAGTAAGGTAGAGATTGATATAAAGGTCCGTTATGATATTTTTCATTAGATTTAAAATGACACACATTCAATATGCTTGCTAAGAAGAAATGATCCACAAACTCAGATTTTAAAGCTTTCTAGAAATACAAGAAGTCTCATAATATGCTGAAAGAAATTAAGAGGACATCCTCACGTAGTTATTAGAGGACACTGTAGCTTCAAGTTGCTACATTAGTATTGAAGTATCACTTAAAAAATTCATCAGTTATTACATCATTTGATTATTCAGTTACATTTTTATTTCAGATATTGATGAATGCCTTCAAGACAGTGATGTTTGCCTTCGAGGAAACTGCATGAATACAGATGGGTCTTACAAATGCACTTGTCCAGATGGCTTCCAGCAGATAGCAAATAGGGGATGTCAAGGTATGAAATAGCTATTAAAAATGCTAGGATCATTTTTATAAGTATGCAAGTTTATAATCATAACTTGTGAAGGTCACAGATCATGATAATGAGGAGAAACTCATTTTATTTATGATTGGTAGTACTTTCTTACTCTTCTCACTTAATATCATTGTCTCTAAATATAAGTTGAGAAATTAGTTCAAGAGGCTTAAATTTCAGCCTTCATAACATGAAAGAAAATCTATGTTAGCACTCACAGAGATTCAGCACTGCATTTTCCCAAATCCTGGTAGCATTTATTTTGACAGTACCTTGTATATTTGTGAACTGATGTCGTAACAAAGCATTATAGCTATTCTCAAGTCATGTTAGGTCATCTCTCTGTCATCTCTAAAACATTTTGCAGTACTTTGTGGAGAATGGGGAGGAAGAGAATGTGTTACCTGAGGCTAAGCCAACACTGCCAAATCCAGAAAACGTACTTCCCAACTTTTGGGTCTGAAGAATCCTATCTCTGTGTTGGCACAACACCCAGGCATGCCTCAGCACTCCCTTTTACCATCCATTTTTGATGAGACAAGAAATGGTCTCAGAGCTGGAAAGTGGTACCATGTTCATGCTCTAAATGATTGGAGGACCAGGAGTTTGGATTTCGCTTTGGCTCCTCTCATGCACAGTTTAGACTTGAGCTGAGAGACTACATTCCAACTAATCTTTGTTGAAGATCTTATGCAACCAACAGTAAATTCCTTGCAAAACTTCTAAGTATTACATGTGACTGCTTTCTAATGCTGAAAACATTGCATTCAACATAGAGAAGTACCTTGATATAGCAGATAAAGGGGAATTGACCACAAGCTATAAATCAGTGCCAGCTTTCCTACCATCTAATTCTCTTCACTCCACTATGTTAAGGAGAAGTATATAGGCTACATGAATGAATATCACAAAACTGAAAGCACTTAGGAGCCAACTAAGGGGTAGACAGTATTGTAAACAGAAAAATGTGAATTAATATTGGAAATCATTTCAGGTAATGCCACACTCGAGAAAAAAAGACCATGAATGTTGAAAAATAAGAATTTGTTGTAGAAGGTGTGTGAAACCACTTGAACAGTAGCCAAATGAGTATCAGAACAAATGGAAGAAAGGGGGAGCTGATACAATGGATACAGACAAGTTAGAATAGCAGAGCTGGACACCATGAAAGAATATAAAGGGAAGTCTGTGACTAACAGAATTAAATATGTTTAGAGGATTATTACTGTGTAAGCTACCTGTTGTTGAGCTGTTACAAGATCTACTAGTAGAATTTTCAATAGTCAGAGAATGAAATCTTGAATATATTTTTATTGTCCTGTATTTTGGACTGGACAAAACTAGCCATATTTATATTGCAAATTATGACTGTTTTGCTTCAGTAGTTTGCTTCAAAATGCTTCACACAGCAGTGAAACAGAGACATCTTTAAATGACTGAAAGTTAATTCTTATATCAGAATTCTGTAATAGTAAGAAAAAAAAACAGAAACATTTTTGACAGAATTTTTGTGGAGAGATTAGGGGTGTGGTAAAAGATGAAGATAATAGGCCACTAGTGCAGAGTGATCTTGAACACATTGCAAAAAACTGGGTAGGAGCAAACAATATATATTTTAATATAGCCAGTTACATATTGAAGAAGGAATCTCAATCATATGTGTAGGATAGTGGGTTTCCTTCTGGGACACAGTGATTGAAAAGGGTTTAGGGGTCAGAGATAGGTAGCTAAACATGAGCTTCCAGTGCAACCCTGTGGCCAGTAGGACTAATGCACTGTCTGGAAGATAGAAAAAGCGTAGTATACATAAGAAGTATGCAAGGGTTTTTTTACCTCTATTTTGCTCTTATGCAGCTGCTCTTGGCACATGGTTGTACTTGGACATTTGGTAGCCCAAAATTCAAAATGGATGCTGATCAGTTGAAAAGAGTTCAGAGATGAACTCAAAAAAGATGATGGCCTGGAGGAGAAAGGATTGAATAATTTTAAGCTGTGTATTTTGGTAAAGAAAAATTAGGGGAGATTAATTATAGTGTTCTTACCATCAAAAGAAATCATAATTGAAAGTAGAGAACTCTTGAATTAAACTGGCAAATTTATCACGAGTGTCTGCAAAGTTGAATCTGGACTAAAATTTAGGCTAGAAATTAAGAACATGTATTTTGGTTAGGAGCAAAGCTGAAAAGAATCCAAAATATCATAAAGTATGTAGTGTTCTCTTTCAGACAAATTAAACTCTATTTCCCTGACATTATTAATTTTGTTTTCCTGTCTCTTAAATGTCATTCTACCCTTGTGTAATCAGCTCTTATGATTTCCAGTATTTTTCTGGCAGTTTTAAAACACTGACAGCTTAGTTTTGAGAACAGTGCGCATGCTGAGAAGGTACTGTACTGCACTTGTCTTTGCTGATCTCCAAACTTACCTGTCTTGGACACCTTCAAAGAGCTTCACAGAGTATGCCATTGGTCTACAATTGCCTTGATTTTATAGAAGACTTCATATATGTAGGTGTTGTGTGAAATGCAGCACACTGACTTTTCCCTTAGCACCTTATACAGGTATTACCTTCCCCAGGCTGCATTTGTTCTTTCCACATGCACAATGCCTTCAGGACACTGGCCTAGAAGGTTTACATACACCAGATACAATCAGTCTGCAATTAAAGAAAATTCTATAATGGCGTTATGGGACTTGAAATAATAGTGCCGTAATTGTAGTTTATCTAGACTATCAAAATTATTGTCTACTTTGATGCATTTTGCATGGCTCTAAAGATGGCTGGAAATCTAAGCAATAAAAGACACAGTTAAGAGTAAGAAATTATATCTGTTACGATGGATGAAAACATCTTGAGTATTTTTTTCTAAGTTTTTGTTAGATCTCAGCATGATACTGAAAACTTCTTAAAGGTTTCAGTAAAGCAAAATGACACAGGTACAATTTTATTCTATTTATTTTATTTTTTACAATTCTTGTGAGTGTACCTCTTGAAAAAAAAAAAGAATGAATGAATGTATGTAATCTTTGAGTTCTGATGGCAGGTTCTGTTGGTAAGAAAACATCAATCAGAAAGAAATGCTTGGTTTTTAGATAAAAAAGTAAGTTTGAAAGACAGTATTTGGAAAACGCTTTCTAAATTCTAGAAAAAAGAACAATGATTATGAACTCTTATATACCAAACTTTTGGGACCACTCCCCATAAGAAAAAAAAAAAAAAGTAAAATGAGTATTTGGCTTTAAATTGTATAAAATCAACTTGCTGGAAAAGATGCAGCTCCAGACCTGCTGGTAACACAAACACATGGAGCCAGATGCACAAAGTTGACAAGCATACAGCAATCAAGAAGCAGTGAGAAGGAGCCATCTGAGAATTCCCCTAATGCAGAAGAAATGTTGGCTTGTGTAGAGCTTATCCTGACATCTCACAAATCACTCTCATCTGCTCATCCTCATTGCAGAGAGTGATATAGAGGGAGTATGGTAAATCAGAACATACTGGTGCTTATACAGAGTTTAAAAAAGATCCCACAAGATTTGGTTACTCCTGAAAAAGAGCCTGATTTGCCTAGCTGGTAGATACAAAAGCTTCATTTAAGACTAATTGAACTAAGGCTTAATATTAAGGGGATGGTTATTTGCAAAGCTACTAATGTCTCTGTTTGCAGATATCAATGAATGTGAGAGATCTGACCTCTGTTCACCTCACGGGGAGTGTCTGAACACAGATGGGTCCTACCAGTGCATATGTGAGCAGGGCTTTTCTGTGTCTGCAGATGGCCGAACATGTGAAGGTGAGACAAGTCATAGTAATGCATGAGCTTCCCCCTGCATTCCCATTGCTTTGCTGTTACTAGTTGAGTAAGAAAAGCAGTCAGTTTGGGTGTAATACTGCAAAAATAATATTAACTCATCAACCTGCCACCTAAAGGTCCCTTTTTTTTTTCCTCTTAAATGCATGGCATGATATGTTGCTGTTTGTGTCATAAGAAGTGTAACAGGAACTGTACAAAATGGGTGACACAATAGAATTAATGTCTGTTAGAAGCTGTTTTACTTGTCTTGACTTTTAAAAAATTCGCCATCTGAACATCGGATTCTATTTTTGAAAGCAAAAGAAATTAGTGAAAGAGAAGGAGTACTGACATAACTATAGCAAATGATGAAAGAGATGGCAATGATATCCTTATACTAAAATATGTGAAACCAGAGGACACCTGTAATAACATGAAAGTCTATTCAGAGATGGAAAATTATTTCTGTCATATAGCATAGGTGAAAGAAGAAATATTTAGAAAATGCAAATAAAGTGAGGTTGGAATTTGGGCTTCTAAGAGGTTTCAGATGGGTAGCCCTTACAGCCATACATATTTAGTGTTATTTAATTTAAAGTGTCTTACATGCATTAGAAGCAAGCCTGAGCTGCCTAAATATTCTTATTGCTGGATGTGAGACAACAGAACCTGCTTTGTCAAGACCTTGACCACCAGATGAAGCATCCGTATAACAGAGCTCCAGTGAGAAATTGTAGTAAAATGCTGACAACGATAGCACTTCAGACATTTTGAAATGTCAGAAATTGAGTAAATCTTAGTAATTAGATCTTTGCAGTGATAAAGTCAGTTTACACTTTATTTGCAAGCTTGCTCATACAGGTATTTTTCATTTAAGATTGTAAAAGTTGCTACAGTAATAACACCAGTGAGAAACATCAAGAAGCCTAGAATTTAGGTCCACCTAGGGTTTTTATTTGGTTATAGCATGAGAAAATATCCCGTTGCTAATGGAAAGCACACACTTGCTAGTGATGTTGCTCTCCTGCACTTGATTTAAAACAGGAGACTTGTGGTCAATGATACCAAGAAGATATGTGGCTTTATGTAGTCAGTGATGCTGACAGAAAACATAAATTCCCCTGACTGGATGAAAAATGGCTGTTCTCATGGATGAGAGGACTTTTCAAGGCAAGAAGCCTTGTGGGAAAAGTAATGATATTGAAGAGGAAAAAGTTACGCTATAGTAGTTCAGCAGGAGAAGACCTGGGCAGAGGTAGCTCAGTGTTAAAATCTATGGGTGATGGATCTCAAGCGCTCAAGAAATAAGCAAGCTGTTCTGTTCCAAATTATAAGCCAGTAAATTGTCGTGTAACTGGTTTTCACAGGCCAACTCTTCTCATCAGTTCACTTAGGCCTAGTGAAAAGGTTCTTCCTCCAGTAGAGAAGATGTGTGGAAACTTCTGTAGCATTTACTTCCCCTACTTTTACCAGAGGAAAAACAGCATTATTATTTCACCTGACATATAACTTGATATGTAATAAGTAATATAATAACTAAGCACATGAAATACACTATTGGCAAGGGTATCACTGTTACGCCGATGTAAGAGGATGTGTGCTCTATATTTAGATACGGTATGATATTAAACACAATATTAGTGTTTTAATTATTGTTGGTAACTAAAAAATCCTATAGATATTTTGTTGCTTATTCATCTCTAAACATTTACTTTGTATTGTGATCATGGTATGAATTGTAAGAAACATTTTCTTACTGTAATGGAAAAGCCTGGTCAAGTAGACTAGAGAGAATGAATCTGAATAGCGATTGGTGGAGGAGCCAGCGTGTTATGATCCCAAGTAATGAGGACAATTCCAAGTTTTTTGGTAATGAATTGCTAAAAGCATGTTCATGGACTCTCTTGGCAGCATATATACATCTCACTCAGTATTTAGGAAGGGTATGGTTAAATATCTTCAGTTTCTCGGCAAGAAAAGTAGTAACAGGTGTTTTGCCTCACTGTTGAACATAGTTTAAAAAAAAAATTAAAAAGTGTAGCATGCTATTAGTAGAAACCAAACACTTTATTCCAAACCAAATTTAGAAGAAGACTTTCTAACCTTGTAAAATAAAGCTCTCAGAAATTAAAAAGGCAAAACTGAACAGAAATACAGCTTTAAAAAAATAAATGTTAGCGACATCTAATTTTAGGAGATATACCAGAAATAGTGAGTCCTCTATGTCTGGATCTCTGTCAGGTAAAAAGTAGCACAGTTTCCAGGGATGGGTTACCATCACGTATGATAAAGTAGTACAAAGTTAATCTTCATTAGAATAAAAAAGCCAGTTTTATGAAGTAGAAAAGGATGAAATCATAAGATCTGTTTCTAGGATTGTGAGTAGTTTTGGAACTTTTTTAATGAAGAATAAAACAACAAGTACAAAACCAGTTGACCGTGCTTCACAAGTAATTGGTGGTGAGTATGGAATACAGATCAGACTTCATATTCAGCACTTGGAAAAGTATTTTAATAGCTTGGCGAAGCAAGGGTACTTCTAGTCTTCTGCAGCAGCAGCAATCCTTTTCTACCATGACTAGTTTCTCCATTCTGTCATTTTAATAAAAACAATTATATAGCTGAAGCAAATCATTTAAAGGGAGCACTGATGACTTCAGTGTTAGTATTTGTACTGGTGTTAGTTTCAGGAGTTAGCTTCATGCAAAAAGACAAGATGAAACAAAAGGATCAAAAACAAAAGGAATGTGTGACATTCCAGGTACTGAGAAAGGATGTGGCTCCCAGCCGCAGAAGCTACTGTTCTTTACACGAAGTTTCTCTGTGAATTTAATTCTAGTTAAGTGAGTGAGAATAACTGTTTATACCATCAGAGAAAGAACCTGAGGAAATTTTGCTGGATTCAGACGCCTTTCTGTGCCTGGGGAACAGATTTTCCGTATCTCCAGACTGTTTTTGTATGAGTTTGAATCTTTTTTTTTTTTTAAGTCAGAAACAACAACAACATGAAACATTTAAGAACCCCATGTGGTTCAGTTCTGGTATGGAGCTTTTATGGCGATTGGCCAAAGAAAACTGAACAGCTGCAGAGACTGTCTTCTTCCAAGGTGCAGACAAACTTTTGTTGTGGCAGTGACATTCCACTGCTGCCTGGCCCCATGTTCAGCAATTTGGCTGCACCAGGCTCTCCGAACAGGAGGCTCTCGGAGCACTCCCTAGCTCCCTGTTGAGCTCTCAGGGGTTCCTGTAAAGGCAGGGTCTTACCCAGTTGGCTGCAAGTCAACGGTGTTGGCAAAAACTCAGATTCAAGATTCTCTGATGCTTAGTCAATATCCTGCCCCAAGCACCTCTTCTGTCTCTGTGTCCAATCCCATCTGTCTCTCAGTCGCTTCCTCACTTTTCCTGTCTGCTGCAAGCCCCTAGCTTCACTGCTTGCCTCAAGAGGCACTCCAAAAGAACTTGTTCATCCCATCAGTGCTCTGCAACCTCTATCTCTGTTTCCTGATAGAGATGTTTTAGGATAACAGCTACTTCTTATCTGCACAGCAGCTAAAGAAATAAGAACACAAAGGGAAAAACAAGAGTTTCTTTCTTGCCCACATCATTGCAATGTTTGAATGACCATCCAGAATAATTGTCTCTAGATGGCCAGAATCTGTATTCAAATATTCATTGCCCTGATACTCTCATAACAGTGATTTTTATGTGTCAGAAACACAGCTTTGTTCTCCTAAGCACTGTACAGAGCTGTCCTAGCAATAGTTTCTCTTCCAGACACTTTGCAATGTAAATTTTTGCAATTTTTTGCAAAATATCGTGCCTGAGGTTAAGTATACGTTCACCTTGTTCACATTGGCAGAAAACAACGTGGTGTTGAGCTGAATAGTAGTAAGCTTGAGTGCACACGTGTTGCCTTTCTTTAGATCTTGATGACGTTAGATCAAAGGAGTTCTGATTAAACCAGGCAGCACCAAGTCATGGATTCTAAAGCAGGTCATAATTATAGAGCTGTCTTACTTGCTGTATAGACACAGGATATGTTAGTTTCATGTTTAATTTTTTCTCCTTGCTTTGCCTCTGTATAGCATGAGAATTGCCGATTACAAGGTTCATGCTTTACAGCACGATTAAAGAAACAAATGCCCTTTCCGGCTGTAAAACAGGAGTCCTTTGAGTGAGCTGTCTAGACAAGGAAAAATATTTGGTGCTTGGACCTTCTCTGTAATTTCCCAAGCACTAAAAGATCCAGTCATATTCAGACTGTGTACTTTTTAAAAACAAAACCATCTTCTATGCATATTATATACTAAATTAGGGTACTTGCTATGATCACAAATGTTGTCTCTGCAGCTTTTCCATCAGTGACCTTAGTTTACTTTTGGAGACCATGATCCATTCCCCTATTTGTTTTCTTTAATATTTAGCTATTAAATAAAAGCAAAACTGTAATTCATGTAATTCTAAAATCCCCAGTTGTCTCTTCTGTCTAGGCTTTTTACAGTGTAAATGTCCTGTGGCTCAGGAACCCCTGTTATTAAGCTATAGCTGGCCACTGAAAATACAAACACTGTATTATTGTCTGTTTTCTTAAATTCCTGGCTGTCAGTCCACCACTGCTTACTCAGTTTGAATTCCCTTCTTAACTGGGCCTTCTGAATAAGAGATACAGTATTAAGATTTTTTGCCCAGATATGTAAAACTCCAGATTGTGAGAGACTAAAAATTAATCTGCAATGTCATGCAGGTCTAATACTCAGTAGCAAAAGCGACAGATGAAAAAAACACAATGATAGCTGCTGATGTGGTAGTTTTATCTTTCTCCCAGTAACTCCATAATCATCTTTTTATAATTCTGTCATTATGGTGACTAGAAAAAGAAAGGGTATCAAATAGAATACTTAACCTTTCACATTTGACAGTGTTTTTAATACAGGTGTATATTGTTTTCTCCTACTGCTGAATTAATTCTACTTGGGAAGGTTTGTGGTAGATTTCAAAAACTTCATTATTCACAAAGCACTCACGTTTTTATATACAGTTCCTTCAGAATAAACACAGTAGCTATTATATTCTTTGCCAAATAAAAAATAACCCTTTATAAAATTAATTCCTTTAATATTTTTCTTTGTTTAATAAATCTAGATAAAAAGATTATTGGAACTTCTGACGAAACCAACAAACCAAATAAAATATTCTGCAAGTTCCATCTACAAGTACTTTTTAAAAATAATTATATTCATAATTGTCTCCTAGATTTCAGTGTATTTAGTACATGCATGAGTTTTTAGTACATGCATGCATTTTTTGCATGAGTTTTATGTTTTAGCTGAACATTATTAACCAGTGGATCAGTTCAGTGAGAGGTGAATTTTCCATCACTTAAACAACCTTAAGATGATATTAGATGCCTTTATGAAAAAGATGTTGCAATTCCACAATTTACTTGGTTAAAAAAACATGCCAGAGGTGGTTGTTTTGTTTTGTTTTGTTTTAAATTTATTTCAGTGGTCAGGCTACATTATGTGGATAGCCTCTTCTGGTCTTGAGTGTCTATATGGAGTTCTAAACCTGTCTCAACCCCAACCACAGCAAATAGGAAAGGCAGTTTTTCAAGACCCTGAAAAAAGGCTCAGCCTGAGGCAGACAGAAGCATGTTTGGATGACTTTGGGTGCTTAAGGAGTGAGAGGGAAGCACAACAGGCAACCTGTTAGGAAATCTATGGATGGTAATGCAGATAGCTTG
The DNA here is from genome assembly GCF_963932015.1 of Anas acuta. NCBI lineage: Eukaryota > Metazoa > Chordata > Aves > Anseriformes > Anatidae > Anas > Anas acuta. The sequence continues at coordinate 32,453,192 of NC_088981.1, forward strand.
GGGATTTGTGACCACATGGTAACGAATGGTTAAGAGACATGGCTTCAGACATGGTTAAAAAATTAAAATATCCTTACACATTGAGTGCTGCCTGGAGAAGAATGAGTTGCATCTTTGCTGACTTTTCTAAACCTTTGACACAGCTGTGAACATCTGGAGGGAGCAGGCAGGACTGCATTTCAGACCTACTCTTTCAGAAAGACACCAAACAGCAGTGCTGCTCACCTGTTCAAAGGTGTCCTCTCTTGTGTCAGTGCAGGATTCAGTCCCATCAGCCCTTTAGTTCAGTGAGCACTTAAGGCCTTCTCTGGTGAGATCTGTCACATGAAGGTCTATCCTAATGTGAAGAATTAATGACCATGCTCGTACCCAGGTAAATCAAAAGCAGGTCACTTTCTTCACCATTTAAAATGTTATTACCCCCGAGACACAGAACAGAACGTAATTCTAAGTGAATACCAACCTTACTTTACAGCTGTAATGGTTTCTAGGAAAGAAATACAGCAATAATTTCTCTGCTTCAAACTGCATAGGAATTCAGAAGGCAGAAGTTACTAATCCTAGTACCCTGGCAGGTTCCCAGTTTTCTGAGTGAATGTTCTTCCTCCTGAAAAAACACACCTTAACATTTTAAACGATGGTCAAGGCCTTTGGTTTAGGTCTTAATTCAAGTGGAGATAAAAATAATATATTCCTCACACTTGTAATACACTTACAAAAATAAACCATGTTCTGCCACAAGCAGCTCTGCTTTGTTATGATTCTGTGATTGTAGGCTGGTGGGCAGCTGAGTCACAGAACAGACTTACACAGTGACTTTTACTTGTAAGACCAGCAAACCACAAATGGGAACTACAAATGAAAGGATGAGTATGGAAAGCATACAAGCATTGTAGTTTCTTTGCCTATGTGAATAACATTATTCGTATGTGTAAACCTAAAGGATTAGAGCCAGAATTTTTGGTCTGTAGCTACTTACCACTTACCACATGCACCATGAAATTCTCTTCTCTTTCAAGAGCCAGAACGAGATCTGTGCAAGCACTTCTAAGCACCACATAAACTCTTTTGCCCACATTCAGCACTTCTACACAAGGGATGTAACCGTACTATTAAGCTCTTCTTGCACAGGGGGTTCAGTTTCATGCATGTTGTTGACTGCGTAATGCTCCACTGGCAGAACCTGTAGGAAATTTGGAGGGAGAGAGGGTCACATTTAAATTGTCTTTTTCTGTGGCACAGCATCATGCTATGATTGGGCAGGTTGGTGAAACAGGTGGAAGGCAGTTGACAAGAATCATTGTCTGACATGAGATATTTCATGTGAAATTAACAGTGAAACAATCATCAAAATTATACATGATTTAAGTTGTTGTTTGTTTTTTTTTTTTGTCTGTCCTTTGTGTGTTCCTTTCCAGTGTACAGAGAGAGAGCACTGTATCTGTTTGCAAAAACAGCCCATCTGTTGTTTTTCTGCACTCTTCATGAGTGTCTGCCTTTGATTGTCACATTGACATTGCCTGTCTGATGTTAAATTCTTCTTTGCAGATGTTGATGAATGTGTGAACGGAACACTGTGCGGCAGTCATGGGTTCTGTGAAAATATGGATGGCTCCTATCGCTGTCTCTGTTACCAGGGGTATCAGGATGCACAGGATGGGCAAGGTTGTACAGGTGAGTTTCTACATGTAATTAGTCACTCCTGCAAGGTTCTAGTGAGCAAAAAGCAGCTTATATGCAAAGCACATTTCTTCACAAGAACATTTTTGGTTTTGTTCAAGTTGGGCCACTGAGCAGTGAAGTTGAGCTGTGCTTTATTCGCTGAACTCTGTGCCAGGTGGAAACTTAACTGTGTAGCCACTTAATGAAAACCTGTTATTAGGATTGAATGGAAATCAACAGCAAATAAGCTGAGCCACTCATTTTCTCTCTTTTAAAAAAAAAAAAAAGTTACACAAGAAAACCCACTACTTCTGCATGTCAGAACCATACGCAAACATAAATCGTAACAGATTGAATTTAATGCTTTAGCCTACTTAAATGCAACATCTGTTTAGTCTCTTAACTGAATAACCAGAAGTCTGTACTACCTCCTACAGGAAATAAAGTCTGGCATGTGGTACAGCCAGTCTGAATTAGACGGCACACCTCCCTATGCACATTGTATTTGAACACATTTTAACATTGGCTTCAAACTCCCAAGAAAGATACCTAGCACTGTGAAAAGACATAAGATTTTTGTAAATGTGCAAATAGCGCATGTTTCTTTTGTAAGTAATAGGCTTCCATATCTGTTGTTAATAGCGATGGTTAGACCTGAGAACCATCTGAGGCAGCACAAGTTTCTAACATAAAATTAGTACCAGATCAAGGAAAGGTATTCATTAAGCAATTTCTTCAACTCAGAATCAGGATGAAACACATTTACTGGGAGCACAGGCCTACATGGAATACTGAACAAAAGGAGTTGGAAGTTGTACAGGAGAGTTTATATCTGTTTTCTAATATATTAAATAGTTTTATTACTATTTTTTTCCTGCAATTTAGCACTTAGTTTACAACACACCAATGCATATGTGATTTTTCACAGGTGAAAACCAATTAAGCAGAGAAAAAAAAAGTAAATGCTGGTGTAAAATTAAATTCTGAGTCATAATCTCTCAGTTTTTATTTTACTTAATACACATGATCTCAAGAATATGGTGGGAAATTATAAACTGGTCTTATAAATTTTGATGCCAGTTATTCAGCAGAACAGTTTTAGGAGAAAGATAAGTATTTATAATTCCTGGCTAGGCAACATTCTTCAAAGATGACTTCTTCCTTCTTGATAGGAATCTGACAAAAAGATAAAGAAAAACCTAAATACATTTTCTGAGCAAACCATGAATTAAATATAAAAACACACGAAAATCAACATTCAGTCATATAAATGGGTTTTCATTATTTCTGGAAAAGAGGTTAAAAGGATAAAACATTGTCTCACAACTTACACTTTGAACCCTACTCAATTAAAGATATTTCTGATTTGTGATATACAAATTACAATTTTCATGTTCTGGCATTAGTAAAAAGACTAAGTAGATTTTCAAAGGTAAAAAAAGTTCAAAACTTTAGCAACCTGAAATGGAGTAAAGTTAAGTCATCCCAAGAATATTTCATAACCCTCGTTTAAACAGCAGACAACTCTCCCATCAATTGAAAGCATTTTCAGGGTAGACTAATTAGCAGTTATATAAAATCCAAGTTAAAAAAAATACATTTTTTTTTTCTTTTTGTACTTGGCCAGTCACAGTTATGAGTAGTTTGGAGCTTCTAAATGTGGGATAGGAAATTTGCACTGTTCTGCAGGGGCTATCCCAAGAATAATCTTTGTGGGTTGCAAAGCAGCCTGTGAGTACTTGCATAAAGGGAGGCATGTAGTGGAGGTGTAGGTGGAGAGTTCACTATTCAGTGAATGTTCATGAGAAAAATGGGATTTTGAGGGGAAAAAAGGGGCTTCTCTTTTCATAGTGCAGTCTGAATCGCACCAAAGCATGCTCATTTCACTCCCTGAATCTAGTGAAAGTTTGATAATAAAGAGAACAAGTTTGGCTAAAGTAGCTCTTAAGAAAACAAATGAAATGAGTTTGAATCTTAAATCCCAAGAAAACAATACAAGGAAAAGCAAGTATTAAAAATGAAAACAAAACCCAAAGAAAAAGTGAGGAAAAAAGAAAGAGAGGAAGAAAGAAAGCTGGTGTTCCAGTCTACAAGCAGCACCTAATCAGCACCAATATTTTTATGAAGTGTACTGTGGCTTTCAGGTACCTGTATTTCAAAGGGCCTAACTACTTGTTTATGAATCCACTTAGGCATTAGTGAGTTTTTAATCTTTCCCCAGAGATCACATCTGTAATCTGGCAGACAATATTGGCACAGATACAGCAGATAAAAGCAAAAACTGTCAGCAGTGGGTCTGAATCGATTTACGTTTTGGCCTTTTTCCCCAGATGTGAATGAATGTGAAATGCTGAGTGGGGTATGTGGCGAAGCCCTCTGTGAAAATGTCGATGGTTCTTTCCTCTGCCTGTGTTCTGATGAAAACCAGGAGTATGATCCGATGACCGGACAGTGTCGCTTCCGTACCTCACCAGGTAAAATACCAGCAGATTTTTTTGCATGCTTGTCATGATTTCTACTGAACATGTAACCTATGCAAAGGTAAAGTTGGTGGAAATGCTCGTGTAGTGGTCTTCTCATAGCATTATGTAGTACTAATATTATTCCTCAGAAATGGTAGTTTGGAAAACCGAAAGGCAAAACAGAGTTGTCAGTCACTGTGTGTGCTCCCCCTTCCTTTTTTACTCCATCTTTTTTACTCCATCTCTTTGTCCTGTTTTTCTGTAATTCACCATAAAGATTTTTTGAGGTTTCATTCAGGCGTTTTGGACATTGCAAATACCACCAAAAATACATTAATTAAAAATGAATTTAGAACTCTCAAAGTTGCCTCTAGATTTTTATACTGATCCAGTCTGGAGAGAACAAGACTATGATAAGGAGCAGCAGAGTAGAAGAAATGAAGGAATTAATGTGCACATTTTTTTTTCCTCTCTGGTATCCAAATCCTGGTATTTTCTTAATTTGTTCTTATACTGCAGACAGATCTAGCCTCTGGAAAACTTCAAAAAAAAAAAAAAATGTCTCTTCTGCCAGGATGCAGACTCTGGAGCTTAAGTAGCTGTGGCTATTTTCTCCTCTCACTTGTGGTCTTTCAACTTGTTTACAAGGCTGAAACATCTGTGACCCAGTATTTAGATCGTTGAATGTAGCACTGAGCAGCACTCAAGATGTTGCCTGTGAAATATCATTAACAGCTGAGTGACAAACTGAAACTTTTGCAGAATCTTATGAGAATAATTTGGGCTTACAGGAATGAAAAATAAAACTAAGATGGCTTAGGCAGAAAAGCAATGCCCAGTGGCACTGCCTCCATTCCTGGTTGCAAGTACTGCTTGCAATGTTGCAGTACCTTTCCATCATGAAGCAGATTAGCTTAGGTGGGAACTGATGATAACTGAAGTAGTAGCATTTGCAGTTCTTCCAGAGTATTTGAATAACATTCTCAAGATTTGCAGATATGAAATACATCGTTGTTTTGGTACTGTGAGGGGGTGGTTCTTGGGAGAATTCAGCTGCTGGTTGAAACAAAACCAAAGACAAAGTTAGCAGAGCACCTGAGCATGGTAAAAAGAAGTCAAGTTCTGGGAGCATTAAAGGACATACCCAACTGTTACTAGTGGGAGGGAGGGGATGAAAACCTACAGTGTGGCTGATTGCACTGTGAACAGATAAGTACTCTACTGTCAGTACTAGCTCCATTTTGTTCTCATCAGCATAGCTTTGCTGCGATTTGTTTGGAAGAAGCCATTCTTCCTTCTCCAGCATTCATTGGGCCCTAACGCATCATGTGCTTCAGCTTTTTCTCTTCTCTGATTAGATCATCAAGGAGGAAGATCTCACACAAGAGATTGGAAAGTATGCAAATTAGGACTCAGTGAGATATTCTTTACACCATATGCTCTTGAACAAGAATAAGGAAAAGTGACAGTACTAAGAGCTGTTACTACTTGTCTTCCAGAGTAAAAGGAGGAAAGGACTGCCATTAGTTCAAAAAGCATTTGCTTTCCTGTACATCCTACAGCCTTGCTTGTTGTTTTTTGTTTGTTTGTTTGTTTGTTTGTTTTTCTTTTTCCTCTTATAAATTGGTTTCTGCTTCTGAAGATCTCAGGGACTGAGCCAAGTGGTGACACTGACCCATGTTTCTCTGTATTAGATATTTCAGGAGCTGACAATTTGCTCTTCAGTCTCCTACATCTGCTCATTTAACTTGTTCCCGTCTCATTCTGGGAACAAATAGGTGGCCCTTGTGCAGCTGCCAACTGAAGAAGAAATAAAAACAGTCTTTTTCTCCCCATTTGTAAGTGGGCAGGAGCTCCATGTGGTCACTGCAAGACAGGCAACAACAGCTATGTTGGTTTGCTCAACAGTGAATACTTCAACCCTTCCCAATTAACCAGCTGCAGCACAATCATATAGGAATAGCTTGCTACCTCCCTGCAAATAGTGAGGGAAGAGCCACACATCCCAAAGTGTTGACAAACCACATACTCAAATCATGTGCAGTGCTTCGAGAGCCCCTATAGTGCGTGTGGGCATCATCTGTCAGCACTAGGTTGCATCATGCCTATTTTGAGAAAGGAGGAATTTTCTCTGTTATCGTGTTGCAGATATCTGTAGTTCAATGTGTTTTACTCAGCTTTTGCTTATTCCTCATTTTTCCATTTTGTGCATAAAGAAATGGCTGTGCATCTCATTCCAAGTGGAAATTGGATGCCATTTCTAAAAATGGGTGAAAATTGTTCAAATGGTACTTTAATCTGGGAGCTTTTTTTTTTGCATGTGTTTCCTTTGTGGAATAGCGTGTTCACGCTTTTTCTTTACTTACCTCTAGGGGTCTAGGTACTTCCTTCTGTTTAGATTTCACTTGATAGAAATTCATCTGTTAGCTGTGTCCTGAAGCAACCCTCTCAGTGTATGTATTGGGAAATCTACCCCATATTGTCACGTACAAAGAAGAGTAATTGTGCTAGGTTTGATTGTGTAATTCCCCTCCTGTGTGCCCTACCATTCACAAAATGTAACAAACAGTTAAGAAGGAAGAAAAGAAAAAGGAGGAAAGAACTAGTTATTGTGTTCTTCTATACCTCTATGTGCCTAAGAAAAGAAGACGCTTGTTTTGGATTATTGAGTATTCTGATTTATTCTTTAAAAAGATTTCTAAGGTCGTTTATTATGAACTTGTAGCAAGTACCAAGCTGAATGCAGTTAGAGTAATAATCCTTACTAAATTTTTTAACTATTTATGAATAAGCATACGTGAAACATATCAGCAGGAATCTGACCTACGTACAGAAAGGTCAGTAAGCTGAGAAGCTTGGATTACAGTTTAGGCTATCAAAGGATTCCAGTGAGAGAGCTCCTTTAAGCTACTCGGGCCCACTTAGGGGCCTGCCTACAGCTAATTTAGACATTTTGTCATGGTTACGTGAAATGCAATCAGTTATTTAGGGTGAGATGGTTAAAGTTATTTTACTAAGATTTATAGATGAAAATCATAGATTTGGTGTCCAAACGTGGTATGAATCCTTCCTAGACTGGTTTGTATTAAAACAAAATAAATCCCCTCCAATCTAACCAACTACCACCATGAAAAAAAAAAAAAAAAAAAAAAAAAAAAAAAAAAAAAAACACTACTGTTATAAATGGCTCAGGATTCAAATTAAGATTAAATAAAAAAATAGGATTTATTAAAAGAATATAAAGGAATAGAGGTAAGCAAACAGTGCTGGGTGCACCGGGAGTCTCCGCTCCACCAGGATGCACACCAGTTACATCAAGCAGCTGATTTTTATGCTCCCAGACTAATACATATTCATTACTACTTCTAAAAAAATAGATTATTATAATTAGCTTCCGGGGTCCAGTCCCTCCTACTGGAGCATGTGCATCAGTCTCCTGTGGGGGTCTCTAGGGGTCTTTCATGCTGAAGGCTCGTAGTCTTCCTCTCACCTTTGTACTCACTCGGCACAATTCCAAGTTTATAGAACACTTTCTGCAGGTCTTGTCTCCCAACCGTCCTTCAGCTTCTTTTTCCTTCCTCTTAATCTCTTGGCCCCCTGGCCAGATACCAAAGATCCACATAGTATCCCATAACAGTCACTAGTTGTTATCAGTTGTTCTGAAACTCCCAGACATCAAACACAAACAGCTTTCTTATTTGACGCTTCACGAGTAATTAAAACATTCTTCCCCAGCCATTCACAGACACATCTATAGCAGTGTTAAGTTAATCTCGAAGAAGACAGGAAAAAAGGCTGTAACTGTTAGAAATAGAAGTCCGGAATAACAAAAGCAAACAGGTTCATAAATTTAAGGAGTGTTTTCTGAAGACGTGATAAATTGACTAGAATGAGTGGGAGACTGGGACACACTGCATCTGTGGTTCAAGAACTAAATTGCCAGTGCAGGACCCAGAGGCAGACAGGATTCAAACAGAATTGTTCTTTATGGACACGAATTGTTAAAACGTTCCTCACACTACCAATGAATCTGATCCTGAAGCTTCCACAAAGCTAGAAATTTTGTGCCTGAATACAAATTCTAACCTTCCTAAATTCTAATGTTTTGCTTTAAGACTTTAAAGGAAAATCCTCATGCTTCTGTTATTTTTTTTACAGTGGTATGTGCCTGTTTTTCTAAGTTAAATCACAATCTGAGTTTGTCAGGTATGAACATGGTCTTAGATAACATTTTAAACATGCAATTCCTGAGTTGTGTGTATACATGTCTCTGGACATACACCACACATGTTACATGTTGTAGGTTGCAACATGTGCAGCCAGTTGAGAGATCTATAAGAGTGCACCCTGACTGTAGGCACATACCAATGTATTTTTACTGTGTTTTTTAGAATCAAGTTCAGAAAGTATGTTACTCAAGCCGTTTGCTCAGTCAAACGAGTATTTGCTGAGGTTTTAGAAGTCATAAACTTGTTATGGTGATTTTCACTTTAGAAACCACCTGACTGATTCCAACAGTGAACAAGAAGCAGTGGTATAGGGTTACAATATTTAAGGTCCCATCAGGTCTCTATATGTGGTAATTTTTGTTTGTTTATTGTTTTGTTTTGTTTTTCACAGATCACTGTGATTTAGGCCTTTACTAGGCAAATATATGATTGTGCCAAAGTCTAAGCCTATACTAATATCCTGATCATCCACTGAATCCTATGACACTAAGGCACATTTTTGCATCAGTCACATTCTGAAATACATACAAAAATGTTGGATTAAAGTTATATTAAGGGATATAAACCTGTTTCTAATTAGTACTTCATAGTGCAGTCTAGCAACACCTATATAGAAACTCTCTTCTAGGCTGTTAACGTAACAGTCATATCAATAACCTGATAAAACTATGTTACTTTACCAGAGTGGAGAGAAGAGTAGAGAGAAGGGAGAGAGATTTTACATTTTCTTACAACAACAAAACACCTGAAAGAACCAATTATATGAAAAAATAAGTATCGATTTCCTATCATATTTGGTCAAAAGATTTAGTAAAACTACTTTCAAAAACAGCCAGTTAGCTAAATGGTTAATAGTTAATAGTGTATGAAAGAAGTTATAAGCTTGTAGACACAGACTGGTCTTGGTTAAAAAAAAATAATAATAATAAAGATTTGTGTCTCATTTGCTTTCCAAACATTCATGACGCCTGCTTGACTAACCCTCAGTCACAGCTGTGTAAACAACAGACTTTTAAGCCGCTGAACAGATAATGGGAGGAGAACCCGACACATCATATGTAAAATGGGAATAAACAATCACACGAGGAGATTTCCCCCTTCCTCCTGAGGCAGCTTCTGCTGTTCTCTCACTGGTAAACAGCGTGAAAATCGCCGTGCTTTTTCTCCTGTTTAAGCTTTTGGCTTTGATTCAGTTAGACAGATGGCAATTGGCCAAGGAAAATGTATAATTTGGTGGCTCGAGTACCGCTCTCTCACCTTGGAATAACAGATTTAGTTCAGTTGAGTTTCTGTGACACACGATAGCCTTAACTTAGTTCCTATTGGATAGCAGCTGATACCACAAAACCACCGTACTTTATGAAATTCAGCACATTATGGAAAATTGTAATTATCTGATGAGGGGAGACCACAGACTAAACTAACAGAGATGAAATAAGCACTCAGCTGGGTGTTTCCTTTAATGTACAGCTTAGTTATACTGGCAAAAGAGCAAAGGAAAATTTGCCTTGTAGGTGGCAACATTGTACTAAATTTGAATGGAGGTGTCTGCCAGCCCCTCAATCTCCAAAAACAGACACAGTCACTTTTCTGAGGAAAATAGAAATAAATCCAATTGTCTGTTTGGAATGAGAAGCCCAAAGAACTATTACACACGTTCATTCTATTAAAGCGCAATAATAGGCAATCATACTGGCATTTTGAAACCTGCTTTTCTCAAAACAAATCTAGTATTTGCATGCTCAGTAAAGTTGCCTTGCCTCATCAGCTCGGGGAAATGAGGGTGGGCAGGGATAACAGGCTTGAGGTAATGAGCTGGAGTTCATCCAATTCCTTCCGCATCTGTTGGACAATCACAATCACCACCTTCAAGTTCCCACCTCACAGCCATTATTTTTGATGTGGATGGGACTAGAGAAAAGACCCATTCTGTATCTGGCATAGAGAGCCTGAGCTTTACCTCCATGAGACAGCCAGAGGGAGGAGCAGATGCAGTGGTACTCCCAGCTAGGCTGGCCAGCCTCAAATATTTTCTTAAAAAGAGCTGCAAGACAAAGGTGGAGTATGTGCCACAACTGTTCGGGTCTTACTGCTACTCTGGCATTTTGAAACAAGCTGTCACTCAGGTGTAAAATAGCTTTAATTCCCACCTGGACACGTGTTACTGTCTGCTGCTTGCTATATTGTGCAGCAGGCTGAGAAGAAATGAACGAATCTCAAACAACGGAAAATCATACAACATGCAATAATTTGTAGTAGGTTTTTATGAATATTTCTCAATATTTGTTAAGTGCTAGACATAAAGAATTTCCCAAAAGAAAAGGAAATGAACCAGTCACCTCAAAATTTATCTAAAGCTCCTGAACAAAGTTTTGGTTTTGATTAACAAATATAAGCAACTCTGTTACATCATGGATGGCTTATGAAAAGTTTTTCATATTCATTAGGTTTGAATAACAATCCTATGTGATAGTTTCTACTTCTGAGTTCTTGCGGAGAACTTTTGTGGAAGTGCAATGTTAGATTGGCAGGATTCTGCACATATAGAAGCTTTAACTATGTATTTCTTTTCAAACTCACTCCTTCGTGTACTTAAGGAGCATCTTGTTTAGACAGGTCTTTGACCATTAATAGGGTTTGTTTGTTTGTTGTTTGGATCTATGGGAAAAGAATATTTTACCCCCAGTCCTTGCATTTACCATCAGAGGACCCACTGAACTGCAAAAGGCAGAAAATACTATTTCTTGGCTGGGTGCCTGTAAAGCCTATTTTAAAATAAAGCACAGAGTCAGTTAACTCAACATCTGCATTATATTCTTCTACTTACGATGTGTTTCACAGTTACTTTTGTGAAAATCATAAAAGACCTTGTTTTCAAGTGTGGAGTGTGGTTTCTTTCCAGTTAAATTAAAAGGAAATATTAATTCTTTTGAGAATCCATCCTTTTCAGTTTGCGTCTTAGCTCCTTTATCTGTAAAATGAGGTTGTAAGGTTTGCTCACCTCTTTGAAGGGCTTCAAGATTCATACATGGAAAGCATCATGTTGGACGCGATAGTTAGGTACTTAAGCATGATAGCAGGTAGTTTCATGCATCACTTGAAAGTGAAAGAAGTGCAAATGTGAAGAGTTCCATTTTCGGTCAAGTTGGAGAATAAGTCTGGAAAAGAACTGTTATAAATTCCTATCATTCTTACTAAGAACAAAAAGTTTAAACCAAAATTTTGCTTAACTGTTTTCTTAACTAGACAATGCTGCTCTTCACTGTGGTGAACTTCAGGGGTATTATGGCTCTCCTGATTCTCCTGTAAAAAGGATGTATTTCACGTGTTATCTTACATAGTTATTCTCTTTTAGAATTGCCAATAGAGGCCGATCAACATGAAGATGGAAAGAAGGAGTGCTACTACAATCTGAATGATGCTAATTTCTGTGACAACGTGCTTACGTCTAATGTAACCAAACAGGAATGCTGCTGTACTTTGGGTGCTGGCTGGGGTGACAACTGTGAAATCTTCCCATGCCCTGTCTTTGGAACTGGTAAGAGGAAGCTGTCTATCCATTTGTAAATTTTGAAGCATTGTGTTTATGCTTTGCCATCAGAGAAGGCTTACCCATTAAATCCCATATTTTGTAAAATGTAGACATGACTTATCCGGTGGAGACTTTCACAGAGGAAAAGTCAGTAGGAATACTTCATATCTGGTGTAAATCCATTGGCTTCACTGCAGTTACCCTAGGGAGAAAAGTGCCCTGTTACTGGGCAACATTATCTCCAACTGATTTTAAACAAAGATGGATTGTCACAAAAGGTTTTTCCAGATGCTTTAGTGACATTTTAGTTAGATTTTTCCCACAAGCTGGAAAACAAAGGTAACCATTACAATGTTTTTGAGTCTGCAGTTATTCTTTGTACTGTTGTTTCTACACCACTATGAAATACTGATGTATATTATGACATTAGTTTTACATTTTGCTACTTACTGACCAATACAGTTAATCATGTTGTCTTCAGACCATTGTTTAATCTCTAAATATTAAATTAGAAAAACATAGCCATACTATAGTTGTCACAAATATTGAAAACAGTACTTGAAACATAAACAATGATGGCTGAAATTCAGTATCCAGCTGGAAGAAATCATGTAAGAGAACATGTGTAAACTTTTTGGGATTAAACACTAAAAATTACTTTTCACATATATGTATCATCTTGTTTAGTTCCTGTTGTAACTGTAGTTTAAAATCACTAAAACTGTAGTGAAATGTGTTAAGAAAAGATTCTCTCTGCTTGGCTAGGATTACTTGACTCTGTAGAGCCTCCAAGATGCTTTAATTTCCTTCTGTAATTGACACCATGTTCTCCTGTTGCAGTTAATTAGTGTTTTCCCTGTTTAAGGCCTGAAGAATGTGCAAAGGGGCTTGTATCTCAGTTGGGGTATGTCTAGATTGCAGCTTGCAGTATAGCTCAGAAAGGCCCATGCTAGCTTTAATTAAGATAATCTGGCTACTGGTATTGTTATAACTGCAGAGCACCATGAAACACAGCAGGGAATATATTCTCCTGCCACAAAGCTAAGGGAAACTAGTTTCCTTGGAGCTCTGTGATGTTTGGGTTCCCTAACTCTGCTTTTCAAAGCAACCTCTGCAAACTCAGAGGAGGGGAAAGTTGGGTGGTAAGTGGATGGTTGGACCGGATGATCTTGGAGGTCTGTTCCAACCTTTATGATTCTATGACCAACATCCCCCGTTTATCTAAAGGTGTGCATGACTGCTTGATAGATGTGAATAAGGCAAAAGATTTCCTCAGATTTCTCAGACTACCCTGAAACACACATGTAACACATGTACATAAGTAACTTTCTGAACAGCATATGTTTTTTCTCTCCTTCTCTCCTAGCTGAATTTACTGATTTGTGTCCTGAAGGGAAAGGTTTCATTCCCTCTGGAGAATCATCTTACGGGCTTCTTGCTGAGAATTACAAAGGTCAGTACTGACTTGTATTAAGTTTAATTATTTCAGAAGTTCTGGTAGTTAATTGACTAGAAATGTGAGCCAGCAAAGTAAACATATTTATTCAAATTTTATAAGGTGATAAAACCAGCTTGTGATATGAAACATTACTGAAAATCACTGTTTGATGGACAGTTAGAATATTAATTGCACAGTCTCTGTAATATTCTGGTTTAATTTATGGTAAGTGCTACAGACCGTCAGAATAGGTGCTGATTCTGCAAACCTCAAATACTTATTTCCATATGAAAATCTGTGAATGCAAATCTGTAGATAAATGAGTTGGGAGAGAGAAAGTGGTGTTAAACATTAGACCTACAAGTGAGGATGAATATAAAAACTGAAGAGAATTGCAGCAATGGCATTTTCATTACAGAACTTCATGAAATAATTACTGAACAAAAGACTGGGGAAATGTGAGTGACAGAGTCTGTGGGTGCGGACAAAGGGGAGTTGGCATCACTAAGAGGAAGAGTTAGATCAGTGAAATTCCTTTTTAAGTTTGAGAAGTAGCCATCCATATAAATAATTGGTGAAATTATTTTTCCTCAGCATATGGTGTAAATACACTGCATTTATTAGCTAAAATGAAATCAACATATTGCCTTTGGGTTACATAGTAGTTACAGTATCTTAAAAAAAAAAGTATACTAATTTTATATATTTGTACCTACTAGAATCACTGTTTTACAAATCAAAAACTTTAGTAGAAGTTACTGTGTATTCACATCACATAAATATGCGGTAAAAATTGCTATTTTAAAAACTGTAATATTAGTAGAGGCATATTATCACATGGTTGATAGATAAACATTTTTCAGAGCTGCTTCTGGCTAAATGACAGTCAGACCTAATTCTGCGAGATGGCTAAAACTGGTAGGACTGAAAAGACTTTTTGCCTAATGATTTTTATGTGTACTTTTTTTGAACTACCCTTCCTCACTGACTAGGACACTGTTAGGTCAGTTTTCCTATCCAGTTACTGAGTTGACCATGGCTAAGTTCAGTTCTCTGCCCTACTTATATCTTTCTGTGTTATTCTCATCAAGTATTTATTTACGCCTTGCCTTGCTTTTTACAAAATGAGGAAAATTCTACTTCTTTACCTTGCAGGAACTTGAAAAAGATTCTAAAGATTATAAGGCACTAATACACAAATTCATTCAAACTCATGTGGGTGTTTAAATAGGGTGCTCATGTAAGACCTCCACTCTCCAGAGGTGTCTGTTTGTCCTCCAGCTTAGATGGGGTAAAAGAAAAAGTGTCATGGGATGACGGCAGACCTGAGATGGATGGCAGCAGGGGCGAGTGTTTGCTAGGCTGACAGTTTACATCTAGATGAGTCAGGACACTGTCACAGAGCTGCTCTTGAGGGACCTAATATTCTCTGAGAGTATTTCTATTTAGGGATTATTTAAGTGTGTTATTTATCTCTATAGAGATTTCTGTATAATCTTTGCAATGGGGATTTGGGACATGCTGTGTGCACAGGTTGTCCAAATGTGTCTAAGACAAAATCTGCATTGATTTTGTGCTACCTCAGGGTTGATAATATCTCTAGCTCCCATAAATACTGAAGTGTGGAAATACTGCATCTGGAAATATCTTCAACAAATCCTTGCCATAATAAGAGTTTTTCTGTTTTCAATAAGTTTATTTTGTAATAACCTTAGGAACGGCACAGAGGACAGACAATAAATGGACAAGTACTTTTAGTAATTTGATACTTCTCTGTTACACTAACTCATGTTTCTGTTGCTTTTGTCTGTAAGCTTCTGCTTGTAGGACCAACTCCTATTTTCTTATTTGACATTATCTATCAGAAGTAGAGTCAGCTAGCCTTCCTTGAATTCACTCTCAGGTTCTCCCATGTTTCCACAGACACATACCCTTGTTCCATTGCAAAAAGACAGACATGCGACAAATAACATTTCTATTTAATCTTTGCATTGTTCTTGCTGCTAAATGGTCAAACTTAACAAAAAATATTTGATGTTTGAAGCCACTTAGTGGCTTAGTCCCCAAAGAGGGACTATAAAGATAAATAGCTTTATAGCTCTTTCAGTTCTTCTGGGGAAGTAAGCATTTGAATAGTTCACTTTTAAAACTTCTGTAGAGCTGGAAATGACAGTTTGGGGCTAAAATCTATACTGCCCCAGAGTAAATGGTGAATAGTCTATAGAAGGCTGTGGAATGAGACAGTTGGTATTGAGAGGAGAATCACACTCTGCTTTTTTTTTTTTTTTTTTTTTGCCATTTTTAATACCAGCCTAGTTTTAGCAGAATATTCTAGCAAATAGGTCTAGCAAATGAAAGTAGGTTGGAAAAAGGAAGTGAATGGAATTCCAGCAGTAACAAATACATAAATACAAGGCTGGGAAAAAATGTGTACAACTGTGAAAAGGTATGTATGAGCTGGCATACAGTTGATGTGAAACCTCCCTGAAAATGTTTAGCCTCATTTGAAACTGTGATAGATCGTCAGCTGTCACTTGGTGGCTCTAGTAGCTGCAGCCTTACATTTAGCAACAGACACAGTTATTCCTATCTGGTGGGAAGCCTCCGTTGAGCTATTTTACACAGGTCTGAAAAACAAAGTCACAAGCAGTACATATTTGAGGATTCTCCACCACGTACAGCAGTTGCCAAACTGCATGGAGGGAGAAAAGCAGTCACAAAGTCCCTAAGCATAACTGCTTAGTTAGTTTTGTAGTTAGATGATGTGATTTGATTAGATTCATGGTGGGAATCCCGTGGGTAAAGCAAATAATATTGGAAGATAGAGGCCCAGACATGGTCTTAATATGTTTTGCTTGGAGCTAAGAGTGATGTGGTACCAAAGCGAAGACGGGACCTGCAGGCTCTCCCACTGGCACAGGCTTTGCTCTGTCCTGTAGGCAGTTTATCTACTGTGTGTGTGCCACAAGAGTTATTCTGACAAGGGAAAGTCATGGTCTGCCAGTTTTCCCTTTTCCATGCTGGCTGTCTGCATACCATTACCTCTTCCATACCATGTTTGTTTTTTCTGTGGATATCGGTGCTGCTGGGGCCCTCTGTTTACAGTATTGTTTGCTTAAACGAAGACATGTATAGGCTTTATTCCATCTTGCTCCTCTGCATGGCCTTATGCTAATTACAATAATGCAACTTTTAATGTTTTCTTCACAGATGCTGATGAATGCCAGCTCTTTGGACAAGAAATCTGTAAAAATGGCTTCTGTTTGAATACGCAGCCAGGTTATGAGTGCTACTGCAAACAGGGCACGTACTATGACCCTGTTAAGCTCCAGTGCTTTGGTAAGTTTATTTAAAGTGGTCTTGTCACTGTAATGGTATGCAGATGGGCAAAACAAGCAGATTTGTACAGCAGAATTCCCATCAGAACTGCGGTACACCCAGTAAGGGGAGGAACACAGGGCCTCCAAACTCCTGTAGTAGCAGCTTTTTAAGAGGCACTGGGTCATTTCCCTTCCCGTCTGCTTGGCTGGGCAGCAATTCAGGCTGACATGGCAATGGCATGTAGAGCAGAGTTTGCTTTATTTGCTTCCTTTTTCAGCAAATTGTTCCCAGGAGCTTGCATCTCCAGAGCAGTCCCTTGTGCTCCCTTGAGTGCAAAGCATGGAGCTGCTACCAGCCTTTAGGCAGGCAACAGAGTGATTGGAGGTGGCTCCCTCCTTATATACATACTGCTGCTTCACTCTGCCAGCTGCAGTTTAGCCTTCTGTTCTTTGTACGTGGGGTGAGCAGTGAAAGACAGTGTGTTGTGAGCCTACCTTACACTTAGTAAGTGTGCTGTTTTTAGTGTAATACATCAAATTAACAGAGGTATTTTTTTTCAAGGACAGATTATTTTCCACAAGGAGTTAACATGCAATGTGAAATTACAGTTTCCGTCACTGATAAGTTCAATTTAGTCTGCAGAACCTTGTACTCCTTTGGTTCAGGTATTCAACTGAAAACTGTTCACAACCGTGACCCTGGCTTTTGCTTTGTAAGCAGAAAACCACACTTAATGTGCACAATAGCATAATAAAAGGAAGTAATTTTTGCAACCACAATAATAGTTTAAGGTTATTGGGTTTAAGATTATTCTTTACAAAGGTTGGTTGGTTTTGTTTTTGTTTTCTGATTTAATTTAAGTAAAATGGTCTGCTATTCCCTTTGGGCTAAATCTCTGCTTTTCTTCTCCAACCCAAACTAAGGAATAGAAGTATCGTAGCCAGATAAGTCAATCCTTTCTCCCACTGAGCTCATGAAAACTCTCAGAGATCATGCCTACCTCTAATGCCTGCTGGTACTGTCCTAAGGGGATAGGAACTTGGGAACCAGCTGCAGCTGTGCTGGATGCAGGATATGCCTGGCACTACTACCACAGCAAGCCTCCTCATCCAGATGCTCCCTAGTTTTTGAGGATTAGAGGTCAGCATCCTGCTGATCTGTCTGTCCTTCTCCATGGGCACAGGCAGGAGTTTGCTGCCAGCAAATGATATTTGTGATAATTATCAGAAGAGATGCAGGGAAATCTGCTCCTAATATAAGAAAATATAAACACTGATTAACACAATGGGACTGCTTTGTGCTGGCTTTCCTTGATACATTTCCTTCCATTTTAAAGACACGGATGAATGTCAGGACCCAAACAGCTGTATTGATGGCCAGTGCATTAACACAGAAGGATCTTACAACTGTTTCTGTACACACCCAATGGTTTTGGACGCAACAGAAAAGCGGTGCATCAGACCAGCAGATTCAAGTGGTATGACCCCATTATATATATTCCTGGAGTGAGTACACCTCCACGAGGTGGTGCTGACATGGCTACAGAACCCAGTAAGCTCAGACTGGGCTGTTTTGGATGAGCCTAGTCTTTTTTTCCCGAGAGGATTTTGGAAGGCAGTGCTTGAACCATCACCTGTTGATCCAGAAAGCATCATGATGTAGGACTCCACAGGGTTCCACCTTGCCAATAGAGACAGGAGATTGTTGGAAGTATTAATTGAGATCAGACTTGTGCTGGGGAGTCTTCAATTGCTGATTCACTAGCTCTGCATCTGTCTCTTCCAGCCTTGTAGGTAAAGAGGTGTAGCCTGCCTGATGTCTCCTGGGGTTTGGCTGTGGGCTAACTCTGGAGATTCAATTCAGAGTGAGTGCATGCTTTTACCAAGGGAAGGAATAAAACCAGGAATAACATGGTATAAAAGAAAATAACTAAAATTATATCTGTGCTTTCAATTGATTAATATTTTATGTATATCAAGCTCATATTTTCAAGCTGTGAGCTGCAACGACACTATTTAAATAAAGTTTTTTCTCATTCTTTTTATTTCAGCAGATGTTGATTTCAGAAAAAAAAAAAAAAGATACATATTCTGAGAATCTTAGAAACATTTCAGAAATCCAGAGCATTTCACAGTCTGTACAGCTTAGTCTATGCCACGCTTAACTTTGGAAGAAACATTATAATGTGTTTGATAAATATTGGCATTGTATAGTCATAATCCAGACCTCTACTACCTTCTTTGCATTTTCCTCAGATGCTTCTGTGAAAAGAAATGTGAATACGGACCAAATGCCGCTTTAGTCACTCCAAATTATAGAATTGTAATTTTGAGGAGCAATATGGTCATCCTCTTGCCCAAAACGGTGAAAGAATTACAGCACTTTTATTGTTCAGTCTTCAGTTAAACAAAGCAAGAGCAAGATTGTTCTTTGGCTTCATCTAGGATTTGAAGGAGAATGTAAGGGCCCAAAGGGTCTTCCATCATGCTACACTGGCAATACAGCAATGATCTTCTCACCCAGCTCAAAGCACTCAAACCTTGTATCACCACTGGCACTGTCCTCCCTACAACAGAAGAGGACACAGGCTGGTTCCTTTGCTGCCAGCAGAATTTGGAGTTGGCTGCAGGGAACCGCTGCTGCTCATCACTGTGTGTTCTGGCAAGTTCTTAGCAGAATATCTATCTACATTCTGTTAACCTTTGCACTTGCAGAACAACACACTGTAGCTTTCAATTCTCTATTTACCCATGCTCCACTGCATCTTGTTGCAGCATCATGTAAAAATGCAGTTTAAAACATTTGGCCAGACAAAACAGACTCCTGGTTTGTGACAACACTTATTTTTCATTGCATGTTGGAACAAAATCAAAACCTTTTAGATGTTTTTACAAAACAATTGTGCTGCAGTGTTTACTTCCCAAGTAGAAGATTAAGTTTTCAGTTCCTCTCTCTCTGATCAGCAGTGATCAGAGAGTGCTGGGACTGGGAATTGTTCCTACTGAGAAATTTGTCAGAACTAGTATGCCTCTGAAATATTCCAGCTTTGACAAAAATACATGTTTTTGTTCGTGTCTGTAAGAATGTGACAGTAGCTCACAGCAGTATTCTGTCTCTAACAATAGCTATAAGCGGCCGATTAGGGACCAGCACAGCAGATAAACAATGCTTCTCCTCACCCTCCCCAGCACTCTCCCAGCCTCCGGCTGTTTTCAGCTGAGGGGATTTCCTGAGTCTGAGGCAGTTTGTGTGCTCAGTTATTGGGAGTCTCTTCCAAGTATTTGTCCAGTCTCCTCTTGAGCCTATGTAAGATTTTTCAGCTCTGCCCCATCAGTAACAGCTCCTTCTGTTGCCATTGCCAGCCATATAAGAAAAGCAAAGTAACAATTTTTAAAGGGTTATTCCCTGGATGGAGTTTCCCAAATATCTACCTCTGTCCTAACACTGCTTTTGTAGAGCTGTGCAAAACTTCCATGAGAGCAGAGCTGAGTCAGTGTTAAGCATTCAGCACTGACTACAGATTTAGGAAGTTTTCGTTTTTGGGTATCCAACCTAATGTGCTTTTAAACTGACCTAATATTGCCACTGAAAAATCAGAACATTTTAAGATTTCTGCAATGCTGAATGCTCAAGGAATGAGTCACGAAGCATTTAGAAATGGTCATGACTTCTAAGCTTAAATTTGTATTTAAAGAAATTTGTCTAGTTTTGGATTCATGAGAAGTTGAAGCTAGGTTAATCTCTAACCTCTATTTAGAAAATGTTGTGTTAGCCAGTATCTTTTTAAATAACAGTGCTGCAAAGATAATGTAATGCTGTCTTCTCCATCAGAACAAACTGAAGAAACTGAGGTCTACCAGGATCTTTGCTGGCAGCATCTAAGCGATGATTTTGTTTGTAGTCGACCTCTGGTTGGAAAGCAGACTACCTACACTGAGTGCTGTTGCTTGTATGGTGAAGCCTGGGGCATGCAGTGCGCCTTGTGTCCTATGAAGGAGTCAGGTAAGGAAACGGACATTTCAATTATTGGAATGAATTCTGAAATACTTCATCAGTTTAATCCCTTGAATTTATACTTAGGCTAATATCATAAGAAAGAATAAAAAACCCCAAACCCTTCAAGAAGTAATGGAAATTGTGCTCACTAGTTAGGGGAAGTCATTACAGTCCAGATTTTTAAAAAGTAGCTACTTTTCTTTTTTGACATTTATGGGACCCATTTCTTTCAGGTGGATCTGTCAGCAATTGGCAATTAGGACCCTGGTGAAAATAAGAGGTCATTTTAAGGGTAGCACAATTCCTTACTGTGACTGACAAATTAAAAACTACCTCTGAAAATACAGACACAGTTCACATGCACACACACGCTAATAACTCAACAAGCTAAATAAATGTTTCCAATTTTTTTGCTGGCATTATGCATACAGATGCATTTTCAGTGTGATGTTCTGCCAGGCTGGATGCAAATAGATATGTTTGCCTGATAAGGATTTGCTGACATGTGGTTTAGAATCACTAAATCAAAGAAAGGGTTGTTATTACATGGTTATATGCTCAATTATTGTGAAATGCATAGATGAGCAGTTTAAGATGAGGGAAATGGAGTACCAGTAAGGACCAAATATTTTGGAGCACAAGCTGACTAACAGTCATATTTTTAGATGATTACATTTTGTTTTAGCATTTAGAAATTAGACATTGTTCCAAGACACGTCAAGTAGAAGCTGTTTCTCGTGGCGACTGCAAAAGCTAAATGGATACAGAGAGAAACGTTGTTATTGACACCTGGACTCTTTTCCATGAGCTGCAGAAAGGAGAAGAGACCAGTTGTATGTCACTGTGCCTGAGATGAAGCTTCAGTACCTTTAGCAGTTCTGGTATGCAGAGTCTGGTACCATACTAACTTGTGTGCCAGCAGTGTAACTTCATCGCCCATATAAACTATTTCAAGGCCTAGTTTGGGTGTAGCTTTCTTACTACAGGGGTGTCTTTCAGGAATACGGCTTTCTGGGTAGGAATAGCATGCTGCACTAGTAAAGCATTTTATTCTGATCATACTGGATTTTTATTTGGGCACATGTAACCATCATGTCGTGGCTATAGCTCTGCGTGTTTCACTTGTAGCAAAAACCCTGGAGTTAAAACTGCATGGAGAAGCTCAGCAAAGTATTAATATGGCTGTGCATGTGTCTTCTTGGGTTTTATGTTTTTATAATTTACTTGCAAGGTCCTTGAACCTGCTCATATATGTCTTTGCTTGTTTGAGTTTGCTTTGGAAGTACAGCAACCAAAAAAAGTCTGATTTTGATGTTGTTGGCTAGCGTAACTGGTTCACCCCTGAAAGAGACTGAAGAATAAAAACAGCATGACAATAGCTGGATTTATAAGATATGGAAATCTCTAAAATATCTTTGTCAGAACAAATCTTACAGGAGGACATTTGCAGACATGGAATTACTACACCTAACAGAATAACAATGGAAATGGAATTAAATAATGAAATGTTAAATATCCTGAGAGAAGTACGAGAAGCTGTTTCTAGTAGAGAGAGTTCAAGTAGGTACTAGACGTAGTTCTGAAGATTTCTAGCTAGTTAAATGTAAATTAGGATAAATCTGAAAAAGAGAAGAGAAGGACTACCAGAATAGTCAAGCTCAGTCTGAAAACATTTAGGCTTGACATTAGATGGGTTTTGATCCATTCAGTATCCACATGATTCTGGAGCAGCAGCTCTGTGACAACAGTGGGGTGCAGATCCCAACTAGCTCTATGAAGGAACTTAAGCAATTTGTTAAAAAAATGGTGTGAAGGATCATGACGTGTAACATGATACTAAATATCACTTGGAGGATCCTCAAAGCTGAAGAGCGTTATGTTGGGCATTAAATTCTTCATCCTCCAGACTTGATCATTTTTATGCAAAGCTTTAATGCACATTGAAAAATATCTCCTTTAAATGAAACTATAAGGCATATTTTGATTCCAGATAATTTAAGTCATTATTACAAATTGGAACACAGAGGGTTAAAAAGAACAAAAACATTGAATTTTCAATATGTCAGAAAAAGCATGTATAAGCTTACATTTCGTAGTATAAGTGGTGTATGCTCATGTGTCCTCTCACGTATGTGCATATGCACACACAGAAACCTGGAAACTTCTGTGTTTTCAGGACCATTAACCAAGAAATATTTGAAGCTGACTGAACTGAATAAATGATTCATTTGACATGTCTTCAGTTTGTAGCACTTAAAGTGATATCATTGGCTCGAAAGAGTGCTTTCACACCTCCAGGCCAGCAGGTCACAGGTTCAAGTCCTGGCTGGGGAACCTGGAATTTCTCCATTTTCAAATACTTGTGTATTGTGTTGGCCAGATTTACTACCGAAGGTGTTTGCTTACTTCCCAATTTGGGGGCATTCTGAAGATTTGTGACACATGTTAAAGAAGGTCTGAGGATGCAAAAAGTGTTATCACTGGAGGAGTTTCACCATGAAATGGGTTAGATTGTAGAAGAAATTGTTCACTGATCTGTGGTTTCTTTTTACCTTGTCTGTACTCTGTCCATGTAAGATAATTAAGATGTTGCAGTTAGAAAGATACAGATATCTTAATCTTGTGTGTGAGGATCTAGATGTTGCATTTAGAAGGAAATACAGTGCTACAGCCGTGAGTGATACATCTTCAAGTCCCTTCTAAAACAAATTAATGTTTTAATAACTTGTGTCCCAGCTTTTTTTGAATGCTCTTTCATATCTCATTACAAGATCTCAATTTCCCGTTTGAATAGTATCCAGCATAAAATGGGTGGGAAGATAAAGGGCTTATATAAGAGTTGATCCATATAAATGAAAAAGAGATCCAGCCATTCATCAGCATGAAAATTGAATTTATATATTGCTTGCATTTCTGAAAACTACTAGTGGGAATTATATGTTCTGGTGCTTAATCAAAAAAATCCCCTTGAAAATAACACTAAATATGCAGAGCCTGAAACAAGAATTAGCACCAATTTAAGTATTGGAACTGAACAGCAACATCTTTCCAACAGTAAGGCCAGTAAGTGTTTTGGTGACACCATCAAAGAACAAACTTAAAATGCTAGTTCAAAATCCTGATCAAAATAGTGCAAACGTCAACTGTAGTGACGTGATTGAGCACATCTTACTTGTACTAACAATTTTGCAGGGTAGGCCTTCTTGTCATTAGAAGAAGGAAGCGAGGACAGATGGATTTCAGTTACATTGGTTCTAACATTGCAATCTTATGATATCATTATATTATAGATAAAGGCTTTCACGGATTGTATCCAATACCTAAAAGTTAGGTACTGAGAAGTACTCCTTCTGGGATTACTGTGTTCTTAGACTTAACTTGCCCAAAGAACTTTTAGTAATTATCTTTAAAAAAATCTCTGGATTTCTTAATAACCTCTTCGGGGTTTTAAGTGCCATTTGCAATCTATAATACTTGACAGATTGAAGAAACTTGGAAACTTGGATGTTTTTTTGTTCTAGATAACGAAAGCAAAGCATCCTTTCTTCATTGCAACCATCCACAAAAATTCCTGTTGGCCAACCTGCCTTCAGAAGTTCTGCTTCCTTGTTCAATCTGCTGTTAGTGTTGTGAGACCCAACAGTCTCCATATGGAGCCCATGCTCTAGTAACTGGCAACAGGACAGACTCCAATGGGTTTAGCAGCTGAGTCAAAGTATCCATGCCAAAAGAGCAATGGGCCAAGACTGAAAAAATATGGAATCTAGAATTAGGCCATACACATCTCATGTTAACCTGAACATGTAACACCTGCGTTAAATACCTTCTGAGTCTCCTGAAGCTCCTGCAACACCCTTAGAGGAATGGATTTTACACAAGGTTTATTGCTTCATGGTACAGTAAATTTGAAGGGAGGAAGATACAAGTGAGAGTTAGCAAATGTTGAGTAAGGTAGTGTGCAAGGGTCCGTGTTTAATTTATGGAGACTGTCTGTTTTTATATTTGTAAAATGATCTTCAGGAACCTGTCTTGGAGTTTGTTTTTGTGATGTAGTACCACCTTTGTTTCAGTAGATCCCATAGGATGCAAAGAAGTGGAACTACTGCCCGTGAACTAAAGATATACCAGTCTGTTAAGGGGGATGATGTCATCTTCCCACCCTATAGGTAGCTGCCAGGAAAAGTTCTGATATGGAAAAAAAGTGGTAGGACTTGGGTTCTGCATTTCTTACAGACATTTGAATAGCTATTTAGTGAGGATGAGGATATACTACTGCATCTATAACTAAGAACTTTGTGGTCTGACTACTAAAGTAATGTAATGGAGACATTCTCGAGCAACTGTAGAGGATACCACTGTTCAGTTTCAGTCTTATACATACATTTCACTCTAAGTTTTAAGGTCTAGTAGTTTGTGGTTGCATGTTTTTATTTAAAATGATTTTTATAAACATTTTATGTTTAGACGATCTGCAGAAATGACAGCAGTACAACTCCAGTCAGTAGATGTTACAAGAGATGATACCTTCCTGGTTTAAAGTATCCGTTGGCCATGGCGGGAGGGTTGGAACTAGATTATCTTTAAGGTCCCTTCCAACGCAAACTATTCTCTGATTCTATGTTTTCTGTAATGAAGAATCACAGAATGAACTGCTGCATATTCATGCTGCACTTAAAAGTTTCTCTTTATCTCCACCCTAGCATTTGCAGAGCCCAGACCAGGAGTACTACTGAGGGTAGGGGGTAATGTGAATTGTCTGGGTTGCTACATAATGTAGGATTTCTCCTGGCCAATTTCACATTTTCTTTATACAGAAACCTGCGTGTGTGTTGGCCGTACCAGTTTTCTCTTCCATCAGAGAAGAGAAATAGGCACCCTGAGGGTAAGATTCCTCTGACCTATTGTAGACATCTACTTAAGGGTGAAATGGAGTCTAGACATAGTTGTGTCTTTCAATGGGCTAAGAAGGAGCACTGGATGATGAACTCAGGTGCAGACCCTTGGAGGTGCCTACATGTGGTGGTTGAACTTTACCCCCTTCTGGCAGAACAGATTGTTTGGGTTGCATTCTTGTTGCATGGAATTTTGTGTATCCTTTGTAAACACTGTGAGTTAGTTCTGGGCTGAGCTTCCATATTATGAGAACATGTTGTTCCCTCTGAGTTCTGGCTAATGTCACTCATGAAGATCTTGAAGTACAGGGAAAACTGATGTGTGTAAATGATGAGTTTCCATCTGTACTCTTTCACGATGGTAAAGATCAGCAGGGAGGCACTGAGCTGATTTCTGGAGACCATTGTTCATCTTTCCATTTAGGATGGCATTGTGCCTGCTTCCTTTCTGGTAAGGATCCTGGACAAATGAATTACCTTTTGGGCACAGAAATAACAGCGATCGGGTCTTGAATATTTAAAGTCTTATACTCAGTTGTGCAGATTTTTGGCTGCTTTCATTTCCGTTGATGATTTTTGATGCTTTTTCTGAGGTCTAGCAGGGATACACAGAATAGCTTTGGAAGGGTTTTTCTCATGGAACCTCACATTCCAAGCACACATTTGAGTCAGCAAGGAGTCAGAAAGCCATTTGCAAAGCCATGGAAGAAACAGCTTGACTCTTACTACAACTTTTAACCATCTCCCACAAGCAATAGGAGAAAAACTTGTTTTAGGAAATTTGAGCAGCTTCAGTTGAAGAACATAAGGTGACTTCCCAAAGGTTTTAAAATAATCAGGTTGGTACCTCCTCCACTTTTAACAAGAATTTTATATCCATTGTGAGCTTTCCTCAGCAATTTCATTTAGAGTTTCTCCATTCAAAGACATGAATATCCATCCTTTCTCATGAAAAAGTCCTGTAAGACTGGTACCTTTCCCTTTTTTTTTTTTTTTTTTTGAGTCCCAAGAGTTGTAGTATATGTACAAATGCTGTCCACTACGAACCTCATCATATTTTATGAAGGATATTGATGAAATTATCTAAATTATCAAACAGCACAGTCTAAATGTAGAGCAGAAATATTTCAGCTGTGGTTCACAGATGATGCAATCTCCTGAGAGAGCAGAAACTCAGCCTATTCAGACTGATGTCCAGAACCTCTGATTGGGAAGGGACATATATTACATGTAATAAATGCTTTCTTGGCTTTGTCTGTCTCTCCGGTGATTTCTTACATAGCAAAACTGTTGCATTTTTAAATAATTTGAAGGAACTGCCACGGTGTTGATAGCCTTGGCTCCTTTTTTGTATGTGTGATGGTGACAGTTCTGAGGAGCTGGAACAGAAATAAAGCTTGCTTTATAGGCAGGAGGGAGGATTGGCTGTGGTGCATTTGTTTCATGGTTTTGTCAGAAAAAAGCTTTTTTAGTGTAATATTTCATTGCAGATGCATGAAATGCAGAATATGTTTTCCAAATAGAGAGTTTAGAATTTTTAGGCCTCCAGGTGAGAATAAGGGCCACACAGGCCTGTGCAGTTCCAACTATGTGCAAATGAGATGCATATTTGCACGGCTGCACTTGTGCTAACAAGCACCTAAAAGTGGTCAATCCTTCCAATTTATGTTTTGTCGTCTCATCAGCCTAGCTTTCACCACCAATTATGGCTAACATCTGTGCCAGTACGCATGTGCATCTAGCTGTAATCCCATAACACACTTGTTTTATGCATACACATCTGCCTTAGAAAATGTCCTTTACATTTTTGGAAGCCTACATCAGCTTCCTTTTATAATAACTGTCCTAAATTATGCAATAAACTATCTCAGTGCTTCATTTGCAAGTTACAAGAAAAACACCGAAACACATGGGGTAACATAGACTAAATCATATTAAAAACAGCCCTTTTTCCTCTATAACTGCAGTTGTATTATTACTGATCACAGCCCAAAGATGCGCTAGCAGAGAAAATGAAACTGTTAGAAAAAGTTATACCATTGACTGTCATTACAGAAGACACTTTATTATTTTACATGAAAGGCTATTTTGAAAGTCAACATTAATTTCTGTGGCAGCTCAAATGTTTTTGTCATTCAGGGGTAGATACAGATTTTTACTTGCTTGCTGTCCCCTTACTGCCTTCTTGATGCACATCTCCTCTTGTCGTCTCCCTAGGGCAGCGTTGGGCTACTCTGTCATTTGTATACTTGCTGCAACTTTCCATGCGCTATTTGGGCTTTTACCCATGAATCCAGTACTCTGTTCATTTAATTCTCTTCCCTGGAAAACTGTGACCAGTGTAGCGCAGTGACCCAAAATGTACTATTTTTATTTTGAGCTGTAGGAACATAGCACAGCAAGGGTAAAAGTTTAAAACAACAAAAATTATATGTACACATCTGTTTTGCCATAACTTGTTCTATCATCCAGAGGGGGAATCTAATGGGTTTGTTTTTACCAGCATCCAAGTCTCTAGCTGACCTTAGTTCAAACACTGGTTCTCATGATTTTTCCAGAATGTTTCCCTCCTAATGCCTTTCATTCTTTGTACTCTCCTCTCTGCCCACCCTTTTCTTTGCTGGAAAAAAAAAAAAAAAAGAGAGAGAGAGAGAGAGAGAGAAATGGAACAAGGTGGCACGTTGTTATTGGTCCTGAATTTCTTCTGCTCATGATTTCTGCTGGTGCTCTCCATGGGTTTATCTACTGAGCACCTAGGAGCTGAACCGATGCATTATAAAAGACAAGAGAGAAAGTTTGCACTACATACACAACTAAAAAGAACATAGTGTATTCAAAGACTATTATAACTTCAAAATCATCACAGTATGTATCAAAACAAGCACATAAATTATAAATAGGTAGTATAGGCATATACATTGTAAAGTGACTTCAGACTAAACGCTTTGTGAGCTTCTGTATGAAAGCTACATGTACGGATAATGTATAATTTATTAAAGGATCAGATTGCATTAACAAATAGTTAATTAAGTATAACAGGCTCCAAGAGGTTAACAGACTATTACAGTTACAACAAAGTTTACAGTATGCAATAAAACAGCTCTTCATCGTTTCGTAGCCACTAATTTACTTATAATGAGACCTAAAAATGTAGACATTCAGAATGTGACTGGCAAAGGACTGGTGTGGCAGGAAACAAGCTTCTTTTGTCAACATTTCTTTATTCTTCTTTAGATAATAAAAAACATTCCATGGGCAAACACACAAGATAAAACGGTCTTGCACAATCTTCAAATTATCCTACTGTCATGTACACGAGATCTCCAGCACTATAGATTTGCAGATGTTCTCGGACTGCTTCCTTCAGGAGGAAAATTTCCACTATTGTTTTTACGAAGAGCAAATCAAGCAGAGAGTAATCTGAAAAGCCGGTTTCCAGGTTCTGTGCAATCCTTTCCGTGAGGTCACGTTCACCTGGAAGAAGTAGCGATCCCTCAGACCCACTTGCCTTGTCCTCTTGCTGTTTGCTGACTGTTTTTGTTTGGTCATTTCTTTCACACAGGCCAGTTGAATTAATATTTTGTAGTAGTGCATCTGTGAGAATGTACTTTTACACTTCTGCACAGCTTTTGACTGTGTGCGTGTCAAAATTCCTGAGTGCTCTAAGTAGCTCAACACAAAACAATGGAAGAGTCAGTCTGAGATGGTAACCTGGCTGTCCCTATATACAGATGTGATTTGGGATCAGATGAGAGGATGTAAAAATACCGGTGTTTCTGGTGCTATTAGACAGCTGCTAGAACTGTTTGTGATCATACGGTGGGAAGCTATGCGTTAAGGGAGGTAGGTAATATGTGTTATAAGTTATTTTCTGATGATGGCTTTGTTTCATTTGAGCGTCTCTGTTTGCAGTGTCCTTTTTCACCAGGAAGAAGGGAGGGTTGTCTAGATAGTGTATAAATATATTCTGGAGGGGCAAAACAGAGGAAATCACTTTGCACTTGGAGCAGAAGGTGGTGAGATGTACAAGGATTTCTAAGTTCTGTGGCAAGTTCATTTTGCAGACTTGGACAGGCACCCGTGACAGTTTTGCAAAATGCAGACAAGCTTTGCCCTTAGAGCACAGGGTCTTGCTCTCAAAAGAGCCAGGTTGTTGGCCACAGAATTCAAACAGACTTTTTGAGCACCTCATTCTTTTTGGTACAAAATGAAACCATCCCAGGTGAAGGAGATACGTACAACCTGTGAAAACAAAAAAACAATGCTGGGCAGCAAGTGGGGCTGTCCTCTGGACTGTCTAGAGGCAGTCTGGATTTATCCGACTATTTGCTGTCTGGGACAGTTCAACACAGCATGAGGTTTCTGGCTCTGTAACCATCTGCAATTCTTGGATTTTGTATCTGCTTAGGGCTTTTTTTCCTCTCTCTCTTTTGGTGGTTTTCTTTCCCGTCCTTGCTCTGCCTGATTCTCAGAACACCAGGCAGTCTTCACAGAATCAGATGCTAAGTAGTCTGTAGCAAGTGTAAAGAAGCACCTGGATTGCTGTATTTTCATAAAGTTTCTATTTTCAGATAAATTGCCTTGTATATTCTTTAGTAAATGGTAATGGATTTAAAAAAAAAATCAAGCTCTGTACACCAACATTTCAGACATGGGCTCTGACACCTCAAGCAAAGAGTTTGGTATGTTTTAACTTGTGTAGTCTAGAGCTATAGGGGAGAGGCAGAAAATCAGAGAGTAACTATTTCATCTGTGCTTTTCCCCTTGCCTTGACGGGTTTGCTGCCAAGGAGACTTTCAACAGCATTAACACTTAAGCCTGCGGTTTGAAGAAACAGTTTGCAGAGGAGCGTGTGCTGTTTTGGAAGGGGTTTTATTCTGTGATTTCTTCAGGTTGGCTGGCTGTGCCAGAAATACGGCCCCACCTGCTCCAGTTTGCTTCCTTTAGGGTGGCTTCTGCCAGCACCCACTATGGTCTGGGGGAGCTTTTATTATACCAGTGAGGGCTGTAACCGCAGCTAGCCTTGGGCAGGGGTGCACTGGCGGTGTGGGATACACGGCATCCCTCTGCTCAAGGCAAGAGCAGACCAGAAGAACATGACCCATAACTTTTGGTACGGTTATTGACTCAAATCTATCCCTGGTGTTATCCCTATTATGACTTAATAGTCTGTATTTGGCTCGTTACATTTTAATGACATCCTTCTTGAAGAGAGACTGCTTTGTGGAAATTGCAGATTTATGGTGTTTCTAGGAAGATAAGTTTATTTCCAGCTAATACGAGCCACAACACACTGGGACTAATGCAATGCAGCCTGTGTTACAAGTGTGATTAGTTTTATATCCTATTTTCTTTCTCCCCTCAGAGGATTATGCCCAGCTGTGCAACATTCCTGTTCCAGGATCTCGACGTCCATATGGACAAGATGCTTTGGTTGACTTCGAGGAGCACTACACTCCAGAAACTAATCCATACTTTGTTGAAGACCGTAAGCAAGTTTCTCTGTTATGTAAAATACTTGAATTGAGGGTTGTAACTTGGATTATTTCCCTGTAGCTGGCTTCATTCTTCTGTTTGCTTCTGAGTAATGTGGCCTATTTATGTTTTAGTTATTCCTATGACATTAGCTTTCGGTCAGGTGTTCTGGTTCAAGAGCCAGTGTTGTATAAGAGTCCAGTTGGGCTCGGAGTACAACGTTAATTTTTAATACAGTGGAATAGTTTGTGCCAAGTGTACTAAATTTATATTTACCAACAGATTTACAGCTGAAGGTCAAAAGGATTGCCAGTTTTCCTTCTCACAAATTAATTTTCCGTTGGAGCATGGGACAGATTTCTTTGGAGTACATTAAGTTGAACCGACAAAAACAAAAAGGGGAAGAAAAAAAAAAGGAAAAAAAACCCTCCCTCCATCTCTGTGCCAGTTTTCCATGATTTTCCAGCAGAATTTATATGGGAGAAATAGAGAGTATGCAAGTTGTTCTCGCTCAGCAGAGAAACTACAGAACAAAGTATGACTGGAGAGTATGCGTGTATATAGTCTACAGGCTGGAAGGGTCTGCCAGTGGTGTGGGAGTCGTGTACAGCATCTCAGGTGTTCTTCAGGAATATCAGGGTTCTTATGGATCCAGCCCAGCTCACTGTTGAGGCTCGAGGGAGAGGAATCCTTGCAAATCTCAGTATCTTCTTCAAAATCAGTCACGCTGTGCACATCCAACTTATTCCATCACAGCTTCAGAGAAGAAAAGTGGGGGTATCAGAAGGAACTGGTAACTTCCAGTGCTTTACACATGTGCCCGACAAGTTACCACTACAATCTTTCCCAAAGGGCTTCTCCTGTACAAGGAGATACTTACAAAGTAAAGGTACGAGATCAAAACAGGAGGAGGATTATGGCACACTACTGGAAGAGTGACAAGCATTTCTTGTGCACATTGCACCTTTATACAAAGCTATACAGGTCATAATAATGAGCTCATTTCTGTTCGGCATCTAAATGACCTTTCAGCTCTACACAGAATTGTAAAATGTCTTATTGCTTTATATCCAGATGATATTAATTAAACAGCCCTGAGTGTTGATATCTAATTAAAATGTCACACGGGTGAAAATTACCAAGCATAATGAAAAGCCCAGATAGATGACTGGGTAACCAATGTGACAGATAATACACTGAGTGGTAAACAAGTTATTTACAAGTAAGTTATAAGCAATGGTGAATAGATACAGTAAAATAATACAGTTTTGAATCCACAGTTGAGTCTTCTGTGCTAAGGAGATAGGAGCTCACATCTCTTGCTCCCATCCTATCACTGAACCAGATACGGTGGCGAGTAAATGCATAAGAAACTCCCAAATACATAGCTGTGTGATTGTTCTCATCAGAGGCATGTTACCCGACAGATACAATTTGATCATGTATTTATCATCAAAGACTTCATGGCCATGATCCTGCTGCAGTCTGTATGAGGAATATGACAATACTTGCCCAACCCATGAGAGGGCCGTGCATGTCAATGTATTTGTCAGCTGCGTGCAATCAATTTCTACAGAACCAAATACGCATTATTAGAATTGCAACATGTACCCCATCCAGCTTTTTTGAAGAAAAACTTTTGTGCAACTAGAACTTGCTCTATGAAATAGATATTTCAGATACGTCTATGTACATGCATATATATATGTACATATACTGTATATGTAAAATAGGTATTGGGGGGACCTTTCCCTTTCTTGGCAGTTTGTTTTTTAAATTAGCAAAGCTCTTTGCTTTAAGGGACCCTCATGAGGGTCCTCTGCAAGCTCTATTAGAGGACTTAAAACATAATGAAAAATGGACAAATTTCTTACTACTCTGTAACCATACATCCTGACAATCTGGTCAACACCCTCAGTACTACTGTAATGAAATGCAATTGTTGACCAGATTATCAGGATGTCAATCATGACAGATTGTCATGGAAAAGATTGTAATATTTCCCACTAAATGTGCACTTGTATACATGCTATGTATTGTACACATTCTTGAGATGTGGCTTAAGTCAGCAAGTGCTTCTTATGTCACATATCTGCTCAGTGTCTCCAGAATTTATTAAGTACATCACTTAAGCCCCACCATGGTAGAGCAAGTCCGGGCTGGATGACAAGTTATGTAGCCAAAGAAGGTGGGGTAGTGGATACAACTGTATGGAAGTTAGAGGATGATACAGAAAGGGCAGAGTAGGAACAGCAAAGAAAGAGGAAAGAGGGACTAAAGAAAGACAAGGTGACAGGGTAGAGGAAATATAAAAAGACAGGAGAGCAAGAAAAGGGAAAGGGAAAAATTTATATTCCTAGGTAGCTTTGCAATTGTAACATATAAATAGGTAAACACATTTTAGATAAGCCAATGATTTGTTTGTGGAATTACTGCATTAGTCATACGTTATGGGGCAGATGGGGAGATGTATCCTACTCAATTCTACTCCGGCTCCAATTTCCCCTCCACTTATATGCTATGTATTCATTATGCTGGTAAACCAACAGACTCTCAAGGGCTCTGCACTCCTTCCTCAAAAGTCTTTTGGATGTGATGGGCTGCCATCTGCAGTCCTGTTACATCACTGCTCAGTGGCTGGGAAGCTAGCTGAAAAACTTGTGCAGAACTAAGAGGAGCAATTCAGTCCTACGGATATTCTCTGAATGTGTAAAAATGTCACATAATTTTTAAATACATATCCCTCTTTATACACAAATCCAGAACTGTCAAATAAGTAATAAAATGGGGAGCCTTTGAATAATCACTACTGAGAATTATGACATGGAACGATCAGTAAATTATAAGTGTTTGTACTGGCACTAATGAGTGAAGTACCAGCCAAAGGGTTATTAACCAAGCCCACAATAGTATAGCAGTATCTAATTTCTTCTTACTTTCCATAAAGCAGTTGAGACTGAATTTTTTAAAATGTATTTCTTGTAGATAAATCAGAGTGTATCTCTTCCCCCATATATAGGCATCTCACTTTTGTAGAATATCATTTTAAAATACTTTTGCCCCAAATAGCACTACTGCTGTTTACCCTTTTTTTACATAAAGGTTGATATGCTTAAAAATTACAATAAAATGTGCTGTTTAGAAAAAAACAGATTCTTTAAAAAAATGCAAAGTGTGCAGTGTAATTTATTTTAAAAAAGAAATCACATTTTTAACACAAAAATGTAGAGTTCACAAAGTTAGACAGTTTTCACCTTGAAACATATCTCAGCTCTTTTCTAGTGTATTTAAAACTTCAGATGGTGCAGATCTGCTAAAGTTGACCTACGTTCTGCAAAGTCACATTTCAGTAAACCTCTGAGAGAATTTCAGGGTCTCGCTATACATTTGGGTATATATATTCAGCAACCCTTGTAACTTACTTGTTTGTAATTCTTTCTTCACTCAGGTTTCCTGAACAGCTTTGAGGAGTTACAAGCAGAGGAATGTGGTATTCTGAATGGATGTGAAAATGGCCGATGTGTAAGAGTCCAGGAAGGCTACACCTGTGACTGCTTTGATGGTTATCACCTGGACATGGCCAAAATGACTTGTGTTGGTGAGGACGATGTGTTTACTTCGTACTCTTCTGCTGGCCTGTCAGTTTAGCCATGTGACTTAAGGAGGGGCTAAAAAAAAAAAGAGGTTACAGATGATGACCTGAATTCTACTGCAGTTGCCAAATTTATATCTGATTTATTGCAAAGGCTAGTAAATATTGTTGCAGAAATAACTATGGTGATGTTCCTCAGTGCATTACAGCCCTGTTCAGCTGAGAACCTAGAAATGAACAGACACACCATTGCACAATGAAGCTTAAAACTTGTATCAATAATGTCACACTGTAACATGAGCAAAGCTTTTTGAAAGGGTTTAGTGAACTGAGAGGATGGATCTGGATCCAGAGTGGAAGAGTAATTTTAGGAGCAGATTTTTAGAGCAGTTGGGCCACCTAAATATTCAGATATCCACTTGGTGGGGCTTGGCCCCCTAATTCTTACTGATTTAATTAGCAAAGAAGCCAGACTATCCTCTCACCTTCAAACCAATGCATCTGCACAACAGCTAACCAGAACATTTAGAGACTATATCAGCAATTAAAATAATGAAATACAGGGAAGGCAAGTGGCAGGGCAAAGACGAAGCAAAACAACCAACATCCCTCAGTGTAGAGCCTCGCATAGACTGCACGTGTGTATTTCAGTTTAAGGTGTCTGTACTAGCCTTGCCTAGCACTACACTTCACAACCCATGGCTGCAGTCTCCTAGCTGTATCATGGAAAGCTACCTGCATGCCTTGTAATCTTTAGGACTCTACAACAAGCTGGTATCCCTAGCTGTGCTGTATGGAGTACAGGTAGTTTGCTGTTTATAAATGTTTAGTTGGCAACACCAAGAAAGCCTAAAATACTTGATTTTTTTCATAAAGATATTATACTAAGAACTGGCAGAACCTCTCTTATAAGCCACTTCTAAGCCGTCAGATAAAAACCTGTAAGTGGTTATTAAATTTTTGTTTCGTAGCTTAAGAGGAGTTTGGACTTGGTTATCTAACAGGTTAGTGCTTTTTAAGACACTATTGATTTGCCACAAAAACTTCGTCTTCCCAATAAAATATTTATCTGTCACAGCTTTGGAACTGCCCTAATTCCACCTGATCTGAACTGAATATATTCAGTGTATTCCTATAGTATGTACTACTCCTGACAATGCTGGAAACAAATGAGTTTTACCTACATGTGTTTTGGTGTTCCCTTTTTGCAGATGTGAATGAGTGCAATGAGCTGAACAACAGGATGTCTCTCTGCAAGAATGCCAAATGCATTAACACAGAAGGTTCGTACAAGTGTTTGTGTCTCCCCGGGTACGTACCTTCAGACAAGCCAAACTACTGCACACCACTGAACTCAGAACTAGACAGTGAACTGGAGTAGAGGAAAATCTCCATATCCTAAGCCCATATACTCTGCACTGTATAAAGAAAAGGAAGAAAAGTATTTAACTTGAGAAGAGAAGGCACCAGAGTAGTGAACATAAGGGGAAAAACACATTAAAATGTGTCAAAGGTGAGACGTGATGGGCTGATTGTATGTCAGCTTCACTGAAGTGACAGACCAAATGGACACATTACTCTGTATGAAAGAAACAATCAAGTATATAGTGTGTTCATAAGAAAAAAAAAATCATTGAAAATAAGCAAAAACAGTGCTGTTATTTTAAACAGAAGAGCTTTGGTTTTCTGTTTTTGTTTTGTTTTGTTTGTTTTGTTTTTGTTTTTTTGTTTTTGTTTTTTTGTTTTGTTTTACTATTGCTTGATTAATTTGGCATTTAAATAGTGATGGAAATATTTTATATTACTACGTCATTTTTTGATTGTTCAGTTCCTTGCCTACTGTTTCTTTTCAGACCTTTTTTCTGATCAGTACAAATTATTTGATACAGATATTCTTAGGATATTTTATAAGAACTGTTACACAGGGTAATGCTCCTCCTACTCTGGAACATTGGTCAGTGACGTTTTTAATTTGCTAGTTGTCTGCCCTGTGGAGCAGGCACCATTTGTTTTCAAATGTTTATATACCTTGGCGAAAAGTCTTTGTATTCATTTTGTATTCTGTATGGTTGTTACTGCACTTAAAGTCTCTAGAACCTTTCTTGCCAAGTTCAAAGCTGCTAGTGGACAACATTGGATTCCTTTTGTACATTAAAACAAAAGATTTTAGCTCACGTCTGTATTGTAATGTGTAAATTGAACACAAGAGAGATCTTGTATGATTACCCTAACATATTAAAGCTGTATATTAAAACTCAATAAAATCACCTTTTTTTAGAAAAAGCTATTTACTAATTGTAGGTTTTTTTTTTTTAAACTTTATTGATATTTATGTTACAAGAATGTAACCCTAGAGTGTTTACAGTACTAGAATTAATTTACATTACAACAGTTATACAGAGTTGTCTGGCTGGTTTTTCCTTCTCATGCTGTTTTAATAAGACCAGAAACTGAATTAGTTGATGCCTAATCTTAGGCTTCCAGGGGGAAGATTTCAAACACAGACCCACAGAAACTGTTTGACTTGGAAGTTGAATTCCATGGAATTTTTCTTCTTGCCTGGTTTAGGCATGTTTCCCACTAAATCTGCGAATCATGCTCTTCAGTATGATGGCCTGGTTTTCAGAAATAGTAAAGAAAAGGGGGCGAATTTCCTTTTCTTAATGAACTGTACCTTCCCATAAACTCCATTTCTCAGTGGAAGGAGAGAAAGAGATTACGAGACTGACAGATGTTTCACTTCGACCTCCTCCAGAATGAGTTTACTTTGGAAATCCTGAAACAGGTCCTTTTGATATTTTCCAAATGAAACATTTTTGTTGTGTCTTTGAGACCTGCCCTGCATTAAGAGGAAAAGCATAAAATGAGACTTTAAAAAATAGGTCAAATTGGGTCCAATTGTCTGAAAATTTTTATTTCTAATTTCACACACACACAAAAAGGAATACTTGTTTTGGTTCTGACTATTTTCCAATATTTAGGTCAGTCAGAACCAAAAATCCTGTAAACTGTATTCTTTGAAGTACTGAGTACTTGGTAGATCTCATTAAGACCTGTGTTCCTGTTAACTGTGGCAGCAAGTGTCCTTCTCAGGGCCCCTCCTCTGTACGTGCTGAAATTTGACGCAAGGACTAGTGAAGATACTGTACATTTAAAGTTCAATTGTATGTTAAAATGCAAGAACATTTTCTGAATACAAATGTCGTGGGAGAAATCTTCAAGGAATAGACTTTTTGCAAGGTACTCTACATGCTTGACTTTTCTGAAATTAAGCAGGAGAGTGATGGAGGGCCAGTCTCTCTTCTCAGTCAGAAGACGTAAGAGGTACAAACACTACAGCTTGTCTATAATTGAAAAACAAAACAAAACAAAAAAACTACTTCTTGCTTCCCTGCTGTGATTGAGAAAAAAGACGGAAGGTCTGGTCTTACTAGGGAATTCCATAACTGCAGGGCTCTTAGTTGTCCTATTTAAGGTTAATTATCCTATGGTTTTAGAAAAAAACTTTCACTGGTGAAGCCACAGGAAAGGGAGCATAATCATCATTCTAACTGAACTTGGACTCTGCAGTTACATCTCCTCCCCACACCAACATTGCACATTCTTTTCCTTCCAGTATGTAGTTCTGAAGACTAAGCAGATCTGCCTCCAAGGTCACCAGAACCTTCCTTTGGTTAAAAGGAGTGTTGTTTTTTTTTCCTCCTCTTTTTTTTTTTTTTTGTTGAAAATCCACATTGCCTCAGGAAGGCAAGAAATGCCTGAATCATATGGAGAACTTACAGAAACTGAAAGCCCTGAATGCACAGTGACAGCAGAAAATTGTACTTCTGAGAACAGAGTTCCTCCTTCATCTGTGGAGAAGCTACCTGCTTCTGAAGATCTGTAGCTTTTCTTCAAACTTTTATAAGCTTCCCATCGTCGCTGTGTTCTGGAATGGTGCTGCAAAGGGCTAGGTACTTTTACATTGGGTTATTTTTTCATAGTTGGAAGTCCTTGCTAAAAGGAGTTCATGAAAGGTGTTGTTATCCTGAATTGAAGGGGAACTCTGTTCTGCGTTCAGCTGTCATGAGCATTCATAGACCAGCCAGGGCTCCCCACTCTCCCTCCTCTGGATGACCTCTTCCTGCTTCAACAATGACACAGCTGCCATGGCTTATGCCCCAAAGCTGCTGTCCCAAAGCTGCCGTGGCAGTCAGCACCACAGCCTGAGGTTTTCCACATCTCAGGACTGTTCCAGTCCTCCCCCAGCTAGCAAATTTGGATGGCAGTGAGTCCCCACTTTTCCTGAGCGTACAGCAGTATGACAGCTGAGGAAATTACAATCAAAATGCAGTACCCTTAGAAGACTTCGCTGGGGGACAAACACTGTGCTGAACGTGTAATTCTGAGCCACAAGACTGACTCCTTGCTGATTTATAACATCTTTTTAAAACAACAAGTTTAGAATACCCTGGGAGTTTGCCATTCTCAGACAATGAACACTCCAACTCACTTTTAGTTATTTCAGACAAAAAAAATAAATAAATAAAAAAGACAAACTCAAGCTGTTCTGTGAGCAACAACACTAAAACAAAGCCTGCTTTCCTACAACCTTTCCCCATAGCTCTCTCCTGAGCAGACCAACTCCAGACCCAGCTCCTTGCACCTCTCCCACTCAGCAGGCGTACGTGGTTGAAATCAGTCTTGGGGTTAAAAGCCACCGGCAGGCTCAGGCAGATGCACACAATGGCTCTGGATCCAAACAAACAAATAGAGCAGCCAACCCAAGCATAAAAACCCAAGCCTAAATGGCCTCTTGGCATATCAGTTTCAGTCACTGGCAATCCATGGAAGAGGTTCTGGTGTGATCCTGCCATCGTCCATCTCCCCTGCCCGAATCAAGGGGCAACAGTTGACCCAAACCCAGCCTGAAGCTTGAAAACAATCTGGTTCAGCAGCCCTGTCCTCATCACAGCCACACTGGTCTGTTAGACATTTTATAAGCAAACAATGTACTTTGTGCATGCTTCTGTCTCCCTTTTGCCTCTTCTTACCTTTGATATGCCTTAAGGCACAAAGAGGGAACCAAAAGCAGCCTAAATTCTATTTAGATCCCAGTGCTCAGTATTTCAGGTTGACTGGCTCCAGGCTTTCAGAAATGCCATAAAGGAAACACAATTGAGGGAATTAAGTGAAATTCAGCCCATCTGAACTCAGGCCCTGGAGCCCACCTACTTCGCCCCAGTGTAGCAGGGCTGGTTCTGTCACTTCACCTGAAAAGCTGCAGGGCTCAGAATACAATTTCAATTCATAGTTAAACAAACATTTTCTTAACATCATTAAGATGAGGGATTGGACACCACGGATATAGCCATTTACTTGCTACAAGACCTGTGGTTTAGGTGAGAACCCTAAAAATACAGAAACCACCAAATACAATCCCGTGATTCAAGTTTCTGAGTGCGGCAGAGTCTGGAACCGATTACAGTTTATACCAAATGGCACCAATACTTTTTACATCCATATGGACCCTTTCAAATATATACATATTAGTCTTTTTTTCAGCCAGCCGTACCCTTGCTACAAAAGCGGTGTTACGGGATTGCTGACGTGGTAGAACTGAATCCTGCTGGTTCCATTATAATGGGAGTGTGCTAAGGAGAACAAAGCTACCCCAGCACCGAAGTGACACATGCATTTGGGTTAGAAAGACATTTGATATCAATAGATACTTTCATGTCAGGATGCTATTCAGTGAAAAATTAGCCAACATTAAAACTGTATTCAAAGGGAGCACTAACATTCCTCGGGAAAAGCACTGTCACAGCAGGACAGACCGTTTGAATCCAAGAGACAAAATTGGCAGTCATGAAAATATTCAGCTGGTCAGCAGCAACTGACATAAATAAATTCCTGCCTAAGACAAGTCCTAAAACACTAAGGGCTCCAACACGGTTGTCATGAGCTATTAGCTCACAGTGATCCAGTTTCAGGGCCCTCGCTGCCCCCTGAGTGATGTCCACATGGCAGCAGAGGGCCTCCTGGCTCTGGCACGCTCGGAAGGCAAGGTGGCAGGCCCCATTACAGCATGCCATGGGACAGACCTGGCCAGCAGCTGAACCACAGCACATTCCTTCAAAGTACACAGTGAACTTAAAAACCCCGCTGCTGCCTCTAGAAGAGACTGCAGCATTGTTCTTTAATAACGCCACCCACTTTGAAGAGTGGTTTATTCTTGCTGGGGACTCTAACACCAAGCAGGCCAAGGGAGCTATTAAGGAGCCATTCAAGCGAAGAAAAGAGGTGAATTGCTGCATGTCACAGAGGTGACTGCTCACGTCTGAACTCATTATGTGGTATTTAGGTAGCTTTTTCTATCGGAAGGTCTGACATTTACCTAGGAAAGCTAAGTGACATGTCCAAAAGAGAAGCAGAAAATGTAAGGGTGAGCAAATGAGGAAAACCAGCTGTTTGCTGATGATGATTCCTATCGAGGGAGGATGTCAGCTTGTGAGAGGGCAACAGCAGTCTTCTGGGAAATGCCAAGGGCTGAGCTACAGCCACTGCATTGGCCTGTAGGGATGGCCTCACAGCAGGAGACCCAGAAAACCTGGAGCCTCCTGGGCCAACCACCTCCATGGCTGGCAAAGGCCATTCTTGTGCTCTTCTGCTCTTCTCCCACTCGAGCTGCAGGGCTGGGAAGACACCTCTGCACCTCAGCAGCTGCGCAACCTCACCAGAGTTTGAAGTTTGCCCTGCCCAAGCAGGAGACTGCAGGAGCTGCAGAGGTCTCTTCTGAACTACAGCTTTCCATGACAAGAGGCTGTGACCTGAGGCGTAAGTCAGGGAGCTTGACAGAGGGGACATGACCCCCACTTCCCCTTCCCCTTCCTCTTCCATACTTGAGCAAGTGCCAGGAGTGTGCCTTTCGCTTTGGAGAAAACAAACCCGAGTCTTCTTGCCTTCAACCAGCATGTTCCTGAGGAGTTAAGCGCCAGCCAAAGGTAGAAGAAAAGTTCTGCAGTGGCGTTTTTGTCCTGACAAAAGACAGGCAGGAGGGAGGAAATGGGGAGATTTTTATTTCTTTCTATGCTGACTTTCCCTTCCCCTCAGGTCATGCTTCTCCACACGCTGCTTTCCATTAGCTCTAAACCAAGGGGGATGGAGAGGATACTGCTAGCCAGCATGGAAAATTTCTACGTGACAATTTCAGCATCACCTCCAATCCCTATCTAGTCATGCTGCCAGCATCCATTCTGGGCTGGATTTTCCAAAGCACTCCGTACTGATTTAGTTTTCCTCCCACCAAAACCTGTGGCACCTCCATGGATTCCAGTGGCAGCAGAGCAAAGCCTGTGCCAAACTCTTTTGAAAAATCCCACCATGTGTGTTTGATGAGGAATGTCTCTGGCAGGAAAGTTTCGAGTACGGCTAAGCAGGTTTTTTATTTCCTTCACGTTAAAAGCTTCATTTCTGCCACTTCTCATCCAGGAGGTAAATGCCCTGAAGGGTGCATGGGACCTGTTCTGAGGTCCCCAGCAGACGGTAGTCTGTTTCCCACTACAAGTTAATTTAACTTTGGTCCCTGTCACTTTGCAAGTGGGCACCATTCTCCAGATCTACACATGCCCACCCCTGCTGCAGGCAGCCATTCAGCTTGGCTCCAGCCACCAAGGCATTTCCCCTTTTCTGTCCCATTTGCTATCCTTTTCCAGGATCAGTCCTCTCTGCAGTCCTGCTTCTGCTTTTTTCCCTCTGGCATTCTCTGTCATTTGCTTGTGACCAAACCTCAGCCTCCCATGCACGGATTCCTCCCTGCTCATTGGTCTTGGCCTCCACAAAGTCGCTTTCAGTCTCTAAGTACTGGTGTGGCATGTGGTGAAACTGATAGCTGCTATCCGGTACTTAGAAAAACCTTCCGCCAAAGTAAATCCATCACATCCGTCACAAGTATCGCATGATCTCACAGCATCCTCTTACCTCACAGAAACCCAAGACACCACCACCAAGTCAACTTTGTATTTGCCCCAGAACTACCCAGAGGGATGCAATATGCACGTTTTCCTTCTTTTACCACGACCACTGAACTTCAGGCATGCTTTTAGCAATGCATGTATTCTTCTCTGACCTACAGCACCAACAAACTGAGCTGAATAGCAAACATGGAATAAGGAAGTTTCAAAAATAAAACAAGAAAGGAACGGGAAATCCTTTGATTTGCACAACAGTGAGCTGAATGAACATGGAATTTTCATTCACGTTCACTCATGCCTAGATGTCATTTTTCCAAACAGTAGAGACATGTAGAGAAAAAAAAAAAAAAAAAAAAAAAAAAAAAAAAAAAAAAAGAGAGAGAGAGAAATATTATTTTTAAATTCCCTTAAGCTGAAAAGAAAAAAAAGTTACTACATTAACTATATTACTCATTGCAGTGCTAGCTTATGTCAGTACACTGAATATAAAACAAAGCAGATTGATGAGGAGCTTTTAAAGGTTTCAGTATTGAAGGAAACAATACATAGTACATCCAGACATATATATTAATTTAACATCTGGTAATAGTTCTGGTATTGGGTTATTCCACCAGAAGGCAGCAATAACTGTTTTCAGCCAAGCTGGCCCTTACTTCATCCCATAAAACTTGGTTTATGTTTGAGTGTTAGCTAAAAACATTACATCTACCACATACTAGACTAAAACAAAACATTTGCAAACATGCACCACGAGGAAGATAGGCTAAACTCTAACACTGTATGTATTTTCCCTATTTAAATACCTAACCCAAAACTGCTTCAAGA
This sequence comes from Anas acuta, assembly GCF_963932015.1. Taxonomy (NCBI): domain Eukaryota; kingdom Metazoa; phylum Chordata; class Aves; order Anseriformes; family Anatidae; genus Anas; species Anas acuta. Next base: position 32,496,568 of record NC_088981.1, read on the forward strand.
TACCCGATAGCATACAGGGCTCAAGCATGAGGACCTTGAGGTAGGGCTGCTTGCACAGGGGCTCACCAGCCTCCAGAGCAGACCAAACAAAAGGCTGCAGCAGCTCTCTCTCACTAATCTCTTCTACTTTTAATTTTTCTGTTTCAGTTCTTTGTCATTTCCACTGCCATCCCTACTCTTTATTCTTCTGTATAACTGTAATCGACAGTATCTGTTACTCTATTAACATTTTCCCAACTAATTTCAGTGCAGCTCCACTGACTTCAGGGGACTCACGCAGGGAGTAACTGTGCTCACAATATAGAAAGAAAAACACATGTTTCAAACACTTCAAATTTTCAAAAACTAAAACAATTCAAATCTGTGAGGAATAAATTGTTTAAAACTTTTTGAAAGAGCAGTATTGGAACAATTCGCTAACATAAATTCCTTCTGTGTTTCAAAACAAGTAGTATCTCACTGAAACCTTCCAGTTCCCTGGTTGGCAATACGAAACGTGAATTAAGACATACCTGTAATTAAAGGACAAATAGTAAGAGTCAGAACAAAATTTTTAAACTCTGAGTTTTGGTGTTTAAGTTATCTTTACATAAAGCATTTTAATGTAGTACCATAAATGGGATAAAGTGTCAGCAGCTTGTAAAAATGACTAATTTTATAGTAATAAAATAGATATTAATAAAAGTTCACAGAATTCTCCTATTGCAAAACTAGCAAAAGATCTGAATACAGCACCAGCTGTTCAACAACTGGGTAGAAATATGGGGAACTAAGATAAGAACCTGGAGATACGTGAGGAGAGACTAAACCCTTATGATTCATTTGGGCTGAAAAACTGCAGAAAAGAGGAGAGCTACGAGGAAGCTTTGGCATTCACAGGTTTTAAGAGCAAAGGTACTTCTGCCTTTGTCACTAGAGGTCAGCACAGCATCTGAAGTGCCACATTGCTCACGTTTGGGGAATGATGATAAAATCTGCAGCTCTGAGAGGGAAACTGTGTCTCAAGAAGGAGCTCCAGGAAGACACCGTCTGTGTGTCCGCACTGGGAGTTCGGAGCCAACTGCGAACGTGAAGCCTCAGACGCAGAACACAGCTGATGGCAGCAACTGAAGAGCCTGGACTCAAAACCAGAATAAAAGCATGTGAGAAGTTTAAAGGTTCCAGCAGAGCAATTAGTGTCTAACCATAGCTATTTTTAAAACATCCATTAGCCTAAGGTAAAAGCTGTCACCTAAGAAGCCCAGCTGACTGGCGGTCTGAGGACTCCTCCTGATGGATGAGAAATAAACTATTTAATCTCCCTGCACAACAAAATTCCTACCCCAGCCTGTCAGCAGCTGGTCTAGCTCATGTAAAGCTAGCTCATACAGGCAGGTCAAGCTGATAGACAAAGCATTAACTGCACTGGAGCAATTCCTAGGAATGCAGAGGGGGGAAAAAATAACACAGGCAGACACTGATCTGCCCAACACAACACAGCAGTTATCCACCACAAAATCCTTGCCCCTTTGAAGTCACTGGAGAAGTCTTACAGGCAGGGAGTGTGACTGCGCACTGCTGTTCCTGTCCTCGGGGTCTCAAGGGTCCCACTGCTGCCAGCCAGGAGGTGACACGCCACCACAGCACCTGACAGGAACCACGAAGGAACAGCTCTTCCTCTTCCTTTTAGCATGACTAGATGATGGGGACCGCACCAGTCAGCTGCTCTCAAGACAGGTGCAGGCAACAGAGATTTGGCACTGAAGAGATGTCACCTTGGGGCTTGACAAACCCCCTCCGAGAGCCTGTGCCAAGAAGAGGTCCCTGTCCCGGTGTGATTTATGGTGTTTGACTTACTGCTCCAGCAGACAAGCACGTTTGCCAATAAGGCCCAGACTCCAGCAGAGAGGTGTTGCTGTAGCTATGCCTCAAAAAGCCATTTAGGACTGCCCTACCTCAAATGGCATCAAAGGAGGGTTGTACTGCAATGTCTTTCATAGGCTGGCACAATGGTGCTCAGCACAGCTGAACCTACTTATTTCCTCTGCCTGGCACCAATAGGAAGGCAAACACCTTGAAATCTAGATAAGTTTGGTCAGCAAATGGAAACCCTTTGAATAGTGGCAAAGGAAGCAAGAGGAAAATAAACTGACACAAATGGTAAGGAGCTCATCTTGCTCAATGAATTAAAGCCAGAGGAAACTAATGCACATGAAAACCTAACTCTGCCAGCCTAAGAGCAAAGCAGGTAATTCTTAGCCATTGAATAACACTTTTCTTTCTCAATCTACACCTGGCTACAAGGGGGAAGCACAATGGTGTGACCCAGCTGCTGGCTGCCAGGAAAAGGTAACAGAATGCTGTGGGGAAGTCTTTTTGCCACAGATCCATCACCTGCAAAATGCATTCTTGCTCTTTTATTAGTACATTATTCACAAAGGTGGAAGCAATTTGTCACTGCTGCACGTTTTCTCAATTTTTCCTTGGAAATTTCAATTTTAAATTGCACACATTCAAATAAATACAAAGGTAGAAAAGCGGGCTTTTGAGATCCAACAGGCTGTAGTCCAGGACTGTAATGCTTGAGGTCTTCTATCCATCCTTAATGCCTTTGAGTCAGAGTGCACAGGAGTCAGAACTGGGCACCTTGTTGTGCCAGGTACTGTGAAAAAGGCTTTCTGTCAGTTGATGTATAAACTAAGAGAATAAGACGGATATGGATGGGAGAAGTATACAAGCAAATGATGAGATAACACCAATAATGCTGAGGGCAGCTGCCCACCCTGTATCAACAAGGGATGTGGTCAGGAAGGGGGGCTTCTGACATGTCATCCTGAGCACCCACCTGCAAAGATACGCAGCACAGGCTTTCAGAAGAATTTGTTGGAGGTAATTTTTGGCAGTGCAGGACCTGATGAACTTTTTTGCAGCCCCTTTTACCTCCATGTAACAACCACCACCTCCTGCCCTGCTGCAGCACTGCTGACATTTCCAGAGGGTGGTGGGATAAAGGAGTTTTGCACAATAGGATTGCAGTGCTGCAGTTGTTTGGAGTAGCTTTGCGCAAGTGAGAGAGGAAGCATGAGGGTGCTTGCAGGAAAATTTTACAGGTGGGAACATGAAATGAAATTGTGAGCAGGCTGGAAGCAAAGATCAACTCTGCTAGAGTAAATTAAGCATACATTAAGCAGGACAGAGGTAGAATGCAAAGAACCTTGAATACAAAGATGTGACTGAAAAGGGAACAGGAGACAAAGAAAAGAAAGGAAAATGATGAAAAGTAGAAACAACCAACAGAATAAGCTTTCCAGATAAACATATTACTTCCTGTGAGGCCTTTGGCAAGCTACTCTATTTCCTCATCAATAACATGGAGATAATGTTTCTTCTGTCACCATCTCCATGAAAGCTTTAAAGTCCTGGTTATTTGAACAGAAATCTCTCACAGGGAAGAGATGGGATGTTCATAAGGTTTAGGTCTTGATAACTTCAATATTTCCTAAATAAAGCTTTAACTTTAATCTTTGCTATTATACTGCCATCTTGTTTTTTGTTCAAGACACTGAGAAAAAAGGATACATGTTTTGGAAAGCAAGGAGGTAAAAAATAAATTAGTCTTCTCCTCGTGTTCTCCCCTCATAACCATACGACCCTTCTAAAACACACACACACACAGCTTATGGCACAACGGATTACAGACAGCAGCTGTGCTAACCTCGTGAGGCCACAAACACAGGGCAGACGGCGAGCACCTTATCTTCTACGTGTATGTCAACTCACAGCTTGAGTCTGACCTGCAGCTTTCCCCAACTTCTTTTTTAAGATCACAATGAACTGTTCTTCAGCCTGCCCCACAGCTGGAAGCAGCAGGACTGTCAGGATATTTTTACGTTTTGATGGCTTGCTTGAATGGTGGAGGGGAGGAAAACAATACACTTTCTATAGACTGAACACAAGCTATAATTAGAAAGGCCTTTAAACACACAGATCCTCAGCTGCTATAAACTGTCACAGATCCATGAAAACCAATTGGCCAGATTCCCCAGACAGTTCAAATCAGCGTTGCTCCACTGAAGTTGATGAAGCCGCACCAATTTGTACAAGACAGGGATCTGGCCCACAGCCTGCACTGCGGTCCAGAAAGACCATCTGTGTTTAACAGGATCAGAAATCAAAAGAAAGGTCTGGGACCTTATAATTTACTCAATATTTCTAAGACAAGACAACTCCGTGGTGTTAAATCAGGTAGACTAAACATGGGCTGTAAAAGACAAAAACCTGTTTCTTTCTTGCTATAGCCTGACCAGGGAAAGTTAAGTAATTTTTTGCAGCATAGTCCATTAGGTGATGAAACATGCAGACAAAAAGATGACAACTGAGGACAGAAGAGGGACAGAAGCAATACTATAAAGAATTCAAGCTATTTTCTGAATTACAGACATGGCAAACTAGATTGTGCTGCCATGCTCTCTCTGGGCTGGGCTTTATGTCAAACCTATTCCCACTGATGTCAGTGGAAAGAGTGGTGTAACACAATGCTGCTCAGCAGCACAAGGAAGTGGCAGCAGAAAAGCAGAGGAGAAGGTTCAGATATTTCAGCTTTTTGTTTTGGAAACTGTTCTGATAAGCTCCCATACTCAATTTCATGGGAATTTGGATGCCATTGTTACCATTCTGGTTGTGAAAAGCCAGGTGGGGAGCTAAACTGACAGTAATCAGCACTAGACTGGAAACTATTGAAGCATCTTATGACTCACTGGCAGAAATAAAAATGATCTACGCAAAGCCCCTTTGAGGTGTCCTGCAAAAAAACAGTGGTTTTGTCATTCTGCCATAGGCTCTCTCACTATTTTTACCTTCTGCAATGAAGAATTTATGTCAGGAACAAGCTGACTCTGCACCCAGGAACTCACTGAAAATAAAAGTTTGCTTACATCCTTAACACATGCATGTCTTTTCAGTGCATAGAGTGTACATGAGCTGTGAAGACAAGAGGCTTTGAGTTCAGGGGACCAAAAACCCCGCAGTGTATTGAGGTATGGACACCACAGTGTTGTTCCTCACTTGCTCTTGCAGACACTGTTGTCCTACAGTCTGGTGTCCTACTAGTCTTAAAAAAGACTAGTAAAATTGCATATTTCAGAGACGTTTTAATTTGACCTTACAAGCATTTGCCTTCAGCAACTCTTTCTCACCCAGGTTTTAGCTGTCTTGTGACTCCATCAATTACCTGACACCCAAAGGAAACTCTAAAGCGGAAACTCTGAAGGCCTCTCAAGGCAGGCTCTCACCTCAGGACTGCAAAGTGGGAGTGAGAAAATTTGGCCACAGAGGAGAGAACTGCTCCCACCTTTCATTCTGTTTTTAATGCTTTCGAGATGTTTGGACCGACATGGAGAAAAGGTCCATGTGCTTGAAAGAAAGGCCCCCCCCCAAAAAACTGGAGCAAGCAGGATCCTGCAGCTGGGCGCTGGGCTGACACAGAGGAGGCAGCTATTCTAGACGGAGGCTCTCCAGGGCTCTGGCAGCGCCTGGCACTGGTGGCACTGAGGTGCACAGTGGACACGTGATGCAAATTCACGTCTGTAACCACTAGCAACTCACTGAGCAGATTTAAGATTTAAACTACATTTGAATAAAGGTATGCATGAGTGAAATAATGCTAAGCGGCTTTGCGTTTCAGTGCTGTCATACTGGGGAGATCAACGTTTCAGAAGCAGGGTTAGTTAGGCCTCTGGCACAGCAGTTACGTAATAAACTCGGTCAATTTTGCGCATTGCTAGTTCTTCAGCCTTGGTCTGAGGTCTGAAAGAGGCAGAAAGACTGCAGCTTGCCTGCAGTCACCTCCACGACAAACCCTTCTCTGCTAAAACTACTTCTGTGCTTATGTTAAAGTCAGTATTTGATGCACTGTGGGCTATGAAGAGTTATATTCATCTTTGTCAGCTTTGTAGTACAAGATCTGCAAAGAAGGACATCTTCCTAAGACTTTAATCCTGTATGCTAATAACTAATATTAACACAAGCTAAAAACACCATAAATATTTTAACTTTCAGGCCCTTCTATAAATTAAATTGCTGTTTTTGAGAGGGTGATATTCTGTTTTACTTACAGAATCCCATCTTCATTTAACTTTATATAAAAGTACTTTCAAGGGAAACATTGACTTAAGTCAACATTAATTTTCAAGAAATCAACAAAAATGTTTATTCATCCACTACTTGTTTCTTCTTTTTATATAAATAATGGCATTCTTGTCATGAGAAACAGGATCTCTAGGAAGTTCTCAACACGGCAGGCACTTTTCTGAAGATGCTCTTGATTTTTATCTGAACTGCGTTGGTGTCATTCTGTTTACCTAAAAGTACCCACAGATTTGCAAATTCATTCATAAAGCACCATACCAGTAATGATTATTACCTACCTATTATATATGAAGAAGGCTTAATATTTCCCAGGTTCCTCAAATGCCCACAGGTCTTTAACTCCCATCACTTTCAGCAAGACTTGTGTGTGTGTATTTCACACACAAACCTTACACAGAAAAAAAAAAAAAAAACTCTTACACAGAGCAACGTCTCTCTTTTAAGTCTCTACCTTTCTATTAGGGTAATCACCAATTCCAAAACATGCATCATGATCTTAACTATCTTCAGGAAGCATGCTGCTGTGCTAACATGAAATCACCACTGTAAAGACCAGCAGAAAGCTTTTCTTACAGCAAATTCCCTAGTTTATATAAATTGAAGGGAATGTGTGTACCTCAGATAGCAGAAAAAGTGGCAATGGGGGAAACAGATAAAGAGACAGGTAAGTATAGTTTTGTATAATCGTCTGAATTGAGCATAACGTGAAAATGTTTTTTTGTTTGATTTTTTTGTTTGTTTGCTTGTTTTTGTTTTTGTTTTAAGCTTGACAGAGTCTTGGAAACAGTACATATATTTAAAACCATTAAACTGAAAATAATTAACATTGAAAACTTGCTGATCAGAGAACTGATCCAAAGCCCTAAAAATCATTCCTTGTCTCAAATTAATTCAGAAAGTGTATCTGAGGATTCTAACACAGTTAATACGAGAGATGTAGTTGCATAGCTTTCCTCACTGAATATACGCACAACTTCCCAACCCGTAAACACCTTCAGTTTGCTCAAACACTCCCCATCTCCTAGCCTTTGGCTTGAGGCTACCAGGTAAATTTCTCTGAGGAAGAAATTACTCGGATGAGAATTACTCGGGTTTGCAGACTTTAAGCACCAGTCTTAAGCATGCAAAATTTACACCTCCTATCGTACCACATCCTGCCATCCTAAAACACATCAGCCACCTTCCTAAGTCAAGGAAGATCTTTGTTCTAACTCTCCAGTCTCACACAATTTCAAACATTTGATCAAAATTAAATGCTTAAGGGAAACAATTAATCAATAAAATAGGGTCAAAAGGCCTCATGTTACAGTGTGTCCACGTTTTTTTAGAGTGCAAAAGACGAGGACATCCAAGCATGTTTTTGGAACAAGTGTTTTCCTCAACGAAGAGAACTGTGCCTGCAGAGCAATCTTCATCAAATTCTTCTTATTATACTGGGGGGAGGGTGGGCAAAAAAAAAAAAAAAAAATAGGATCTTTCCTTTGTTTAAGTGCATTTCCTGCCTTCCTTACTGCTATAGACTGTGTTGTGGCAGGCCTATTTATAGTCCAAAGAAAGGAAAAAGCACCACTGGAGGCAGGAAAACTAAGTTGGGAAAGAATAGAAGGAAGTGTGGCTGCCATTTAGCCAAACAATCTAGAACTAATTGAGCTCAAAAGAGCCCCAGCCTCAGTGAAGCTGCTGGGAATGAACAGAGCACAGCCCTGCTCCTCGCCAGGACCCTGCCAAGGCTGAGTGTCAGCGTGGTGCGTGGGACAAACAACCTCAGCATCTGTGGCAAAAGAAGAGCTGCTTGAAAAAGGAGCGTGCTGAAGGCTAGACACCTGTCAAATTCAGGTAAGTGTCTCCTGTTGGCATTTCTGCTCACTGTGTTGGATGTGGCCAGACTAGCAAATGAAAACAGAGTGAGTCCAGGCAAAGGAACTGGATCTGATTTTTAGATAAAGGTTTGGCAGGATGTCTAACTTTTAGATAAAGAACTCGGAATTCAATTACAGATTCCTCAGACCTTTCCTTAAGCCAAAGAGGCCTTTGCCATATACTCACAAGATAATTTTGATATTTTAATCACCTGTGTCTTCCTCATTTTATAATCTGCAATTAAGTGCTAGAGAATCTTGGTGGAAATGGTATGCCCCAAAGAAAAGTCATGAAGTCAATTCCGCATTAGGTCTAATATATAAATTTAGAGACAGGGAGAGGGAGGGAGAAGTATATGTAATGTATATTTACACAAGATATGTTAATTTAGATTATATAAACATAAGAAATGAATACAATTGATAATTAAAATGTGAAAATTTATTCTCATACCCATAAGGTATATTGAAGATAGGAACTTTGCCAAAATTAGGGCACCTGAAAGTTTCTATAGTCTTAGATTTTATTATGGCAGGTAACTACATGTGTGAATGCATAAAAATATGCTATATATACATATAAATATCTATTATTCATTATGGTTTTGTTTTGCAGTACCATGTAGTTACAACTCTGAGTTCTAATTTAAACTGACAGCAAAATGGGAGTGGAATTTTTAATCTGCTTATCTTCAGATACTACACACACTATTATGACTTCATATATTAAAAAAAAAAAATCAATTTTAAGACTGCAGAGCACATCAATGAATCACAATTGAATTAGCATCACCTGGACAGTCTTTTAATAGGGCAAGAGGAAAAGTTATTTTAAGATTGTTTGTTTTTTCCAATTTCAAATGAGTCCTTTGCTCTTCTAACAAAGGAAATGTTGTGAGTTCAAAGCAGGAGGGTAGATGCTGCAGAACACTAGATTTGGGATTTCATGAAGTGATTTTCATCTTCTTTGAACTAGTTATGAGAATAACCTGTGCTAACACATTACCCCTATACTCATGCTATTCAGATTATTCATTTGTTATTGAGACGTTGCTTAGGATTAGTGACTCATTGTAAAAAGCTGCTGGTGAGTTAAAGGAAGTGTGGTGTGTTGTTATTCTACTGTATCCCTGTAGGATGCTATTATGTTTAGAGTCTGTTATTGTGAAGATAGCAAGGCAGGATGTCATCCATGTAGGTGAAAAGCTGCGATAGGGCAATTGTAAACAGCAGCAGTCAGCTGAAAATTGGATCCAGGGAGGTGCCAAGCAGCAATTCCAGTGAAACAGATGTTAGATAATGCTCATAGAAAGGATCAGGCTTTTCTTTATCTGACTTCAAAGTACTCGATTATTTACAGTAATTCTTATTTCCAAGAGGTTATAAGCCTGGTCTTGAGAAGAATGAAACATCTGTAATGGGAGTAAAAAGAGCCTCTGCAGATATTTACAAGAGAAAGCTCTTTCGACTACAATTTGAGCTACTAGCGTGGCATGCTCTCATTCAGGTAATGTTCCTTGATTTCAATTTCCATTAGAGATTTGCCCACAAAAAGACAAAGCAGAAACTAAAAACATCTATAATCTAAATTTTAAGGTACTTTAATTAAAATAAAAACTACAAGATTAAGCTGTGAAACCACTTTTATAGCAGTCAAGTGTGATTATTCTGTGGACACCCTGTGTTTCTCAGCTTTCCAGGAAAGCTCAGATTGACTTAAAGAAAAATCATAGGACTTAAAAAATAATGCACTTTGAGTAGCAGATAAACCATGACATACATCATTTGGGTTTAGCAGGATTTGTTACGCCTCATGCAGTTGTTCCAGTGTAAGTATCTTAATTTCTTCCTAAACCCCTATTCCACCACACCAGATGCTCTTACAAGGAAGCTCTGTGCTCCAAGTCATAGGGAAGTCCACTAACATTACAGGGAAAAAACAGCAGATGTAGAAGTACTGGTGTGTCTGTCTGGGGGCAGTGGAAGCAAGATTTTTTGAAGACACATGTACAGTCTAGAGTACAGTCGCACTCAACAAGCAGAAACAGGGGAGAGGGAACATAAAAAGAAACTCATTACATGCATTAAGACATATTAGGAAATCAAAATTAAATACTGGACAGCATCAAGATAGCTCTACAAAGAGAAGCAGCTGCACAGCAGAAATGTCACTGCTCAAAAATAATTTCACTGATAATCCCTGGAAAAACAGTTTATGACTATGTGCTGAATAACATCCTGACTCGTGCAAATGTTTATACAGGTGCTTAAATTTAAGCATATGAGTAGACCCATTGATTTCAAGCAAAACTATTTCAACAGGATGATAAAATTTAAAGTCAGGCAGAGTCATTAGATCATCCAGTCTAACTTCAAACACGGCACACTAATTTTACCATTCCTCTTGTACCAAACCCAAAAACTTGCCTGCTTACAACAGAACATATGGATATAGTACGCTCAAGATAAAAGTTGAAGGAGCAGACCATGCAAATGGAGACTCACTACGGTGAGAATTGTTCAAGTTGATGCAAATCCCTTAGCTCAAATGAGAGTTAAAGGGTGCACAGGCTTTGTACCAGCTTACTGCACAAGGGTGAAGGTCAATGTGTGTATGGAAGACAGTTTCTCCCTGAAGGGATATATTCTGTGCCCCATCAGGAAAAGCTATTAACTTCACTTTGGTTGCTTTCCTACTCTCTTAGCGGACTTAAGAAGTATTGTTGCATAAGCAACAGGATGAATGAAAAAGCTGTTTCACCAGTCAATCTTCATGCCAAACTGCAGCTATCTTTTTGTCTTATGTTCTTCCATTTGCCACACAGCCATGTGCAAATAGTGCTACAAGATAAAGGGGTCACTGTTCAAAAGCAGATGAGATGTAGCAGCAGTAACCAAATGGAGACATTCTGCAAAAATTAAATTATCAAATCTCTTATTATCAGAAACTTAAATACACATACACAATGTAAAAAGACTTATTTGAACCAAAGACAAGAAAAAGAGAGAAACTTGACCTGGGACTTCCTTTACAAGGATCATCGAGAGTGGATTTATATTCCATGAACACACAACAGCATAGCAAAGTTGTGGGAGGACACAACATCCAGTCACAACCAAAAGCAATGCAAGGGGAAACAAGATAGACTGCCATGCATATAACTACCACCTTGCCCACAATTAATATTCTGTTGCCAGGATTCAAAGACCCTTTGACCACAGAGGATCTCCAGCACTGCAGCAGAACAGAGAAGCTGGAATGCAGAGCCTCCAGGGCTACTTCGAAAATGGAGCTAGGAAAAATGGGACAGCCTGCACTTTATGCAACTAAGAGCATAAAAACCCCTGAAGTTCTTATACATCCCAAATTATTGTATTACTAGAACACCTAGAACAAAGCAGAACTCTGCTATATGACATAGTATTACTGATGCTTCTTCATAGCAAAATTTAATGTAAAACACCATAAGATGCACTGGCTAATGACTACGCCAAATAGCTTGCAAATTCAGTAATCATGTAGGCATCCTCTGTATCTTGGGTTAGCACAAAAAAAGACATGCTGGCTGTGAGAAGTATTCTTGTTTTTATCTTCTTCCTATTTCCATTGACTTTCGGGGTTGGCAACCTCACTGTTAATTAGCACAGTCCTTTCTGGGAACCACAGTGGTACCATGTGGGGAGAAGAAGCCTGTCCCAGCTCTTGATAGCAGGGGAAAATGACAAACACACCAATCCACTGCCAGTATTGCAAAGAAGTGATATCACTTGGTCAGGATAGCAGAGGTGAAGTGAAAGCATGCAAGCAGCCAAGTGTGATGCATAACTCTGCGAGTAGTCTACTCTGTCAATATGATTCGGCTACATGCACAATAACTCAGTTTGTGGTGAATTTAATGTTCAGTCAAGCTAGCACGTCTGGCATTGCCCCACTAGTTAATTCACAATAGATTTTAAATTATAAAGCTGTAGATCACTGTAGTTAGAGAGAACAAAAATTAATGTCTACCAACGTATCTGTTTAGATAGCTTGACATTCTTAGCATCCTTTATATCCTAACATACTTCATTTTTACAACATAGTATCATAAAATGTTTCACTGATATTTTGGATTTGGGAAGCCAGAGACAAAGATAAACCTTCAAACCTTTAAACCTCTTTTTTCATGCCAAATTTGTAATCCCTAAAATCTTGTATCTCCCTATACTCCATCAAAGAAAATATTATATGAGCTCAGACACAATTACTATTAACTTGCAGCTGTGAGTATACAGTATTTCCAAATACTGAACCACAAGTTCAAGCTGGACATCAGGAGTTTGATGTATACATAAGAGCATGATTAGTATACATATGAGTGTTCAGGCTTGTATACAACATACAGAATTTCTGCTTAAATTACTTAAAAGCAAACAAAAGCATTTCTTTCCAGTGGAAAGCAATCAGCAACCTTAACTCCAGGCGTTGCTATAGGCTCCACCTAAGACATGTAATTGCTGTTATAAAGAAGGGACTTGTTTCAAGGGCTGGAGTTAAGGATGACCTAATCTTATCTTCTCAGCTCTTGATTTCTCAGCCACAACATGGCTAGTGGGTGTACCCTTAGGATGTACACATGGCATCTGCAGTACTGCTGTGCCCCCTAGAGCACTGAGAATATAACATTGCCTATAGATGTTTAAAACTGATGGAATGTAGTATAATGCTGAGAAATATAGAATATTTTCAGCAAAATTTCTTTTCCATTATGTCCTTCAGATGCCCTTTAGCTGGCAGCTTATTGTGAGAGCTGCTGGACTATTTATAGCAGATTTTTTAATCGCACTTAGGTATTTATAAAACATCCTGTCTAGTGAAGGCTTCCATGGTCTGCTTTCATTCACTTCTGCTGATAGTGAAGGCTATATAATATCTGAGGCAGACTCTCAAACCAGGCACTGCTTATTAGCTAAGGATTCTACATATTCTAGAAGACCATAGACAAATAATATGCCAACCACTTAAGAAAAAAAAAAAATAATGTAATAATGCAGACTTGCAGTTAGCATAACCTGATTCAATTTCTCCAAGGGTTCATTTATGTCCACTCAGAATCTCACCTCCTGTTATAGAAACTCTGGAAAAACATGCTAACAGAAAAAGAAATTTTCAGGCAACCCAAAAAAAACACCCCTCCAAAATTGCCATATTCAGAAAATATTTCTATGTTCCACATTTTAGCATATTGTCAAAGCACTGATGCTGAGATTATGCCATTTATCAGTACTCAATTTTTAAATGAATGCACCTACAATTAATGAAATGATACATAAACAAGACATAGCCAAATATGTCTAAAAAGATAAGAGAAACAATAGTTGAAAACCATCCATAAAATAGCCCCTCCTACAGTAGGGAGAGGCTCTGGATCCATTTAGCCAGCACCAATAAAAGCAAATGACTTCCTGATCTCAAACTCAATTAAAATGGACAACTGTTCCATTCTTTAGTTCTTTGTGACTTTTCTAAAAGCTGCCCGCACTAATTGTATTTTCATACTATCACAATTCTGTGCTAACTGTACTCTTTTTTTTGTTATTACTGTTCAAGGTTTCTCATGCCATGACTGAGAAATCTGTGTTCATTTCTTAGTTTTGCATTTCCACAAAGAAAAATACACCTTTTCCAATCAAGTCTTGAGCTGTTTTCTCAACAGGTGGAGAAGCTAATACAAATACACTGTTGTGTAACAAGTAGCAAAGTTTTTGTCATGCAGAAGATGCCATCTGATAGATATAATGACACAACATTATATTCATTGACTCACTGTGTCTGCACTAGCTACCTTGTCTCTTTGTATGTTGGCATTTCTTCACAAAAGAAAAAAAAGAAACCCTCACAAAATTTTTGAGAGTTTTATTTTCAGCAATTGTACCCAAGCTATTTTTGTATTCTGTTTCACGATGTTTTAAATCTGACCATTCAGCATGAGGAACTGACAAACTTTTTTCTGCATAAACCACACTGAGTTTACAGTAAGTTTTACTGAACCACATAAAATAATTTATTTGTCTAGTCACTTCAGAAAGTACAAAGACGCCTGTTCTTTTTAGGGAGGGTATCCCAAGTTGTCTGTGGAAAATCGCCATTCACGCAATATTATCAAATGATGTCCCTAAGTAAAATATAACTACCAAATAAAAATAGGTAGCTATACAGTCCAGTGATGACTCTGACTGTTCTGTTTTTAATGGTCCATGTATTACCAGCATTTAATCAATGACAAATATCAAAGGGTCTTGATAAATGTAAAAGACTGCTATGCATGTTGCATAATCAAAGAAATGGAAAAAGTATTTATATTTACCACATAAAATGGTATGTATGGATTGGTAGACTATTGTGGAATACATTTCAATCATGTTTTCTTAAATATTAGCAGTCATTTTTTTACTAATTTTATAATGAAATTTATGATCCTTTCTTTTTAAAGCTGCATGTAAAGTTCTGTTATCCTCAATCTCAAATTAAAGTATTGTTTAGGAGAAAATAAATGCCATTTATCAAAGATAACTCATTTGCTCAATGGGCCATGCCCTAAAGCACAGTAAGCGCTTTCGCCTTTGTTTCAGGCAGGCCTGATATTTTACACTTGGATCTGTGAGCAGCCATCCCTGGGACAAAGTGTGCAGGAGCCTCCAGCTCAGTTCTGCAAGGGCAGTTCTAATTCCCCCTTTGAAAATATTCTCCTGCCAGTGTCTAAAACTTAAGTGAATTCAGTTCTTGTGGACTTATTTCTTATTTTTAAACTCCTAGGTTTTGCAATCTCCTCTGCCACTCTTTTAAAACATCCTCAGGAGCTCTGAAGGTCTCAGGGTGGCAAAGCCCCATATATGGGGACGCTTTTGTTAGAGGCTAAAAGTTTTCATGCTGAAACTAAAAGTTTTCATGTTAGAAGCTGAAAGTTTTCATGGAGGTCTGATGAGACCACATCAGCACAGCCTCCTAGGACTACCGAGAGGAACAACTCATTGACATGTTGCCAAGCCCATTGTGCACTGGGATAAAGCAGTGCTGCAAACATCTGCAGCAAACATTTACCCTTTACCTAGACACTAACCTGCCATGCCAGAAGCACTCATCCTTGTGACGCATTTACTTACCGTGTTTACAAAGGCAAAACTGAGGCCTGGCATCATCTTGCATTCAAGTGGTTTGTGCAGAAACCCACATCCCTGTTGTGGGAATTGCCCTAATGGTGCACAACCTTTGGACACTGGACATTCAGAAGACCACCACCAGCTTCACCCTGGTACCCACATGAGATGGGCCACCCATGTCCCAGCAGCTACCTAAGGCACTCCAGGGGCATTATCATGGGTAACACAGGTGGCGGTGGGGAAATGGCCACGGAGGTGGGCCAGGCTGCACTGGGGTCCTCAGGCCACTGGGTGCTGCTGTGGGGCCACCCCTTGGCACCTCTCACTCACCACGGTTGCAATAGGTCCTGGGGACTCCCAGGGGCTCCAGTTGTAGAAACACAGAATGGTTTGCATTGGGAGGGACCTTAAAGATCATTAAATTTCAACCCCCCACCATGGGCAGGTCCATCACCTTTCGGGTCTGGTGTGCTTCCACCTTTTGAAATGGCTGGCCAAAAGGGTGAAGTCTGATTGAAGTGTTTCCGTGTCTTCTGTGAGGGCCCTGCTGGGACTAACATCCAGTGGGGTGTGCCCCAGTGGCGAGGGCAGGGAGGGTGCCACTCAGGGCTTCACCCTGGGTGAATAACTGAGGAGTCTCCCTGGCCATAAACTGAAGAGACTTTGAGCTAATGCTTCCTTCTCGTGTATCTGTTGAGTTCAGGGTGCAGCTGCAGAGGTGAATGAAGACAAACAAGGCACCAAACCCTGCCATATCACCAGGAAAAGGCTGGGGTTTCAGGGGTGCTGGTGGCAGAGAGGTGTGAGGAGGCCACTAGCTGGGGCTGTGGCCAAGGGACTCAGGGATCCTTCAGCACTGAAACTGCAAAAAAAAAAAAAAAAAAAAAAAAGTCCTCTGACAGGCTGGGCTCCCCCTCATTTGGCTGCGTGATAAAAATCAGTGAGGTCTGGGAGGTTATTTTCATGGAAACTTTTCAAGGAAACCTAGTGGTTTCTCTGTGATACCAAGAAAATTAGAAACCCACAAAGGCATGGATAATTAGCATGAGGGCTTCTTCCTTGCTTCAGGCTGTGCTGGCAGCAGTGAGGGTTGCATGGTTTCATAACCATGTGCAAGTTTATATAATATGTAGAGTTGGGTAAGGTCAAAGGAAGCAACCTGAATTGCCCTTTTTTTTTTCCCCACAGCCCTCATCTTCTGTGATTTGCAGGCATTCATCAATTTCTGACAAATGTGCCAGTTAGATATGCTATTGTAATTTAATAACTTAAAAAAAGGGCAGCTTTCTGGCTCTGAGCAATTCCTTGAATTTGTTCAAATCTCAACTGCCATACTATTAGTGGAGGTTGTATTTCAGAAAAAATGCCCTATAATGCACTTTATAATCCAATGAGACTGTGTGATCTTGCAAGATCTGGTTTGCTTGCAAAACAATAAAGTACCATCCATCCAATGATGGTAACCACATCCTATATTAGGGTACAGCAATTGCCTATGTACTGTCAGTTTTTTTAATTTAAGCTACCACCAGTTTCAGTATAGTATTTCCCTTATGTGGGATAGAAATTAAGCATTTCAGAAAACTGAGTTTTTGCCTTACCCTCAAAATCCCATTGACAGTATGCTCTTGTCCTTAAATACCTAAATATCTTTAAATATGTGGTCAAGCTGTGGGGAATTAGGCTACAGAGTCTTAGATAAATTTCAGTAATGTACGGCTACACATCTCCATGGAAAATTCCTTCAGAATCTGTTAATTTCTTTACTTCAGTGTTTCTCCTTCATTTGTCCTACATCTGGGAACATGGGGATAAGGATGCTTTTGTTTTCCATTTTATTGTCTCTGTTTAGGCTGGTAGTCCCCACCTCCAAAGAGCTATCCCTGTGTGACTAAGCAATGTCTGGCAGAATGGGGAGCCATCTCTATGCTGCAAAAATGCTAGATACTGAAATAGAAATTAACTGCAAGCGCTCATCACTCTACTATGCAAACACAAGAGGTAACAATATTGCCACTTAAGCACGCCTAATCCCCAAAAGTGGGATTGTTCACATATTTTGCATGATCTGTGGAGAGGCCAGGTCTTAAAGACACTATGAATGCCACTGTGCTTTAAATTGTCTTGTTTCCAACATTAAGACTGAATTTAAATACAGCAAATTGTGAAGTCAGACACAAAACCAAAGCAATTAACAGGGATGTGTTTAACTTTCCATTTGTACTGCCCCTATTTTTGATTAAGGCTTATCTACTGTTTGGTGTTAGTCATTTAGAAAAAAAAAGAAAAAAGAAAAAAAAAAGTTACGGAACACATAGCACCACGTTCCAGTCAAATGCTTTAGCAAAGGCTGCTGTTATGAAAAGGATTTTCTAATAAGGGGAATAATGATCTTCAGATTCTGACCTCCTGGCACAGCAGTGAGATTTATCAGGAGGGGCATGTGACTAGTTAAGACACACAGCCCCAGCTTGAAGGAAACAGCTGCTCATTTCGTGCTTTAGCACTTGGCAGCTGGACAAGGAAGGGTGATGTTTGTGTTGAATACCTCTGCAGAACCAAGTACAGTAAGTGATTTTCCCTGTTTTTATTTTTTTTTTCTAAACTACCATTGCTTTCCTATTTTCATCCGAGACCTTTTGTAAAAACACTTAAGAGTGAGGCGTATTTTTGTCACCTCATTGATAAGCAGTCATTCATGCTCTGAATGTCTATATTTTTCTGACCTATGATTAACAATAGCATTGTTTTTACTGCGCAGGAACAAGACAGGTGCTGTGTTTTGTCCTCATGCTAGCCGGGGAGGCAAAATAATGTTTGTTCACTCAGATGATGGTGTAAAGAGATTGTTTATGGCAAATGTATTTTCCTTTCTCGGTAGAGCGAGTTAATAGGTAATGATGCAAGTAGAAAATACAGCACTTTCAGTATTTAGCTAAAAAATGCTCATGTAAGGAACTGACAAAGGTATCCCACCAAAATAGTGTGATCAGTCTGAAGAAAGTTGCTTGTGACTGGTCAGGTTTTAAGGTTAAAAGAAGAGATTTTTTTTGCAAAGAAGAAGGTAGAAACAGAGACATATAGGAGAAGAATGAAGATGCACTGATTAAGATATAATTGATTAATTCTGGATAATAATGCATAATTAGCTTGTAAAGATTAAAAAATCCTCCCTAAAAACAAGGAGTGAGTATCCTAAATATCTCCAGGTTTTTAATTCAATGTATTTTTAGACACTTGCATTTTTGATGTTCATGCTTCATGAATGATTGATTTCCCCATCCGATAATTCTTGACTGTTCCAGTCTGAAGTTTTGCTTAAAAACATAAGAATTAGAATATAAGATATACATAAATAAACTTTTGATCAAATATTTATGTAGAGATAAATTATCGTGTTTTATGTTTTGGAGGAAGATTTAGAAGGAATTGGAACAAATAAATGGGTAGTAGAGCTTGGTATGTGATGAGACTGAGGGATGCCAGGTGCTTTAGGAAAGGTTGAGAGCAGCAGAGGTGGCCATCAGTGGGATCCTGTTGAGGAAGGTACATCTCAAGTTAAAAGACCTAAATTTCAGAATGGGATCAAGAATAAACACTGGCAGGTTTAGTTTAGTGAATCGTGGTCCGTTCTTTAAAGATGGGCAGAATAATCCCAATTCAGACTTCTCACACAAAAGAGAAACTTCATTTATTTCTCCCTGAAGACTTTTATTTATCTTTTAAACCATAGTTTATGGCTCTGCCAGTTAACTGGAAATTTTATAGGAAAATGTCAATCAGTTTCAATTGTTCACAAAACCAGAAGTCTGCCTGGTTTCCTGCCTGTTCTAGTCTCTGAGGGTAGACTGCCTTTGAACCATGAGCTCGAGCACTGTCTGGCTGTGGTTACCTTGCAGCCTCTCCACACAAATGGCCTGCAAAGCCATGAATGTGGCAGCCCTACAGGGCCGCAAGATGCCTCCTGGCTTTGCACTCAGGAGCCTGTAGTCCCCTGGGAACCTCAACTCTGATGGGACCTTGTGGGCCTGTCCAAATCTCCATCCCACATGGGGCAGGGAGGATAACTGTTTAACTCTCCCTTTTTTCTTTGGACCCCAGAATGGCTCTTTCCTTCTTCGGGTTTGTAGGAGTCCATAATTTGAGGTATCTCTAGTTCACAGTGTGCTCGTTTCCAGATGTTGTATTTTATGTCTGTGATGGACATTCTCTGTTGAGCAAGCTACCTAGTCAGATTAAAAGGTCTGTTGAAGGACCATGCTTTGAACCTAAGTAAAACCCCAAATCTACTAACCTGTTGTATATGTACCTCATGCAACTGATTTTGTTCTCAGGCATCCCTGGGAGGTGACAGTAGTATAAAGGGGAACTAGAGATGATTGGATAGTAAAAATTACATAACTGTAGTGCTGAACTCACCTTCAGGTAATATATGTATTGAAACATGCTATCAAAGCTGTTGCTGACTTGTCTCATAGAAATGTGGTGAGGAAAGCTCAGTTTTGTGCCCCTATACTGTTGGGTTTTAAGGTCAGTCACAATAAAGTAGAAAAGCTTGGATCTGCAAACTTTAAGATAAACAATGCAGTTGTATTTACAGCCTCCAGCTGTCATTACTATGTCTTATTTTGAATAAAATTCAAGGCTACTGACTAGACTTTTAAATCCTCTGTACACAAAGTAAAGAAAACATGAGTGACATTACAAGATTCTCAAGGCTGGGATTGTTTAAATCCTTATCATCAGCCCACTTTGTTAGGGATAGTTACTGTTAAACATAGACAGGGTACTATGAGAAATGAGAATATCACAGTCTTCAAGCTTTCCTCCCTTTATGGCTTTTCTGATGATTCCAGCTGCAACCTCCATTCTTGGAGTACCAGTTTTAGGACACCATTGGGGCACACACTGATTTTACACTTGAGCAGAAGACACAACCTCTGTACCACCACTATTTTGTGATTTAATATCCTGATCTCATGAAAACACGTGCTCAGCTTTTTGAATAAAACACCTTCCTGCCCCTCCGATTATGTTTGTGTAAGTTAAGGCAGTTCTGCATAGGCATAATGAAATACATTAAATGAATTTCTGGATGCTTTGCTCTGGGACATGCTTGGCCTTTGCACCTCTCATTAACATAGATATACATGTATATCCAGAAGTACCAATACCTAACAGAAATCATTCATCCTGGAATTTCTTATGTACACAGTAGAGGAGATTCAGTAAGAGCCTAAACATTGCTGTCTCTCTGCAGAAGTTCATATCACTGAGAACCTCGTAAGGTTCCTGTTAAATTCTTTTCCTGTACTCCAAGGAAATAATTAGGGCAGTCTTACAGTTCTCTGAATGGGCATATTTCTGCTCTACAAGAAAACATCTGTCTGAAGAGTAACCACAGTTTTGCCAGCTCCTTTCTGTAGTTGAAAATGCCATTATACACAGGAGCCACTCCCAGGATGTTCTGAATAAAGAGAGGAAACTACTTATAAAAATACTGAAGGGGTACTTGTGTGGTTTTCTTTTTTGCTCAACTGTCTGGGCTTGGCTACATAACATTTGTATAGGCACTCTAAACATCTTCCACAGAATGTTTTCTGTTAACATATTTCTGTTATAATCACTTTTCATCGCTAAGTTTGATAGACATGTTTTCTTGTTGGCTCCCTATTTTAATCCAAGAACGACAATGTCTAATACCCAAGAGTTTGAATAAAAAAGCTGATACAAATTCTCAGGTCTTCAGATTTTTGCTAATCAGTGCTCTTCTCTCTGGACTTTCTATTCAATGTGAGTAGTCAGTGTAGTAGTGCTTTTTCATTGTTACATTTGCTTATAGGTATAACATGTCTAAAAGCCACCTGGTTATCAGATTAGAGGCACTGGGGCAGGGGATAATGTTTCTCTTATATTGAAGGTAAAAGAATGTCAGCTACAAGCTCTGACAATATCAACAGACTGACTTGGCGAGTCCAGTTCAGCTACAAAGACCAGTCCCCCAAAACATAGGTATCTGCAGAGCTGAACACATGAGCGTTCCCATCAGAAAGTTCAGCCTACAGCTAAGTGTGTGGGGGTCAGGATCAAAGAGTGGGCGTGTGGAAATACCCACACGACTGATGTTTACAGCTCAGCAGAAAATACAATCTCCCCCGAGAATTACTCTGGTTGTTTTGGTGGCCATCTGCCGTCTCACTTCTCTGAGTAGCCGCTCCCCTTGATGCTGTATCCTCTGACCACATTCAAATGGGTGAAGTGGTTTGACTCTCTCTACATTGTACTCTCGCACCTGTGATTTATGCATATTCTCTTTACTAACGATCTGGAATTTCTCAGGCTAGGGGAGACAGCTTCAGCACCTGAAGAGTAACACCAGACACAATAAACTTTGCAAAATTACTGGCACTTGAGCTATTCTTGTTCAGATACTTGGTATATTTAGTTCTTGTAAACAGAAAATAACCGTATCATCTTAAATTTTAACAGATTTAATATGAGTGATTCAGCAGTATGTCTGCTTTAGTCTACCACATAAGTCATACCAAGCTTAGTATACCGGTAGCTGATACATACTGATATGACCTGTTATGTAAAATATCACTGAATTCCCATATGCAACTCCTTCTGCTACTCTTAAAACTGCTTCTTCTTTCAACCCTTACTGTGGAAACAGACATTTCACACAGAATAGTAATGGGCTTGTGCAAGAGAATCTGGAGTGTGGGAACTGTGTGCAGGAACAGGATCTGCTCGGTGAAGAAGAGTTTTCCATATACTTTTGCAGTTCATTTTTCTCACTATGCCTGAAGAAGGTTGATAGTTTTTAATGTAGGTCTTAGAGGCAATCATTTAAGTAAATGAAAGATGATATGGTCGATCAGATTGAATGTAATTTATAGTGGGTGTATTTGCATGCTTGCTAAACATTGGTGAAGCTGTCTTTAATAAATGGCCCCAGCTTACATATTTCCTTTGTCATGATGCTATATTCTTCTTTATATTTTTAAAAAAGACATAACATTTCTACAGCATAAAGTCTGGTCTCACCAAATCAATTCTCCTTAATCTGACATCTGTCATCTTTTCCAACCTTGATGATTCTATGAAATACTGTTATCATAGATGGGCTTCTGTTCATAACCCACCACTCACTTAGGTCCACCCAATCCATAATCTTGTTGCTGGTTCATATAACATGCATCAGGGAGTTCTGTTTGCTTTGCAGCAAACCAGTGTTTGAACCCAGAGCTCACTTGGAAACTTCTGGTTTTGCTAGTGGGAAGGAGAAAAAAAAGTTTATGCATATAATGTTATGATGTAATTGTATGCCAGTTGGGTAAATTACATCAGAAAATCTTTGCTGGACAAGGGCTTGAGTCAATTTACCATCTGGCTATATACTGATTTTTGTTGTCCAAATCAGAATAGCCATGACATTCCAACTTGATCATACTGTTCATGAAACAGCTTCCTAAAAAGACTAATAATAATCTCCTCTGTTAAAGACGTCTTGCCTACTTTAGCTTGCTTACTCATGCTCTGCTTTACCAAACTCATGAACACATACTTCCTGGAACAGCTGCCACCCTTCCTAAAACTCTTGGTTTCCAGGCCCTGCCCTAATGACTGTCCGTATATTTTTATCTTAAGTAGGCATTGGGGCAGGAAGTAGAATTCACTTTTTTTTTTTTTTCTCTCCTAAAGTGAGTACTCTTCTCTTTAAATTATACAGTCATGCTCTTACTTGCTTTGTCTCTGAAGCCCAAAGAAACTTAATTATTTCATTTAATATGGAATTTTGTTGATTTTCTGGGGCTAGGAAACATACTCTGTAATCTCAGCCAAGACAGTGGTGGATCTTCAGTTCTTTCAACTAAATGAAATTATTGATCCTGTATTTCTCACACCTTTAAGGAGTGTTCAGAAGCTTTGGATAAAGAGCCTGGGCATTGCTGCTGCACCTTTTAGGATGGGAGTGACAAGCTAGTTATGACCAAAGGATGCTTAATACAGGCAAGGCAGAAGAGTATCTGGTGTACAGATTCCAAAAGGATTTAGGACTGACCTAAGTGGGGAGCTGCTTGGTGTTGATGACTCTGATATGCTTCTGGAAGCCTAGTGTTGAGCATTTGGGATCTTTAACAATGAAAATTCAGAAAGAGGCTAGAAGCTTGAGGTGCTTCGCACATTAGGAAATCACCTTCTGGGGTGAGGAGGCGAGAAGGGAGACACCAGGCTAAGAATTGCAGCCCTGGAGTCAGGCCCTGGAGGTGAGAGGGAGACAGGATTTGTGCACTTAATCCTTTTTTTTAGGTATAGTTCTCAGCTCAGGGTTTGGAACCAAAATAAGAGAGGTTTTCAGATTAACATCTAGTAAGGAAAGGCTCTTTTGCAGTTCACTTGATGTTTGTGTTTCAAAATCTGCTCCTTTTGGACTGTCTTCTCTGAAGTCTGTTGTAGTAGGCCATGGAGGGGGGATAGTTGTGTAACGGCAAGCCTGTGTTAAATATTTCTTTGTACAATAAATAGTTAACTACCAAGATATTCTTAGAAAACTACAGATCAAGGTTACTTATTTAATATATTACTTATTAAAACAGGATCTGTAAGATGCTTTTCCTCTTTTTTTTTTTTTGAAACAGACATTCTTTTACTCTGCTCCTTCCTCTTTTTCTAATTTTCTTGCTGTTCTGTGTACTTTTATACATAGCTCCTTCTTCAGATGAGCTTGAATTGATGTTTCAGATCTTTTGATGAGAAATTTCTGTGTTGCCACTATTTTATGTTTTTTAAAAGAAGTCACTTAACTTGTTGGCTGCAAACTGTCTTATTGTTAGGAAGGTACGTGGTTATTAATAAAACTCCCTCTGTTCCAAAAGCTTGGATATAGCCATTAACCGTGGTGACGCTGTTCTCATATCCTGTGCCCTGTAGACCTCTTGTGTTATCATAAACAGTTTGAGAAGTTTGCTCCTTGTCTTCATAGGATCTAGGATCTTGCTAACCAATGTGTGTTTCTTAGTCAACAGCTTAGTAAGGAGACAAGGTTTAGTCAGACGACAGTTGCTTTGTTACCTCTGAAAATAAGTTCAAAGTCTGATCAGACACACTAGAAAATGCAAATAGTCTCTCCTCTGCTTTTCTCTTTGAGAAGCTTACTATTTTAGAAACCTGTGAACTGATTTAAGAAACACTGTATGTCTGTGTTTAAAATAATCTCTCTGCATCACTAAGATACCAGAAGCCTACCACTGTTTACACTTCTTCTCAGGGGAAACTCATTGAAAATACCGAGATGTAAGGAACTGCTCATGTATTTCTGCTCATGGAATTTGGCAAAGAAAGATACTGGATCTCTCCTGACCTCCAGGCTGTGTTTTTATTCTACCAGCTTTTTGCATGCCTGCTTGCCTGTGAGCTCTGAGTCATCAGCAACTTCTGCAGATGCAAAACCACAGCACTGTGCAAGGCAAGTATCCCTGATTCATGTGAGTGTGCAGTAGTTGGCAATTTTCACGAGTTCCTAGGATGGAGCTGCAACTCCTTCTGCTGTCATGTGTGTCTGTTGCTGTCTTCTAGTGTACCATTTTAATTTGCATTCTCTCTCCAAAGAGCAATTGCTCTCAATTGAATGGGGTGCTGCCACCAGGAGTGAGAAGGGTTACTGATCATTAGCAACTGGTCCAGTCTCCTCGCCTTGTCTGGGACCTATTAGCACATCTGTGGAGAAATAGCAGTTACATGTGAACTGTTTTCTACATTCATCAAAGGGGAAACAAAAGATCATTTCAGTAGAAATGCACCGTAACAGCCAAATGAGGAAAAGTAGCCAAAGTCCTCTCCTACCCTTCTGTCCTTTTAACTCTGTCTTGCTTCATCCCAGACATCCAGCTTCCCATTACCTAAGTCTCTGAAAGCCTCTTCCTGCCTTTATTGTTTTGCCAGTTTGCCAACTGCCTTCTATTTACTACACTGATAAGTACTTCCCAGGCCATAAACATGTGGTCGAGATATTTCTGAAGTTACCCTATGTTTTGATTGATCTCACACTGGAATGGGTACAGGCTGTGAATTCACAGGGAGAGATGTAAGGTATGGGATAATGGGGCTGAAGAGGAAAATAAACATGTGCTTAACCACCCCTCTTCACAAAGCATTGCCCTTGCTTTTGTAAAGTAACTGGTTGTTCTTCAGCTGCGGAGATGCCAGAAACCAGAAAGCGTGAGAAATTAGATACAGTCGTTGATGCTGGAAATGATGGCAGATAGGTGGTAGGTGCTGAAGTCTCTCTTCGTTGGTATCTGTGACTGTGGGTATCTTTTCCTGATACAACATAGCTGCAGAGGTGGAGGAGGGAAGGGGCAATATGTTTTAACACCTCACCTTCTGGGACAGTTAGCAATAACGTCTACATTTTGCATGACCAACACAATTCTGAGAAGTTTTAAGTGCTTGAGAAACTCTATACATGGCTGTAATTCTTGTGGCATCATAATAATGCATGGGCATTAATATATATATACAGTCTGCAATGCAGCTGTCAGTGTGGGCCTATTGTGCCAGGAGCACATCGTCTGCAGCAGGAAATACCTGGAAGTTACAGAATTGTATGAAGGGAAAAAGCTTCTTCCAAGGGAAAATTGATTTGGAAGCCATGGGTTTATCAAACAAAAGCTTTGATAAGAAAATTATTGGCATATATTAGAAGTTAGAGGCTCTTATAATTCCCTTTGCCTTAAAATTGATTGAAAACTAGTGTGAAACTGGGAGTAGTGTTTACTCTTAAAGCTATCATAAGTCTTGAGAGATTTAACAGCTTCACAAAAGACACTGCTCCAGGACTATACTACTATACAAGAATTTTGGCTTAGTTAAAAATAAGAGAAAAAATAGCTTGTGAAGAAAAAAAGGATATCTCCACACTGAGTATATCAGAAGACCTAGGCAAACAGGGCCTAGGATTTCTTAGTAATCCTATTAGTAAATGTCTGATTTTTTTAGCTTGGCTTTAAGAGAATACAGCTGGCAATAGTAAATGATAATAAAATATTAAAATACCTTGCTACAGATATACAGAAATGAATATACTGACTATTATTTATCTTTCAGAACAGAAGAGTTGATTATTTCCCCATGTGTGTTTTAAAATAGCTTTAAAAAAAGTTTTCTCTTGGGAAAAGCAAAACCAGTCTCATTAAAAGCATTAAGCAGTATAACCAGTCAAGAATACATCCTGATAAGGTGTTTTGTTTTTTTCTTCCCCTTGCTTGACTAGGTTAACAAACCAGATTTATTCGTTGAATACTGTAAAGAGCTATAAGGAAGTTTCTGAATAATAAAGGTAATTGCCAGGAGTTTCTCGTAAGGCTTACAAGCAGTAGCATAACTCACATGAAGTATTGATAGTGCAGTGATTCATGTTCTGAAAAAAATAGGATATTAAAAAATTGGGAATTAGGATAAAGGAGTATATGAACTCTTATTGCTATTAGCTGTTCTCTCTTGATGGGTTGTCCTGTGGTGGTGGAGATCTCTAACATGTCTGAAGGGCAAATATTCACAGAAGGGCTGCTTCCTCTGATGTCATACATGCTAATCAAAAGTATTATATTTGTAATTTTATTTTTGCTTTACTGGGAACAACAAAACACTTTTTTATGACAAGTCTACTGAGAAGTGTGACTAGAAGTTTCCCTCTTTGTGAAGATGAGCTAAAGTCCTCCTCTGGATCTTTCTTTGAACTTGATGCATTCCTGGGTAATTGTATTACTTTGACCCATAGAAAGTAAATAATTTAATCATACATTAAATAATTCAGGGATGTGTGTTCAGATTTTACTGCCGTTATTAGATGGACTTACAGTTACAGAGACAGATGCTAACACAATAAATTGAGGAAGCAAGTGTAGAAATGGATGGGAAAAAAGCTGAAGTAAGGTAGATAACTAGAATTGATTATACTAGATATCATTGCATAGCACTAATGTTACAATTGAGAATGAAAGCTTTGTTTTTCAGAAATCCATTTATCAAGTTATCTATTATTTTGTGGGGCTTATATATGAGGAAACTTGTTTTTGTTTGTTTGGTTTTTAATTGTCTCAGAAATCTTGGTTATATTTCACAGTAAGAGGCAGGAATGCTGAACAAAACACTGTTTAAGCAGCTCAAGCCTTAATCAAGTGACTTTCTGATTACTTAAAGTATTTGGTCGTGTGACCGTCCATTAGCATTCCTCATGATTTCTGTAAGCTTCTCTTTTGTGTTAGATCAGCATATGTTGTACCCCATAATCTAATTTATGAACTTCCACAAGGCATTATGTGAACTAATAGTTTGATAGTGCATATGAGCAGAGCTACATATCCCCTTTGTCTCTTAGCAATGGTCCTGTTCATTTAACTCCTGTTCCTATAACTCCTGTTCCCATAGAAGAGTGGATGTCTAGGCATCTAAATTGTTCACAACACCCATCTGTGTTAAGTGGGTGATATGTAATGACTTGAAGTAATTAGCCCAGTGGACTCTGCTCTCAAAGCTGAACACAATGAAATACATTTGGCAATTTGTAACTTTGATAGTTTTCTATTAGGGCCAGAAACGCTCATCCCTTAGAGGCTGTACTGGATGTCAATGGCAAGGCTTGGCAGCAGAGGGGCTTCAGGTGAGGCCTCTGTGGGAGGAGGCCAGGGGATGCCCTGTGCCAGACACAGGTGCTCCAGCTGTCTTTGCAAGGCACCCACCACAGGCCACCACTGAGCCCATCAGCCAAGCTGGCAGTGCCTCTGTGAAAATGTCTGAGCAAGGGCTGAAAATGTTGAGGGGGAGATAACATGGAGAGTACGAGGGATGGAGGGTGCGGGAAAAATAGAGGGAAGAGCAGAGGGAATAGGGTCAGAGGACTAGGAGCTGCTCTGTAGCACAGCAGGTACTTCCCAAAGGGACCGTGGCCCATGGATAAGCCAGTGATGGAACAGGTACTCCTCTGAAGGGACTGTAACCCGTAGAGGACCCATGCTGGAGCACAGGACAGTAATGAGAAGGAAGGAGCAGCAGAAAGAAACTGCTGTGTTTCCTCCTGACCCTGACCTCCCACGATGCTCATTGGCTCACTGAAGGGACTGTGTGTAATCTGCAGCAATAAAAAGGGAAATAGAGAGGTATCTGGAATGAAGCTGAGTCTGGGAGAGGAGGAGGATAGGATTTTTAATGCGTCTTCTGTTTCCTAATACCCAAGTCACTAATTAAATATTTGTGTTAATTGGGAATAAATTAAGTTAAATTCTCCAAACTGAGTCTGTTTGCCGGTGACAGTAATTGGTGAGTGATTTCTCTTTCTTTATTTCAATCCATGAGTTTTCTCACTCCTGTTCCTCCTATTTCACCCTGCAATGCATAGCAGGGGATGAGGGGTGGGTGAATGGCTGTGTGGGTGCTTGGCTGCTAGCGAGGGACAATCCACCTTAGAGGTTATAATGGTTTGGGGTAGATAAATGAAATTGAGTAGGTGATACTTCATCCCATTGAGTGTCTAGAGGTGTAGAGCCACTAACATCCCCTGTGCAGTGTCTGTTGTTAATACCAGGTTTGGCTTTAACTTCTCATCAGACGTATACACTTAGTCATCCCCCTGTCCGCTTCCCGAGAGAGGCATGGACATCCCACTCTGTTTAGTGCCTTCTGAAGTTCCACTTTGATCCAGGTGAAGGGTGAATTAAAGTAACAGGGTGTAGACAGTTAACGAGGATCTCCCAGTTTATTGGATAACTGCTGTCTGAAGGTGTGTAGCAAAGGTGAGTGACTACTGGTGAGTGCCCAAGACTCATATTTAAATTGTATTCCTCCCCTGCCCCCAGCCAAGCCTCATATCCTGCATGCATGGAGCAGTGCAACAATCTTCCCCTTGTTCTGTGTTCCCATGCCAAATGACAAAGCGTCACTGGTAGGCCAGATGTGCCATCCTGCTGCCAGCTGCATATGATGCTTGAGGTCATGGACTGAGACAGAAGCAGTGGCATTAGGCTGCCTGACAGTTCCCTGTCACTGCTCTTTCCTGCCTAGCACATCTTCAGCATGCGTCAGCTGGAGAAACTTGACCAAGTAAATTACTTGCTCAGAGTTTTCTAGGGATGGAGTTGTCTGTATTGTAACAAATAAACTGGTAGAGATAACCTACAAGAAAATATTAACTGCTTGTGGGGTGGGTAAACTTCAGGAACCATGCATTAGGCAACCTAGGGCCCGTATTGAGCCTAAACAGATGTCTGGATTGCACCTGTGTACACAAAGCTGCAGCTATTAAGTGTCCCATCTGGGATTCTTATTATGGTAATTACACTAATATGTGTAGAGACTAAGCGCAAGAAAGCACCTCATGGTGAGATCCTCTTCTGCATCTGTGGGACAGCAGATGAGGTCTGTCCCAAAGAGCTTGCTATGGACATGAACAACACGGGATAAAGCAGAAAGGTATAATAAGGAAACTTAGCCATAAACGTTCTCATGAGACTCTCAATCTTTTTCTCAGATTATTTTTCTGTGTACTGCTACTGATTCAATTTCCCTGTTCAGCTGCTCACATTTAGCAGTTCTTGTCCAGCAGCCACATGGCAGAAACCATTTAATGCAAGCATTCATTGATGGGTTGTGTAGGCTTGGGGAAGGGGGAGAAGAGGAGAGTTCTGGTGTACTTAAACCCTCAAGAATGTCCTAATCTTGTAAAGAGTATGAGTCTCCTGCATGCAGGTCTCTGTAAAGTTTATGGATGAACTGAGACCCATAGAGGTGCCTCTGTGTCAAAGTTGAACTGTTCACATGTAGCTCTGTTTATTGTCCCTAAGTAGAAGAAAAATAGCCCGCTTTTAATTAATGGCAGAAAATGCTACATCTACATTTGCTTTGTTTTGGCTAAAAAGCTGTTTTAATTCCACTTAGCTAAATAAATATTACCCTGTATGTCAAACGTAAGCCTATTTAAACCCAACTTACTGGTTTGCTCACACCTGTAACCAATACAACGTGTGTGAAAGCCATGTGAAAGTGCCCACACAGGGATATGTGCTGGCTTGACATTTTAATATGAAGTTTAACCCCTGTACCTTCTAGGTGTGGACCTCCCCTTAGTAGCCTCCGGCAGTAAAAGTGATGTCTTCTGCTTATACAAAGAACAGTAGCCACCAGTTAAAACTTGACTGCATGCTGCCCACTGTGTTCTCACCATTGATGTTTTTACATGAGACCACAAGTTTACTGGCAGTGTACCCTATTTCTTTTACAAGATAATGCATTACATCTGACTGCATCTGTCTCCAGAGCTCACAACCTGCACACTCATTTTAAATACATCTCTCAGGACAGCCCACAAAGCCATCTTAAGACTTCCAAAACGTTGAACACAAAATGCAATTACACTGCATGGGAGTGCTAAGGAAAGATATCTGTTCAAAATAACTATCTATGTGTATGTTAAACATTCTTAAGTCTTTCTGTGTGTGGTGATTTCACCCTGATGGGCAGGGAAACTCCACCACAACTTATCTCTTACTCCCCCTCCTCAAAAGAACAGGAGAAAATATGATGAAAAAAGGCTCATGGGTTGAGATAAAGACAGGGCAATCACTCAGCAGTTACTGTCACGGGCAAAACAGACTCAGCATAAGGAAGACTAATGCAATTTATTGTCTGCTAATAACAGACTACAGCAGTGAAAACTAAAAGCAAACTAAAACCACCTCATCCCTCTCCACTGACTCTCTTCTACATCCTCCTCCTGAGCGGCACAGGAGAACAGGGGATGGGAGCAGTGGTCAGTCCCTGATGCTGCATCTCCACCTCTCCTTCACGGTCACTCTGCCCCTGCTCCACACAGGGTCTCTCCCACGGGATGCCGTCCTTCCCAAACTGAGTCTGCGGGGGCTGCCCACAGGCAGCAGCTCTTCAAGAACTAATTCCACATGGCTCTGTACCACGGGGTCCATCCCCCAGGAGCAAGCTGCTCCAGCACGGGTCCCCCATGGGTGGCAGCTCCCCCCAGATCCCATGTTCCTGCATGGGCTCCTCTCCATGGGCTGCAGCGTGGAGATCTGCTCCACGTGGGACCCATGGGCTGCAGGGGGACAGCCTGCTCCACCAGGGGCCTCTCCACAGGCCACAAGGGAACTGCTGCTGCCTGCCTGGAGCACCTCCTGCCCTTCTTCTGCACTGACCTTGGGGTCTGCAGGGCTGATTCTATTACATTTATCATTCCTCTCTGCCAGCTGCTCTTGCACAACACTTTCACCTTTCTTCAACCTGCTTTCTCAGAGGTCCAACCAGCATCACTCCCTGGCTTGGCTCTGGCCAGTGGCAGGTCCATTTTGCAGCCATCTGGAGCTGGCTCTGATCTGACATGAGGCAGATGCTGTGCTCTGATCACAGAGGCTATCCCCACAGCCCTGACACTACAAAACCTTTTGGTGTAAACCAAATACAACATGTAGAAAAGCTCTGCTATGATTTTCTTGTCTGTTTTTCGTTGTCATTGTTTTGTGTTGTTGTTTTTTTTTTTCTCCCACTTATCTTGCATTGAACTATTGACTATCAGGCTATCATTTATTTAATTTAAATAGGTGAAAAAAATAGCTGTGTTTTACATATCCATCTCTAGTTCTGGTGGAGTGGCTGGATACTGTTATGGCACGATATAGACGAGAGTTTTCTTGTTGCAATAGAACAGCAGTGCTTAATCACACAAATAATGGTGTAGTTTGTGGCTGTAGTTGTTGGAGGCTGCAATCAAGAGATGTGATATAACATTTTGGCTCAGCTGTGGATATGTGGCTTAGCCCCAGTCAGCCAGTTCTTCCTCCAGTGGAAATGTTACATCCTTCTTTTAGAAGCATAAAACCCATTAGTGGTCAGATAGGTTGTTTGCAGAGGGTGGTACTGTAGCAGTAGGATCTAGGTATCTACTAGTTAAATAGCTGTCATAATTAAATAAAAAACAACACTGCAATTTTACACAGAGCATTACTTGTTGATTACTGTTTGGCTGCTTTAATACTGTTGCCAACAGAAGACAGGAATTATATTATCCTATGCTATGTATTATAGGAGATGGGATGGTAATACTAGCAAAAATGAAAAAGAAAAAACACATCCAGGGGTGGGGCATCCACAGCTTCTCTGGGCAACCTGTTCCAGTGCCTCACTACCCTTACAGTGAAGAATTTCCTCCTAATGTCTAGTCTAAATCTATCCTCTTTTAGTTTAAGACCATTCCCCCTTGTCCTATCAGTTCTTTAAATATAACATGGAAATTATTTCTGAAATCTAGTAAGGGAGTACTTTGTGCATCATTCAGGTAAATGGATATCTGCTAATTAAATGCATAGTATGGTCTGTATACATTCAGCCTTCTATGTGTGTTCAGCTACTGTAGAAAGATTTATTTTTAAAAGCTGTAGTAATCAATCTCCAGGTTCTTTGAAAAATTGCCTCTGAGTTTAGTGCTTGCTATGAACTTCATTAAATATTTTATGTGGTCTGTGCCAATTAAGAACATTAGCATAAGAAGATATCTACCATGAACCAGTAACCTTAGGAAAAACAAATTGTTATGCTTTGAACATGAAAGCAGGGTTATTAACAAGAAGTGACTTATCAAGTGTACATAAAATGACCCGAACAAAGTGTGCGTCATCGTACATGCATGCCCTCATTTACCATCTGGTTTCTGTTTTATGACCCCTGCCATGGATTTATTTTGTGCTAGTGGACAAACAATTGAACAATTGGAAAACTCTTAAAAACACAAGCTGGAACGTAAGGATAGCTTACGGCAGTCTTTCATGTGGTCTGCGTTGTGTGCAGAAAAAAACACTTTACAGAGAAGATGAGTTGAACTGTAAACATTGCATCCTGATAATTCTTTCATATAGTCATATAGTTTTGATTTCTTTTACTTCCTTTCTCCAGATTATCCTTGAAGAAAGAAAGCTAAGAATGCAACCAACAATAAAGTGAAAAAGCTGTGCAGCTGAAGAAGCGTTCTTCCACTTGGTGAAAATGTCTTTTATTTTTTGACAACGATTAAAGAACAATGGGGTCAAACACACTTGGGAAGGCTGCAACATTGGATGAACTTTTGAATGCTTGTATCGAAATGTTTGGTAGGAGTTTTCAATGTTCTGCTTTGTTGTTCTTGAAATTCATCTTATAGCATAACCCCTGCAGTTCTCTGATTTAGCCAGTCTTTCCCTTGGCAAACAACATTTCTATTCTGTAAAATTTTCCGTGTTTCATGTTGTCCCAGAATCATGCAGGCCAGAATATGCATATGCATGTTTAAGCATATGCATACTGTGTTGCATTTTCTTCATACAGATAAAGCACGGCGTTGGGTATAGTGGTTTTAAAAGTGATGACCTTGATCAGCACAAGCATTTAGTTGAATTGTTCAAGGAGTTATTTCTGGCATTGTCTTGAGTGGTTACACAGCTGCTTTTCTGACCAGTTGTTATTCTGAAAGGTTTTCCAAATCATCATGCAATAACTGGAAATAATATGACTTAAGGCTCATGTAATCTTTCTACTCTTATTAAAATGTGATATACCAGGTCTGAGGGAAAGAAGTGATGAAATGGACTTTGATCCACAGCGCCATTAATCATGACATATGTCACCCTGCAGCCAGATGAGTTCATGGATGTGCTTAAATGATTTGAAATGGGGCCTTAATTCACAAAGCTACATTTCAAGTCTCTTGAAATGCAGGACAGCTTTTGATTTGAATGAGGTATTTTTTTTCCCTTGTGGAGAGAAACAAGCATATGAAGGTGAGAAAGATTAAATAATGAAGGGCCAGATCTTGCTACTGAATGTAGTGCATCCCTGTATACCCATTTTTGTAGACCACCACCATACGTAGTGCCCTAGATAACTGAGGAGTAGCAGAGCCCATATACTTGATGTCTGTTGGAAGTCAAGCCTCTCTCCCATGTATACACACTCTCTTGACAACTATAAATTTGTGTGTGGTTCGCATCTCATATGCACAAATTGAATATTGTCTGTTGAAAGAGACAGAAAATAGTTTAAGATTGTGGATGAGGAGCACTGATGGTCAGCCAGCCTGCCAGGAGGAAACTTCCTGTAGTCTCAGTGGCTATGTTGCAGAGACGCAAGGGTCTGTATGGCAGCTGGAGATAGGATCCAGCACCTCCAGACCTGAGGTGTTGCTTTGAAATTGAATTCCTTGAGGCAGATCCCCTTTTTAAACAGTCTAATATTTAATTGGACTGTTTAAAACTCCAATAAAACAAATACTTTTAAATACCCAGCACTACAATTTAGCAATATTTACCCCTAAAAAGCGTTTGCGTGCCTTGCTTTTGTTTCCTATTTGGTAGATAACCACCTAACATTTTCACTTTTTATACCTTCTATCTCCACTTGAAGAATACCAGCTCCTCTCTGTTCATGACTAGTTAATTCACTTGTTGCTCTTTTGCAGATGACAAAGGAAATCAGTGCTCCAGCCATTTGCCAAGAACCTTTCTTCTAATGCACCGCTGGTACCTGCCTTCCACAGAGCTCGCTGGCAAGCTTCTGTCCACATATCCTTTCAGGAAGTCTTGCAAGTCAGCATTACAATGTTGAAAGCAGATTGCTTCTGTGACTGCATATAAAAAATGTCAGTTAATTACTGACAAACAGAGTTGGGTTTTGTTTTGTTTTCACACTAGGAGGTGGAAATCTGGGAGCTTTCTTCTGCTATTGGTTGTAGACTTTTTCCATAAGTACAAGTTTGCTGAGGCATGCTTTCTTCGAATAAATGGAGAAATGTTGCCAAGATAACTTTTCAAATATACGCTGGCAAGCGTTGGACTAGTATGAACTACAGTGGTAGTTAAATGCCCACATGTCTTCAAAACTGTTCAGCAGAGTACTCAGAATAGTGTAATAGAGGCATTTTTGCTAGGGCAAAAGCCAAAATGGCAACTGATAAATGTTCTCTGTCTTAAGATGTTGTGAAAATGAATGAAATATCAGAGTATGCTGTAGTTACCTCTAGAAGTTTAATACCATTTCTTATTCAGCTAGTGTAGAGTCACAGACTGCTGTAGATAAAAACAACACTACCGAATCAAGGCACACAAAGGTTTCTTTAACTAGTCTACATATAGAGATGCCAGTGAGGAGAACTGCAATGAATTCAGATTAAAAATCTGTTATTTCATGAGGTAGGCATGCCTCTGTTTTTATGCTGCTGCAGATACTATTATTGTAATTTCTTTTTCTGAACTTTAAAACTAAACCATGGAAATATGCTTTTTCTTTCTTTTTCTTTTCTCTTTATTTTCTTTTTCTCTTTTCCTTGTCATTGTGAAGAAAAAGAATGCTCTTTCTTCCTTCCTCTGGACTAAATTATATCACTGCCAAGGAAGGGGAGAAGAGTACTGAAAGCAGGACTGATGAAGCCTTTTTCCCTGCTCTCATAGACATCAGAGGAGTGATCTTGTTTGCATGGCTATCATGGTAGAGCTGCCACTTAAATTCACATTTTCATTTCCCTGGAAAATCTTTTTCTGAGCACAGCATCTCCCTCTAGACAAAGGATAATTGCAAGTGTCATCTGGGTGCCCTGGAAATGCGAGTCGGGGCACGTGTGGGTGCCTTTTGTGTGTGTCACCCAATGCATCACTTTAATTTGGCATTTCAACAGAATGCTGCTGTGTTGTGCTCTGGTGAGTTAGCTGAAGGAAATTAGATGATAAAGTGCCTTTTGCGTGATGCCACCGATCCTTTCATTGGATCCTCTCCGCCCTAAAGCCTGTGGGTCTCAAATATACATAAGTTCTATTGATTAAAATGTGAGTATACCAGCACAGCCACTGAATATCACACCTAAATCCCTCAGTGTCTAAACCACTTTCTGTTGATTTCAGATACTGGATTTTGGAATTTCCTGCAGAATTTAACTTGGATCTTGGACTGATTCGCTTGACTGAAGAATTCCGAGAGTTAGCCAGCCAGCTCGGCTACGAGGATCACATCCATCTCATTGATATCTCCAGCATGTAAGGATGTCATGAGCTTCACCATCTTTCCCTCTATTCTCTGTAACAGCAGAATTCCAATTTTGTGCAAAACACAACAATATTAAGGGACATCCTGCTCTTGAGAGAGTAAATAATCATTTACAAACACCCTCTCATCTTCTAAATTTGAAGCAATTGAAATTCTAGTTGTAGTGTCACAGTAAATAGAAGACTTATTTATACATATGTATTTAATATAAAAGATAAAGAAATCATTTTTCTGACTGTTGAAAAAGCTAATGCTAATTAAATTACTTTTTTTTCTTGTAACTTTTCATACAGAATGACAAGCAATGCAGAGACCGGCACATTATGTAAATTTTATATTTTCCTATGGAAGCATTTTTATTCTTGCATCTGAAACCTGTTTAATTTTGCTGATGCCTTTCTGTGTTCTTTTTTCTATGATTTAACTGGATAATATTTAGTATCAACGTGTGTGATTTTCTTGCATCAGAGTGATTACACTACTATTTCCATGACTTCCCAAAAGTTACCTTTTAAACATAGCCAGGCAGGTTTCCATATCTCATGTGATATTGCAGATTTTCTTCTAAAATATGACATATTCAGAATGATTTTTTTTCTTTATTTAAAATAAAAAACGTCATAGTAATCTGGAAGGACAACTAATTTCAGTGAGGGTTGCAAGATTTTCTGCAAGAACAATGCCAGTGAAATCACATAAATGCAGGTTCCTAGATCTTCATTTTAAAATATTGATTTAGCAACCACTTTCCACTCTGTGAAGTGCCTTTACTGTATGTGGGTAGGAATTATTCCATTGCTCACAAGTAAATGATTAACCTTTTGATACACAAACTCCATACTGTTTTGGTAGCTGTTTGACTGATGGTATTTCTGCTGTTATTTTGTTTCATGGACTTGTGGTTTTACACAGTAAAAATTAATCTTTGATGTTATTCAAGTCTTCTTTTTCTTAATCACAGTTTTGTGTTACTTATTTTTTTTCTGGTCCCAAGGCACTTTCGAATTACAGCTTCCTGTATCATAGAGAAGAATACGTTGTCCTTTTGTTTCTATAGAAGCCTTCTATCACTTATCATGTGCAGTAGCACCTCTGAGTGCTACTGAGTGCCCTGAGTTCCTTACCCCTTATTGTGCACCTGAACATATCTTACTTTGAGTGTTTATTATGTGCTGGATGTCATAGCTCAGAAAAATCATGATCTGTCTCTTGAAAATTTTATGCAAACTGTAGGCTACACTCACTTGTACCCAAAGAGAAATGAGAAGTGTGCTTATTTTTCTGTTGCAGTCCTTCCTATGACTGGATGAGAAGAGTTACACAGAGGAAGAAGATTTCCAAGAAAGGAAAAGCCTGCCTGCTGTTTGATCATCTGGAGCCCATTGAGCTGGCTGAACATCTCACTTTTCTGGAGCATAAATCTTTTAGGAGAATTTCTGTAAGAAGCCCACAACTTTGTCACTTGCAATTAGGAGCATGTCCTTTAAGAGCGTGTTCATATGGTTTAATAGATTATTTTTACATTTCAGTGTCGTTAATCTTTATAATCCTTCATATGATGTACATAGCCATGGCTGCAGCAGCACTTCCTTAATCTTTTTCATGACCAATGATTTTAGTGACAGAATTCAATTTTGTAGAGAAATTCTGGGTGAAAATTGCTGCTAAAAGCTACTGCAGCCATGTGTCACAGTAGTTGACTAAGCTAATGTTACTGCTCAAAATATTCAGGTGCGTTTTTGTTTTTTTCCTCAGCAGAAAACAGTTAATTCCTTTTCATGAAAAAGTGGAATCTTTGCACTTCATAGTTTTTGAAGAGACTGAAATACCTATATAGCACTTCTCTAGACTACCTTCACTCCCAACTGCTTCAGAAACTGTCCTTTCATTTTTCGGCTTAGCATCAGAGGATAATTCAAGTTGGAAAGATCTCAGGAGGCCTCTAACCCAATCCCATACCCAAAGCAGAGTCAGCTCTGAGTTCAGTCCATGTTCCTCAGGCCCTTATTGAATTGGGTCTTGAAAGACTGTACAACTTCCTTTTCTTCCTGCTCTTAGGGCTCGGGTGATCCCCTGTCCTCCCACACTCTCTATTTCCTCATCAATATATTACCATGTCTGCTGTTGCATCAGCCTGATGCTCCTGACATTCAAAGACTGCCTGATCACACACCTAATGAAGTGTGCTTGTTACAGAATAGAGCATGGAATTAATAAATGTGTGTATTACCTCAATATAAATAATGTAGACAGCGTTCAGATACATTTAAGATATCTGTGCTGGGCTCTTTTCTGTGGCCTTTCATTTTCTAGATGATCTCTGTCTTGCATGGCTTGATAAAAATGGTTGTTTGCAACTAGAACAAATCTAGAAGACCTCCGTGGTTCCAGTTTTGGAGAAGATAGATATTGGTACTGAGGAAAATTCAGATACAATTGCTGCGCGTCCACACAGGATTGTACATAAGCAAGAGGCAAAAATTGATAAAGATGAAAGTAGCAGCTAAAGCAAAACAAATGAGTAAACCAAATGCCAACAGAAATGCTGATTTCTGCTTGAAAATGTCTATCTGAAAAGGGCACATGATGCTACTGTATCTGGTGGCAAATGGAAGCAAGCCTTAAGCTCTCAAGATGATAAGTTCTCTTCTGCAAAAATATGAGATTTTTAGAAAGAGTTTTCATGAAATAAAACAAGATCCAGAGCTAAGAAATGTATGTTTTTTGTTTATTTGTTAGTTTCAATAGAGGAAGGAAAAAGAGATCAAGGAGGAGTTAAAACCAGTCTAAATAGAATGTCTCTTTTGACATCCTTTAATAATGTTCAAAGGTTTATTACTTGAGACTTCAAATCATAGGAAAACACTCTATAGTGATCTGTGAAAAGCTAACCTCAAAGGTAAAGGGACAAGAACAAAAGGATTGGATTTCTAAATACGTTTAAGATATATTTGAATTCAGGTGGGAATTCCAGAAAGATGACTCAGACCTGCAATAATTGTTTTTTCTTGTTGATTTTTTTTAATTGTGAGTTAATTTTTCTGCTTGAATTTTGCTAGCTGAGATGTTTCTCTGCAACCAGTTAGAGTTAACTAATCTTATACTACCCTGTAATGTGAAGAAGTAGTTTGAAGTTGTGTTGCCTATTTGCTTGAGACAGGTAAAAAAAATGTTGTAAAAACAGTGCATTTCCAGGAAATAAAGTAAGGGCAGACATCAGAATACAGATTCTGAAAAACAAGCCCAGTATCTTTGACCCAATTTGCAGAGGAACTGAGAGCTGCTGCAGAGAAACAACTAGCATTTATGTGGAGGTGTCAATGAGTCCAGGTGACCTGGAATCTGCTTAGAAATGTAACAGTGCCACTTATTTTTGCAGGGTAGACTAAAGTGTTTTCCAAAAGTTATGTAATTGTAGACGATGATTAGTCTGAATCTTGTCTTTGAGCTTACCTATGAAAAATAAATAAATAAATGGACAGGGGAAGAGAGAAAGGAGAGTGGTAACTATAATAGAATAGGTAGAGCAGAAGTTATACATTAAATAATAAAAATAAGACCAAAAAATACTTTTAAGAAAGCACTGATGTGCATCAGGGTCTACTGATCCTGAATCTCAGTTTCTTTCTAAATAAGTGGAGCTT
This sequence comes from Anas acuta, assembly GCF_963932015.1. Lineage (NCBI taxonomy): Eukaryota > Metazoa > Chordata > Aves > Anseriformes > Anatidae > Anas > Anas acuta. Next base: position 32,536,409 of record NC_088981.1, read on the forward strand.
TGAAGGGGAAAAAAAAATTAGAGTTTCATTTTGATTCTTAAGTTGTCCATCATTTTACTGAAAATGTCTTTCTTCTGTTAGTTCACAGACTACCAAAGCTATGTGATCCATGGCTGCTTGGAGAACAATCCTACTTTGGAGAGGTCTATCGCTTTATTTAACGGTATCTCCAAATGGGTCCAGCTCATGGTTCTCAGCAAGCCAACACCACAGCAAAGGGCAGAAGTAATCACAAAGTTCATCAATGTTGCACAGGTGAGTCTTGTATATTAGTCTTCTTTCTTTTCTACATCCCTTGGTTTAGTCTGATTTATCCATGGTAGGATGTCTCCTTTAGCTTGTCTTGTGTGATATGGGATAGCTGCCACACGTATTTCTTTTATTTTTAATTTTTCGTGATCTATCTCTCCTGCAGAAGCTCCTTCATCTCCAGAACTTCAACACACTGATGGCAGTTGTGGGAGGTCTCAGCCACAGCTCTATTTCTCGCCTGAAAGAGACTCATTCTCATCTGTCTTCAGAAGTCACAAAGGTATGGTGGACTCCAGAATAAAAAACATATTGAGCAGAACATCCCCTCTTGGAGGTCTGATGGCTTCTGCAGTCCAGGTCTCACCAGCACAATATTTGGATCATGGCAGGGCATCCTAAAAGGCACTTTGGTTGGGTTTCTCTCGGTGGAGAAGGATCAGCTCACAGAGATCCTCTGCTTGATTGCCTGTGCTGGGGAAGAAATTAACGCTGTCAACACCCTGCCATGAGTTATGCTCATTTAAAACAGATTAAGGAAATGCTATGAATGCTTTCACAGGGACTTGCTTCTCTGGCTGTTTGTAGGACTGGAACGAAATGACAGAGCTGGTCTCTTCCAATGGAAACTACTGCAACTACCGCAAGGCTTTTGCTGACTGTGTTGGCTTCAAAATTCCTATTTTAGGAGTTCATTTGAAAGACTTGATTGCTGTCCATGTCATTTTTCCTGACTGGATAGATGAAAATAAAGTAAACATAGTGAAAATGCAGCAGCTTTCCATCACCTTGAGCGAACTGGTTTCCCTGCAAACTGCCTCTCATCATTTAGAGCCTAATATGGATTTAATTAACCTGCTAACAGTAAGTATTGTGCAAGTTCCAATTCACTTCCATTACACAAGTTCCAATTGACTTCTGTTATTCAGATGTTGAATGTCAGTACAAGAAAGGTACATGTCGTTATCTCATTTTTGTTTTAAAAGAGGAGACAACACAAAACAGAAAGTAATTCACATGAGATGTGAATAAAGTCAGAGAGAGTTTCATTGATGCAGTATGTGATGGCTGGGTGCAGAAACAGAAGAGGATTGCATCAATTATTTTTTTAAGAATGACAGAAAGAGAGGTGTATGTGTATGAGGAGAAGTAAAATCTAAGTTCTGACTGCTTAGAATTTAGGTTTATATATCCTGTGCAAAGATTAGATGATGTGTTTGCATGCTCACATTAGGGAAATTCTAACTTGGGAGTAATTCTGTTCTGGCTCACCTGTGCTTTGTATGAGGTACAGTGCTCTTCCTATCCAATAAATATACATGTTCTTGCACAATGTTGAACTGCTCCTGCAAAACAAAACAAACAAACAAACAAAACCCACAACAACAGCAACAAAAGGCCATAATTGACAAGGCTAAAAGAGCTTAATTTTAAGTCCCCTTTTTAATATTACATATTAAATGATATTTGATATTTCATTTCAAAACATACTGAAGCATGCAGCCTGAACCTACAGACCAAATCCTGCTCCTATTGAAACTTATTCCACTTAGCACTGATCTGAACTGTAGAAGCATTTGACCCAGCACTGTGGTTTGTTCAGTTTAGGGGCAAAAAAAAAAAAAAAAAAAAAAAAAAAAAAAAAAAAAAAAGACAGAACTGGAGAAACTTGAAGACAATAAACTTTTGTTATAAAAGATTTCATGTTGCACACAGATAAAAGCAAGCCACCTACTCATCTGAGAGCAGTCTGAAACACATTACATTAGGTAAAGGACTCTCTTGATATGTGATCATTTTATGCTGCTTCTGTTCTTGTTATTTCAATTTGTCTTTCAGATCCCAAATCCAGACTGAAAGAGAAGCTGTTTGCTGTCATTAAGTCAGTAGAATTCTTTTCTAAGTAAACTTAAGAAGCAAGCAACTAGGACAGATGTATGAACTAGGGCAGATTTGTGAACTTTTCCAGTGATTCTATTTACTTTGTTGGCTAGCATGAATTTCTTAAGACTGAGTTTATCTCCAAATTTCTTTTGTCTGGAAGCTGAACCTCTGCTTACGTTCTCATTAGCTGCTCTTCTTTCTTTTGGGTGATGGCTTGCATTCCAAAAGGAGCAGAAAGCATCATATTTTTCTAAAACTTTGTAGATTCATATCCATCATTGTATTGGTCTGAGTTCTTGTATTTTACCCGTTTCCCCATTTTTTAATATTTTTCTTGTTTTGTTTTCAGCAAAATGATAGAGATTTTATTTATACTCACATAATATTTTATTCAGTAGATTTAATTTACCAGGAGAAGTAATTGAGTACAATATGAGTACTTCTTCACTTATGACGCTCTTACGTATTTGTTCCTCCTATAGCTTTGCTGGCTTTGGTAACAATTGAACCAATCTGACCATAAATAATTGAAGCTGCATGCTGCAATATTGATTCCAGACCTAATCAAAGGTTAAAATTAACTAGTGACACTTTATATCTTTTATGATTCCATGGTAGTACCTGTTCAGCAGTGATGGAGACAGCTATAGGTCCTAAAACCTATCCAGGGAAATTCTTTCTACTTGTTTAATCATGTGGGAGTTTTGACTTAAGACAGCAACTCATGGAAGGATAAAAAAAAAAATTCTACAAGAGACCTCTTGGACCTGAACTTTGGTAGATCTCATAATATTATAAATATTCTTACTTTTTTCCAGCATCTAAGTCCCGTCCTCATTTATACCATACGAATACATTTCCGAACATTTTTTATAATGTTCTCTTGCACATTAATAGTGAACTTTTACAGAAGAAGAAATGCTTCTGTAAAAATGTTTGTTAATAACAAAGTTTTAAATTATAGGCTGGGGTCAGAAGAAGAGGAGAAGAAAGGCTGGGTTTGCATCCCAAAGCTGATAAGAACTGCAGGCTAAAAATACTTGACCTTGCTATGTGCAAATGGTCTTTTAGCAGATTTAGCCTCCCTTGCTGCCAAAGTCATCCCCAGTTTTCAGAGCATGAGGAAAAAAATATTAAATTTATAGCTATATCCTCCCACTCCAATATAAACTCTGTAAAAAATGTCCCATCTTTATGTTACTTAGAGGATCTCCCTTCCAAAACTAGTAAATGTGTACAAATGTGTGCAGTGCTCTGCGTCATTTGTGCGTCAATCAGCTGGCTCAACTATTTGTTCACTTCTTCTGTTTTCCCATTAAGCCGCTTCTATCCCTGCAAGCTTTTAGTAGGTGTTTTGTTCTGATAAGCAATGTGTAAATCTCTCATCGAGCCTGCCTTGCTGTGCTGCATTTTACGCTGCACTTAGCAAGTGCCAACAGCCTGGCCTGTGATGGCTCGACAAGTACATTGCTGGGTGCTGGTTTCCTAGTCCAACAACTTGCACTGTAAGATAAAATGGGCATTTCATGGACTAAGTGGGCAGGTGGGAATTTGCTCTGATCTTTCTTTTCCACAGTGAGGGAGCCTTGTCTGCTCCGGGCGAGCTGTTTTGTTTCAAGTGTTTTGGGAATGATGTTTGAGGAAGCTGTGTTAAGAGCTATGAGGTGATGGCTGGCTTAAAAACTGGGGCATAGGGCAGGGTAGTAAAGCTCAAGCCACTTGGTCAAGGGTTTTATAGGCATTTCCCAGGTGCTATTGTGCACATTGACCAAAAGGGCGAATGGGGGAAAAGAGAACTTAAATCTCTCTGACTTCAGGAGTAGCTGTTGCAAGGTCAGCTTTTAGGAAGGTCAGAGCTCTCTCTTATTTTGTGTGTCTGCATGCAGACTTAAAGTCTGCTCCCTCCTTTTCCCCCTCTCTTCTTAAAGTCAGCATAAAACATCAGCATCTAGCTCAAAGAATTTTAACTTTGATCACACACCTGAAGGAAGCCAATATTTTGCATGGAAGGTAAGATGCCACAAATAAGGCAAAACTTTGTTGTATGGAGGGCAGTGAGACAAACACCAAGTTTACTGGCACAAGAGGCTGCAGAGACTGAGAGAGAGCTTTAGTGATGTGAGTCCTCACTTGGTCGTGTGTAAACGAGACCAAGTTACATGGGCAAGAGACCTGAATGTGGCATGACTCAGCTGCCAGAAGGGAGCCAGAGCATGTTACACAAAGATGGACCAGCACTTTTGTGCCCATGCTTAGCACTCTTAGCCCATGCTCTTCTTCCTCCTGTCCTGAGTTATCACCCACACTTGTTCCATCCCCACTGACTGCACCTGGCCCTGGCCCATATCCTGGTATCTGAAATCTGGAGCCATGACGCAGAAGTGGTAAAAGCAGAAATAAGCACAGGCTCAGCAGTGCACCCAAAAGAAATAATGGCTTTAGTGACATTTTCACAATCAGAAAACTTATGTTTGGACACAAAGCTTAGGGGATTTTCTTACCTGCTGTGCAGTATTTCCACTTTTTATGATTTCACAATGTGAATAAAAGCTTGTGGGTAAATATTTCATCACTTTCTGTGGATTGGGAGTGGATCTCAATCTCTTAACTAGTCTACAGTGCATTTATACTGAGTTACAACTTATTTGGTGCCACCATTTTCTTCCCTGCTATTTTTAGGTCTCCACAGATATTTAACTAACCTGTTCTGAGACTGTATGCAAATGGCTGGAAAGTCCCATTCGTTTGTACAGTCTAGTGAAGAGAATGAGAAATATCTAAACAATCAAATTGAAAGTCACCCTCCCTAATTTTTCTTCAGTAAGTTCCACTTACAAAAATAAGCCATGCCTTTCTGATCCCCCTGCACCCTCCTCACCCCACACCCCAAATTGCTGAGGAAAAGAGGGCAGCAATGAAAGTCGGATTAGAATGGAAACCACCACCTGCTGCAAAGAGTGTCCTAGGAAAACTCTTAGTACACTTCATCTGTTAGCACAAAACTGTAGCTGAAATATAAAAAGACAACTTACTTAACTGCCCCATAGCCACTATGCCTGCATATTTTGTGCTAGAATTTGAAACTTCACTAGGATTTTGAAATGACACAATACTTGATGTTTGCGCGTTGTGCTTAATGAAGTGACATCTGCTGCTTATTACAAGGTGAGATAATTCAGGCAACGGACATTAAAACTCATTCAGTAGATATAAATGTATTTCTATCCCCAAAGGCTCCCAGACTGGTGATAAAACTGTGCTCTTTGGTAGCAGGGTGCAAGGCCTAACAACTCGTTCTGCTGTCAGTCCCTGTCTGATCTGACAGTGTCATTTGCTCCAAGTGAGTTGTGATTACTTACACTGCTAAGGAGCCTAAGAACACAGCCACTGAGTAAATAATACCCGAACAGTGTTTGTTGCTTGATCTGCATTATGTTTAGGACAGGTCCCCACGTTCCCCTGTGACAGCAACATGCCATGTGGCTGGGTGGATCTGCTGAGGGTCGGCTTTCACTGCTGCCCATGACCAAATTACAAAGCACAAAATTCAGTATAGTGTTATTGCTAGAAAGAATGAGTTATGCAAAATCCAGACACCCCTAAAGAAATGTGTTCACTCTTGAATGCAAACCTATCTTGGGAAAAAGGCACAGCCCTGTCTTGCTCATTGCATAAAATTTTGCCCAAGAGGAGGTGGTTCCTGGGACTGGTCCTGTTCCTTACTAACTCAACAATTCAGGTTTACCTTCTGTTACAGTCGTTTAGTCAGTAGTAATTCTATCTGTCTTCTGTAAAATATCCTTTTAACTCAATCTTAGCTTAACTGGAGATTTGGAAGGTGGTTGGTGACTTCAGATCATGTCAATTACTCCAAAACTAATTAATGCAGGGAGATGATCACAGGAAACGTGTGATGCTCGCTTCCTCTCACTGCATAGTGGTGATTGCATTTTACACCACAGATTACCTTTTTTTACACCACAGCGGTGATTACCTTTCTCCTTCATCACTTCAGCAGGGAGGAATTCACTGCAGACCTGCATCTGCATGAGACCACAGCTGCCAAAGCGAAAGCAAACGCATTCATTTTACTTCCACTGTATGCCCCTTCTCTTCTCTCAGCAAATCCTCTAGGGAAAAAAGATGAGTATATGGAAGAAAAATCTTTAGTTTATCTAAAAAAAAAAAAAAAAAAAAAAAAAAGAAGCTGAAAATGGCTGGCTGCTGCTCAGGGCTCCCCAGGGAGGCTCCTGCTGCATGGGCTGCTCTCTGTAAAGGGCCGCAGTAGTCCTGTGTGTCTTCATGAGTCAGATTTCAGCACATCATCTGCAGCACCTCCAGCCTCGTCCTTTTACAACCTGTTCCCTGCAGTTTTTATATTCACCAAATTACTTCTCTGTGATCTATCGCACCCACTGAACTGCTCAGAGAAAGCTCTTTGTGTGAGCATGATCCTTGGTGCCAGTTCTCTTTTGGCAAGGCCAACCAACACACAGGCCCTCTCACTTGTGCTGCAGGCTGTGACTGCCCTGGAGTACAAGGAGAGAGCCAGGCTCATTTCAGCAGTGCCCAGTGCCAGGACAAGGGGCAATGGGCACAAACTGGAGCACAGGAGGACCTCTGTGAGCACCAGGCAGCCCTTCTGTGCTGTGCAGGTGACAGAGCCCTAGCACAGGCTGCACAGAGAGGCTGTGGTGTCCCCGTCCCTGGAGACCCTCAAAAGGCACCTGGACGTGGTCCTGGACAGCCTGCTCTGGATGTCCCTTCTTGAGCAGGGCTTGGACCAGGTGCCTCCAGAGGGCCCTGCCAACCTCCACCGTCCGGTGATTCTGTGCTCAGCAGCACGGCTGCACCAGCTCTGTGAAGCTGCAAGCAGCTTCCCCATGTATCCTAAGCTCCAACCAGAAAAACTTCAGCATCAGTGGGAGGTATCTCTCTGCTAACAGCCCTATTGTATCCAACCCTGTCTAATAAATACTGCTTTTTTCCCCTGTTTTATATATATAGCTGTCCCTGGACCTCTATCACACAGAGGATGACATCTACAAGCTCTCATTGGTGCTGGAACCAAGGAACTCCAAATCTGTAGGTCCTCTTATACTGCGTTTTGTCATATTACTTATTTTGTCTGCATGCAATTGCCTGTATTTTTGAATGCCCATTAGTATATTTCATTATTCACCTTCATTTAAAGCCTTTTATTGTGTATGCTTGTGCAGTAAAAACAATCACTACAGGTTTTAATACACATTAAAAGTAAACAGTGAAACATGCCAGACTTCATTACTAATTATTTTGCCATAAAGTCTCTGGAAAACATAGTTCTGCTTTATGTGAAAACATCCTTTGTAAGCTTATATCAATTATTTATTGTGTGACCATTACTTCATTTTCTGGATGCTGCTGCAGTTACGTAAAACAATACTGAGTCCAAAGATGTGTCTTAGGTAAGCCATAGCACTAGCTGCAATGTTGTAAAAACTGTTTGCAGAATTGACAGTATCTTGGGCTCTCAAGTGATGTCTGAACACCTCAGAACAGTTATCTTCTTATCTTTTAGTAGGTGCAACTAAAAATAACGCTTCATTGATGTATTTTATATTATGCTTTGCAAGTCTGAGGTAAATCTCTTAATTAGTAGTTGAATTTGTCATTTAAAGTACTACTGTCTCTCCTGTTGTCGATGTTTGTATGATGCCCTGTGAGCATTTCTTTTGGTGCACTAACACCCTTATTACATTCAGCACATGATCCTCTCAGGCCGAGCTCTCCCAGTCCAACGCCAGCAGAAACTGAGAGTGACTGGAGATGCTTAGGAGCATGTGAGAGCAGCATCCAGCAGTGGGAGGTCTTTCTCTTCAGTGTTTTTTACTTTTTTGAAGTTTTTGTAGAAGCAAGCAAGGAAGCAAAACCCCTTAGATTTCAAGTATCAGACTTCGCTGGCTTTAAGGGTGGTTCATCACTCTGGAGCACCTTGAGGACTATCTGTGTGCTCTTAGCAGGGGGTGAAGAGTAACACTGAACAGTTCCATAGTCAGCAATAATTCAGTCCGAACAACTGGAATTTCATTACCGAGTCTCCAGTCTTTGTTGGATACGATTTGGCCACAACTGTTCCCATTTATCACAGCCATTCTGGCTCCCTCACCACTTTCCATCACTGCCAGCAAGGTTGCACAGTTACAGCTCCGGGCTGTGGGAGGACTAATGAGTCACTACCTCCAGTGAAGAAAATTACCATGTTGCTGCCTCAATCTTAAGCCTCAGCTTAAAGGACAAAAGCAATAGGTACAGTGCTGTGGATTTTAACAGTTCCCAGCAGTTGGTGGAGACTTCTGTGATCAATGAATAACCAGGGACATTTCAGCTGCTACAGCACCACAATGGGTAACAAGCTATGGCTGGATCTACAGAAGCCAGACTATTTGAAGTGTACATCTCTGTGCTTCAGGTCCCAATGCACACAAAATGTTTTGAAGGGGAAAGAAGCTGTAGACCTTTTGTGTGTGGAAAAATTTGTCGAAGGAGTCAGGACAGTGTAGTTGTATTATTACAAGCACTCCAGAATTTATTGCTGGATGGGCACAGTCCCCACACTGGTTGCTGCAGTCATGTTCCAGGCAAAGTGTGTGCTATCCATTAGCATGTGTGCGTGGTGTCAGCAGGAGCTTGAGCAAGACTTTAGTTATGCTAAAACTGGAAAGAGACTCTTCAGTCAGTGTGGCAGCCTAAGGAAATTAATTAGTGGGGACTGACTGCCAGCTGTAGCATGGCATCGCCCTCTGTCACACTGTCACAAAGCCCTGCTTTTCCCTGTTTGTTTTTTGTTTGTTTGGTTGGTTGGTTGGTTTGGTTTGTTTTTTATCTTTTTATCTTTTTTTCACCAGTACAACTGTTTGCTAGCAGGCAGCCCTGCCCAGCAAAGTTATGCCACTGAGGACACACTAACATGTTTTTTGCTTCTGAACGAGATTGATTTCAGTGCCAAAATATTGGCATCAGCACCATAAATAAATAAATAGTTAAAAAATACTGAATGAAAACTCAAATTAAATAGCTCAGAAGAAAAAGGAAGGCAGGAATGCTCCAGTGGATTTGCTCTCTTTCTGCCACTGTACACATGGAGCAGCAGTACTTAATGGCCCTCTGTGAGGATGTGGTAGTCTAGCACCGCTCCCACACTTTGCTGCTGATGCCCTTAGTCCCATTAGTCTAGGTATTTTTTAAGAGAAGGAGCACATCAAATTTCTTCTCTGACCATATCTGCAGGAACATCACAATATTGGCATGTTAAGTATTACCATGTACCATGCTATCTTTAAAAGACTGCTGCTTTTCCATGCATTTTTAGAGCAAAAACACTTACCAGCAAGCTGATCCATCACTGTGTGGTGTCATTCATTTTAGGATTAAAAAGTCCTGTAAGTGCTATTGGGATATAGAGCTGGATGTTCAGGTTCACTGTTTTTTTGTTGTTAGAATTGAACTCTGTGGATATAGGGATTTTTTTCTTCCTAAGCTTACCTGAGCAGATGCGTATAGTGAGTCAAGAGACACTGAGGAACTAATAAAAGCTGTTGTGACCCCTGAAAAGGGAAAAGCCAAATGAGTAAAGCAAACCATTAACACATCCTTCTTTTTTTTTTCTACCAAACACAGTAAAGTATGACTTTGTGACCATTTTTCATCTCAGTGTGAAAGTCTACAATATCTTTATTATACCCAGTAATAGCTATAACATTTTTAGATAGCTTAATTACCTCTCTCTGAACTCCCACCAATTAAAAAAAGGACATGTGGGATCCAGATTTATGGCTCATCAGCTAACACAGGCAGATTGTGGGCCATCTCCTGCTCTGATCCAGACCATGCTGAAATTTTCCTGCCTGATGCTCCTTCCTTGGCCAGATCCCCAGCCGCAGATGTAGGACAATGCCAGGCTGTCTTGCAACATTTTTTGTGCTGACTGGCGATTTTTGAAGCCTTACCTGAAACTGAGATCAGGTTTGTCCTCTATCTTCATCTTGCTGCGTGCCAGAGCTGTTCCCAAAGCACCATGGCTGCGTAGAGTGAGTCTGTGTATCAGCTGAGCTGCCAGCTAACCTCTGTTTTTGAAGTAAAATAGTCTGGCTGGTCTTATCATAGCCAGGTGAATCAAGCCATGCCTCCTGGCTTGTAGTAGATTCACTTACATCCCTGCCTGGCAACATTTAGTTCTTATTCTACTTCGTGCAGTGCCTCGACTATAAATCAGTGGGGTTTCTGTGCACCAAGCACTCAGAGACCAGCATTGACATGCAGTCCTTCACACAACTCCTGTGCACCCTCCCTTTATCCAGGTCACCTCATGCTGCTGAGCTCCTTGGGGGCTCTGTCAGGATGGAGAAAAGCAGGTTTCTGTGCTATTTCTGATTCCCATTGTGTGCAGAGACCCTCCTTCCTGCCTGCTTCCTCCGAGTCGTGTAGCTGTTGAAGCTGGTTCCAGCACTTGTGCTGCTTGTAACAGGAAACTGGATTTCGTAATTCAGGTTCGAACATCTTTGTGTTTGGCTTGTCTCCCAGCAGCCTACCTCCCCGACGACCCCAGGCAAGCCAGTGGTGCCTCTGGAGTGGGCATCTGGAGTGGTACCCAAGCCCGACCCAACAGTCATTAACAAGCACATAAGAAAGTTAGTGGACGTAAGTATTTCAAAGAATTTATTGGCCAAAAGGAACAATAGCTTTGATACTGTCATCATTGCAATTAATTTAATTAGAGGTTTTCAAGGAATTGTTGCAGTTGAGATGAATTTCAGATATCTGATAATAGATCTGAACTTTTGCTGATACCTTCGGAAATATTTTTCTATTTCAGTCCTGGAATCAGAGGCAGCAGATTTCCAGAGTAAGCAGATTTCCAGATGCAAACAAGCAAACTTTCAGCAGCATCCAAACCTGGCTGCTGGGCAATGGGTTTGATTAGCAAACAGAAATCGAAAGGGCAAAGCTGAGTTGTTGCAGCCCTAGCTGCTCAGTTAATGTCTGATGACAGACATTACAACAGCTGGAAGCAAAAACACTCTGAAACAAGGACTCACACATTGCTAGGTCCAGAGGAGGTCTCCAGAAACCCTCCCCTGTACCAAGCATTGCACTGTGCTGATCTGCTGGCAAAAGACAAGGTTTTTGATGTCTGCATGTTAAGTGCCTGGTGGCCAAGCTGTCCAAAGGGCACAGATCAAATCTACTGCTCAGACCAGTATACCCAAAACAGACTTTATTTTTATTTATTGATTTATTTACTTATTTATTTACAATAGAAACTGATTATCCAACATGCCAAGGTTAAAATGACGTCCTTGTTCACTAAGGAGCCACCTGGGAGACAGCAAATGCTGACTGGCAAATTCAGTGTTGGCTGGTGCTTTCCCAAGGATGATGACTCCTTGGAAGCCCTCCTCCGGTGGAGGTGCTGTGTCTGCCCTCTGGGTAGTTCCTTGCTGGGGAAACACCTGCCAGTTTTGCTGCCTTGTTTGGAGCCTCCTCGTGAGGCTCAAAGTGTGCTCAGTGACTTCAGTGAGTGCTTAAGGAGTACATTATTATACTTCATTGACTCCCACTGGATTTTGGAGATCAAATTTTAAAGTAGAGCTGGATTGGAATGACTTGGATTTTTTTTCCCTTTATTTACTTCTACATCAGTGCAGTCTCTCTGCCTTTTTTTGTTTTTCAACTTGTCATTTGACTGTCCAGAGCATATTATGCATGGTAAAGACAGTACTGTCTTGTTATCACTTTGAAAATCTGGGCATGAGGTTACAGCATAATTACAGCTGGGATCTTGCAGCCTCAGTTTGGAAGGTGACATGTTAGGTGATGCAAACAAAACCAGGCACCATGAGGGCCCTATGGAGAGACTGAGACCTGTTGTGTCACTGTCTGCGGGACTTTCAGTGAGGAACCGGGAAGGTGTTAGAGATAATGAAGCAAGATATCCTTCTGCTTTTTACAAATCAATAACTAACTCTGGGAGGAAGTATTAAATTCTGATCTTGTCTGTGTTACAGGTCATTAATTGGGGTTATGTAGTTAAGGTAACAAAGCCTTCAGTCTCTCTCAGACTACAGATACATTTTGCAATTTCATCTTTGTGTGTGCTTTTTTTGTTTTGTTTTGTGTTTTGTTTGTTTTTTTTTTTTTGCTTGCTTGCTTTTCCTCCTAATGTGGGATGCCAGAAGTGCATGTGCTATTTCAGTGTTGCTTTTGTCAGTGCCATATGTTGATAAATTCACCCCACATCCCAAACTGTCTGATATAGCTTGTTTAAATCACAAGTCTGTTGCAACTCCTTAATCTTTCCAGAATGTGGTGGGCAAAAGAAATGCAGGCCCCCATTCCACAATTTTGGCCTGGTTTGGGACATATGAGCTTGAGTCTCACAGAATTAAAGCATAGTTTGGGGCTGTTACAGATACAGCTCACCAAAAGGCCCACCCTGTACAACTGTCTTTGTTTTGCCAGTCTTTGTCATTTACCAGCTGCTTTGAGTTGGGTCTTAATGTATTGTATTTAATACTAGAAGTGCTGGATACTGCTTGGTTGTGCAAACTGATTCCTTCTCGACATATTTTTGAGGTCTGCCAGCCATCAGTTACAGGTCATTCCATGGTTGCTTTGAAATTGGCTTCTTCAAATTCTCATTAAAATAAGGACTCTAGAAGCACCTTTCAGAGGTCATGTCTTTGTCAACCAAATATTAAACTAATGAGAGAGCTTGTTTTCAAAATGTCTTTCAGATGCTCATGTTGATTTTGACATATCTTTCCCATCAGACTGACAAAAAATGTAGCTTTAATGCCCCTTATGGATCTCCACAATTAGTATAAAATGGAACATACTAACTCCTTAGTAGCTAAGGAGAGCTTTCATCACTTTGTGCAACCTTTGAAATTTGGTCCCATGTCTCTTTTTACTTAGTGGTACACTGGGTTGGGTTGAGGGGAGGGAGTGTTTGTGAGATACAAAGTGCTTGTGATCTGGTTGTCAAAGTATCAGTAAGCAAATTGGATTGCAACAGCACTGTGGCAGGACAGTGGTGACCAGCTAAAAGCTAAGTGAAGCCAAAAATATCCAAACTACTCATGGGAAATCTGCTGTTGGGCTGGTTTTATTTAATGTTTTTTTTTCTTGATTAAAAGTATACTTAGTGAAACAAAGGGAATATGTCACATGAGGCAGAACTTTAGTGACATTTCAAAAAAAAGAAAAAAAAAAGAAGAAGAAATAAAGCCAAGAATAACTATGTCTGAAGAGGTGTGGAGGAGCTTGAGAAGCTTCACTAGCTAAATACTGAGGTTAAGTTTTCTTAAAAAAATAGCCATTTTCCCCTACAATCAAATAAATATGGATATTGAAGTGCCAAGTAGTATTTATAGGAATAAAACAACGGAGCAGAGCATGTGATTAGTAATCTTGAACATTCATTTAAATGCAATTAAAAGACTGAAGAGCTGGTACAGATTCAGGACAGGCTGGATGTTATGACAAACATTTCCTTTTGTTTTTCCAGTCTGTCTTTAGGAACTATGATCATGATCATGATGGCTATATTTCTCAGGAAGACTTTGAAAGTATAGCTGCCAACTTCCCCTTTTTGGACTCTTTCTGTGTGCTGGATAAAGACCAGTAAGTTTGCGGGGTTCTTGTTATTTTTGTTTGTTTGGTTGGTTGTTTTGTTTTGTTTCCTTAATTGAAAAACACATTAAAACAAAATGTTGAAGAGACGATGTCTCCCAGTTCTCCAAGCCTCTTGTGTTTGGCTTCTCACTCAAGGAACTGAAGATCATTGATGGTTGAATTCTATTTCCATTTAACTTCTTATACTGCATTGCCACCCAGCTAGCAGTCTGGCTTTTCCCTTTACCTTAAAAGTCATCTATTTAATAACTTAATGAACTTTGTTCCTTCCAGAACTGAGCTGAAACCCTTAGAGTACTGTCAAACTACTCTGGAGATCCTTACCCAGACCAGCTATCAGACTGATAAATAAAGTTGTGTGTGGGACAAGAGAAATGAGCATAAGTAGCTGAAAGATGCTAATAAATATTCTGGGAGGTGCTGGTGGTCAGCTAGGGGCATAAGCATAGGGACTGTGTGAGTAGAAAGCGGAGGTATAAATTCTGTAGTGTGGTTTATTGTGATAAGAAGTTTACATGGTCAGTTAGGCCCTCTGTACGTATGCAGTCTTCCTGTGGATTCAGATTTGGTGAATCAAGCAAAACATTTGAGCACGTGAATTGTGCTCCTGCTGGTTAAGAACTGAGTGGTCTCAAATTCCATTGCAGTGAAACCATCTCCATCCCTACCAGGGAGAAATACACAAATAGTATTTTGCAATGGTTTGACTTCACAGTTGTACCAGGTACTTTTTCAGATGAAAATACACAAAAACTGCAGTTCAGCTGAGCACAACGCTAACTGTATGGTTGTCTTGGCTTTCAAGAGCATTTCAAGACCCAAGTCCAGGAGAGAAGGTGTTTGACCAGGTCTTTAGCTTGCTTTACCATGCTTCACTAGATATGGCACATGGTTCATGAAGAGCAGTGGTGGGTGCCCAGAGCAGGCCCTGACTCCTTTCCAAGCCCCCTGTCTCCATGGCTGACTGGTCCAGCAGTGGCCATGGGCCTAAGGAGTCTCCTTCACATGATGGCCTGGTCTGAGCCACCAAATGCTCTGATACCATGAACAGGTGAGAAACCAAGGCCCATGCTATGAGTTCAGTGTCTGATGTTTAATGATGTTAAGAGTAAGAATGACAAGGGAAAGCTTGTTTCCTCTGCCAAGACTATCGTAGCTCTTTCAAAGAACAGGCTTTGTGTGCTTCATGTTTTTTGCAGTGAGAAAATCCTGACGTGTTCGGTGCCATGAGCAGTGACAGATCTACTCTACTGTTTTTTTCCTAACAGAGATGGTCTTATAAGCAAAGAAGAAATGATGGCTTACTTTCTGAGAGCTAAATCGCAGTTCCAGTGTAAAATGGGTCCAGGGTTTATTCATAACTTCCAGGAGATGACCTACCTTAAACCAACTTTCTGCGAGCACTGTGCAGGATTTGTAAGTATGTTTTTAGTAACGGCACACCTCACACGAAATTTCGTATTCTTTAACGTAGATGGGGTCAAACTGGTTCCATGTGCCATTAAAGTTCCCTCAGCTTGGCCAAATGCCTCATTGCACTTAGAAGCACAAAGCATTTCCTCGTGTTGTAGCTGTGGTACCCAGTTTTGTTTTGGTAGTTCCTGAATACAGGCATTTGTAAGAATTACTGTTACGGGGAAAGAAAGTAAAATTATGTTAACTAAAGGACATTGGAGACTGTATGAATGGCCTTACTTGGTTTATCTTAAGTTCTTTAATTTGGCTTGATTTCCCATGTAAACAAGCTCAGGGGAAAATGGGTGTCTGGAACAGAGGATGTAGATGAAGCAAAAGCCGTTCTTTCTCAGGAAATTGCACATGGCAACATGAGCTCTGCTCATAATTCTCTGAACGGCCATAACAGCCTTAATCCTTTTTCTATTGAATTAATAGATCTTCTAATTCAGTCAAGAAATCAGAAGTGCTTCCAACAGTTCTGTAACATGAGAAAGTTTGGCATTTAATTATTTTTTTAAGTTGCTTTTTCTCTCAGTCATAACTTACAAGAAGACATTTATTAGAGTGCTCTACACAAAGCTGGCAAACCATTGTGTTTGTGAACCTTTGTGTTGCTTGCAAACCTCTTCCAGCTTTTCCCACTTCAAAACAAGTAAGGAAAACATAATTATTCTGATTTAGATGTCATTTTAACGTACACATCTCTCTGAAGTCAAATGCCCACGCGTGGCCAGCCACAGGAATACGCAGGGCTAGCAGTTTCCATCAGGGCAGAGGATCCTTTTCTCTGCCTGCACGTGGCCCACGCTCAGGGTGAAAAGCCAGAGCGTTGTCCCTGCCGTCCCATGCTGACCTGCTGCCAGTATCAATGGCAAAATCTTCAGCTTCTACTCAGTGACCTTTCCCACCAAGTAATATTTCTTCATGGCTGAAAGCAACAATTACAGCAACACCGAGTGCAAAGACGTGCCTGCTCTCAGGCTGGGGCTGCCGTTCCTCCTCCTGTCCCTTTTCCCACTGATGGAGGCCAGGGGAAGAAGGAATTCCACCTATTTCCGCTGGAACTGCAGAAACCCGAGAGGTGACAGAGTTAATGCTGATTCAGGAGCCTGCTGGCGGGCTCTCCATTGGGGAGCTGGAGTTGACCGGTCTTAGCCTATTGTTTTGGGCTGCCTGCAGCCTCAGGAAGATGTCATTGCGTTCGTGACACTTGGTTCATGCTTGGAAGGCTTCCATGGCCAAGTGGGGCTCAGGAATGTCCTGCAATGTGTTCTCCACCAGATATTTTTCTCCTGTATCAATTTGCTGGCTGGCCGTTGTTGTATTTTTCACGTCTCCCTGAATACATCCAGTTCAGGAATAAAAATGAGTAAGGGGTTGTACAGGAAATGGAAATAAGGTCATTTTTCCTGTCAGCTCACTGAATTCATTGACATTGTCCTGTGGATGCATTGGGCAGATAGGACAGGAACCAGTGACAAAATCCGCTGTGTGCTGGCTGTGCATTTCAGCGCCATCCATCTGCAGGTGGAAACTTACTTTTGCACTGATGCAGTGATTCACCGTCAAAAAAATGTGCACTGACTGTGCAGTAGGATGAATGGGCATGACAGCACGATATCCGCTGCAGCCAGTAAAACATCTATTATTAAAACGATATGACCTTTAAAGGTCAAGCTAAAATCTAATGCCGTTCACAGTGTGAAATTGATCCCACTGCTGCCGGTCTCAGTTCCGCCCCACAGCTTGAGTTGCACCATGTGTTGGGGTGGCTGACCACCCATCCTCTCCAGCTTTGTCGTCCGAATTTGCACAGATCCTCTTACCCTGGAGCTGGCTCGTGCCAGCTTTGCTGCAAAGCCGTGTCAGATGGATGCAAAGCTTCAGGTCAGGATCACGACGTGGCGCTGCAGGGAAGCTCAGCCAACTGCGTGTGGCCATCAGAGCAGGGCCAAAACTGAGTAAGATGAAGGTGCAGAGCTAGGGAGGTGAAAAGGCTCTTCAGTGGGAACAGAGCAGAGCTCTAATAAAAGAAATAAGTCATCCCCCTTCAGGTGATTCTGGTGGCTCTGCGCTGCTCTTCCAGGAGGGACAAGGGGGGCCCACCACCATCATGAGACCACAGCACCCGCAGCCACTGTGCACATCCACAGCATTTGCAGGAGAAGGGCAAGCAGCAGGCTTTCTAGGGACTTTGTTTCCACTGCTGTCCCTTCTGTTAGTTTACTCACCTTTCTTCCACCTTGCCTAATCTGGTTTTCTCTCTTTCCAGGCCCCTGTTTTTCCTCACAAATTCTTTTTTGCAGCATCTGATTGTTATGTTTGCAGTATATATAGGATTTTTCCCTCCCCCCATCATCTTCCTATTTTGTCTTATTTTACTCTTTCCTTTGTCATCCGAATGTTCTGCAGCTCTTCCTTTTGGACATCTCTTTACTCAGCACATTTACCCCCTGCACACTGCGTATCCCATCTTAAAAGCACAGCGAGGCAGCACGTGCAGTTTTGACTGCCTGGATGTGCTCACCCTCCCTGCTAATGTTTTGAATGAGCTCAGGATAAATAAACACTGCAGTCCTTGACCTTTTTTCCTTTAATACTGGGCTAGACTCTCCTCTCTGCCTCTTGGAGTGAAAATGTTTGTTTTCTTAATGCCGTGGTTGTAGTTATCTCCCTTTTGAGTGTAGAGATAACAATTTACTAGAGATTTTTTTCCTTCTTCCAAGCAATCCCGCTCACATCACAGGTAAAGCTTCCCAAAAGTGGCACTGCACATGCTGCCTCCTGGAGGGCCAGCATTTGCTTGTTTTGTACTTCAGCAAGGACAGCCTCTGGGAGGAGGCAAAGAGGGAATTTATCGGCTTCTCTGCCTGTTTCAGGCTTTAGCCATCTCACAAGGGAAGAAGTCAGGTGAATGAATCAGCTTGCTATGGCTGGGTGTGCTGGGGACCAGTTTTTGTCTCCAGTGGTGTTTTCACCTGCTATTCCTGAATGGCACAGGCCATTTGTGCGCCTGAAGAATGGTTGCACAATAGAAGTTACCCTCCAGATGGCACAAAGTGAGCTAGAAGCAGAAGGTGCTCTGCTGGTTTCAGTAAGCTTGGTACGACAGCAATTTCCAACCCCTTCCTGGAAGCACACCTCAGCTGTGTCTCCCCTTCCCTGGTAATCCCCCTGTAGGCAGTAGAAATAAGGGGGAAGGCACACAAACCTTATCACAGCTAGAGGGGGAGGTCTGCCCGGCAGGAAGGGTGTTAAGAGCAGTTGTATCCTGTTTGTGCTCTTGTAGCCATTGGTACTTCCTCATTGTGACCTTGTTTTCCTTCCGGCTTTCTTTTCTGATTCCTTGACGTTCTTTTGTCTTTCTTTGCAGCTCTGGGGTATAATCAAACAAGGCTACAAATGCAAAGGTAAATAAATATTTTGCATGGATTTTTCATGATATGGGTGCTGGGTTTTAGCAGAAGTCAATTATTTTTTACTAGAACGGCAGCTGCTCATCCCAATTTTGCTTAAGGACTTGGCACTGGCTGTGACCAGTGTCACAAAGCGTCCCTGCAGCAGGGGCCCTGCCCATTCTGGGAGCTGAAGGTTCAAAGCAGCCACTGGCTCCACGAGGTGTCACTTTGTACCAGCAAAAAAATTGCATCTCAGAAGACCAAGTACCCTCCTGCCAGCAGGGAGCCATCCTGAAATACAACTCCTGAGACCTGGGGTCAGGAAAAGGTCTGCTGGCAGCGCTGTCTGTCTTCATCGTGTACATCTGCACGCCGGTACTGAAGGCTAGCTGGCCTTGCAATGCAGCAGTGGCTGAGCTAGAAATAGACAAGAATTTAATTCCTGGACTGCCCAGCAGATCTCATTGCAAGGACTTCTGCAGCAGTTCAGCTTAAAAAATCCTAGAGCTCGTACAGCCCTCTCAGCTGCTTTCACTAAAAGTTTAATTTAATGGTTTACGCAGTACTTGCACCATGTCAGGTCAGACCAAGGATGACATTGTGCTGGTCCTCATCAGCTCTAAAGTCCTGGACCAATTTATTTCTCAAGCAGAAGAAGCTGAAGGGCTTTTCACAGCTGTAGTTACATCCCAGTTATTCACAGAGGAATGTTCACGTGGGAGCTTCACAGTCATATGCAATCTCTTTTTCCCTCGGTCTTACCCTGGCTCCCAGGGGACAGGTGAAGAATTGGCAGGATCATTTTCTAGGATACCCCTTATTTTTTAGGATAGCCCCTATTCCCATC
Organism: Anas acuta; assembly: GCF_963932015.1. NCBI lineage: Eukaryota > Metazoa > Chordata > Aves > Anseriformes > Anatidae > Anas > Anas acuta. Next base: position 32,555,921 of record NC_088981.1, read on the forward strand.
TTCCTCTCCCACCCACGAACATCTCTTCCTCTGAGGGGGTGAGGAAAACACCCGTGACTAAGCCACTGCACGCAGCTCAGCTGTTCCTGACCACCATCATCTGAGCAGCTACAGCAGGGCCAGTTGTGGTCTGCACTTCTCCTGGTAGGCTGAGGGAAGGAAGGCAGAGTTTTGTCACAGCAGCCCTGTAAACTCGAGATCCGAAAGCTGAGCTCTGTCCTGCATCATTGTTTGCAACCCTGTCCCAGTGGGGAGAGAACAGAAGTGGCTCTGCAGCATCAAAATCACAGGCACTGGAGTGTGAGAGTAACAGAGCCGAGCTTCTTGCTCAGATCCCCATGTGGTCAAGGAGTGCCTGCCCTCTGCGGGTACCAGCTGCTGCACCCATTTGGGTGATTTCTGCCTCTGGGCAAAGAGCCGTCGCCTTCTGGCTGGCACCTCTGGTGCTGCACTAGCAAGGGGGCAGGATTCATCCGCTCAGCTCTGCTCCTGGCCCCAGCTCCGTGGCTCTGGAGATGAAACTGGGCAGTGTGGTGAAGGAGGTTTTGTTTTGAACTCCCATCACACCAAATTATCCATTTAGGTAACTCCCTCCACACTCTCTATCAAAGTGCCTGTTTGGTTAAGATCCCCCCTCTCAGCTGCCTGCTAACAGCCCCGAGGGATCACCAGGCAGCCGTGACTTTGCTTTGGATGACTTGACGCTTCCCTCCCTTACAGACTGCGGTGCCAACTGCCATAAGCAATGCCGAGACCTGCTTGTGCTCGCCTGCAGAAAATTTTCCAGAGGAACCTCAGTGGGCAGCAACCACGGCTCCCTGCCTAGCAGCCCCTCTCTGCCACCAGGTGAGAGCACTCTTTTGTTTCTATTTTAAACCGTTGCTGGCATCCTCTTTAATAGCCCGTGTCCTTACCGCCTCTTCTAATTTTTCCTTTGTACCAACGCACAGAGCAGCCTGTGTACTTCCCGATGCACTGGCTCGTGTTCAATGCTCTAATTACAAGAGCTCTTTCTGCAGGGAACTGTGGTGGCCTTAGTCTCCTGCCTGAACCTCCTTTTCCTGCTATGCCAGCTGAAAATATAAAAAAATAAAATGAGAATTAGGGAAATTGCACTTTTCCGTATAGGACACTTAAGTGGCAGGGACTGAGACACACAGAGGCACAATTCTGGCTCTGCCTTGCATCCCCCCTGAGCATGCAGATAGAGGGAGGAGGAAATTGTGCACACAAGGCCAGAATCGGCTTCTGAGCAGCATATGGATGTTGCTAATTACACCACTGCTTCATATAGGGGGCTATCTGGAATAAGGAGCAGCCTCCTTCAGAGCTTCCCTCTGCAAAGTGATGCTGCCTTCTCCTCCGTGCACCCTCGTGCTGCCTGCACAAACACCCCCGCAAGCCATCATGCAGTTATATACAATGGCATATCAAGTCCTGGTCCTGAAATAGATTTAACTACTAAAAGACTTGCACAAATCTCCCAGAATAGCAAACTTCTTTTTTTCTGAACCTTAAAATCCCTTCCTTCTCTCCACTTGACCCAGGCTTAAGATATCTTTTTGCAAAGATCTTGAAGAAAAGTGGAATTATTTATTTTAAATATTTTTTCTTTCAGTCCAGGATGAGGTATTTGAATTTCCCAGCGTTGCTGCAGAACACCAGGACCTCGATAGCAGAGCTATCACCCTTGTCACTGGCTCCTCACGGAAAATTTCAGTGCGGCTGCAGCGGGCAACCACCAGCCAAGCAACACAGACAGAACCACTGTGGCACGAGCCGGGCTGGAGCGATTCAGGATCCCACACTTTCCCCAAAATGAAGTCCAAGTTCCACGGCAAAGCTGGGAAGAACAAAGGGTTTGCAAAATGGGAGAACGAAAAGCCCAGCACACAGCCCAATGTAGACATAGACACCGAGGCTCCCCAGCACATCCTGGATCACAACGGAATAGAAACGCTCCCCGAAAGACAGGAATCTGAGGTGAGCTGAAGCAGCCACCAGGACAAATTACAGTCTGCTAGTCTGCAGTCTCATAAGGTTATTTCATAAATTTCGAGGCACTTTTTCATTCAAGTTTCCTGTTACTTCTTAAATGAGGGTCACTTTCAGAAAACCACCAAATCATCCCTAGATAATTTTCTACACCGCAGCACGTATTTACTGTAACCAGGAGTTCAGTTCTTGGTGGCAGTAAGCGCTGTTAGGAGCTGGATGTTTTTCTTTTTGAGAATCATTAAAATACCTGGTTAAATTCTGTTGTACCTTCACACCACATGGCTCTGTGTTAGATTCACAAGAAGTCTTTTGGTAAACATGTGAGTCCAGGCTAGGGCATGGTTTCTGTTGCTCTTACCCATAAAGTTTACAATCCCAAGGCCTCGCGCTTTTATTGACTGCTTTTGGTAAAACGTGCCTATTTTCTTTTGGTTGCAGGACAGCTGATTGCTCACCCTGAAACACAGAAAAACGGATGCCAACAGTAGCATAGTGAGGTGACAGACTGTCATAGCCCACATGTGGCCATGGGAAGCTTTCCTGTACCTCATACCTTGAAATTCAACCGTAGCCGTTTTCCAAGCTGATAGGTGTTACAGAGCACTATTTATTTTCTTGCATGATTAAGCCATTTGGATGAACATTACACGGACACAGCAGAACAGATCTCTGCGCTCAATGTTTTTTTTCCTCTTGTATGACTTTGTGGAAACTTCCTCTACATGCCAGCGAGGATATATTTGGCCTCCTTTGAATACACTGCATCATTTCAGTATGTCTGCCAGCAACAACAATGGCGAGGACAGAAGCCAAGCATCCACGTTCGTTTGATAACACTCCTTTTTCAGAGGCTTGTAATGATTTTTAAGGAAAGAAGAAGGTGTGTGTTGATTACATCTCAAACAAAAATCTTTCCAAAGAGTCCTCTACACTGAAATCCTTTGCACAGCTGGTGGTTTGAACCTGGGGCACGTTTACCTTGCTACAGCGAGCGCAGTGATGTTCAGCACGGTGACAGCAGCTCCCAGATGAGGATCCTTCGAGCACAGTCTGTGGCTGGGAGCAAAGGAGTTCCAAGACACTATGCAGATGTCTGGTGATACGGCAAGGGAGAGGAGTCCTCTCTGCCAGCACTGATTATGGTAGAATTAGTATGTAATAAACATCTTAGTTTAAGTGTGTGTCTGTATGTGTATGTCATGTTTCACGTTTTTCTCAGGGTAGCAATCCATACATGTTAAGTAAAATATGACACTAAGCGTACTGTTAGAGTAAGCTCCAAACTAAGTTTGTTAATGTAGCTCCAAATTAAGTTTGTTAATGTAACACCTCAACTTGCAATGACTGGAGAAGCAGACTTGAAGTGGGACGTCTCAGAAATATTATCTTACCTGTGGCACACAATCCTCACCTGGAATAAGAGAGGAAAGCAAAACCCAGGGCAAAGCTCGAACCTAAACAGCGTGGTCCACACTGGCAAACACACTGTTGTCATCTCCTTCCCCCTCTGCCTCCCCACAGAAATAGTGGCTGTGGGGGAGCACACACTGAATTAAAGCAAGCCCAAATACAAGATTTCCTACAAAATTCAAGTCATTGCACCCCTCACCAGGTGAAACCCTGCAGATCAATTGCACTTCCATAGACTTCCCTAACCAAAACTGACCGACTCCTCTGTGGAAATCTGACTGTAAGCTGTGCTGTGACTGCATGAGGCTCAGAGTTGCAGGTTTCCTTTGTTTTCCAGCCCTAATGGCAATGATGGTAAAAATCTGAGAGCAGAAAGAAAACGTGCTCTTAAAAGAAATAAGCACTGCAGTGAGCATGGATTTCTGAGCCAGGATGAGAGCCAGAGGCATCCTTCGCTCGCACTGCTGTGGGCAACGAGCAGACACGAGCAGAAATAGAGAAACACAGCCTGTATTTCCTGTGGGGGCCAGGTGACGGGCCGCCACACGCTGCCTGCACAGCTACCGTTACAGCGCACGGCTCGCACACAATGAAAATGATGTGGTGGAGAATTTGAATAGAAAAATTTGGTTACGCTCCAGGCTGCTGACGGATCTGTTGAGATAAGCCTTTTAACGCTTTATAAATGAGGTGTTCGTGTGTAACTTCATTCTTAACATCGTGCAAGAGTTTTAACCACTGCTGGGTCTGAACAGCTCAGGCTATTTCTCACAGGCTTTCGAAAAATCAGTTGCAGCTCTCGCTCTGAAAGCTGCCTGCTCTCCTACCTCCGTCAGGCCCACAAACCATGCCTATCTGCATTTCTTTGTCAGACAAGAATGTTCCTAGCACACGACCCTTACCTATTCCCCAGGATATTTACAGATTTTTGTCTAAGTTATTTAAAAGGCGAGGTGCTGTGTTCTTTTCTTTGAACATATGTGGCCTTTTCCCCTTACACCATCATCAAGAAATGGAATCCCATTTAAGAGAAAAGTGCTGCCTTCTACAGAAGCAGCTCCTGCTTTCTGAGGGACCTTTTCTGCTAGCAAGTAGACTGCTTTAGCTTCAACCCCCTGCGGAAATCTCATCAATGCATCTCCTGAAAGCCTGGCAGCTTTGGGCAGCTACATGCTTACCTCAGCAGTGGCTAGAATTAAGTTGTAGATCAAGCATAGACTGTGCACACCCAGCTGATCCTTCAACGCAAATTATCACCATGTCCAAGAAGGGCCCACGCTAGGTGAGTTTCAAGGAGCTGCTCCGGCTGGAAACCCTTTGCTTTAGGCATCCTAGGAAGGGGAGCGATGAGAGCAGTGCAGGCAGTAAGTGTTCACTGCCACTGGAAAATCTGAGAAAAAGATACTGGGTCGAAGTGCAGCCACCCACCAAAAAGGAACAGGCTCATCATAGACGATGTAATAACGCAATAAAAAAAAATCATTAGCAGGCTGTTTGCAGCAGAACACTGATCTTTGTTTGACAGCAAGTGACAGAGTGGAGAGAGGTGGCAGGGCAGGGCCAATCACTTTAAGAAGTCAGTGTAAGATGAGCTCCTTATTTTTTTATTTTATGTATTCAGGCTTCCTCCAAAATCCTTTTATCTCCTTACTTCACAGTTGATGCCATTTTCTGAACAGGGACAAGACTTTTCCTCAGCTCACAAAAACAAGCTTAGATCCCCAGTCTGAGTAAAGCAACAAAGAATTTCTTGTTTGGCTCTTCTGACTTCACAGAAGGCAAAACCTACCAGCCATCACAGATCCCAGCTGAGCTATACACCTCTGTTGGCCTCGGTGAAATCCTGCCTGCTTGTAGAGCAATTCCAGGAGAGCGTTCAGGAAAAGGTGCAAGAGGGTCATGTGTATTGGATTAATGAAGTAGCCACAGTGAGAAACAATCCCAGATGATGCTGGGTGCTTCTACTGTTCCTCCTTCCTCTGGATCTTTAGGAATCTGAGTGGGAAAAAAGGGGCATTTTTGTGCTTTGAAAGAGCGGGAAGAAGAAAGATTATGCCAAACCTTATTTACATGCCAAGTCTTCTTTACAGCCTTATCTGCAAATGCCAAAGAATAGAAGCAATGACAGTAGGTGACAAATGCAAATACTTGGGCAGACCCTGTAAGAGATGGTAGGGCTGTGCAAGCCAGACCCACCAGCACTTTCTGTGCTTCCACAAACCCTACACAAAGCCTCGTGTTACAAGTAAGTGAGCTGCAGCTTTGCCACCAGATTTACCGAGCAGCTCTGAGCACTATGCAAGTAGCCAAGTGAACACCCGAGAAGATAAGCTAGGCTGCAGAGCAAGGTTAGGGGCAGCTGCTGCCTAAAATTTTATGTTTTCTGAACTGGAGTGGGCTGGCTAGTCACCCCCGTGGTCTGTTGCTCAGGGATTCCTCTGTGGAAGCCAAAGTGAAAGCAGAGCCTGACACAGCCCCCAAGGCTTTCCCACAGGGCGTTTGGACACCTGCTTGAGGCAGTCTGAGCACCCAGACAAGGATCCTTGCAGCTTGGGACCCAAGCGCCAGAAGTTTTGAGCCTCTCTGTAGGAAATAACTTCACGTGAAGGATCCTGGAGACAGGGAAGAAAAACACCACAGTAAACACCAGACAGATGGGGACTAAGCGTGGGAAGAGGCATGCTAAGAGAGCTCTCCCTCTACGTGACACCAGGACTGGAAGGGACCCCAACAGAGACCCAGCAGAAAGGGAAGGAAGGAAGGAAGAAAGATCTGAATGCAGACTTCAAGGAGACGAAGAGGAGGAGAAACAAGGGCTTGTTGTTCTGTGATCATCACAGACAAGAAAAAATAACCAAGGTTTGCTTCACTCAGCATCAGCCTAACTGATGGGCATCTGTACAGCACGAAAAACAGCTCCAAGTACTTCTCGAGAGAGTCTTGATAGAGTTGGCCCACACGGGGACACTGGAGGAATAGATGTAACTTTGGAACAAGTTTTTGAGTTATCAGCAGGCTGAACTAGATTCTCAAAAAAAGCGGTGCAGCCAACATCTCTATCTCAGGCTAAGCTCATTGGAAAATCTGTGCTGAACTCCAAACTGCTGTTTACAGCTGCTGACAATCCAGTCCTAAGAGACTGGAAAACCATCAGCAAAAGGCTACTGCTGGGGCACTATGAAATTTAGCCAAAGAGTCTGCTTTTTCCATGAGTTAAGCCAATGCCGGAAAGTTTAAAGAGTCCTTATCACCTTAATCTCTGCTTCATGTGTGAAAACGAGTTATGACCTTCCACCTGCCCACAGCACAGGCAGACTCTCTCTTTCTTTGGTTTTACAATAGTGTTTTCCTACTTTTTGTACTTGTTTTTCTCTCCTCTGTTGTGGGAAAGACCCACGTGGACAAGAGGGGAAATCACTGGACAATAAAGGGGAAACAATGACACTGACAGCACTCGGAGCTGTAAAAATCATAGAGTAAACATGGGAGAAAAAAAATAGTTTTTCCCTTCTAACCTTGTTTGTTTAGTCATTAGATGTGCTACTTATTTCAGCCAAGGGAAGAAAGCAATGTTTACAGCTGGCAAGAGCGCTTGCGTTTTCAGTTTGTGTCCCTGTCAAAAAAAACAACCCGAAACAAACAAATTCATTAGTATTTTGAGAGCCTACACAGGAGAAATGATTCATATTCATGTCACATACTACTCTCTGCAGCGCTGATGTGATTCTAACCTAAGGGTACACTAGAAGGCTAATAAAGCAAGAGTGTCTGGTTTCTTATTAGGCCAGAGGTTGGTTGATGTAGAGCCCAGTGTTTGAGGCACTCAGATACAAAGAGCATTTTAAAGGAGACACAGTCGAAGCCCTCACCATGTTAGAACAGGTTTCCTGCACACCCTGGCTGAGAAATCCAACCTGTGGATAGAGGAGCCCCTCTTGGGGCCACCACCTGGAGTGGCACAGCACTGTGAAGGGCACGCTTCAGGGGTTTGACTAGAAAAGTGAGCTAAGGATTACCAGCCGACACCAATCCTAAAGATAAACCAGCCAGGGAACAGCTACAAGCAAAAAGGCTTCCCGAGGCGAGCGATGCATGGTGAAAGCTCAGCTTGATGCCCTTTTCCCTTGCTGCATTACTGGTTTGCACACAGTAAGGAATAAAAAGTAAATGCTTACCTGTTCCTGAGAATTCAACTGTGACTACAGTGCAGACAGAGCATGGTATTTTAAGTCATGGACCGACATGCCTGATACAGGAAGCAAACATGTTTTCAAGCCTATGAGAAACAGGATGCATTTTCCTGCACAGCGACAACTCTTAGGATAACTCTCTCAAGAGACAGGATGGAAAAGCAATGCAAATCAAGCTAGAGGAGACACAAGGTGCTGGAGAGAAAGACACTAAGGGAAAAGCAGAACAAGATGCCCAAAGCTTGTAGAAGAGAGAGTGGCAAGAACAACCAGGGTTTAAATGAAGAACGCTGTTTCATTGTATAAATGCCTGCTTACTTAGTTGCCTTCTTGATCTCCTGGAGTTCTGCTTTCCATCATGGTGTAAAATGAAATCCAGCACATACATTCAATCCACCACAAGCCTAATAATCTCCACAACCCATCTCTGCTCTTCCAGTTTCCAGTTACAAGATTCCTTTTGGCCCAGCAGGAATCTTGTTTGCAAAACAGTATCAAAGTATCAGGGCATCATACAGACAATAACAAAGCAGTGGCTGTTTGCTTTGATTAATAAATTAATAATGTGCTCTCTACACATATACAAAGCTTGTTTTCTCTGAAAAACAAAGAAGTCACAGCACACTAGGAGGAAACAGAGTAAGGAAAACAACAACAGCTGGCAGAAGCAAAGTGTTTTCTTTCCTGTAAAGCCTCCTGTTTTGACTTTTCTTCTCCTTCAAAAAGTCCCCCCTCAAACAGCAATAAAAACGGGGGTCAGCAGACCCTAAATACTGGAAGAGGGAGGAGAAGCTGCATATTTTGAGGAGAAAAAGCTACTAAAACAGGGGGAATCTCTTTTTTCCCCCAACCCCACCATTAGCTTTTTACCATGCCACCTCAGCATGCACAGTTGAGAATATCCACTGCAGCAAAACTCAAATCCTCACAGAGAAACTAGCAGCTCTAGCACAGAAAAGTCTCTGAAGGTGCTGTTGCAACTCAACCAGAGGCTCTAGAGAGCCTTCTAGGTTGTCTCTCATTAGGGATGGGTTTGCAGCACTCAAAATGCACTGACAGACACCACCAGCCTCTCTACCATGAGGAGCAGTGTGAGGAAAGCAGAAGCTGTCAGCGTGACACTATTACATTCCCAGACAGAGGCTCTCTACCTCTGCCAAACCACCTTTATCAGTCCAGGACTGTCCCAGTTGAAAGAATCTTAATTTAAATAAAAAAATAAAATAAAGAGTCAGTAAAACCCACTGAGCCAAGCAGGCAAGGTATTGCCCTCTCACAAGGTAGATCCTTTCCTGGAGCACCCTGATACAAGAACCCATCAATACCTTTGCGATGCAGTAACATCCATCTTTAGATGAATGCTTTGTGATTTGAACCATATTATGCTGAGACAGCTCTATCTGGCTGACCCCCAAAGACCTGGATTCAACGTGGAAAACTTTTTCCTTGTCAGGCTTGTCAAAATCTGTTTGAAGCACTAAAACAAACAAACAAGCAAACAAAAACAAAACACTAAAACAGACATTATCTCAGCTTCTCAAGTGCCTTTCATGGAAAGGCACTTCAGTTCTAGCTTGTGAATCGCTAGCAGCACCTAGTGGCCCGAACAAATTAAGCAGGAGATTTTCAGATGGATCACATAATGAAATACAGGGAGATAGAGTCTAAACAATGTTTTATCAGCTTATTTACGTGATAAGTTTGAATTACGACAAAAACAGCGTTACATAGATTCTCTCAAATGTCATGTTATTTCTGTAATCCTTGGGTTACTTTTACCTGCGTCAATCTGAATTCAGCCCCCGGGGTACTTTACACAGCCCAGCCACTCTGCTATCAGCACAGTCCCTGCTACAGCTGTGAAAGCAAGAACCTAAATTTCCCACAGGCTGGGACAGCATCAGGAGAGTCCCCAAAATATATCATATTCACAGGACATGAAGGAGCATAACCAGGAGACTGATGCTGAGGCAGCTTAAGAGTAACTTCATATAAAGACCCCAGAGAGGGACTGTGCTGCTACACCAAATCAGAGGGGTGGAACAGAACACACCAAAAGCAACAAAACCCATTCCTCCCATCTGCTCCAGTTCTGACAGCTTTTAAGGAGGCAGAATGCACAGTATTTCTGGGGCACTTAGAATATATAAAAGAGATAAAAACAAAATAGATGAAGCAGCCAGAAAACCCTAGAGTTCCCAGCTACTGCAACTGCTTTATTCATCACCAAGAAGGAAAAGAAACTAAAGCAAAAGGGAACATACAGATACTTTTATTGCTCACCTTTTATACAACAGCACACCTTCAGCCATTTTCTTTCACAGCTTGACAATGTTTATGTACACAAAAAAACCCAGCAAGAAGCATTATGTGGCTTTCAGTAAAGAAAAAAAAATGTTAGAACATCAAACTCAGCCAGGCTTTGTTTTCTGCAGCAATAATAAAAGGGCTTCCTCCAGGCAGGAACTAATCTTCCCAGGCCGTAGTGCATTTCTTTAAAAAGACAACCCCCAAAACAAATTGCCCTAGATTTGCTGAGCCAGTGGTAATAACTTGCAAAAAAAAAAATAATAAATTTCAGTTTGTAATTTTTTCTAGCTGATTTCAAGTAAAAATTAGGTTTGGAGGAGGAGCAACTTGTTTTGGATGGATGCAGGTCAGTTTGAATTGCTACACCTAACTACAGGCCTACACACACTATCAGTTCACAATTTAGCTTAGTTTTAAATGATCTTTGCAGATTTTGGCGGCAGTCAGTCTTCGGAGTTGAGCAGGTGGGAAAAAACTTTGCTTAGTGGAAGAGATAAGGCTACTAAATATGGCATCTACAGCAGAGCTCATAGAATAGACAACAAACCTGGTTGTTAGGTAGAATCTGCTGTGTGGGCTCCCATATTGTAGTCAAAGTTACACACACAACAGGCCAGCAAGCCAAAAGCAGTAGTCTGGTTTTAGATCATATAACTGAACAATGATTATGGGATGGGGGGATGCAGACCTATTGAGTATTGCAATAGACAATTTTGACCAGACAAGTCTTGATATTTCTCTAGCCAAAGTGGAAGGCAAACATAGCAGGCAGCTGCTCAAGACAGATGTGTTTTGAGCAGAAGACATCAGTCCAACATCTAAAAAGCACAGCTATTAATTCATATTTAGGTGAAGTGCAGTGAGTAGTTATGGTGCATTTAATTCAGACAGGTTGGGGTGGGGTGGGAAGTCTACAGAAAACTGTACTTTGCTCGGTACAAAACATCCCACCCAAGGAGATTCTGCCTGACGTGTACAAACCTGTACTAATTATAGAAGAAATTAAGCCAGGCCACTAAACCAGGTTTCTATTATTTGAGCTCTGCTGAAGCGAAAGTTTTTAGCAGCCTCAACTCGTAAAGTGTCTTCCTTGTCCAAAACCAGATTGGTTATATTGATAGCCTCCGTGCTGGAAGTGCTGCTCAAATTGCCCGCCTTGATTAAAATTCTGTCCTCCTCTGCCTCCCCAGCCTCCTCCTTGACCTCCACGACCACCACGCCCTCCGCGGCCACCCCTCCCTCCTCCACGCCCACCCCCTCGGTCACTGTGGGACCCACCATCCTGGTATCTGTTGTCTTGCTGGTAACCACCACCCCCTTGGTAGCCACTTCCCGTGTATGAAGATGACTGGTAGCCACCATAGCCTCCTCCTTGGTAGCCACCACCACCACCATGGTAGCCACCTGTTTGAAAACCTGCATCTCTGTAGTTGTTCTCCCTGTAGCCACCATCCTGGTAGCCACCACTTCCACCATCTGTCCAGCCTCCTTGGAGCTTGTTTCCTCTTCCACCTCCTCTGCCGCCATGATCGTAACCACCACGTCCTCCTCGCCCACCTCGATCATGACTTCCTTGTTCATGACCTCCTCGTCCTCCATACGATGAGTCATAGCCTCCTCTTCCTCCTCGGTCGTGACCCCCGTGGTCATAGCCTCCTCGCCCTCCATATGAGGATTCGTAGCCACCTCTTCCTCCTCTGCCTCCACTTTGCTGTGGACCAGCCTCTGGTCTTTTCTGCCAGGGTGGCATCTCAGGAGGTGGCGGTTCAATTTCATTGGGCCTTCCTCCTCTGTCAGGTACTCTGCCCATTAGCACCTGCAAAGGGTAAGAGAGAACTTTAGGAGTTGTTACACCTCATAGAAGAGTCACAGGAATTAGCTAGCACTCCAAGCTAGATAACTGCTAACAAGACAAGCTTGGAGACCTGGGTCCCTTGTTCAAACAGCAGGCTCACAAATAAAGGCAGCATCCATACAGTCCTTCACTCAACCATTTACTACTGCAGATTGTTGATCTCAGACTGAGTGGCACCATACAGCTTTCTCTTCGCTGGTGCTCTGATTTGCTGTAGAAGCCATCAGCTATGATAATATCTTTGGTAAACCACATGCAAAGATTTTTATTTCTCAGTAAGGACACAGAAAAACTTTCTGAACTTCACACACCAACCAACAAGTTTCAGACAGCACCAGAGGTAAGCAAGACTGTAAGTCTTCAGCTGTCCAATGATGCTGTGACATTAAGAATACAGCAAGACTACAAATGGGACAGGACATTTGTATCATTTTAAAATGTGAAACAATACAACAGAAAAAAAAATGAAGAAGGCTATTTTGTTAATTTCTGTTACTGTCTTGGAAGACATTAAACACTGATAATGCTGAGCAGTTAACAGCGTATGAATCAGCAGCTGGGCAGTACTAGCACTGCATTTCTAATAAAATGTATATACAGTCTGATGATACTGTATATGTCACACCTGTCTTCATGCCCACTCACTTTCTTTTACATTCTTCACTCAAAGTACACTAAAAAGGTGCAAAAAGTATTTGGGAGGTCAAATCAGCACAGCACTATTCCATCCTAGTGGAATTTGAACATTATCTGAACTACAATTGTACCCTAAAATTGAGAAAAGTGTGTATGTACAACTACAAATTTTGAATTACCAGGTATGCTTCAGTACAGTTACTGAGCTTCAAGTTCAGTGCATGTGCTCTTGTGAGCCCCTTACTCCTGTGAAAACTTAATTCTTGAAACAAGGGAAATTGTTTAGTCTAAATTATAATCCTTGTGTCATTATTAGAACTACACACTTGACTAGAATCTCTTATTTGCATACAAAGAAATCTAAGATCTTAACAGATTCTATTTACATAGGACAAAGTTACTATAGACATGTTAGTTTAAATATCATGAATTTTAAATATCATGACAGAATTAAGTAGCAGCAGTGCAATATCATCAGTAATTCTAATAAGATAGAGCAGGCCAACTTCCACTGTTCAAGATGATTTTTTTTTATTTTTTTTTTACTACCCCTAAGAAAGGGGCACTGTGAACCTGAACAGGTAAAACTGAAGTTCCCTAGGTTGTGTATCAGTACATTATGGAGTACATAAACACCACGTTTCTTATCCCTTATATTCATCTTCCACTTACAATCCTAAAATAAGTAAGATTTATTACTACATTCAGATGACTTGAATATTCATTAATAGAAGTGATGTTAGCCACTCATCACCAACAGTACCTTATTAATGGCACATGCAGTCTTCTCTCGGATGGACCCACTGCTTGTTCTCATAATCTTTGACAGATCCTGTCGAGCTGCCAAGAGATTTGCAACGGAAATAGTGCACTTAGTAGATAAGAGGGCACGTTTTGGCTGATAGACTTTAGCCAGTTTTTCTGTCTGACTCTGTTGATGAAAAGAAAAACAAAACACTGTCAGCTAAAGTAATAGGGAAAATAGGAAAGGAATGGGACACTTCACCAAAAGAATCAACACTGAAGAACGAGATGCCACTGCAAATAGGAAAAAAATAATATGAAAATAGGAAGAAATCACTTAACTAAAAATCACCACAACAAATCCCACATTTGTCAAGTTAATTTCTGAAGTTATACATGAAACAATATTCTGACTGAATTGACAAGACATCGATTTTCTATTTTAACATTAAGAAAATATGTGCAGACTTATTTTTCAGGCAAACACAGAACAAGAGTGTGCCATACAGTTATATCAACTACTGCTAATGTGGTACCAAAAGTGAAACACATTCGGAACCTGTCTCAAGCCCTCCTCATGTGCCTGAACTAATCCCTGCCCCGCATCCATTCCAGTTACAATTGCATCACCAATTCACCAACCCTGCACCAGCAGGAGAAGGCTACATTAACTCTTTCAGTCTTCAGTCCAGTCAGGTTCCATCAAGAAGCACTGGAAGAACTAAAGCTCTCAGGAACTTGTTCCAAACCAGTCCTTTGTCTTGTGTACTGTGGACCCCAAGCTAGAAATCACGTCTTAGGGTTCAATTTTGCCTTGTAAGCAATCTTTCTTCCTCTAATACTTTTTGGCATGTACTTGCTGTTTCTGTACTGTACTTGCTGTTTCAAACACCTTAAAAGCATGATAGCAATTATCCAATTGACAGATGTAACAAAATAGTGCATGAGTTAATACACAAGCTACATCTGCCCTCATTTAGAATACAATGCAGGATGCAGTTAAGATAAAACAGATTGCAATCTGCACACAGACAAAATGGCTGCAGGGACAGCTGGACCTCAGATGACAGCAGTGGGAATGGGCAAGATTGGTTTTCCAACAAATCTCTTGGTAGGGCAAGAATTTAAGAGCAAGTTTTAAAATCCTAAAATCTTTTTTTCCATCTAAAGACAGAAAACTAGAACTGAGAAGAGGTGAGAGTGTGTATTTCTAAGTGACTCCAGGATTAAGTTTTTAGAACCAAGAGCTTGTACTTCTACATTACAAGCTGAAAAATGTTTATTAAAACAAAGGAAAACATGCACTTCATTACCTGGCATTGGCTCAAGTCAGAAGAAACAGTATCAACCAGTAGTATGTTTTTGTGGATGCTTATGTGTAGCAAATTTTATTGAGCTCTTATGATATTATTAATTCAAAATTTCAAATTTTGCCTAAATAAAAAACCTTAATAACAGACTATAAAAATTTTACTGAAGTTTTCCACCATCTGGAAAAATAACTATTTAGTTAATAATGTCATATTCTGATATTTTATTAATTTTAAAATATTTAAAATGATCACCACATATTAAAGCATTGTTAGAAATTACTATTAAAACAAACTGTACTGCACGTCTGGAACACTACAGCCACATTGCCCAATTTCATAGTGTTGTGGTTTTAACAAATTTAGATTTGAATTTCAATGAATATAAACACATATGCACTTTGTGGTTTCTCTGAAAGGCTTTCATATAGCTAGTCAAGCTCAAAGACATCTTAGAATTCTCCTAGGGGAAGAAAAAACAAAATAATGGATTTGGATACTAAAGCTTTAACAACCAAAATGAACCTGTTTTTTAACCTGGTCCATATTTTTGCCTCAGTCACTATTAAAAGATTCAAACAACTGGATAACTCCCTGATCTACTAAGAAAAAAAAAAAATAAGACCACCACCAAAGAATGCTAAGTTTAAGAGAAAAACATCAGCAGAAGCCCTGTTTAGGTGATGAATAAAAGGGGAGAGGTCACATATGATTAAAACACAGTTGCTTTTTGAATGGAAAGCATGTGGCACTTCATGAGCCACAATTTATGACTAACTACTCCTCAGTCTCAAATGCTGTTAGCAGCATCCTAATTAACTTCACGTTTGCCGATTTGGTTTAAGCCCTAGAAAAACTTTGCATACAATTTTTTAAATACTGTCATACTTGCTGTATGCAGTAATTCAGATTTGTTGTCATAAACACTCATTCCTTTTTCACTATAAAACATGGGAAATGAGGAAAACATTTTTTTAATATTTTTTTTTTAAACATTTCTAAAAGCAGAATTTCTTGACGTGCATCTGTCAAGTTGTTCTTGCAGACACACTTTGAGCTGAGGAAATCTGATCACTATGGACAGCACAAAATTAAGGGGTGGTCAACAGGAAGCTGCCTTTCTACCACACAGATGCAGCACTTAGAGATTCACATTGAGGTACTCTCAGTGCAAATGGTTGGATCAGTAATCTCCTACTCTTTTTTTCTAGTAGCCTATTAATTATCTGTTCTGGCTTTGGTGTATATTATACATTGTATATCTTCTCGTTTCACATGGTGCTTTTTACAACAAATCAGCTTTAAAGAAAATGTTGTAGTCATCTTATGTTGTGATAAACTTCTTCAGAAACTCAAAACAAAAGCAGACAACTTCTTTGGTTATTTCTTACTCAAGAAGGGCAAAACAATGAAGCAGTTTTCCAGAGATAGTTATTATAAAGGATTACCATAAACCAGGACTTCACAGCAAGTTATTTGTACCTTAGCTCTATCTGACCAGCCAAAGGACTGCACAGTGACATCCAAACGTTTGACTAACAGTTTTCTTCGGACTTCATATTCGTTGACTATGGCTTGATTAATTGCTTCAATTTTTTCCTGAAATGAAAAATTGCAAATATAGCTTATGCATTATAGATAGAATATTTCAATTTAAGACAATTAACTATGTGTATGGAAGAGAATCAGATGTGTGGAAGCTAACCAGGGCTTAAGCCTGCAGTCACCTACTTTGACAAATGAGCCTACAGCAAGCTATGTCTGCTAACACTATTTTCCCCAAAGGCTCTGTTATCTCCACTTTCAGCCTTATCCCTTCTCTAACAGACACAGCTGTCTGTTAGAAGGGATTTAGAAGCTGCACGCACTGTTAAGACATTTCTTCACACCCACCAGGACACTGAAGCAAAAAGCGACAAAACACTAAATGCAACAGGTTGAAGGAGATACCAGCATATAACTTAAATCCTAGGGACCAGGGTGTCCTTGCCTTCTTAAAAAGAAGCAAGCTTAAGTACAAAGATAGAGCACTAAAAGTAAGTAAAGAATTATAAGAGGATCTTGATTAAAGCACAGCCTGCATGCAGACAAGACAACAGAGTGCCCTACGGGTAAAAGCCATCACTAGAAGCACACAGTGGACTAGTCAGGGCAACAGATAAGATATGCACCATTAAGGAAAATATTTATGTACTGACTGAAGCCTGGCTGGAGGGGGGTGGTGGGGACCAAATTTCAGCCCAGACAGCACAAGTACTCAAGGAAACAGACTGTTGGGAACAGAAAATCTTCAACATTAAGCAAGAGGCTCAAGAGACTCTCAGAGTTTTGCAGCAGCAAACAGCTTTGTGCTGGTTCAGCAGCAGTATCTAACCAAGGCAACACCCTTCTATAACAGCAGGTGACAAAGCCAAGTCCCAGCTGGAGATGATCATGGTTCTGCCACCTGGGTGTACAGCCCCTCTCAGTTTCTACCTGCACACCCTGCTTCTTGGAGAAGAGGCAATGAAGGAAGATGACTACTCTAGCAGCACAGAGAGAGGAAAAAAATGATGGGAACACCCACAAGTTTACTGGAAAAAAGCTATGGGAAAGGATGCTAGACATCTCAACAAAGCTGCATCACTCAGCACTGCAAAGGGGCAGGAGAAGAAGGCTTAAGCTACTGCACAAGCACACAGGTCAGCAGAGCCCCACCACTGTAAATAATAGTTTTCTCCTTTATGTTGAGAAACTTTTGTGTGCATCTGGTCATACAGATTCATGAACCCAAGAAAGACCTTCAGCAATTGCCGAATATTTCCTGTATTAACATAAGTTTTAAAACACTGCAAGAAGTTGTTATCTCATCTTTGGAAAGGGACGAGAAAAACATTTTGCAACATCACACAGAATCAAGATTCACACTTTATGCACCTGGACAAGGGAAACAGGCCCTAACACCTGCAACTACTTACCCAGTGAGCTGGTCCCAGCTGTTTCTTCAACAGAGGTTTTCCAACATGATTAGGTGGAACCTTTGCTAGGGTTTCTTTCAGCTGTTAGGAGACACACAAAAATATAAGTATTCCCTAAGCGATTAGCTTTTCAAGACTCAACTTGCAGGAGAGGACTCTTGAATGGTCACAGGCATGACACAGCAGCTTCCGACATCAAGTTGTTTTGTTTGGGATAGAGAATTGACCACACTTCTTTTGGAAAGCAACTATACTTTAGTACTTCTGGTAGGTATGGCTATAATTATCTGAAAATTAAGAGAAGTGTCTATGGAGAGATCTACAACTAAAACAGGAAGTTTCCATGAGCTAAAGCTCCCCTTGAATATAGAGTATTCTATACATCACCTTTTTAATTCAGAGAAAAAAAAAAAACTTATGTCAAAAAGGTTGCATTAAGACTATGTGAAACAACACGACCTAAAGAAGGATCCCTCTTTACAATCAAAAGGAGAAAGTCTTCCACATCAGAACTTTAAATTTCATTTGGATTTTATAAGTTAAAACAAACTGCTTCCATTCCACATCTTGGAATTCTGCTGGAAAACTATCATCCCCTTCTTTAACAGGTCAAACCAAACCGATTATTTTTTTTTTGCAAAGAAATGATGCACTGGTTTTAGTTGCTTAGATTTGGTTAAATATAACAACTAAAAGGTTAATCAAAAAAACTTGTCTAAGATTATTTTCAGGAGCTACATAAACATATCTGTTCTTTAAAATTCACAAAGGTTCTTTGGTGCTGTTCTGCTCTCCCCTGCAAAGAAAACCTATACATAATGTAGCTTAAAAACCTCTGCTTCCCACCTTTGCTTTGTGTACTGGATAGCCTATTCCACTTTGATGTTTGCTTTACTAAAGTCACTCAAGTGAAAGGAAAACTTTTTTTTAAAAAATGGCAACCTGGAGAACACATACATGTAAAAAAACAAAAATAAACGGAACCACAAAAACTGATAAAGCCTTAGGGAAAAGGTGTAAACTTGACTTTAGTTATAATACCTTTTCATCTAAACATTTTTAAAACAATGGGTTCCTGTAGAAGTTTGTTCTTAGTTTCATATCTTGAAATACTTTCCTTCCCAGTGTTCTTTCTGAGGCCTATGCTCAGCATTTTCCATGTCTGCAACAAGTGATGACATTAACACCTGCAGTAGAGTAAGGAATACCTCACTCTTTAAGGAAATGATAGCAGCAGTCCTGACCTCATGCCTTGGCATGGAAAAAGCCTTTAAATTCATTTTCAAAATTCTGACTTTGGGCATACCCAGTAAACCATCACAATTCAAACACTGGAATTTTCACAAGAGGCAAATCTCTTCCTGGTAGCAGAAGTACATTCCATTAAAATAGTAACATCTTAAGCATTCTGGTTTTGTTCCTTTGGATCTTACTTTTTTTTCAATTCCACTGAAGAACTGGAACATCGTTATGTTGGCTGGAGGCTTGGACATGCCTAAAGCAATACATATGCCTTTTAGCTCCTGAAAGACTTCACTGCCACCTCCTTCCTGTGCTTTTTTAGGAGGGGCGTTCACACACAGCATTCGGGCAGCTTCCAGTTCTGAGATGAGGTATGCTGGGGTGAGAAAAATTAGATTTCAGCATCAAATATAGTTGAGTTCAATGTTTTAGAACCAATGAGAATTCAAGCGCTTACGAACAACAAATGTGCAAATAAAGCGGTTTAGAAAGAGTTAGGGCTGTAATTTTGGTATCTGCAGAACACTCATATTTTGAGCAATCAATGAGCCCAATGCTACAAACACAGCAAACAGGGAAAAGGTTTAGTGCAACTAATTAAAGCCTGGAAAAAAAACCTTTGCAATTCTGACAGGTATTATCACAGAGTTCAGCAGAGCACAGCTCTTTTCCTTCAGGCTTTGCCCAGCAAAGACAGGAGACTAGGAACATGAAAATAAGCAGGATGAGGGACTGGGACATGCACTTTAAGCTAGACAAGCAAGTACTCCTTGAGGTTCTGGGAAATGAAGCAAGGACATGACTAAATACAAATGAAATGTTAGATGAATCTCCTTTACTTCTGCAGTCAAGATGCAGAAGGGAAAAACAACCTCACTTTTTAAAGTACTATTGAGTATTCAGGTTTACAGGAAGGCAGTTATTGTAATTGATAGGTAGTAATTGATGAAACTGAAGCTAAAACACCTGCAAGGCTCCTTTATCAGACAAATAAAAAAAATGAAAGTCACAGAATTTCTGAACATGATCTGCATCTACAATTACAGCATTATGATGTAGGTTATGATGATACAAATTTAGCCCACAGCCTTTAGTTGCAGTTTGCACGACTTGAAGGTTTGAATTAAAACGTATTGTTAAATGTGTTTATTTTTATCTTGAATCATACCGGGTGACCTTAACAGCAATTTACATAATTAGTTCTTAGACTAAAAATTGAAAAATAAGAAACTATAGCGATAAAAAAAGACTCATGAGCATGTAAACTATAATTATACAATAGCAACTTATTACCTATAAAATTGGAATTTCTCTTTGCAGATGCCAGCAGTTCGTATCGTATTCTAGCAACGTTGCTCACCAATACAACCCTACCTACTTATGTTTATTTGTTGCTTTTGGTAAGAGTATTGCTAAATCTTCCATTTGATATTTGCTTAAAGAGGGTAACTTTTTTCTTTAAAAAAAAAAAAAAATGGTTTATGGCTCACATACAAAAAGATACCTAATAAGGTAGCTTGATATAGGTAATAAAAGCTATGCAGAATTTTTAGGCATTACTATCACATTACACACAGAATTTCAAGTCCATATTTGACAATAAACAAAATACTGCTGCCAGATGGAACACCAGAGTCCAGCTCCTGAACACAGCCTTATATTACCAAAACATGCATCACCACAGACCTCTGGGATAAACCATGTCACAGACACAATTATTGTGGGCTTGGCCCACAGGGAATAGGCTGAATAGCATATGTGCTTGAACTATAATTATACTATAATTACCTCACTTCATCTGATATTTTTTAATATATACTTTCAAATCAAGTTCAGATCAAGCCTTACTACTAATTTTTGTCCAGTATTGGAACCTACTCTGTAATTCATTTCTTACATCTCAACTGAAGGCAGAATACTTCTGTTTTGAAAAGTTAAAGAATCATCAGCAACTGAGGAAGCAACAAAAAATATGTTGAATTTAAGATCAGATTAAAATTAGCACTAAAATTCTTAATAATAATAAAAATTGCAAGTCAGAATTATTTTAAATGTGAATCAACACCACACACTTTTTCCAAATTTAAGTACTACTTCCTTTGCACCTATGCTTCCCGAGCAGGAATAAACCTGCTGGACAGAAAAGTAAATGGAAGACATCACCGTTGCTACTGTTTATTACTTCTGAAGCAGCAGAAAGCAACATTGAAGCTATTTACTAAGGGAGACAATCAAAAGCACTGGAGCTGGAATAAAACACTCTTTTTCACAGAAGTTTCAATTACTTTTGGAGTGTAGGAAAATTCTAGTCTTACTGTGCCTTGCAAGTAATCCTGGTGGGGGCTCCTAAATGCTGATGCGTTTGATGTTAGCGGTCATTTTTATAAATGACAAAGTTCAGTGACTAAAACCTGGTAGAAATCTTCAAATGATTCCCTCTCAAGATTTCCTTTTGAAAATTAGTAGGACAGGCTTTTTGTTACTAAATGTGAGCAAGGTTAATGTTCAGAATATTTTCCATCATCCACTGGCTGTAGAGTGACTGGTAAATTTATGAGACCCAGAAGTGTAATTTTTTGACACCATATATTACAGGGAAAATTAATTTGTGATTTTAGGTAGCTGTTTTTATACACTGTGGGGAAATAGCTCCCAACAGTATCTCACTAAGCATAAGAATACAATTCTTAACACAAAACCAAAATTGCTTACCAGCACCCTTTTTACTTACTAAGCAGCAAGAGACAGTTCTTTTGATTAAGAAGGCGCTTTGTCACATCTCCTGATGTTAATGATGCATATGGACAGTTCATTTCAGCCAGCAATCCACTCACTTCGAGTTGAAATTCTTCTGCTTCGTTTGGACCTTAGAAGAAAAAGAATGATTTGTTTACAGCTAGTAACTCTCCCACTGACTATGATGATATGATTAAAGCAAATTTACTCTTATAAAAAATGAATAATGTTTCCCTCCAGTTGCTATTTAACATGAAAATCCTGCTTTTAATGGAAGCCAAATGCATTCTTTGGGTTTCTCAAAGACACAGCATATCTTATTTGTATGCACAATGTCCCTCGTTATTGTTAAATTACTTTTCACTGAAAGCTGTTCACAGCTACAACAGACAGCCACTGACAAATTCTATAGTGAAGAGTGGCATTAAACGCATCACAAATTTTACAAGGATATCTTAAGTATTAAGTAACTGTTCCTGCCACGAACACATTAGATAATCCTGCTAAGATCATGAACAACACAGTTTATGAGTATTTATATTTTTTACTTCCTGTCCACGTTGATTCTTGTTTGTCAATTGATCTGGTTTAATTTCATTAAAAATAATTAAGTCATTTAATCCAGAGCTTAGATTGATATTTGTGTCAGAAACTAAGTGCTACTACTGAAGATAATCTAACATTAAGTCAAGTTATGCAAAAATAGCTATAAAGTAACAGTCTTCTTCTGAAAAGGGACTGTAACCCAAAACTGTTTTTTATAAACTCAAGTCACACAAAATAAAGGAAGGACTTGATGATGCTATAGATAAAAACGTCTTTACCATGTGTTTAGAGAATTTGAAATATTTTAAATACTGCCACATTGTATTATTTTTTAGAAACAAAATGTATAGTAGGACTCATACTACTACAGGAGGCAAGAAGCTATGTTGTTAGAGAGCCAAATACACTCACAGAAGAAAGGATGCACATGTCAAAAACGGCAAGAAAAAGGAAAACAAGGTGTGTTGAGGTATAAGGCAGCAATCTTTGGGCACTGAGTAGATTGAAAATTAAACTCATGTTTGGAGTTGATATGCTAAATATTTGGAAGTACAGGTTATCACGCTAATTTAACAACTTAATCTGAAGAATATCGCAATTATTTGGAAAATTAGCATTTGTTTTCTCCACCAAAACACAGACTAACATCTCCAAGCTCTTTTCTGCAGAGTATTTCATAGAGGGAAAAATACATGGTTAGGACAGAGTTATGGTAGCCAACAATAAAAAAGAAAATATGGTCACAGTAGTTGTGAGGATGTTTCCTTGAACAGTCAGTATTTCTTATGTCAAAATTACAAACAAAAGGCTTGAAATAGAAGTCTTCTCAGGATCTACTAAAAAACCTAACGTTTCCTCAAATCCATCCATGAACTTTAAGAAACATCCGTGGTTGAACAATTTAACAAAACACTAGCATCAGAAGACCGATGCTCACTGTTATTTCAACCACTACTGGCTGTTCATTAGGTAAGTTTGAAGACTGAGGTGGAAAATAATCAGCAATCTGACAGCGTGCAGACAGTACTCACTGGTACAATGGATTTAGCAATTATCAGCCCAAATCTTTATGGCATGCAAGAACACACATGAAGTGCACGTTTGTGCTAGAGTTATGGCTACTTACTGTTAGTTGCCTGCACATTTTCCTCTAGTTTACAGAACAGCCGTAACTCAGATACCAACCAAGCACAGAGTTTGGTGAACTCAGGGGAACTGGCTCCACGAGAGACTGCCTGAGCCAGCGCTCCGTCATCTAACAATGGACCTTTGTAACTGACAAGTAAAACAAAAGCACAGTTCATTAAAGGTTGCTGTGACTGATGTCCTGCTGCACATTTATTTTATGCTGTATGCATATCGAGAGCTACGCCCTCACTGCATACGAGATGCTGAACATCCAAACTGATAAGATAAATTCCTGTACTGAACTGTAAACGTCTGAATAAGCCAAGCATATCCATGCACATTAGCTTAATGCCACAGAGACTGTGTCACAAAATATCATCATCAAATGTTTCATCCTGGAGAAAGTTACCACATACAGCTGCAATTTCTTTGCCTTTAGCTCTCGAAGATGTTACAACATACGATATATTGCCTTGCTATACAAGGCAACTACAGTTCCAAAGTATCGTTTCTTAACATAGTTTTACAGCACGTTGAATAATTACTGCTAGAATGGTGCATCTCTTTGTGTCATTTCCTATCAAATGTTAAAGAGTTGCCACGCAAAACACATACAAACATTGTCAAAGTGATGCTAAACAATATCCTCTTTGGAAAAGTTGCTATCTTAAATGGGTACAAGAAAAATAAGTAGCAGCTAGTTCTTTGCGTAAGGAAAATAAGCAGAACCAGGCCTAGAGTAAGAAAGTGTGGTTCTGCAGAGCTGGTTTCAGAAGATGCAGTTTTCAGGGCACCTGTGAGTGACGCCCTGCTGGGGGGAGAGAGGAGAGTAGGGAGAAGGTAGCCAGGCAGAAGCACAAATCCAGAACTTACCATGGTGTATGTAGAAAATGCACAATATTTTTGATGTACTGCACCCAAAACAGGAAGACATCCAGGAGTCAGAATAATCAACAGAAATCACTCTTGAACTTTTAGGGTAAAGTCACCAGTAAAGGCACAGAAACCCAGTAAGTTCAGTTGACTCTTGGCAAATCTCAGAAGTAAACCATCTCTCAAAGAGTACATTAAAGCGTACATTTTCACACTTTGTTCTTGTACTGATCATCACACACAAAGGGTTTCTCTTCCGTGTAACAGCTTGTTACCTCAGCCAAACAAAATGAAGAAGCCACACTCAAAAATAACTTTCACCCCACAGATCAGCAGGATTAATAACACAGAGTGCATTTACTAGCAGTTGAGAGGAAGTTGTGATCCGATATTACACCTCTAGCACCTTACCACAGAGGGGCAGACAACTCCAAAATGCTAATTGGAACGAGTTTAAGTCCTGCCTCACATGTGTATGGGAATGTATATGAATCAACAGCAGCATCAAGTTATAGATCTAAGTAGAACTGCAGCAGCAACAGGCCTTTCACTGTAGTAGGATCTACATTTAAGTCATTTGTCACATTTCTAGGATTCTTCTTTGATAGGTTAAGACATCATAACTGAATTATCTCTAGTAACTACGACTTCAGGCACACAGCTCTTTGGCCTGCAATCCAATTTGCAGACTCATGACTGCAAGCAGCATTTTCCTTCCATTCATGCCCCCACCCCTGGCTGCCTGTGCTCTACAGCTACGCTCCTCCATTGGGAGCGTTACGTTGCCAAGTCCGTTTGCTTTTGCACTAGTGCGAACTGACTTAAACGGAAAAGGCTGCCATTTAAGCACCTCAAGCGCAAGTCAGGAAAAAAGCAAAGAACTCTTTGATGTGCAATGCTATTAAAAATAATTTTTTTAAAAGTGATATGTTACAAACGTCTTCAAAGTTTGGTTACAGTGAATAGGTTGAGCTGTGAAGGATAACAGAGTTACCACCACAGCCTGAGGCCTTCAACACTGCAGTTGTTACAGAGGCAAGGGAACTGACGGAAGCCATTCCGCTGCACGCAGTTTTTTAGTTTGACGCTACTTCAATTTCTTACATGAAGCCCCATGACTTCAGCCCTCTAATTTGTCCATTACAGTCCGAGTTGCCAATCCTGCCTGACGTCACCGATTTTTTTTTAACCCGTTTTCACTGCCCGCTTTACGAGAGCCAGATGACACCGAAGAGGTGCAGAAACGCCAACTCCTTCAAGCCCTTAACATCCTTTTAAACACGTGGCAGAAAGAAAAAGTGGCTGAATGCGGTACGGGGCCCTTTTCCCCTCCGAGCCCCAGCAACGCCTGACAAACCAGGCGCTGCGTGTCCCGCTTGGGAGCGACCCCCAGCAGCTCCCCCAGGGGACAAAAACCTCTGCACGGCCGCCCCCAGCCCCCTCGAACCCCCCCCCCCCCCCGGCCGGGCGCTCACCCCAGGTCCTCCAGCGACTCGAG
This sequence comes from Anas acuta, assembly GCF_963932015.1. Lineage (NCBI taxonomy): Eukaryota > Metazoa > Chordata > Aves > Anseriformes > Anatidae > Anas > Anas acuta. Next base: position 32,581,354 of record NC_088981.1, read on the forward strand.
CACGTCGCTCTCCAGCAGCTCGAACTCCATCCTGCGGCGGGGAGCGGAGGCGGGGACCTGCGGGACACGGCGGGACTCGCTCAGCGCCTCCCTCCCCCGTTGCTACCCGTCACCCGCGGCCGTTACGGCCGTTACAGCCGTTACCCGCCCGTTCCCGCCCCGTCCCCTCAGGGCCCCAACGGCCGCGCCGCGTGAGGCGCCCCCGGCACGCGCCCACCCCCCCCCCCCCGGGCACGCGCCCGCCGCTCACGCGCTGCTGCTGCTGCTGCGCCGCCGACTGCCGGGTTGGCATGGCAGGGGGAGGGGGGGAGAGGGAAGGAGCAGCGCTCCCGGCTGCCCGCCGCAGCGCCTGATCGGCCCTCAGTGTTTGCTGAGGGTTTTTTTAACTGAGCGCCGAGACACGCTGTGCTGGTGAAGGGAGAGGAAGGGTGGTAGCGAGAGGCTGGCGGTTCCGTAGGGTGGGAGCGCGGAACAAAAGGAGAATGGGGTGATTCTATTCAGGCTCTGCGTAGGGCAGCCCCATAGAAGGCCCCCTCCCCGCAGCGGAACCCGTGCTGGAATGCGCCGGGGCGAGCCGCGCAGCGCGGGGTGGGGGGACGGCAGCGCACAGTGGACAAAACACCTCCGAACGCGAGGACCCCCGCAGGGGCGTGCCGCGGGGACTACAACTCCCAGCATCCCCCTCGCGGCTGGGCCAGGCCGCTTCCGGCTGCTGGCTGAGGGAGGGAGGCGGCCTGACAGGCGGGGGGGGAAGCGGGCCCTGAGGGGGCCCCGCAGCAGCCGGGGCGTCAAGAAATAAATCAAATAAAACGAAATAAATGAAACAAGACGAAATAAATAAAATGAAATAAAATAAAAATAAAAAATAAAATATTAAAAATAAAATATTAAAAAATGCAGTATTAAAAACGTTAAAAATAAAGTGTTGAAAAATAAAACCTTAAAAATAAAATGTTAAACGTTAAAAATCAAGTAATAAAAAAAAAGAAAATAAAAACAAAATATATAAATTGCTGCTCCTGTGGGTGTCGTTTCCCTCTGGGTGGGTCTGTGGGACCGGGGGTGGAGCTGGGGGCTGGTAAGGGGCATTTTTGGGGTGCTGCAGCGGGGCCGGCCCTGGGGGTCTGCCCGCTGCCCCAAGGTCACCTGGTTTTAATTTGGGGGTCGGGGAGTGGGAAGGGCTGGTGCACGCAAGGGTTTCAGCCCCGCAGAAAGCACGCCGGGACTAAAAAGGAAGCCTGCGGTGGAAAGGCCGGGCTGCGGCAGGGCAAGCCAAAAGCTCTGCTGCCAAAAATAATCCCAGCCCCTCAGCAGCAGGGAGCTGATGCTCCAGCTGAGGAGCCCTGGGTGCTTGCGCTTGGTGAAATTGCCCTTCTTGTGTGTAAAGGAAAGCTGCGAACATGGGAGGACTGTGTAGGAAAACAGGTGGTATCGCAAAGGGCTAGAAAAGAGGTAATTTTTCACTAATAGGTGGATCAGTTGCTGCTTTTGCAGCTCAAGGCAGGTTGATCTACTATTTAAGGGAAAAAATACCTCCAAAAAAAAATAATAATAATGTGAACGGAGAAATATGGGTATCCCTGTTCGTCTGTTTGCTTCTAGTTGGACAGTTGTTGGTAAAGAAGAGCAATAGGCTATTTCAACTTAAACAATCCCCCCCTCACACAGATTAGGGTTCATAGCAAGCTGCTTTATCATCGCCGGGCTAAACTTGTAAGAATTTCCTGCTTTTACTTCAGTCCACAAGATGAATGCATTCATCTTGTATTTACTCAAAGCATCTCTGATGCTGTCTTGGAGCCTGGGCTAGATGAGTGGTCTGAGCTGGGGGCTTGGGGGATTTTTTTGTCCTTCCAAACGTTGGCTTGTAACACTTTCTTGGTGCGATGGTTGTGCTCAGCCTCCTTGCGCAGCTTGATGTGGGGCCAGATCCTGGATAAATTGATCAATCTAAGGCGTGTTACTGGAGGGATCCATACCATGACTTTCATCCCCATCAGCCAGAGAGAAGAGGATGACGGTGGTGTTTCCATTTGCACGAGCACTGTTTTCTCATCTTTGTTACTGGCAGGACCCAGCGAGATGGAGCAGCAGGCAGCTTCACCTCTGCCAGGCTACCAGACTGAGCAACTCCATCCAACGCTTCTCCCCTACTGCTAAAGAACCAGGTTAATTTCTTCACTTCAGTATGATCCTGATTACCTTATGAGCAAAAATATATGCCTATTTTCTAGAGCAGCTGGATCTCTTCTACTCTGCAGCTTTGGTTACTAAAAAAAAAAATAGATAAAAGTATTGTCAGGCTCCTCTAGACAGGGTGTTTGAATCCATCCTCAAATGACTCCTCTATTAGAGGGAGGATTTCAGTGCTATGGTAATTAGTTTACTAAAGAGCTTCTGCAGCAGCAATTTAAGGAAGGACACTGTTGCTAGGAATCACATTAACATTGCATGGAGCTCCTGTGGGGAATAGAAGTATTTCTGAAGTGCTTTCTTTCCCTGAGCAGCAGCAGCAAACTAGTTTGTGTTTTCTTATCACATATATAAAGCAGGACGAGCCCATCTGCATACTGGAAAACATTTTATCACACATTATTTTCTAGAATAGTCAACTGCTATGATAAACCTATGCAAAAAGGCAGACTGTCCGTTTTCTTTATTCTTTTCAGCTTCATAGCTGCTGTCAGGGCATTTTTGGTGGTGAAACAGGGCGGTATTTTCCCTTAGGTGAAGTAATTGTGCAGAGTTAAGAAGAGACTTCTTGCAATCACATGAGAAGAAAGTTTGCAATAATAGTTTAACGTGGTGGCCGAGTTGCAAAATAACAGCAAGAATCCAGGCTAATCCTGAGGCAGGAGTTTTAAAAAGCACTTTGAGCAGCACTTCCAAGACATAAAGAAGCTGTTACTGTAGGGCCACGAAGGCCCTATGAATCAAGAAGCTTCAGAAACTAGCTCCCTCTCTTGCTATTAGATCTTGGAGTAGCTTGCACTTTTTAATCCTCTTTAGAGAATAGTTTTCAAACAAACAGCACTCAGGGTCCAGAATTATTTCATAAATGTTTAATGTTTGTTTTTAATATAATACTGTTTAATCAAGAGAAAGGAAGCATCCATACATACAGAGTCTTCTTGGATGCCAGCAAAAGAATTCACATTACAAATACACCCATGAAAAACATGTTTAACCATTAAGAATATAGAAAATCCTCACTGAATAACCATTTTAGTAATAATGAAAAGAATTACCAAAGCGAAGGGAAAGAGATACCATTCCAGGCATGCAAATGTGCACCCACCTTTTCAGAAGAGGATTCCAGAAGTCCAGCAGCTCCAGGTAACACGTTCATAGCTCCTGTGGAAATTAACCAAAAGCCAGGAAAGGGAATGGGCTTGTTACAGCAAACTCAATGCTCATCCTCAAATCCCGCCTGCTGACCATCTGTTGAGTTTGACTATTATAATCCCAAATCTCAGGACCTTTTGATTCCTTCCCCTCTGCATTAAAAGTTTTCAATATCAAAAGCACTTGAGAGACTGAAAGAAGCCTAGAAAGCTTAAAACAGCACGAAAATAGCTGTAATTGGACATAACAGCGAATGCAGAGAGTACATGAAGATTTTAAGAACTAGGATAACTATAAGTTAGATATTTAATGCTTTGGTATAGAATGCTAACCTTATAAAGCAGACAGTTTCATCTTACAGTCCTACATTTTTCTTGGGTTCTGAAACACAAATTTAAGCCTCAGAGGAATAATACAAGTCAGCATCTCAGCTGATCTCTCTCTGTGGAACCTGTAGCCAGCTTGAAGCAGGCTGCCCACACCTGTGTCTTCTGCCAAATGCCAGATAAGATCAAATGTTAATTATGAAGTACTGCAGCCAATTATGTATGAAATTATTTTTTTTTTTCCACCAGTCAAATTGAATCCATTCTGCTGAATGTATGAAATACAAGTACAAGTTGTTTTTGCAATCCTGGCTAAAGACACAACATGGCTAAAGACACAATTAAGATGTACTGGTTTTGAACCTCTCTCGTACCCTTGGTAAAGTAATATAATCTGTGAAACCAACTGCCAGAGGACATGAACTGTAAAAAGTACCTGAAAATTGCCATACTAAATGGGTTTAATTGCATTAAGCCTTCAGTTCTTGTGAGAAAAAGCAGTGACTGATACGCCTTTGCTAATGGACTTTGTTCTCTTGTTCTGCTAACATAGCATTTCTAGATACTATCTTTCAGGTACAGAGCTCCTGAGTCCTTCTCTCATCTAATTATCTGTCATTTTCCTTTTCTTTCTGTTTTCTCATATCTGACAGGAGATGAGCATGGCCTAATGCAAGTACTGACGTGAGGATCATCCCTACCATTTCTTTATCGGATTGGTTTTTCATAGTCTTCACAGCTACCTCTAATCCTGAAGTGTTATTTTGCTTCAACGATCATGTTTAGTTCTACATTCATCAGCCAAACTGAACAGGGTTATATCGCAACTAATTGGTACTATTTCAACTTAGATTCTGTCTAAAGCACTCCCACAAAGAAGCTTCTTTTTTTTTTTTTAAAAAAAAAAAAAGTGTTTTACTTATAAATATAAATTTTATAAATAAAAAGTTTTTATTTATAGTGTTTATAACATTACCTTACATATGTGCTTTGCTCTCTGTAAACTGAAGGTTCTCCAGTCAGCCTATTGGTAAAAGGGAACGCTGCATCTCACGAAGCAGCTTGTTTGCTGCAGCTACTCAAGCATTCGCCACCACCTTCCCTTGCAATTTTGATGGCTCTGCTCTCTGCATCTCCAGCTGCTGTAGCAGCCTTCTGGGAATAATGACAGCAGCTTGCCTAGCTTTACCAGAGCCTAGAACTGACAACTTACGGCACTCAGTCTTCTCACTGAAAGCAACAGGACAGCTCAAGAAGAGGTGCAGATGGATCACAAAACAAAACCAAGACATTAACACTAAACATGGAGCCTCAATTTTCTGCTCTATGACAGAAAGTAACAGGCTAGAGCTGCTTTATTTGGCCCAAGTCGATCACAGCCAAGAATACAACCACACTAGCTGAAAACAGTTAACAGAAGAGGTGGCCTAGGAACCATGACCTGCATCTCTTTCTTCTCATGCTGGATACAGGCAGAGAGATTGAGTAAAACCCTCAGCTGCTCTGTACTCCCACAGCGATGGCATGTAGGCTGCTTGAATTTACTCCATGCAGGGGGGCAAAAGGGCTAAATTCTATTCCAGAGGATGATTTTGCTCCCCTTCCCCTTCTGTAACATTGTGAGAGAGTAATAAACCAACACAATATTATATTACAATATTATATTAAGTGCCACAGGAAGACCTGTCTCACATGGTATCTCCTGCCCTTCCTCAGTAAAAAAGAAGTCTCTGTTCTGCAACACATTAAGCAGGCATTCTTGCTGCTGTAGTTCCAGCCTCTGGGGAAATGAGTTATCAACTCTAAACCTGTCACTGCACTGAAGAAATATAATCTCAGCATGCTTTGGAACACACTGGTTTGGGGGACAGTTGCAGTTTGGTTTTGTAGTTCTTTTTTAAAAGAGACCTGCTGTCATTACTTACTACGCTTGCTACTTCTGAAAAAGACATTTGGGGTTTACCAGCCTAAAAAATAGGAAGAAAGCGGACAAAGACAAATTATATCTTTCTAAGGGCAAAACTTAAGATCTTCACACAGCTTCCCTTAGCTAAGAGTTAGGCATTTATTTCCACTCTTGGCAAGATTTAAGGAGTGGCAGAGACCTTGTATCTTAATCTGCTACTTGTAATTTCTACCAGTAAAACACATACATTTGGAAAAACAAACAAAAAAAACAAAACAACGTAACAATGCTGGAAACATGAAGGAATATTTTAAAACACCAGGATTTACAATAAATACTGACAAAATGCCAGCAGCTTTTCCATGGCTCTTCTTCCACTTCCTGCTAATAAAGCTCTGCTCTGCAATAAGACTTCACCCAGGAGAAAGGCCTTCCTGCCAGCCTCCAACATGGCAAACTGAAGGTTGCAATGTGAAACGAATGCCTGGAGTTAATTCATCATCCTTGGAATTTTACTAGGTATTTCTGCTTGGTTTGTAGTGTAAAGAAAGAAATATTCAAATAGGCTTATTTACTCCCTATCAACAGCTTGCTAAGAAGCAGGAGAAAGGCAGCTTTTAGAGAACTAGGGCAGGAAGGAGAGGTAACGCCGTATTGCACCATTCAAACACCCAGGAAAATCCCCCTCCATTAACTCACCCCTCCTCCTGAGGATCTGGAGTCAAGAATCCAAGGCCAGCCTAGAACTTAAGGCTTCCCAGTCAGTGCACTATGCTACAGCTCTGCCAGCACAGGGGATCAGTACAGTAGGTAAATCATTTACTGCATGCCTCTGGAAACCATAGCAAAAAAAAAAAAAAAAAAAAAAAAAAAAAAGGGGAAAAAAAAGAATACATAAATAAAAATATACATGCCATTTCACAAAATTGCACAACAACCTCTGTCCACCAATCTGCCTGCACATCATGTCAGAGTCTACACCATCCATTTTGTTTCTGCCCATTCCAGCAGCTCCAGGAGCACCTTTTACTCCTACCTCAAGAGACCACAAGAATCTTTTTTCCTGGGTGGAACAGAGCACCCTGCTCTGCTCGGGTACAGAAGAACAATTGACAAAAGGGCGTGAAAAAAAAATGCTATTTAACTCGTATCACACGGAGGTTCAGCTTCTGGAAAGCTGAAGACAAATACAGGGTAACAACTCTCAGTTTGTCGTTCGCAAAGCTCTTGCTTTCCTTTGGTGCTAGCTTGCTCTTCATTCATGGCCAGCTGGGTTCTGCGCTGACCACCACTGCTAGTTGTAGAAGCAACTGTAGGAGAGCAGATCAAAAGGATATTGGATGGATGTCGGTGTCCTTTCCACCCAGATAAAGTTATTCAAGAGTACATCCCACAGAGGTAATGCAGCATGCAGTAAGGATGTCTGAAGAAGGTGATTGTCCGAATGGGTTTCTGTCTACCGTTGCATACACCGAGACCTTCGTGAAAATGAATCTGAGCAATGAAACTATCCAGGTGGTCTGCATCCCAAATCAGCACCATCTAAATGCAGAACTGTGGAAAAAAGGCAGCCTTCGCTCAGCATCTCCCTTCCCTGCACAGCTATCCTTCAATACAAGGCAGGCAAGAAACACAGGCTCCCTCTTCCACTTTAGATTTACAAGGCACCAAGCACTTCACTGAAAAAATTAGAAAGGACACAAGGGTAAAAAATAAAAATAAAAAAATTAGCTGTCAACTGTGAACAAATAAGCTTAGATATATAATAAGAAAGACATTTATAGAAGAAAACCAAGAAACAACTACAAAGGAGTTCATTTAAAAATAAAAATAAAAACACGATTTAAACAACCTACTCATTACCCAACTTCCATTTTAGAAAGCATCAAAAGCATGTCAAACCTTGTTTTCTTTGGGTTTGACAGCAAATGGTTATTTGAAGAAAGTAGGGCAATGATACTAACAAATACTTCTTACATTCCGTTTATTTTTATATGCAGTAACTGCTTAAAATCACAAAAAGAGGTCAAAGAGCCTCTCTCAAAACCTTCTTCCCTTCTTAATTACCTTTTTTTTGGTGACTTGACCACTTGCACTAGATTTACAAATTCAGCAAAGCACCATAATGACTCTGAAAAGCGTTTAGTACCATCTTTACACACAGTCACAGCAACAGAAAAGCTCGTTTGTCCCCCTCTGGAGGTCCGCAGGCTGGTAGTGATTACAGAAACATGAACTCTGCTTGTTTGCCCTCCTCCCCCCAACTTTACACAAGGCTCAGGACTTCAGACAAACTTCCACTGATGCTGTTGACAGAAGTTCTTCCATTGACTTCAGCTGGGAATAAACCAGCCTTTTACTGAGCAGGCTACGTGCTGAATGTCTTCATTGTCTACAGTTTCTCGATTTTACCAGCTACTACAGGAGGTAGAAACTACTTGAAATAAAACTCTTCCCTAGAGTTAAAAAAAAAAAAAAAAAAAAGGAAGAAAATCAAGAAGAAAGTCTTGTTGACCACCATATGTTTATTTTTTAAACAATTTACAAATAAAAATGTTATATTTATCCAAGCAAACACATGTAATACTTTAGTCTTTAACAAGCTATACAAATGAGAACCATCACTCTAGAGCTTTTGATAGCACTAGGACCATTCAGGGTAGGCATGCATGTGTCTCTATCACATGAAGCGAGTCCAATTCCTGACACCAGGGGTCTGATCTTCTGCTTCTTCAGATCTGGTCAGCTGCTGCTAAATGATTTAACACAAATAGTTACTGGATCACAGTACAATGAAAGAAAGCCCATTTCAAATCATGTTAAGTGACCTCAATCTGTCTGGTCTAGGTGTCAGGCCACAGAGCCTTACCGATTAGTCTTCTTCTCCACAAGCCAGTTGGACAGATTTTCTCCCCTTGCTTACTGATGTGGCATCCAAACACGTGCTTATACAATACAATGAAACAGCTTAAGTACAGGTGTAATGTAACAGTAATTACAAATCACAAGGACAGGTAAACAAACGAACAAAGAAATCAACTCGAATCACATTTCTTGCATTTCAACCAAAAGAAAAAGTAAACAAAACCATGCATTACAGTTTAAAGAAATGTTCAGTTTTAGCTCTTCTGCAAGTCTCCGTTTCCTCAAGTTCTAAATTGCTCTTCTTGAGCTTGTCCCAGAGGTTGGGCTACTCGCAATGCTACTGACAGAAAAAGGGTGAGCTGGAAATCATCCAAGAATGATCAAAGAACAAAAGCCCCCAAAATAAACAACAAAGACGCACGCATTATAAACGAGATATTCCATTTTAATAGCAGAGTGTAGAAAAGAAATTGGCAAAAAATTCACATGAAAAACATTTTACACAATTAATTATGTACAGAATAAAGTATGTGTCTGGTTTCTGGTGACTGAAGTTTCACTTTAGTCAAGTCCTACCATAGGATGCCAAATGCACCCAGAACCCTCAACTGGAACAAAACAAACAAAAAAAGAACCATATACATAATCCCAGCTCGGGCTCCACAAATATTGGGGCTGGCTGGGTTCACTTCAACCCACTGGGCTTTCTGCTACGCTTTCAGCAATTCCTGAATTTGTTGTAGCTTCCAAACTACTGTCAGCAGTTTCTGTTTGCTCAGTCTTCTTGCTCTGGATAGTGCAGATTCCTTTGCCTCCCGAGCCACCGTTCTTTTCGGGTGTTTCTTCGAGCCCAGGAAGGAAAGTTTCCACACCCCCAGCTGCCCGCCTTTCTGTGCTGCCTCCATCGCAGCTCAGTGATGGCATTTCAGCAGCACCACCTTTGCTCTCCTCCACTTGCAGAAGGATCTCAGAGGCGGGAGAAACGCCCTGCATTTCTAGAACTGGCATGCCTGCTTCCGTCCTGTCGCTGTTTGAGGACTGCAATCCGCGCTGCGACACAGCTGTTTGAGAAACTTGGGTGCAAAGTTTATCTTCCCGAGTACCTGAAGTCAACGCAGCAACATCAGTAATCTCTGTTTCAGCCACTGGTTTTCCAATGTCCGCCTTGCTAATTTTGCTGGACTCCAGCCTAATGGATGCAATAGCTTCTAGTTTTGAGACTTCTTCTATATTTTTATTTAAAAGTCCTGCTGAAAGGATACCGAGGTGTTCGTATTTTCCCTTAGTATTTACCAAGTTGCTCTCAGTGCTTTTGACCTCAAACTCTGCCTTCTCACACGGAGTCTCGCTGTGTTTCACATTTTCTAATTGCAAGGAATCTTTCTTGTGATCCACGCTAACATTTGGAGGGAGACTTTCAGATTGCTCAGTTTTAAATCCTGAATGAGCAGCGTTCAGATGGAAGTCGCTGTTGGCTGCCGAGGTTCTTACAGCCTCACACTTTTTTTCTAGGGAGTGGACAGCTTCTTCTGAAAGATGCCCCACACGCACATCTGCTGATAAAGCAACTGCTGACTCTTGGACAAGATCAGAGCAAGTCCTAGAAAATCCTGCAGTCCCTACTTCTTTTGCATCTCTCTTAGCAAAAATATCATCTAATATTACATCAGATCCAGCGTGTCCTAATGACTTTTTTTCAACTTCAACTACTAATTCTACACTGGATCTCAGTTCAACAATGTTTGCCGAGCAGGCGTTGACTAACCATGCAACCCCCTGCCTTTGGGTTTGGTTATGTAGTACTGCACAGCCTGAAGGTTCAGCTCTTATCTTTTCTTGTGCTTCTGATGTGCTATTTCTAGTTTCTGTGGTGGTGAGACCTGGCTCTGGCTGTATCTCTGTGAATTCTGAAGCACAAATTTTATTAGAACCACTTTTCATTTCTGTATTTGGAGTATTGGATAGTTCCCAACCACTTTCAGAACAAGAACTGGTTGTCATGACCTGTTCTGCTCCGTTACTGGTTCTGGAAGTGTCACATTCACCAGGACTTCTTGTCAATTCTGAAATCTTCTTTTGGGTTTCTGAAATCTGAGGAGTTTCACCACGGACTCCTGGCTGAGATACTTCCAAAGCTACACTGTTTAGTTTTGCATCTTTTAAAGGGGTATCAGTAGAATTCTGCTCTGTCATGACTGCTACTAAAACATTTTCTTTTGAAGTGTCTTGAGAACCACAGAGCAGCTGCGGACTATCAGTTTTTGAAGCATTTCTACTGCTATCACTTAGTTTTTCCTCTGCCAAATGGGAATTTCCCAAATTTTGAATTTCATGCCGTGTTTCAGGTAATAAAGTCTTTGAGTGCTCTAAGCTAAGCTCAGGCTTTACTGCATTTACTTCCTTCATCTCTTCATCTTTCTCTAGAGTGCCAGGAACATTTGTCTTAGTAACTGCAGTTTTATTTGCGTCATCCTGTCCAACTTTTCCTTGGACTTCTGTTTTCTGCAGATCACAGAATTCCTTCCTGCCTGCTTGCTCTCTGCCTGCTACATCCACAAGTCCCATTTCTGCAGGCATCTGGACACCAGAAGCAGTTTTTGCTTCTGGCAGTTCTGTGACTGACCTTTCTGACCGCTGAGGCTGAAGTGTCTTCTTGTTCACGTCAGCCGGCTTCTCACCAAGAACAAAACTGCCCGCCCCTTGAGTATTACACTGCGAAGAATCCTCCTCTTTCGATTTAGTCTGAATGTCAGCTGAAAGAGTCTGTAATTTTTGCCCTCGGTCCTTCTGAAGGCCGTTTTCAATGTCAGTGCTCATTTCAGAATGAGGTATTGAAGTTTGCTGAGTAACCGTTTTCTCCATTTCCGAGCCTCTCTTAGCTGAGAGGACCTGGCTAACTTCAGTAGCCACGTTCTGATCCTCTTTCAAGGAGGATGAGCTATTACTTGTCCTAGGGTTTGCAGGTAAATCTGCTGGTTTTGCAAGGTTAGAGTTTTCTCCATTTGGAAGCGCAGAACTTGCGAGCTTGCTGTCGGCTGAACCCTTTCCACCACTGCTGTAGAAAATATCATAGAGATCTTTCGCATTGGCTGTGGCCAGGCAAGAGTTCCGTTTCTCTACCTTTTTAGCCTGCTCACTAAAAGCAGTTGAAGGTGGTGGTGGCGGAGGGGGCCTCACGAGCATTGCCAGCATCGTCTGCTCGCTTTCAGACACACCTGGAGCTACTTCATCTGCAGGGATGACAGCTGCCTGCTGGACTGCAGGTAGAAGAGGATGGTGAGGTGCTGTATCAGAGGTCTGAGAAGACTCATTTTTCTCTGCTGCTTTCAAATCCTCCTCTGACCCCTTTAAAATTACCTCCTCTCCTCCAAAAGCTTTGGAGATGATATCAGGAGGCAGCAGCAGATCTGTATTGGTTTCTTTTACCACAGGTAGTGGCTTGGTGGTAGCTCCAGAGGATTTTATGGATAAAAAGGTATTCAAAGGTGGTGGTTTACTAACTGTTGCAGTAGTAGATTTCCTGAAAATCATGGTGGGGACTGGGAGATTGGGTAGAACTTTTGCTTGGGTTGGTGTGGAAACAACTGGTGTCCATGGGCTAGTGTGGGGGATAACAGTTTTCCCAGACAGCTTGATTTCTATGGGCTTGGCATGGAGTTTCCCAGATGGACATTTATTCTCCTCTTTGGTTCCTTCCACACCCTCCTCCTTCAGAATAGCTCCTCCTAGGCCTTTATCCTCTCTGTCAGTCTTTTTCCAGCTGAATTTCCCGAAGGACATCTGACTTGTTGATTCCTTTTTAGGTTCCTCTTTCTTTTCTTCTTTTTTCTCCTCCTTCTCTTCCTTCTTCAGCTTAAGCTTGATACCCATTTTTCGCCCAGAAGAATCTATTTTGCCTTGAGTTTCATTTGCCCCCTCTCCAAGCTCCGGGATGTTCTTTGTTTCCTCTTTCTTTATTATTTTTTGTTTCTTCTCATCCTTCTCTTCTTTCTGTTTCTCGACTAGTTTCCGCTTCAGCTCACTCTGCCGCCTGCGCTCTGTTTCCAGAACTACAGCCAATCCAGCCTGACGGTCTAGATTTCTCCTCTCTTCATAGAGTGGGTTTTCATCTATGTATTTCTGTGGAAATAAATGGCACAATTTTAGCAACTGCTTCCGGGAAAGAACAAATCAGTTCAGCTCTGTTACAGTTTTTGCCTTGTTACATAAGTGCCATCTCAGCACTGACAGAGCAGAGAATTTCTTCCTACCAAAAAAACGAGATGCTACAAACTCCACATTCTGTAGCTCAATGTGAACTGAGTGGTGGCTTGCAGCAGAGCTGTCACTCTACTTAAAGAGTGAAAATCAACACTGGGACTTGAACACAATTTAACCTCATGTGGATGAAAGATTAGTCTCTATGTAGTGGGAAGTTCCGCTCAGTTTGTTCGGTACAATACAGTGAAGGTAACCAAATACATACACATCAAGTCAAACGTAATTCTTCAGGAAAAGAAGACAGAGCAAGCAGAAGCTAACAAAAGGAATGACTCACTCCTGGTATGCCAGTTACGAACCTTGTATTTCTCATTGTGGGGATGACTTTTCACATGCTGCTCTGCTGAGATTTGATCTCCAAAAAATTCATGACAGAGCTGGCAATAATATCCAGTGATGGGGATCAGAAACTCAGAGCCTGGAAAGGCCGAAGAAAACAATCAGAGAAACAAAATTTCAAAGATGCCAAGTTCTTAACAGAGCCAAATAAACATATCAAATAACAGCAAAGCCTCCAGCAATGTTCCTGTTCACACTTTTGAAGCAGCTAATGGTGCTCTCCTTACGCTTTACAGTACTGTAAACACCACTACAAGGAACAATCACGTAAAGTGAAGAAGCTTCATTAGTATGATTCAAAAAATTATTTTAGTGCTCTTCATATAACTATCCTCTATAGCTATAGCTCTTCATAGCTCTTCAAAGCTATCCTCTATTCAAGCGGTTAACACTTCCTATAGTATTCATCTATTTACCATCTTTGTGGTGTAGTCTGCTCAAACTCTAAACACCTGGCTTATAAAAAGAACAAAAGCATTTCCACGGAAGTTCAGCAAGACTGCACCCCTGAGCCTACAGAACCTGCTGCCGTTATCTAACACACTGCAGATCCTCTCTAGGGCAGACGCTACTAAAGCTAGGTAACGTAAACAAACTGAGATCAATCACCGGCAGGCCTATTTAATCATTGCACTGACTGAATGCACATCAGTGATTTGCATCCAGTCAGTTTTTAAATCCTATACGAATTTAAAAATTACTTACAGCCCCTTCCTTATTGTTTTTCCACATTCTCTGCACTCAGACTGCACCAAACGCTCATCAGTGATTCTTCAGAGACACCTTTACACAAAATGTACTGAATCGAAGGGTCTGTTACAAGACTGTGTGGAGTATTCCACAAGATCTGCCCAAACACAGCAAACCTTTTTGGTCATATTCTGAACCAAATTCTAATGTTTGCAAAAATCTCTTCAGAACTACACTGGAAAAAAATCACGCAGTATTCAAAGTACAAACTAAATCCTAAAGAGAAAAGAAGGAACCTCTTCTATGTTTTCCTATACTCTTGCTCCATGACTTTTTTCACAAGAAAATCAAATGATCTGCCACTGACCTAACAGTACAGTGTCTATATGTGCTCCTGTAACTACGTAAAGTTTTGAAATAACATATTGAAATTCCTTTCTCTGAGTCACTGGAACCTGCTGGAGGGCTAAGGGAGAGGAAACCCAAGGTTTTTTTTTTAAAAATAACATACCTTTGGCAGGAACAGTTATCTTATCGATGCGTTTTATGGAGTCTTGTTTGGTCTCACTCTGGGTCTTCGAAGCCCAAGGTCTGTTGTAAGGATCCAGGGTCTATTTGCACAGTGACAGAGGTATACAGGCTCATATATTACACTAGCACGGCAACTACACTTGTCTTTTTCCTTTTTAACATCCTTTCAGAACACCGAACATTAATATCAACGTGCAATTATTTATAGGAACTATGTTTGCCTCTTTCCCCTCCCATTCTGCAATTTATTATGAGAAAATAACCTGTGAAAAGGGTAAAATGTAAATGATATCAAAGGACAGGCAAACACAAAACACAAGTATCAACCACTGGGTCCCATGTGAACTGAACATAAGCCCCGTTTACATTAGTCGGAACACACCGGTAACTGTACAAACTGCTCAAGTCCAACATTAGGGTAAAAGAATTTAATAAGCAGCTTCTTGGGTTCGTTAATTCAGATTCTCTTGTAAAACGTAGTTCTGTGATGTATGTTTTAGTGTTAATATTTACAGCAATATGAAATGCACTTAGTGAAGGAAGCCTGCCACATACCTGTCTGTGTTTCTTATTATGCATGTGTGTGAAAAAGTCAAACATGGTTCCGCAGATGGTATTGCAGTCTTTGCACCAGTGGTTCCCTGCATCATAATATTCATAAATATTGGCCAACTGGAAAGGATGTTTGGAGGACTGTGAAGAGGATTCTGCTGGCTTCGGGCTTCTACCTCTGGACTTTTCATTAGTTGGTTTTGATTCCTAAATTGAACAAAAGGAAACACTTCTCTAAGACAAGGCAGGAGAGACAGAATGCTCTGGAACTCAGAACCTGCCTCCAGCAGAAGCCACACGCACAAAAAAAAAAGTATATATCACCTGCTTTTCAGCGCCCAGGCTAATTCCATTGTTTCAGAGAGCTGGTATTGCCGACTAAGACGCTGCGAGGCCACAGTGAAGAGCTTCCAGTAAGGCTCCCAGATGTAATGGCTGGATGGTTGTAGGCAATCGAGGAACCAAATGAACAAATCCCCTATGGCATGCACCCATCCCACTTCATGCCTTTCACATACAAATTTCAAGAGTTTCAATATACCATACTAGCCAAACAGTGCCCAGAACACCTAAAGGCACTTAGAAACTCCCCTATAAATGTTCAGAAGTTACGGTAAAAGTAGCTTGGATGAAAGCAGAATGAAAAGGGAAGGAAGAGTTAGTTGACTGGAAGTATTTAACGCCATCAGCTTGATCAGACTATTTGCAAGTGCCTGAACTCTCCAGAAAACCCATTGCTTAACAATAATTAAAAAATGGTGTTTTGTTAATCACCTAAGCATGTATGGTGAAGCATCTTGTGATTTAAGCGTGTGATACTTACGCTTGCATTGATTTCTACAGAAAGACGCCATACAGCGATACACAGACGTTTCAGGACTCTAGCCAAAATCAATACATTTTGCTCAGAATCTTGACGTACGCTAACATTGCAGAATAGCAAGACAAATAATCCCTGTACAGTAACGTTGCAGAGTAGCAAAACAAATAATCCCCGTACAATAACACTGCTGAGTAGCAAAACAATCCCTGAAATAGGTAATGAATGAACCCTGCTAATTTATATTACAATACCTCTGTAAAGTAATGGGTGTATTTTGAGTTTTGATTGACATTCTCAATGGCTGAAAGCTCATTGTGTTATTATTTCTAATCTGCATAGCAGTCTGGAAAGAACAGTGTTTTTCCAGCACTTAGCAGGCCCAAATTAGTTGTATAATTTCCAGGTTATTCAGTATCGGTGTCAAACGAATTTACTTCAGCAGATTCATAATAATTAAATAACATCTGCCTTACTAGATTCTCTCCTTTTAATAATATTTCATGCAACACATCGTGTAAATCAAACAATGAAGACACATCCATGCCACTATGTGCCCCAGAGATATCCACGTCCCAGCACAATCTAGCTGTTGGTAGCGGAGTAGGAAGTGACCCGGTGAATATTTGCAATTATTCTGTCTGCAGGGACATAGCAAAGCTTACATTTTCTTCAACAATGAGAAGATCAACTTATGATCTGCAGGAAATGCATGGAAGGATGTTCATGATGTCTGAGAAGTGTTTTGTGTTATTTACGTACATCCACCCACCCAGCATACCCTATAAAATACTATCTCAATCACAACTTTAAAAACAATGAGTTTTTGATCGATGAGTGACAGCCAACTCTAACCCATTTGTGCTTCCACATTCAGCAAAAAAATGAACAGCTTCCAGATCACAGGATCTCACCTCCACATCAACAGAAACTTGAGATAAAGCTCGGAGATGTAGTTTGGTACAACTACGCTAGCTTTACCTTTGCACTTTGTAACTACAATAGACAAACACAAGCTGGGCAGCAAGGGACCAAAAGGTAGCTTGCAAAGATGCAGAAAGGCACAAATGTTTTTGCCCTTAGGTTGGCCAGGTAAACTGACCACAATGTCTAGAGGCTCACACCTTCTTTCTTTTCACTAAAAGTTAACAATCAGCATGACAAGGTGAATCTCAGAGACTAAGGGCAGTGTCCTATGTGCCTGCAGATACCTGAAAATATTATGTGTTCTTGATCAGAACTGAGAATTTTCCATGTTAAAATAAGGAACTACGAAAGAGGATCAAGTCATTATGGGTTCAGACAACACAAACAATGGAAGTTAAAATAATGGAAGATACATTCACACATGCCATATTTCAAGAAAAGAAAACAACATAACTTAATGCAACGTAGGATTTAACAGACATTCTTGTCTACTTTAGTTTTACCATGTGGTGTCTGATGCAAATGATTTGTAAAGATAAGTGGATACTGAACACTGCTGATGTTTCAAAAACAAACAAAAAATAAAAAATAAAAGAAGCCTTAAAATAAAAGGCATCTAATGAGTTCCCTGAACCAGACCACAATGAAGCATAAGGAAAAGTTTCCAGGTTCCCAGATCTGAGTTACCTTGGAGAAGTCATCTTTTACCCTACTAACACTTTCACCCCAACAAAAAATACACAGTAAGGTCAGGTCTACACAAAAAGCATCTGTCATCTCCCATCATCCATACCAGTTACATAATTAAGTATATATAGAAAAGCGTCATCATTAACCTCCTGAACGCACACATAACCTTTCAGATGCTACTAACATCATACCCTGCTTCCAGAGGAAAAACTTTCTGGAACATGTTACATTTTTTCTTGCCTATTAACCTCTCAGAGACCATGTCAGAGAGACCATGATACTTACTGACATTTCTTAAGAAAAACTTATAGCACATATGTAATAATCATGTTAAGACAACAATCATATGCAAGTCTTGCCCTGATTTGTTAATATCTTCACCTGGTGAAAAGACTGACACGCTCCAAACTTGCAGAGCGCTCGGATAAATATTCCTTCATGGCAGGCCGTGCCAGAAATGTTGTGGAGAACAAATCTGTCCTCCTAGTATGGAGTTGAGACCTAACAGCTGCGAACACTTACGCTACTGTTCAATCCAACCAACACCTCAGCAAAACCAAGAGCAAAAACAGTACGTGGTATCAAATCGCACAGACTCTCGAGAGAAATTATAAACAGGGATACATTTACTCTCACCTGCATACACAATCAAAATCAGAATATGAGATGTGGTAACAAATGACATCAAATAAACCTTCTGTTAAATGTTTGGGAGCAGCTGTTTCACCACTGCCCTTAGTGGGAAAATCATTAGCATACAAGTCAGAAGATTTTACCTTGTTGGAGGAAGATGCCTTCTCCACACCTTTTGCATTTTCTGACTTGCTGTTCTTTTCTGAGGAATCTTTACTTTCCACAGATGGTTTCCGGGGTTTTTCAAATATGTTAATCCCCAGGATCTGTGCTACTTTGTCAAGCTCAGACTGCTTCTTCTCAGCTGCATCGGATTCCTTATGGAGCTCTGAAATCTCCTTCATAATATTCTCTTGCAGTCTGTTCACCTCAACCAACAAGGGGTCTTTGTGTCCATCTTTCTCACGACGTTTCTTCCTCAACATCTCTCCTGAACCGATCAAGGAAGTAGAATAGTTGGCAATGTAACAAGAAAATTGTCTCAAGATCTGTATGACCATTCCAGTAACAAGTAAAATCCCAACACAAAATACTACAGTTAAATTTTGACTTTTGTGAAGGTGGAACTGACTCTTAGGTACAGCACCACTAAATAAACAAAATCCATCTCTCTTTATATACACCCCTAACAGAGGCACCATAATCCTCAAGAGAGAGGATCAGTGTAATTACTATTTCCCTGCTTGACCAAAAAAGCAAACATGTTTTCTAAGTTAATCGTACATTATAACCTGAAGAGATCATTTTCCAGAGGTGAAAATTATTATTTACTTGAATCAAATGTTTTAAAATAATGTAAGTTCGCTCTGTACAGAGAGGACTTTTCCTTCTCCAAATAAGATTCATAAAAAACTGAAAGACATGCTGACATGTCTTCAGTTGCTACTTCTCACTTCTTCTAAAAAAGCGCTAAAACGCACAAACTGCAAGTCTTTTAACCTATCAAGCTGCTGAAGAAGATGCAGGAGCAACTGCATGCTTCAGTGTAACAGTCAAATTTTGACATCATTAATTTTAATATACTAATTAGGCCATTGCTTTCTCAAGAATTCTGCACTGCCAAGAGTATGAAAATATTAGTTACAAATTATAGCCTGTATTAGTATGATCTTCACTTCTCCTAGCAGGTACTGCTGGTAGGAAAAAAAGGGGGATAGACATGCCATACCTTGCTGTTTACGAAGCCTGTCCAATTCAGTTTTGAGATAATAGAGCTTCTTTTGCCGTGCTTCTCGTTCATTCTTCAGTTTTTCTCTCTCTTCTATCACCTAAACAGATCGCAAGAGGACTGGATTTTCTTCTCTTCCCAACACAAGTTAATCAGTCTTGCAAAAGTGACCGCAAGACCTCAGCGTGCCAGTCACAGAACACTGCTCACGGTTCTCAAACTGTTCCCGTGTTTTTAATACAACAAATAGTTCTCTTGATTTGCATCTGTAGGTAACTTCATCTATGCTTCAACCGTATATGAAGGTATTTTTTTTGCCCTGATTCAGACAGACCAACTTAATATCACTGTTCCTGCCACTTGCAAGAACCACCATAGAAATTGTAGTTCTGAGTTTTGTAACTCAGCCACTGATACGACAGAAAACATTTCTCATTCTCATGTATTAGCAGGCTATGCCGCCTCTTTTCTAAACGTGGTAATTTGACCAGTGTATTTCTCCAACTTTTGTCTTTCAGACCATTTCTAAGGGCACTCAGACTCAGCTGATTGCCTTCTTACAGGGCTCAGCAAGACCAGTGTTAAACCACTGTCCAAAACCCATGCAGCATCTCTACAGCTCGTATATTCCATCACTGACAAAAGACTTCACAGCCCTTCACCTTGCTTTCTGCTTCGACTGTTCAATTGTAGCTATCGCTCAGGCTTCTGCCTCAACTTCATCTTAACTGTATCACCAAATGTATTTTGCAGGCATAACTGTCTGAAATTCAACACCTGGATGAAGTTCGGTTCTTGCTCAGTTAGGTAAGGACTAGGAGGAGGAGCTCACACATCCGATTTTCACCAGTTTGCATTCATTCTTACCAAAGGAAACCAGGCAATATGCTAAAATAAAACCCGAAAAGTTCCTCCAGTTTCTTTCCCAACATCATTTTTCAAGAGACAAATCCCCATTTTTTGTACCTTCACAATGCTCCCAAAGCTTACAACTGACTCCTCCCATGAACAAGCCAAAAACGATCCAACGCCTTGTCTTCACTAGAGGATCACTACTATGATAGCAACGTAAACGTTGGCAGGATCCTTAGATCGTGCCTGCAGTAACCACTGTATATACCAGGGGAAGATGTTTTACCAACACACTTAGGCCACTTCTTGAATGCCACAAGATGATGACAACAATTATTTTTAATCAGCAAACCATCATTCTGTCATTTGGGGTCTTCTGCCAGTACAGGAGCATGCAAGTTTTTATACTCCAAACCGCCCCAGCAAAAAACTGGACTAAGCCCAAGCCAAAGAACTCTGCTACTGCAGACAGAGCCCTAGAAGTTGTGCCAGGACACACAGGTGAGCTACCAGTGCGTATCCGAGATGTAACCTACAGGTGTGCTGCTATGGGGATTGCGTATTTATGTTTAAAATTGTTACAGAGTAAACAGACAAATGCCTGGAAATCTTTAACAAAAGCCAATTTGGTTTAACTGCTTTTAAACTGGAAGGACTCAGGAGGAATAAAAAAAGTGCATCTAAAGAGGAGAAACTTTTACCCCAGTAAGCAAGCAGCCGGACATATTTTAATAGGATACCATACCTTCTGCTTCTGAGCTGCCCGATTTTTTTCATCTGACATCTTCTCTGTAGTACTTTTCAGAGGGTGCGAAGACAGACGAAGGGGCCCTTTGGAATGAGCAGGAGTGGTAGGGACGTGAACAAGCACAGAACCGTCCCTTTTCAAATCAGGGACATTCTTTCCCATCGAGACTGTCTCAATCACCCGGAGGTTGGGACGCGTGGGGTTTGCTGACATGGCCATAGTAAGAAGGCCGTGAGCCTCTGGCAGCGTAGGATTAGGCTGCTGGGTCGGGGGGTACATGGGCCAGCCTGGGGCTGCGTAAGTCATATAATGCCCGTATGCATCATACCCCGGAGGAGCCATTGCAGGAGGTGGATAGTTTTGGGGCATCTGAGTGGCAGTGAACTGGGAATAGTTGGGAATTTGGTACTGGGAAACAGAGGTAGGTGTAGGTGGCAAACTGGCGGGAGCTGGTGGAACCGAGGGGATGAGAGACACAGGAGGAAGAGGCTGTTCTGGTGCACACGGAGGGATGTCCTGTCCCACCGGCTTGTTCTTAGCATATTCTGCTTTCTGAAGAGAGTCGTTAGACGGCTGGAAGGAGACGGCGGGTGACGCCGAGCGCTGCTGGCCTGACTCTGGAGAGCGAGTGTCGCTTCGGCTGCGACGCAAGTCCCAGTGCTCCAGCCTGCGAAGGTCCGCAGAGCGGCGATCGGGAGAACGAGACGGCAGCTTCTTGCCGTGAAGGCGTTCCTGAGTGCGGACGGCCAGCTTTCCGATTTCAGCCACGCCAATATCGAGCCCGATGGTTTTGAGCAAGTCGTGGATCTTTGCGTACTCGGCATTAGGCTCTTCTAAGGGATCCAGCTTGACAGCTGGAGCAGGAGTAGGAGGTGGGCTCGCTTTCTGGCTTATTATCTCATTGCCACAACTCACCAGGGGCTTCTGAACAGGGAGGGATTCAGTTTTGGTGTCTTCATCCTCATCGCCATAAAGAAATTTCTCTTCATCTTCAATGTCAGGAAAACTTCGCCTCCTCTTCTCCTGAGCACTGACAGAATCAGCCATCATGCCCAAAATTCGGGAGAAACCGCTGCCATCCTGACTGGCCCTCTCATGAGGCAGCAAGAAGTCCGTGTGGCGATCGGCAGGTTCGGATTTGACTTCTATCTTCTCCTTGTGACTTAAGAAGCTTCCAAACTTCTCTTCGAAGGTGAAAGCGTCTTTGGGAGCTCCAGAAAGTGGGCCCCACTCATACAAACCGTCCCGCAATTCCTTGTTTGCAGACTCCACAATAGAGTCTTTGTTAAACCGTTTGAGAAAGTTCTCCACTTCAGAGGCAAAAGGAGCTGTGCTGTTGCTCTGGGGCAAAGACGAATGACTAGAAAGAAGAGGAAGATCCTTGCTGGGAGCAGGGCTGCTAGAAAAGCCCTCAGGCTGAAAGACAGAGAAGTTATTATTTACTACAGCACCCTCTGAGGGGACTATTCACCTTGCAGAACAAAGGAATGTGACAATTTCTCCCCAAGTTCACTGTTGAAGAGAAGGGTTGGAAAAGACAATACACGGTTGAAAGAGAATAGAGATCACAAAAAAAATTGTCTAGTGGTTCTGGAACGTCATGTCCAGCAATGAAAGCTTATCTCAGGGAACACACAAAATCACAGCTACATTTTATTCACTTTTTGGCAAGCTTCAGAACTAAAACTTTTAAGTTGAAATGCCGTGACATAAATTCATCTGGGCTTTGAGTTCCGTCACAAATAGTATGTTACACCTTCAGACAGGTAAGAGTAATTGTACTGGGGTTCCTAACCACGTCTTCAGATATGTGTAATTAATACCAAATGAACTAGGATTCCCATTAATGGGTATAGAATGGGATCCTCAGTATTGGAGGACTTCCTGATTTAAATATGTCACCGTCAAACCAAACCTGATCAGTATAACAAGCAGATCAAAAGCAATATGCTAAAACATGAGAAAAGAAAATGGGTAATTTATCACAGTGGTCCCAACTGCATGCCTTTCCCTTGCTCTAATTTTGAGACTCAACAGGCATAGCTCAGGTACAAATTAAATAGGGTTAATATCAGCCTACAGTCTAAAGAGAAAAAATAAGGGAACTCAAAGGTGTTTTCAGCCAGAGATACTGAGGATTCGTCAGGCAGTTCTCTGGGTTTATAAAGAAACAGAAAGAGGCACTGTGACAGGCAGAGAGCTTCGATCAATGTCCCGACTGTCTGTGTACAAAACAACTCAGCTTTTCTATAAAGCTGGCCCAGATTTTGGCATGCTGGGCTGCATTTCAACAAGGACATTTCATTCTGCCTTAGATTTTATAGCTCTATGATCCCAGATTAACTGCCTTCACCATTTAAGGTTTCCAATGCAATTCTAAACCATACAGGCCTGCAAAAAGATGCCTGTCCTCTCAAAGACAGGAAAACATAAAGATTGACCTTTCTATTTTGGAAATAAAACTAATATTCTGTTATCAGGAAGTGACTGTTTTGGAAAGTAGAAGTGCAGAGACAGACAAACAATGATCAAACCTGAATAGGAGACTCTACTTCCATCTCCACTCGTTTCTTCAAGATGGATTTTTTGGGCATGGATGGTATTTCCTCAGGCCTGTATGTATACCGAGGCTCAGAAGTCTGTAGTGCGTTAGTCAAGCCTGGGATCACATAACCACTGCCTGAAACATCATGATTCAAGTTTCTGCTACGTTCTTCTTCTTCTCTTTTCCTCCTGGCACGGTCAAGCTCTCGGAATTCTTCATTCAGGTATGACGGGCTTGGGCTTCTACTGCGGCTGCGGCTCCGTCTGCGATAGTTTCGTGTTCCCGAGGA
Organism: Anas acuta; assembly: GCF_963932015.1. Classification (NCBI taxonomy): domain Eukaryota; kingdom Metazoa; phylum Chordata; class Aves; order Anseriformes; family Anatidae; genus Anas; species Anas acuta. The sequence goes on from NC_088981.1 coordinate 32,604,840, forward strand.
GAAACCCTGATGCTCTCCACTCACATGCATCTTCTCATCTTTTTCGTACCGTGGACGCTTTATTTCTCGTCCCCTCTCTTCTGGCCTTGACGGATAGGAGGATTTCCTGAGCTTGTCACCATCTCTGTCAGACCCACGAGGTAGCTCTTCTCGACGACTGTAATGCGGACTGTAATCTGAACGATGGAGGAAAACATCGCGGTTGCGGTAGTCTTCATCGTGTCTCATGATGAAGGGACTTGAAGGTTGGTCTTCATGCGATGGGTATCTCTCAAGGCCTCGAGAGCACGACAGACCCCTAGTGAATATAGGGCCATCAGCCATGTCATCCCTGTGTAAGACAAGCATGGAATAAACGTAATGGCTTGAGTCAGAATCAACTATGTCTTATTCTTATTCAAGAGCAAGAAATTTCCAAATCAGCTTCAGAATAGCATCTCCATCACTAAGCAGAAGCAGCATTTTATGTACTTAACGGGCAGGGATGAGGGAAGGTTGATGTTTTTAATAGTAATACACTTCCTTCCTACGAATTCACCTGGAAATACAGTGACACGAACAATTCAACTCACACTGCAGAGAGCCCTGAAAAACTGATAGGATGGATTTATTTCTCTGAAGGAGAAATACTACACATTAAAAAAAACAAAACACACTGCTATCATATTTCAGACCACAATCCCTTTCCTCACCTCTCCCAGCAAGATGCCACGGTCACATTTCACATGAATTATTCAAGGTGTAATTCAGTTTCACACTGGCACATGCAACCAGATCCTCTTTTTATCTTCAGCTGTGGAAAAGGACCACAAATTCTGGCAACATTTTCTGTTGCAACAGATCTGTAGGCAGGACTGCCACAATCACATGGACTGCTTCACCCCAAAACAAGCACAGTTTTTTATATCTATGAATCAGGGATAGGAAATGTACTAGTATCATTCCTATGTTCCAGCCCATACACAGTAGATTTGCAAATAGCACAACACTGGAATAAATAGCTGTATCTCTTGGTGTTTTTTCTTTTGGACCATTTCCTACAGAGATTTCTAATCAGGAGTACTGTTTTAATCAAGCCCTTTTCCCTCAGCCCCTAAAAACTTCGCTAGTGCTGCCATTTAGATCAGGAAGAAGCAAAACCCACTTGTTAACAACCGCTGGTTTTATTCCCAGATACTTCAAAAATCTATCAAAATCCTCCAACAATGGGTGGCAAATGTGCTTGTTAAGTGAAATCAGTGAGACAAAAACCCTAGAAAAATGTCTGTGTGAGTAAGATACCAACTTGAGATAAACTATGTATGATTGCCTGAATCCTCAAAAATCATCTCCTCCTCCTAAGAAAAGTCCCTTGATAGATCTGAGAAGAGACCAATAAAATCATGCCAGATGACATCTTTAAGAAAAAATAAATAAATAAATCTGCAGATAAATTATTGCACCAATTTTTAAAGTCACCAGACTAAGAAACAACTGACATGACCAGATAAGGTCTTTTTCTTTGGAATTGTCATAGTTTACATATGCATATTTAAGAACAAAATTAACACAGAACTTCACTTCATCTCTTACCTACATCACCGCAAAGTATTTCACATGTTGTTAGCTGCTTTACTGGTCTAACACACACCTTAGCAAACATGGCATACACCAGTATCTGTGGTATTCGATGGAACCTCTTTCATGTCCAACAAACTACACACCTCCACCCTTTCCAAAAGCACCAAAACATTTACAAGGGAACTGTAATTGAGCTTTATTCAGAAAGGTTGCTGTTCACAGCCTAAAAAAAAACATTTCTCCGGTTCTAACAGCAAATGTCTGTCTTCAGTGTCACCATCACTTCATGTGAAAGTCTGCTATACCTATACAAGCTGCATGAACACAGCTGGTCAGGTTACAGATGTATTTCACCATACACCTTCAGCTCATTTTTGTGAAAATAGTTTGCATGCATGCTTGCCAAACACTCTGCCTGAAACAACAAAGAAAGAATACTAAATCCTACTTTGAAAGAAAGGAACAGCAAACCTACTGCACTTCTAATTAGAAGGATGTTCCAAACACGGTCTGAATAGTAAAGACAGATTTAAAACCTAAAGATGAGAGAAAGGATTACTTGCCTTACAGAAACTGTGCCTCTTTGAAATATATTTTCAGTAAATACAGTCTAAGAGAAAGATGTCCCTCTTATCTGGCTTGGGTGCTTTTTAGTTAGCATTGTCCACTAAGTATATTGCAACTGCAGGAGAAATACAAGGTGGTACCACTCTGACCATCCCAATTCCTTCCCCACCACATAAATCTATGAATTACTGGAATTTGTAGAATCAGGGAAGGAAAACAGACCACAGACTATGTAGAGATGATGCCTTAAAGAAGCAAAATCGGTGTAAGGTAAGCTTGCTTTCTGGCATATTTATGTATTTAATTGTATACACAGAAAGAGAAATAAACAATGGTATTCTGCTGTCAGCAGCCAACAGGACTCCACCTTAAAAGTCTTTGAATAGGAAGTCAGACGAGCTGTTCACACTCAAGCCAGCTGTCACTCTTGATATTAAGCCAAAATCTGCTATTTCAGAGCACAGCTTAACGCAGACTAAGTCTCGGCAGTGATAAGGTTTAAGCTTTAGCATTAACCCCAGATGAAAGAATCGGTGGGATGCTCTGTATAGCTTATGCCAGCTCAGATAGCAGTAGAATATCTTAAAAACCCTGACAGAGAGAGAGATGGAAGACAAGGGGAGATAAGATACATTCTTCACTTTGATAAAATGAGATTCTTGGAGACAAAATAAAAGGTTAATCTGCTGAAGTACAAGACAGAAACTGCTCAAGTGACCATGAAGTCACAGACCAGCTTCATTCAGCAAGCTTACTTAAGACATGTGCAGGAGGCCAGCTGCCTTAAAAAACTGGGGCAAATTCTTACAGATGTTTCAGGATGGACATGCACACGGACACACGCCTTGGGAAATCGACCCTGATGTCTAACCTTTGGAATTTTATTTCCTTTCTATGCTAATGAATCTTTCTGCCATCCCAACATCCTGCAAATTACAGAGAATAATTTGTAAAAGTGATTGCTTCAAGTCTCTCAGTAGTTACCAAAAACAGCTGAGAATAACTAATTCAGATTTATTTGTTCCAATTACTTCAAAATCCTAAGATTCTTCAAAAAACACCCTTTTAAAAATGAGAATGTACCATCTGTCCAGTAAGAACTTGACATGCTCAGTATTAAACTGAATGACGATTAAAGCGCAGTGATAGATATAAAATAAGTGTCCCAGCAACAGGGCAGCCTCTCAGAAGGAAAAAATACATGATAAACAATATCCTTAACAACTAAACTAACTACAAACTGTCTTTTAAAACAATCAAAATGGTAAACAGTGAAGAAATTTGCAAGTCAGAAGCAGTACCTACAGATTTTAGGAAAAGCTAAGGGATGACACTTTAAGCTTCTGGTACCGCTCAGACTAGTGCAGGTAGCACAAACAGATTGGATAAAAAAAAATCAAAAAGAAACAAACACTTAACCACATGGAGTTTTTGCATACTTGCAGGTATATGGAAAGCCACTTAAAAACTGAGGTCTACATTGCCTCACTATCCCTTATTCTCATCCCGATTGATTTGTCATTCAATCTTCTCTGGGATCTGTTCCAACTTTTTTTTTGCCCTTTTTTACCTGTTACCATTTTTGTCCAGTCACAGCAATAAAGTGAAAGTTCTTCACCTATCAAAGAGGTAAAGATTCTTGCAGCAGTCATCGTCACTCTAATGTTAAAATAAACTCTGCTGTACGTGTTGTTACTTCTAGCGATGAAGCATAACCACAAAACAGGCTATATACAAAACCTCACTGGAGAAAAGGAAGCAACGGGACAACCCCACTACCACCACCGTGTTCTTAATCTGCCAGTGCCGTAGTGACAGTTCTCCTACGTACCTTTTCCTGCTCGTTCCAACCACTGTACTCTCCCCAGGCACACACAATCAGCTTGCTCAGAAGACTGCAGGCTGCACAGGGGACTTACAAGTTGAACGCTGACCTCAGAAGAATTGAGGTAAAGGCGTAAAAGTGACAGTACTGAAAACTAAACTCTCTTTTGGTTTTCCACACCTGCTGAAACTTTACATATCAGAAACCTTACATATCAGAAAGACAGGAAATTCACTTATTTTGCTCACTTCCCTCTTTTTCTTTAGTTTTTATTTTTTGAACAGTTGGGGATATTTGCATCAACAATGGACGTTAGAGCCTCTTTTGTTCTGGATGTTTATACCCGACTGGAAATTACAATTTGGCTGCTCCAGAACACAGACTACCCCCGTCTTTAACTTTGCAATTCAAGATAAAGAAAATTTTATTTGCACAAAGCCTTCTCATTTTACTTCTGCAGCCAGATTATACCTGCTCTTCCACTGAAGGCAAATCAAGGGACCCTAAAAATTCTAACTTATTTTACTACTTCTGACATTGCCTGACTTCATTCATTTCCCTTCTGCAGGGTTTTTGAAGCCAAAATAATACATTTCTTCAAGCTACACTAGGGCTCTCTTTTGGATTATTCTCAAAAATCAGGAAAGTACCTTATTCCCCCCAAAATAAATGAGGAAGTTGAAGCTTTGTGCTATCTGTAAACAACCTTCCTTTAAGCCAAACTAGGTAGGCTCGTAAGAAAAAGGAGGCAGCTGAAGCTGTGAAATGTCAAATGAAGCAGTTCCTTCCTGGAAGATACTCCGAGCACTTTTAGTTTATACAGCTTCAAGAAGCAGCTGACAAAAATCAGAGCAGGAATATCCGTCTGGAGTTACTAGGAATGCAGGCAGTGACTTCTGTTTGGGAATTCCCTGTACCACAACTTGCTGGAGGCTTGGGAAGTACTGCAAGGAAGCTTCATTACATGTTTACCCTATTACCCATGTTCCCCGCGCATCCACCGTCAGTCCCTACCATATCCTGGGCTAATTAGGCACTTGGTCTCACCCAGCACAGCCGTCCCCACGCTCTCACTGTTTCATACACTTCAATCCCCACCTGCGGAGGACCATACCTGTCGCTCAGGTTATCAATTGGTGAGCCCAGTCTATCAGGCAGCCTCCTTCGCTCCGGTGTGCCCATGCAATACCGGTCATTACCAACAGTAATCCGCAAACTCTGTTCCAGTGAAGACTCAGAGCGGAGACTCGGTGAGCGTCTCTGTAAATTGAAGAAAGAGTGCAAGCCCATCAATCAGGGAATCGTAATTTCGGCTACAGTAAGGCAAGTGACTCTGCTTTGCTTAACACATGGGACTTGGAGTGCGTGGATCAACCAAAAAAAAAAAATAGGAGAATATTTTTTCCAAATATCTCAATTGCCTACAGTTACTAAAGCAAGGGGAGGGTACTGGGTGCATTTAATTTCTCATTCCAACTGCCAACAACAAGCTTTACATTTAAATTATCTAAAAGGGAAAATTTCAACTCAAAAATACCTTTAATTAGCTACTGTTTTGGAAGGTAGAAAAACAGAAGTTCAAGAAGTCCCAGATTTGCTGCTGTGCTCCATTCTTTGTTAGAGCAGAAGCAGCTAAACAAACATTGCACAAAAACAGTGCCAGGAATTTCTTAATAAAAGCGTCTGGATTTCTGGCCCTTTCCAGCTCTAATAGCAACATGAAGCAAGGTATAAAACAAGTGTAAACAAAGATTTTCCTAGCAGTGATTTTTGAACAGCTTTTCTCGTCTCATGCTGCTTTCAGCTGATAAGCACAACCTAATCCTAAAAATGTCAGTGGCGGTAGAAGCAGCTTCTACAACAGAATTCCCATTTTCATCACTGTTGGTAGAGCTAAACCAGAGTTAAGTTGCCCTGGAAAAAAACACAGCAGAGAACGCCTGAGCTAACTGCCTCTGCGCAGATCTTCATTTGGAGACATACCCAATGCAGAAAATGTCATTACTGTTATGCTTAATTAGGTATGCTTCGCCTCCTTTTAGAATTTGTCACTGAATTCCAGGAATGATCAAATTAAGCGGAGTTCCAGAAGAAGAAGGTGAGATTGGCTGAAGACAGAGAGGCTTGACTATTATTATTTTTTAAACCAACGTGATTTATATTCTGCTTAACAGGAAACAATGAACCAGCCTCAGTTCTGCCAAACCAGCCATGCGCTGCATATTGCTTTCACAGCAGCAGCAAGCTGCAGGTGCACTACGTTGCCTGCACCCAGCCTGGCCACCCTGGGAAGAGGCAGCAGATTCAGTTCAATGCTCCAAGAGACCGAACAAACAGCACATACCCTCCAACAAGGAAGCTGAATTCCCTCACAAATTTGCCTAACACAATCGACTTGGTACAAATCTGCACTAGAATCCATCGTGTGCGTATCCCTGTTCTAAGGTGACGTCAAACTGATTTCTGTATCTCTCTGTTAATCTGAATCCCGTCATTTATCAGAACACACTCTAACGACTTTTTAAAAGCAATCATTTTGTATCGCATAGTATTATCCTGGAACAGTCGGGCTGGGATACAACATACACAAGGTGCACACATCTCATACAAATGCTGAAGGCTGAAGTTGAACGCTGAAGGTGTGAGTTGAAGGCTCGAATGTGCCCAGTTTAACGCAGAATTTGGAGGGCTGCCTGGAGAAGCGATTGCCTTGAAAGGCAACTGCTTGCCATCCAGACTGTCAGCAAGCTGGGCACGTACATTACAACCACCTCCAGGAACTGGAGATGGAAAAGTCGTGATTAAATCTTTTAGGAAAATTCTGGGCAAGAGAATAAAATTGTTTACATTTAGCTAGTCCAGGATATGTATGACCATCATACAGATCACCCAGAGACAGCAGGTAAGGTGATACATATTTGAACGTTGCATTTTTTTGCCTGAGTTTGAGAAATTCAAGTTTTAACAGCATTTGCATTTGGAGTGCCACTCCTAGTCAATCCTACCCATGCCCTGTACTGTTTTCTTCCTTTCCTACTCTGGCTCCCAAACAGCAGTTACCATTACCATATAAACGCACAGGTTGCATACCAGCTCTTCATTTCTCCTTCCCCTGCCAACCCGAAACATCCCAGTCCTCCAATTTCAGCTAACTTTCTTACAAGAAGGTAAAGGAACAGACCAGAACTATAAAAAGAACAAGCACACAGACCAGCAGGGACAGATACAAGCAGCATGAACGCTGATCAGCCTTGCAATTGCCAAATTCCCTCACCACGCAGCTCTGACCATTCTTTTCACCGTTACATTTTGAAATACTTGCACCAAACTTTTTCTGACACCCCATGCTCTTCTAAATGCCATAAAGTTTCCCCAGCTACTAAGAAACTTTTACCATCCATATTCCTGATGTGCAATATACAGTCAACATCCCAGTTACACATAAGGACAACAATACCAGGGGACTCCCCAGATACCCAGGGAAAGGCACACACTCCATCTCAACAATGCAATGCCCAGAATCAAGAAAAGGGAGTAAGGATCTCAAAGGCTACTCCTTCCATATTCCAATTCATATGCAGGGACAGTAGCTCAGAGCTTGTACTCAAAATGTTTCCACTTTTCAACCCTAACCCCTTATCCCATCAGTGTCTGCATTCCATGTCCTACATCTTCTGCTGTCATGCATACACTCCCCTCTTCCAAGTCCTCCTTCCTTACCGCAGCTTAAATCCTTCTCTCTCTGTTTTCTGTCTGAATGCATCCCCTCTCAATGACAGATCTAAGATGTCACCTATTAAAATGTTTGTGTAACTTTCCACTCTCCCTCAATTTATATCCTCAAACTTCTGGAGAGAGCGTTTTAAGTGGGATAGGTCTGAAAACTTCATTAAAACTTTACTAGATCACGTTGATCCCACATATCTGTTGTTTACTTTGGTTTGATCACACCGAGTTCCACTTTTTGGAAAACATCTGCATAATCCCAGCTTTTATCTTTCTCTAATTAACGTTAATTTTGTAAAGAGTAGTTCTAAAAAATAAAATCATCTTGTACATGTATCTTATGTTTTATAACATCATTTAAAAATAAGTCGTAGTGATGGTTGAGCACCTTTTGGTAGACCAAACCTGCCATCAAAAAAATATACACAATATACGGTCTGAGAATTGCCTACATTGGGCTTCAGCATATGCCAGAGAATGTAAAATTCACGCTAAAGAGCTATATTAAATCATCTCACATTAACTCATCTTGTGTGAGCTGCTTCAGAGAGAAGGGTTTTCCCTTAATACAGTAACATTCTTGTAAGCAATCAAAAAATCTATTTGGCTCAGCAGCTCAGCGCTAGCTAACTTACCAGAGCATAATTTCAAAGATGAGTAATTTATCTATCCTTCTTTCCCTGAAATTAGAATTAGTAAGAAAAACATCAAGAATTTCTAACAATTTGCTGTGAAGACTACTGCAACTTAAGCCAGATGGGTGCAAAATAACACTGGAAGAATAGCGTTTGTCAGGAATAATGTTTGCATAAAGTTGGGTTTTGCTCATTTGTTTGCTTGTTTTCTAAAGAAAGAGTGGGAGGCTGCAGATCAAAAAACCCTGGTTCAAATTTTTCCAAGTCTAAACCACCAACACATTTGGCACTAAAAGTTTTGTTACAGCCCGCACAGGTCCACAGCCTACGACGGATATAGTGAAATGACTGACTGGCTGCTGCTGAAACCGATTTGAGAAAGTTCTGCTGTTGTATCCCAGTCTGTCACCCCTTCAACTGTGGCCATGCCACTGTTCATCAAGCTACAATGTAAACTGACATGAACCATATTAAAAATCCATTCTATTTAAAAATTAATTTTCAACCTGGATCTTCTTAGCAATGCAATTTGCAGGGGTACTCCTCTCCCCTCCCCTTGACAATTTATAGGATTGAGATAATAGCAAACAACAGCCTAAAAACAAAAGGCCAGAGGCAAGCTTCTCAGCCCGGCTTAACTGTCAAATAGAACATTATCTCCCTGTTCCATCCGGACAGATTACCTTCAAGTACCAAACAGCACCCACCACTCACTGAATCTTAACTCCACTACACTCACCTGGGATCTCTTCTATGGCTACAGCTCCAAGAACCTGTACCACCACCAGAAAAGGGCAACCCCATTTTCTTTTGGGGTCCTACCAAGCAACGAATTGTAGCAGGCTATGTGTTTTTGTTGAATTAACTTTCAGCCAAATCAGATCTTCGAACCAGCTCACCTTGCAAGTTCAGAAATGCAAGTGTGAGTGCAAGGGAATGGGCAGAATATACAGCAGAGAGAGAAAACTGAGTGTACCGTTCCTTCTACTCGTACACAAGCTGGATTAAGTGACCGTGGAGCCATTGCCTAAAATATCGCAGTACGAAAATCTCTTCTTTCAGTGCAATAGAAACACGCAGTGAAACCACTACTTACCACAGGTAACAGTGATCGGAAAGACGATCGCTGCACCAAAGAGCAACAACAAGAAGCCTAAGTAACTCTATGCCGTTCGCTCAAAAAAAAAATAAAATAAAATAAAAAAGTACGGCTACGCACTTTTGTTTAGTAAAAAGGTGACATGGCATCACTTGAGATGCAACCCCCCAGCTTCACATGCCCAGGTCAGATTTTTGTCAGGCTGAGTAGGACGACCTGAACACCTTGCGCAGTTGCACCTACAGAGCAGCACCGATCAAAGAATAACTCTCGAGCTAAGGATCCGTGCCAGAGCCTCCTCTGTAGGCTGAGAGGAGCAGGAAGAGCTTCAACACCTGGCTGCGGAGCGACCCTTCCCGCAGATCCCCCCCACACACGGCGGTGCCGGGCGGGAGGCCGGCTGCATCCTCCTCCTGGGCAGCCGCCAGCCTCACCTCCCCGCCTTATCTAAAATGGCTCTGGCTGCCGGGGAGAAATCAAAACATAACGGAAAGCAGCAACCGGGCTCTGGGAGAACCGGGGGGGGGGGTCCCACACAGGCAGGGCGAGGCCCCGGTGCCGTGCGGCCTCCCCGCGGCCTGACAGCCGGTGGATAGGGGGGGTCGGGGGGGTGCCCGGCGCTACTCACCCGGCCGCTGCCGTCTCCGTGCTCGCTGCCCCGGCGGCCCCCCCGGCCGCCCCCCGCTCCTCCGGGCGGCGACGGCAAGCGGCGGCTGCGGTGCGGCGATGGGGAGCGGCGGGAGGCGCCGCGGTGGCCCGAGGGCGAGCGGTGGCGGCGAGGCGGCGGCGGCGGAGAAGCGGCGGAGGGAGAAGGAGGAGGAGGAGGATGAGGAGGAGGAGGAGGGGGAGGAGGGGGAGGAGGGGGAGGCCGGCCGCGGCCCGGCCCCGGCCCCGAGGTGCCGGAGCGGGAGGCGCGGGGCCCCGCCGAGCCGCTCTCCTTCAGCCGGTGCGAGGAAGACGACGACGACGACGACGAGGACGACGACGGCCCGGAGCGGCCGCTGCCCGAGCGGTACATGATGGCGGCGACACGGGGGTCCCAGCGGCCTGCGCGGGCGCCCCGGCTCCCCTGACCCGTCCCCCCCCCTCCTCCTCCTCTCTCCTCTCTCCGCTCTCCGCCGCCGCCGATCTCCCCCCTCCCCTCCTGCCCGCCCGCCCGCCCGCCCGCCCAGCGGCGGGGGCGCCCGCCCCCCCCCCGGCGCGCGCACGCGCGTGCGCGCCGCCGCCTGTCCCGGGCGCGCTCCCGAGCCCGGCGGCCCCGAGCGGCGGGGGCGGGGGGGGGAGCCCCGGGAGGGGCGGGGGGGGAGGCGGGGACGGCCGCACAAAATGGCGGGCGCCGGGCGGGGGTCACGTGGGGTGGGCGGGGCGCGGCATGGCGGCTGAGGGGGAGAGCTCGGGGGGCTGCCGCCTCAGCTGGGCGCTTGGTGTGCTCGGTGCAGGCGTGTGAGCGTCAAAAAGTGAAGGTTCCATACAAAAATCCACTTTTGAAATTCACTACCCTTCATATCTTGGTTAGGAATTAGAATAGGTTTATCTGTTAAACCTATTTTTGTCTTTGTATGTCGATATCGCTTACTTTCTGTGCTGGTGGTGAGGCAGTGGAGAAGGTTGCCTGAGAAGCTGTGGGTGCCCCATCCTTTGAGGTGTTCAAGGCCAGGTTAGATGAAGCCCTGAGCAGCCTGATCTAGTGGGTCGCATCCTTGCCTATGGCAGAGAGTTTGAAACTAGATGATCTTTGAGGTCCTTTCCAACCCAAGCCATTCTTGGGTGTCCCAATCCCCTGTATTTGAAGACCTACTCGCTTTTGGTGGACTTTGGGGGGAGGGATGGAATGTTATCCTTGTGTTTTTTTTTTTTGAGAATGTATTTGTTAGAACATAACACACTACTTGATGCATGCTACTTAAAGCAGTAGTAAAAAAAGAACATCAGGCTTATGGGTGGGGGTCTGTCTGGTAATACTACAAGGTATTTCTGCTGGAAGCGGTTAGGTACAACTGCACGCAAAAAGTAACTGCCCCACCTTGACATTTTCTGAGTGAGTGCACCACTACACAGGCTCAGGAAATAAGCTCAGCTATGCCAGTCGTCAAAATAGGTAGGAGATATATAAAGACTATTATTTTCCGTTACCATTGTCTACTCTTCCCCCTTCTCTCCCATGGTTGTTAATGTTCATCTGTGACCTTAATTGAATTACAGGTATCCTGGGACATAAATTTTGCCTCTGAAGTGCCTAGCATTTTGCAGATCTGTTTCTGGTGTGTGGAAAATGTAACGATAGTGGAGACAATTAATACTGGACCTTTTCCAGCGAAGTACCCCAAGCAGCAGAGATGGTAACAGTTGGATAGGCACAGGGTTGTGTTTTATGAGAACTACAAAACTGATGTGTCTCTGGGGATTTCTCCTCTAGTTTTATACCATAAATGGCGTCCAAACAGTTTCTTACCATAAGGAATATATATTAGCACATGTATTCTGATTTTTCATTAAAAGAAATGGCGTAACTTTTGTGCCTCAGTGTCTGTGACAAGTACTCAGTTTCAATGATTAAAATAAGTAAAAACAGCCTTAAAAAGGTGGGAAATTGATTCATTTGGTGTTGGATGTCTTTTCCACTGTTGCTTTCCTTAATCCATTAGTGGGTAATATTGGTGGTTGAGGGACGGTTGGGCCAGGTGATCTTGGAGGTCTTTTCCAACCTTTATGATTCTATGAAAAAACATTAAACCAATTTGATTTCAAAACAGTCAAAGGTAAAAAGCCGTAAAACCAGGAAACCCACTACGTTCTCTTTTCTTTTTCATGTTGGATTCTCTATAAAGGTAGGCATATAATATCTAAAATCTCTCCAAAATTTTAGAACATTTAAATACTTGTTAACTTTCTTTCGGCCTTGTATCCAAAGGAGGTCTAAAGGAGGTGTCCTGGTGGCTTATGGTGATAGATTTAAGTGGCGTTTGGAAGGTGAAGGAATCCAGACGCCACTGACATCAGAAAATTCACTAAAACTTCACTATGTGCCAGCAAGTAAACTGGGGGAGGGAGGAATGGAAGAAAGAAGCAAAGAGTGTATGTGCTATAGTGTTTTTTTTGTTTGTTTTTTAATAAAAGGTCAGAGAAAAATTCCATTTGTTGGCGAAACATACTTGACGGACTAGTGCTCCTTGACATTTTGTAGCACTCTGTTATCTTACTGAACATCATTTTATAACGACTAGACTCATTCTGTACCTGCTTTAGTGTCCTTTTTCCGTCATGCCTTACTGAATCAGGTTCTTAAGGGACTCACGGTTAGAATTCAGTTAAATTAATACTAAGATTAGTACTAAAATTTGGGCCCAATGGCACAGAGGAAGTTGAGGGTTCTCATCTCTTTGCAAGAAAAAGTGCTACAGTCTGCTCCAGGATTTGCAAAAATGAGTCAAGGTCCTCACCTGCTTTGTAGAGGTTTATAATACTCATGCAACTGATGGTCCAGACTCTCATCGGACAGAGGAGGTGCCAGCCAGTCTGCTCTGCTACCAGTTCATCTCCAAGGCTGCTCTTTGGAATTCCAAAGCTCATCTCGGTCAGAGGAACTTGCAATTAGCTGCTGCTTGGAGCTGCTTAGCTAATTGGATGCTGAGGGCAAAGTTGGGGTAATAAGGTGCCTCTGAGTTCTTGTTTGGCCTCAAGGAAGAAAGTCACAGGAGCAAAAGGCATTGAGAAATAGAAGAACAGAATAAGAAAAGTTAGCAGGAGCTCTATATGAGCAAGTAAACAGTAATCAGATCTAATGTTAAGTCAGGTTAATTTGAGGTTAAAAAAATAGTATAGAGAAAAACGTGTCAATTACTTTTTTTTTTTTTTTTTTTTTACCTTTGTACATCTAAGTCAAGAACAGATCAAGGGGTGTGAGGCAGCCATGCAGCACTACCTCTAATGTTAAAATGCTGGGTTACTAGTAAGAAGACAGGCAATTTCTGTATTTTTTGATAAAATGAGTATTCTTGTGAGAAAGTGCAGTGGAAGATACTCCTCTCTATTTTGAACTTTGCTTTCCAGGGAAAAAAAAATAATAATGCAGTGTGAAAAATGTATGTTGTGTCTTCAGGTCCAGGCCAAGCAACCCATTCATGAAAAATTTTGGGCTGAGCCAAGTAATCAAGCCATTCTTGGTCATGATGTCATGGAGTTTGAGGATGGTTCCACTGATAGGAGAACCCTGGCTGCAAGCACAGAAAATGCATCCAAATAGACAATTGCTTTCAGAGATTTTATATCTCTGATTACAAGGTTGATATTTCTGAATTTCAGGCTTGTCTAGACTGGCTTCTGGTTCAGTTCAATATTTACTTTTAGCTGGGAAGTGGGACGGGCATGGAGCCTACACTCCTTCTCTGACTCCCCAGCCCAGGGAGGGCTATTAGATAATCTGTTACAAAATAAATTCATAAGAGAATTGGGGGACAGTCTCCCTTTGCCAGATTGCTTTTCCTCATTGTAGGTATTTCAATCTAGACTGAAAAACTCAAGTCGGGTTTTATTCATTGTCTATTAGCCAGAGTTGGACTGTGGGGGTGGATTAAATCAAACCTGGTGTGTTTTTTTTTCCATTTGAATGCTCTGATTCTTTGATAAATATCAGGTGCATGATTATTTATAGTATGCAAGGTACTTTGTAACTGATACACCCACAAGCCTGTATTTCACATGGCACATCTTAAATCAGTCAAATACATAGCAGTAAATGTCACAGGCAGCAATATTTGGGAAGAGGGGAAATAGCCAACAGGAAGCATGAAAATGAGGAATGTTTTAGGTGCTGGCCTTGCTCGTATTTAAATATATTTAGGCAGAATGAGCACCTGTGATTTCAGATCAGTTAGGTTGGATTAATATTCTCAGTGGCACATAAAAGCTGTCCATCTTTCAGTCCATGTGGGGAAGTTCATGGTTTTGAACATTAAAAGAGAGGTTAGGAGAGATGAGTGAGCAGAAGAAGCACAAAAAATGAGAACGCCAGAATGCAATGTGGTTGAAGTGAAAAACTCTTGAGAGGGAGTAATTCAAGGGAGAGGGGATTTATCAGGGGATGATACCTGAGAACTTCTTGGGCATCTTACAAAGTCAGGGGGAGGGTTTTTTCCCCCATTTGGAATTAAATAAAATACTGGAACAATGATATCTGAAAGCTTCATGTGTGTGCAGCTCATGCTCCATCCTCATATCTGAGCTCTTTCAAGAACTTGCTCCTTTCGTTTTTTGAAGGGAGACTTCTTCTTCTATATATATATCTTTAGGAAAACAGCACTATGCTAGAAGGTTGACCTGCACCTGAGTAGAAATTCTGGCCCCTCTTCAGGTACATGTATTGTAAGGCAATAAGGGCTCTCAGTAACGAATATCAAAGTGAATGTTTCCTTCTTGTTCCTCTTTGTAGTACAGTCTTCACACCAATTAGGTCTCTGTGAAGGACACTGAGAACAGGAGTAGTGTGTCTTCAGTCTCCACCTGGAAGCTGATTTTCTGATATAATGGTGGGGGCCTGGTCCCGAAAATCTGTGGAGAAGATGGAAATCTGACGAAGCATGACCAAAAGAAAAAGACCCTTTTCTCACGTGGCAAGAACAAGATCAGAGAAGACCAGCCTGATGTGCAAGGAGTTTCTGAACTCGTGTGGGATTCCTGTAGGGATGGCAGACGCCCTTCACAGGTCTTCCCATACTTTGTCCTGCTCTATAAGCTCACAGCAAAAGCCTTGTGGTGGTGCCAGCTGCTTACTGCTGTGCCTTTCTCTCCTGGTTCTTTTAAGGAAACTATGATTAGAGGGTACTGTGGCCTATAAGCATTTGCTCTTATCTCTTCTGTCTCTCCTCTGACCGGATTGCTTTGTCTTCCTAGACAGGAATGCCACTGACATTTTGCTTTTTTGGCACCCTGCTGATAACACTCGCAAGCTCTGCGAATGAGTTATTGTCCCTCTGAAGAGCTGTGTGCTGAAAGTAAAATGGTGCTACCTGTGATGAATTACTCGTGGGGATGAACTCATTTTCCCTGGCAAGAGAGATGGCTGAGGGAAGGTTTGGGAAAATGAATTCCTTGGAGCACCTGCCATAAAATCGCCAGCAGCAGCTCCAATTGCCAGGCTGCGTGCTGACTTCACTGAACACACTTAATGTATAGCAATTTGGAGGGGTTAGGGCTGGCTGTCTTCTCATGCTATTGCCTCAGACGGGAAGCCGAGCATTTACCCGATTTCACACGCATTTATGAGCCCAGCTACCGCCGCCAGGGGGGGCACGGGGCGGCCTGGGCCGGGCATGGCCACGGCGTGGGGCAGAGGTTGGGCTTGGGGCCGGGGCAGGCCGCGGGGCCGGGGCCTCGCCATGGCTCCCGGCCCCAGGGGCGGCGGGGCGCGGGCATGGGGGGCTCGGCTGGGCCGGGCTGGGGCGAGCGGGCAGGGGGTGCTGTAGGGCCGGCAGTGCTGCTGCTGGCCCTACCCGGCCCGGTGTGAGTCCCTGTGGAGGGATGAAGGCGATGGGGGCTTCTGGGGGCAGCTCGCTGTGTTTTGCTGAGGGGTGCAGGCGGATGGGTGCTTCCCAGGGTGAGCCCTGAGGGAAATCCTCAGCCGGGAAGCGAGCTGGGAGCCCCAAATTGCCAGAGCTGCAAGGTGTGGGGTGACCTGAGGAGACAGCATAACTCGAGCTGGGGCTTGATCAGTGTGCAGAGGGGGTGATAACATAGCCCAGCCTGGACTGCGCTCTCCAGGAAGCTGTTTCCAGTCCTAGGTTCACTTCTTATCGCAGTCCGCCCCGGCTGGGGCTGAGCTCGGCCCGTGCCTCACGTTCCTTTCCCTTTCCTCCCCTAGGAGCTCCCGGCAAGAGATGGAGAACATCCTGACAGGCTTGTGCGGCACCAGCCCCGAAGACCCGCTCCCGCTGTGGGTCCATGGCAGCATCGGCCACTGCTTTAATCAGCTGACATTAAACGCGGTTCCTCACGCCATCCTCGCGGCAGTCAGCGCCTGCTTCCTTGGCACTCCCAGGTATGACAACCGACTCGTCTTGCTCTTCATTATCGGGCAGGAGGCGGGGTGAAAAACTGGAAATTAATTCTCTGTAATGTACTGGGTATGGCCGTGGAGAACAACATGGTATTGCAATGGTATTACGTTTGTCAGCATCTGTCCTAATTCGGAGTACTCTGTCCAGCTCTGGTCACTCCACTGCAGAAAGGAATCCGGAGAGAAGAGAGAGGATAGGGAGAAAAAAATAACAGAAAATAAGTGAAAAGAATTTCAGTGAATGGGGACTGGGAAAACTGGGGGTCTCACAGGAGAGTATATAAACCCAAGGTGGCATGGAAGATGTATGTAAGGTAATAAGTGGTTCAGAGAAACAAAAAAGTTTTCCTATTTACTCTCTCAAATTTGTAAACATGACAATGTTCACTGATACTGAAAGGCCACAAATGATAATGAAGCAAGTGATAATGAAATCGTTTGTTGGGCATTAGATAATGGACTTAAACAACATCACTGAAACCAGGAGTGAGAAAAAAAATCTTTCTGCAGAAAATATCAGAAAATATCACAAAGATGAGAAAAATCAAGGATTAGAAATGTGACACAGAGAATTTTTATTTTCTTTTCTGTTAATCTTCAAGAACTGGAGTCTGATTTGACCACAAAATATCACAGCTGCAAACAAATTTATGTAGATAAAGGCTATTCACGGGATCTGAATCTCTGGTATCGATTTTTTACTGGACTTTATTGACCTGCTCTAGTTTAGCAACACCTACACCCTGAAAAGGTTACAAATCTAGGGCAGGGAATACAAAGGTTACAAACTGGGAAGTGAAGACAAAGAAATTAAGAATGAACAGATAAGGAGGGGAAGAGGGGGGAAAGAAAGGAGAGTGTTGACTCTCCTTGTCATGAGATGTGATGGAATACCAACTGTGAAGTTTTTTCTGCTCTTTCCACCTCTAGATCTGGCTCTGGGGTGCCTCGCCGGCCAGGCTGGAGATGCAGAATTGCTGCTTCTTTTATACTCGCTGCCCTGTTCCTCGCGGATATAATCCCAGCCACCATTTCTCAGCAGGAGCTGGGCCCTGCGTACCTGGAAGTGCTGGCTGATGGCATCGCCGCACTGACGTGGCTCACTCACAGCGTCGCTCTGCTCATGCTCTGCAGGTCCATGCATGGCTCTACCAGGGGCCCTGCAGCCCTGGCTCTCCTCACCCTCTTACCCCTCCCTTCTCTCATCATCACACTGGTCTGGTACTGCCAAAGCGGGACAGCTTGGTCCCCTGCCCACCCTGCTGTCTCCTCCAGGTTCACCATTCTCTGTCTGCAGCTGTTGTCTCTGCTGGTGTATGTCATTAGCTACCTCGTACCCACCACAGAGAGG
Source organism: Anas acuta (assembly GCF_963932015.1). Taxonomy (NCBI): domain Eukaryota; kingdom Metazoa; phylum Chordata; class Aves; order Anseriformes; family Anatidae; genus Anas; species Anas acuta. Next base: position 32,622,654 of record NC_088981.1, read on the forward strand.
CACGAATTCCTCTCCATCAATAGCTCCTGGCCACAAGACCAGCTCATCTCAGAGCCAGGCACCTCCGTGTTGGTTCAGCAGCGAGTGGCAGAAGATGGGGAGAGCTGGCTCTCGCGCTTCTTTTACGCTTGGATGAACCCTCTCATGGAACGTGGCTATCAGTGGAAGCTGAACCAGCCACAGGACGTCTATCTACTTCCTCGCCAGCTCCAGGCTGCCAGGGTTTGTGATCGCTTCTATGCCTGCTGGCAGAAGAAGGCAGCTCTGCACCAAGTAGAGGAGGAGACGGTGTCTCTTACCAGCCCAATCATTGCTCCGGGTGACGGGAGTAGCGATGTCCGGGACAGCTTGCACCGTGCCCAGGAGCCTGTGAGACTCTTCTCAGTGCTTCATGCAGTCTTTGGGCTTCGTTTCTACTCGCTGGGACTTCTCAAGCTGGCCGGCAGCCTGCTGAGTTTCTCAGGCCCTCTGCTTCTGAACCTGCTGGTGAACTTCATGGAGTCGCGGCAGGAGCCCCTGAGCCACGGGGTGCTCTACGCGCTGGGGCTCTTTGCTGGCTCCTTCCTGGGCGCTCTCCTGCGCAACCAGTTCAGCCACGAGGTAAACAAGATGACGCTGATGGTGCGGGCTGCCGTCATCTCTGCCATCTACCGCAAGGCCCTGCGTGTGGGCGGCACCAGGCTTTCCCGCTTCACCGTGGGTGAAATCGTCAACTTCATGAGCACAGACGCCAGTAGGTTGGTCAACTTCTGCCTCAGCTTCCACGAGGTGTGGAGCCTGCCCTTCCAGTTTGCCATTACCCTTTACCTCCTCTACCAGCAAGTAGGGGTGGCCTTTCTGGGAGGCCTGGCCTTGGCACTGCTGCTTGTGCCCATCAACAAGGTCATAGCCAACCGCATCATGATGAGCAACAAGGAGATGCTGCAGCACAAGGACGCGCGGGTCAAGGTGAGGGGCAGCTGCTGGCTCTCTGAATTTGTCACGGTATTCTCTGGAGCATTGGCTTCTTGGCCCCTTGTGGTGAATCCCAAGTGAGCGAATTGAGTCGCAACTGTTGGGAAAAGTGCTGGAGGGGGCGCATGTGTAAGTGGTTCAAAAGGATTTCGGGGTGAGGCATGTTCACCACCTGCAAGATAGCAAACCTCTAATGTTTGTCTCACCCCCTGGGCAAATTAAAGTTCCCTTGCAGGTTCTTTTTCCACGTGTAATAGTTAACGTGGGTCGCCTGATTGCTTCCTTTAGAGAAGCTTCAGTTCTGTTACTCGAGTAATGCTGTCAGTGGTGAGGTATCTTGCAATCTGGACAAACGCAACAATCATGGATGTAGTGGTTTTATTTCACTCCAGCTTGGCACCCTCAGTAAGCTCTTCCACAGCTGTTTGGAGCCTGTGAAATATTTATCTTCCTAACAGAAGGTGCATCTTGTTGTACAGGATGTGCTGGGCCTTCTCCAGCTGTTGCAAGAGTGGTTTGCTAAGCGAACTCTTCCTTACTGGTTTTCTTTCATGTCAGGCACAGGCACATCTCAGCTGGCTCTGCACACGCTGACCTGAGAGCAGGAGCGAGAGGGGAACATGCTACAGGGCTACCTGAGCTGCTGGATGTGAGCCAGCTGGGCTCTGGACACAGGCTAGCTGTGAATTTGGGTAGTGTTGTGCCTTTTCCTGAACCTTACACAGCACAGGGAGCTGAGCAAGCTGCTGGCACAAGAAGGGGCAAAGTTCTCAGTAGCTGCCACTTGAGTTCCTGCCTCTATTAGCAATAATAAATGGCTCCTGGTAGCTCTAGCCTGGCCCTTAGCAGGAGGCAGCTGCAAACCTGGGCCCAGCCCAGATGCCTCACTGGCGTTTGGCGTGTTGGGCAGACTGGATGTGATTTTCCCCTGTGCCTGCAGCTAATGACCGAGTTCCTCAGAGGCATTCGTGTGATCAAGTTTTATGCCTGGGAGAAGCACTTCAGCAGCAGGATAAATGCCTGCCGGGCTCAGGAGCTGCAGAAGTTGCGAGCCATCAAGTACCTGGATGCCGTGTGCGTGTACCTGTGGGCAGCGCTGCCTGTTGTTGTCTCCATCGTCATCTTCATCACGTACGTCCTGTTGGGTCACCAGCTCACTGCCACAAAGGTGAGTGAAGGAGGAGATCCCGAGTCAGATACCTCAGAGCTCTAACTAGGAGACTAGGCAGAGCCCTGAGACATCTTCTCTGGGAAATGAACACATCCTGGATCTCCCTCCAGCTCTTCAGGCTCTCATTGGTGAAGCTGTTTGAAGAGCACAAGATGCCAGGGAAGTACAGCCTCCAGTTTATGTTTCTTCCCTTGCTTGTGCAGGTCTTCACGGCGTTGGCCCTTGTAGGGATGCTCATCCTTCCCCTCAACAGCTTCCCGTGGGTGCTGAATGGGACCTTGGAAGCCAAAGTTTCCCTGGATCGAATCCAGCGTTTCCTTGAACTTGAGGACCAGGACCTGGAAGCTTATTATGCCCTAGGTAATGGGGCAGGATGCTGCTGGGCTTGGGGCTCTGGGCAGGAGGTGTTTGGAGCAGAGAACATTCCTCTTCACCAAACGTAGGCCATTGCTTGTCCCTAAAGAGCCCCATAGCGTGCCTCTGGAACAAGCTGCTCCCTCCCCCATCCAAAGGTCTGCCAATGAAGCCTTCAACAACCTCAGCTTGGCCTGGCAGAAAGGTTTGGGTGCGCGCCCTTTCCTAAACCATTGCTGCTCCCTTTCTCTCCTTCCTTGCCGTTTACCAGCTCCCTTTCACCTTCAGCAATAAGAGAATCAGGTTACCCTTACAGTGCCTCCCTCAGAGTGTCTCATTCCGGGGTTGGGCCAGAGCATCCTGGCTGTGCCCTTTCCCTGCCTCTTCCATTTGGGAACGAAACGGATAGCGTTTGTTATATCAGGTCCCTGTCATTCTCTGTCCTTCTCACCGTGGTGTTGCTTTTCCCTTGCAGGTAGCCCTTCAGGTACAGCTTCTGCCATAGAGATGCGAGGGGCAGATTTTTCATGGGCACCAGTCAAAGAAGAAAGCAGCAGCCAGCCCTTTCCCACAGGCACTCTGCAGCTGCACATTGAGAACCTCTCGGTGAGAAAGGTGAGCAGGAATGCGGGAAGAAACAGAGGAAATGGCACTAGAGGAGCTGGGGTGATGTGTGCTTTTTTGGTCTTGTGAGCCATATATCAAGATCTCTTGGAAAAAATTCTCAGAAAGAAAGCTGTCAGCTTTCTTATAGGCTCAGGAAACCTGGCCCAGCCAGCACTCAGCTCACCAGGTTGCTCCTTTTCGTTTCCTTTGACAGGGGATGCTCCTGGGAGTCGTTGGCAAGGTCGGCTCTGGCAAGAGCTCTCTGCTTGCAGCCATCACCGGAGAGCTCGTTAAGTAAGTAACCCAAAGCCTTCTCCCTGCCTGCTCCCTCCACGCCACGGCAGGCAAGGACCGTCCCGAGCTGCCCACATTTACGGGTCATTTTGATCTGCTGATAGCTCCCCTGTGTTGCCTTTCCATCCACCCACCTCCGGTGTGCTTGCAGACAGGGCGGGCGTGTGTATGTGTGTGACCTGGAGCAAGGATTCGGTCTGGCCACGCAGGAGCCTTGGATCCAGTTTGCCACGGTGCGGGAGAACATCCTGTTCGGGCGGGACTACGATGCCAGGCTGTACGAGGAGGTGCTGGAGGCCTGCGCCCTCTCTGAGGACCTGAACGTGAGTGCCTGAACTCTGAACCTTCCTGGGCCTCCTTGGCCGGCTTTTGCATCCAGCCAGAGCCTCACTCTGTGCTGAGTTCTTCATCCTGGGGAAAGATGTTCTTGCAACCGTGTGGTCCTCCCACCAGGAGTATTCTGGGTTTGAAGCCTGTGGCTGCGTTAGCCACTGAACTTTCTGTTACACCTGGTAGGAAACTTGCCTCTTCCTCTGGGTTTATAAACCGGAGCCCAGTTTTCTGAAGTGCCAAGCACCAGAAGTTCCTGTTTACTTCAGCAGAAGTTGTGAATACTGTGTAATATAAAGTATTTAATTGAGAACTTGTAGGCGTTGCCCATGGAATTTGTTTCTGACTGTTGAAACTCAACTGCTTTTACTGTTTGGATGGGCCCTGGAGTTATTTTGTTGAAGGCACAGCTCCTGCTCTCCCAGAAAAATCCTAGGCATAGTTTTAGAGTTGTCTTAGACCAGAAGTTGCTCAATGGGTGGTTCAGATGTGGCCACCTGCTGGAGTCTAAGGGACTGTGTTGACACAGAGGTTGCCAGTTGTCTGCAGAAGCAGGGTGTGTGCTGTTGTATTGTTTCGTTTCTGGTAAGAAGCCACCCTAAGTAGTTACTGCCCGAGTCAGGAGAGGGATCCCAGCGTTCTGATCTCGAGTCCCCAGTAGCTTTGTGTCCCTTTTAAATGGATTTTCTCAAATGTTTCAGATTTTACCAGCGGGTGACCAGACAGAGGTGGGCGAAAACGGCGTGACGCTCAGTGGGGGACAGAAGGCTCGGATAGCCCTTGCCAGAGCTGTTTACCAGGTAAAGAGCAAAGCAGCTATGCCGTGCCCCCTGCCAAGGCAGATGCAGAGAAGCTGGAAGCACGCAGCTGTGCCGTGCGCTCTGGCAGCACGTCTTAAACCACACGGGGCTGGCCTAGAGGTGCTGGCAGTGTGCCGTGCCGAGGCGCTTGCACTCTGCAGCACTGCCTGCTCAGGCAGGGCCAGGGGCTGTATCCCTGTCTTTTGCTTCTCTCAGGAGAAAGAGCTTTACCTCCTGGACGATCCCCTGGCTGCCGTTGATGCAGATGTAGCCAATCATCTCATGCGGAAATGCATTCTTGGAGTTCTCCGACACAAAACCAGGATCCTCTGCACCCACAGGACTGAGTTTTTGGAGAAGGCCGATGCCTTGGTGTTGATGGACAATGGCAGGATCGTCAAGACAGGTACAGTGGCTGTCGTTGCAGGCATCCGTTTGTGCCTGCGGGCTAGTTTTGAATGGCTTGAGCAAAGATGGCCATGAAGGAATAGGAGTAACTAGTGGGAAACCCAAAGAGGGATAAAGAGCTTGAGGACACTGCACGTGAGCAAAGGAGGCAGTGTGGAATGGAGCGTGCAGATGCACAGGTAGAGACACGGGGAGCTGATAAGGCAGAAGGCTGTGGCAGGATACAATGAGCAGAACCTTCAAGGATGCAGGTGCTTTGAGAGGAAATATGGGATGTCAGGACAGAGCAAAACCAGAGCAAAGGGCCGTTTTGTAGCTGGAGCCTGTTCCTCTCAGTCTCTGAAGCATTTGCGTGTCTCTCTTTGCAGGCCCACCAGCTGATATCCTGCCACTTGTGGAAACTATCCCCAAATTCAAGGATGTGGACAAGAGGCAGAAAGACAAAGGTCTGTACCTGGCAAGCTTGGGGGGGGCTGGGACAGCAGAGCTCAGCTGAGCACCCCGGCAGAACCTCTACCTGCTGGCTGCTGGCCTGAAGCAGAGCTCCCAGCTCCCTGCTGTGCTGTGGCAGCGCTAATCTGTGGGCCGTCTGTTCACAGGGGGAGAGGAGGCCTAGGTGTGATCAGGTGTTGGTCTGGAGCAGTGTTTGAATCTGTTTTTTCGTTTGTGGTCCAGATCTGGATGAGTCTGCCAGAATTGGTGCACCTACCTTGAAAGGGGAGAGAGGAGGGAGGAAAAATCTTCCTCATAGCCTAGATTTGTTCCATGTGCAGCAAGGAGCAGCTCCAGCAGGTATTTACATTACACTGACCTTTGCTTTTGCTTCTATCCCCACAGCCCCTGATGAGCAAAGCCAAGAAGAGGACATAGAGACAGAGGCAGAGGAATCATCCCAGGACAATCATCTCCTCCGCAAGGAGGAGGAGAAGAAAGAAGGGGCAGTGGCTTTCCAGGTCTACAAGGCTTATTGGTTGGCAGTGGGCAGCTGCTTGGCATTATCCATCCTCTTCTCACTGCTCCTGATGCAAGGTGAGGCAATGAGCCAGGAGCACATCTCTCTTTAGATGTTCCTCTCCTCGTTTCCTGCCCGTGTGGAGTCCAGGGAAGGAAAGAGACTGGGGATTTCATTGCTCTCTCTGCACCAGGAAGACAAACTAAAGTAGCATGGTGGGGACAGGAGGGGGGAATACGTGGGAACTGGCTCTTGCCTCTCATTTGCTGCTGCAGTTGCATGTCTGCTCCTTTAGCAGTGAGTGAGCTCCTGGCAGTTCCCTTGCTCCTGCTCTGCTAGGAACAGTGCAGAGTGAACACAAGGGAAGACTGGGCAGTGAGACAAAACCAAAAGCTGCCCACCTACTTGCCTTCCAGCTTTTCTGCTTTGTATTTGCTGACTTGAAGGTTGAATCCCTCTTCATAGTCTGTCTCTCTCCATAGCATCCAGAAACATCTCGGATTGGTGGCTCTCACATTGGATCTCCAGCATATCCCAGACACCAAATACCTCTGTGACGGTCTGCACAGCGTCCCTGCCATCTGTGGAGCTGCTTCTCTTCTCCACTGTGGGACTTGTGTAAGTGAAGACTGGGCGGGCAATGCCAAAAAAAAAAAAACACCACTCCCATTTTACCCTTGTGCATTCGAATATCCTTCTGGAGACCACTCTACTGCAGGGGATCCGCATGGCTGCTTAGAGGAAGATGAACTGCTCCTGATGCCCTGTCTGAGTTTACTGCCACAGGGACCTTGGCAGATTGATAATCTTCCTCCTTCCCTGTTTTAGCTCCCCCATTCAAGCTCTGGACACAGCCCCAGTCCCTTCCAACGCTTCAGCGGATGTGAATTTCTACCTGATGGTTTACGGGAGCATTGCAGGAGCCAACTCCCTCTTCACCATTTTTCGGGCCTTCCTCTTTGCGTATGGCACCATCCGTGCTGCCGTTGTCATCCACAACCGGCTGCTTCAGAGGGTTGTAAAGGTAATGGTCAGAAAGTCCAGGGCAGGCTGGGGTTCCTGCAAGTCCTTCTGCCCTGCTGTTCTTCTCATAGTCCAGGAGTGAAGGTGTGAGAGATGGCTTTCTGCTGGCAGGAGCTGATGAGCTCTTGTTTTTTTGTCCCCTTGTCGCCAGGCCACCGTCACCTTCTTTGACACCACGCCAACGGGCCGCATCCTGAACCGCTTCTCCTCAGACCTGTACTGCGTGGATGACACCTTGCCTTTTATCCTCAACATCTTCCTGGCCAACATGTACGGGCTGCTGGGCATGCTGGTCATCATCACCTACGGCCTCCCCTGGATCGGCCTGGTCTTACTCCCTCTGGCTGCCCTCTACTTCTCCATCCAGCGCTACTACCGGCGCACCTCGCGGGAGCTCAAGCGCCTTTACAATCTCACCCTGTCCCCCATCTACACCCACTTCTCAGAGACCCTCTCGGGACTGAGCAGCATCAGAGCCATGCGGGCAGCAGAGAGGTGCGTGGAAGGGAACAGCACCCGGAGAGCCAAAATCTGGGCTCTTTAAACCAGCGCCGTCCTGACGTGGGGCAGGTTACGGGGTGGTGGGAATGCCCCTGGTGTGGGGTTGAGTGGGGTGCAGTTTGGTGTGAGCCTCTGTTGTGCTCCTGCCAGGTTTGAGTTGGAGAATCAGCTGCACCTGGAGCAGAACCAGCGCTGCCTCTTTGCCAGCAACACGGCGGTGCAGTGGCTGGACATCCGCTTGCAGATGATCGGGGTCGCCGTGATTACTGCTATCGCAGGAATCGCCATCATCCAGCACCAGAAGGAGCTGGGAAATCCAGGTGGGCTGCCAGAAATTGTTCCATCCTCACCCTTGGGCTGTGGCCCAGGGGTTCCTCTTCTCCCAGTCCTCTCCCTTTATCAGAGATCCTGAGCTCCCACTCCCTGTCATGCTGCCTGTTGCCTTCAGCTCCTGTTCCTCCTCTTGCATGTCCCCCTCCTAGAGCTGGATCCCAGAGTGCTGACTTCTCCCCTGTTTCTTTGTCCTGCCACCGAGATCCCAGCTCTTTCCCTGACGTTAACCCTCTTGTTCATGTTTTTGTCCTCTCAGGACTTGTGGGCCTGGCGCTTTCATATGCCCTGTCAGTCACAAACCTTCTCTCGGGCCTCATTTCCAGCTTCACTATGACAGAAACCATGATGGTGAGTGTGGAGCGGACAGAGGAATACACTACAGACATCCCTGTGGAGCCCCAGGATAAAGTGGTCCAGGTAAAAGCTTAAAGATGTCCTCAGGGCCTGGCCCTGTGCCCTGCACTTGCCTCCAGGTGGAAATAAGAAGGTTCCAGTGTGCAGGGAGGGCCCTCACCTACAGAATCTGTTTTGACCATTTGTCTTTTACCGGTGCATCCCAAGGGGAACCTCAGGCAGGAGGTGTGGAAGACTAGAATGACAGGAAGAGCAGAAAGGGGTGGTAGGGCTAAGCAGTGAGAGAAAAACAGGCATAGAAGGGGGCTGGAAACAGAACTGAGACTAAGGGGGAACTCTGTCCCCCTTAGGTTGCTGCTGACTGGCCAAGCAGGGGGCTTGTGGAGTTCCAGCACGTGGTCCTGGCCTACCGGGCGGGCCTGCCCAATGCACTGGATGGAGTGAGCTTCACCGTGTACCCCGGAGAGAAGGTGGGGGTCGTGGGGCGCACAGGATCTGGAAAATCCACTCTTTTCTTGGCACTTTTCCGTATGCTGGAGCTGAAAGCAGGCCGGATTCTCCTGGATGGTGTTGACAGCCGGCTGGTGGGCTTGGAGGAGCTGAGGTATGGGGGTCTGAGCAGAGCAGGGGGCAGCCCAGGGGGGGCAGGAAGCCAAGAGCTGTCGGTGGTCAGATGCCAAAAGGAAGAACGAGGAGGAAAGGGCTTTCTGTCTCTTGTCTTGGCAGCTTCTTATGAGCTGCTCTGTTGTTACTGAAGAGTTGTGCTAAAGAAATCAGGCTGAGTGTGTGATCCGTGCCCTGTATCTTTCTCTAAACTATGCAGAGAGACTAACCCAGGAAAAAAACAATAAATAGGACTTTGATTTTGTGCAGAACCCACCCCACGAGCTCTCGGCTCTCCTCTGCTTGCAGGTCTAGGCTGGCCATCATCCCCCAGGATCCGTTTTTGTTCAGTGGCTCCATCCGGGAGAACCTGGACCCTCAGGGAAAGAGGACGGATGCCGAGCTCCACGAGGTGCTGGAGCAGTGCCACTTGCGGGACACGGTCACCCGCATGGGTGAGTCTGAGCGTGGCGTGGCAAGGTCGCTGAGCCCTGCTCCTGGGAGAGGGGAGGAGGCCTCAGCTTGGGCAGGGAGCTGAGGAGAAGAGGGAGAAGAGGCTGGGAGTGCGGCAGGGAATTGTTTGGGGCCATCCTGCTTGCCTCCTGCAGGTGGATTGGACAGCGAGCTGGGAGAGAGAGGAAAGAGCCTGTCTGTGGGACAGAGGCAGCTGGTGTGCCTGGCAAGAGCTCTCCTCACGCAGGCCAAGGTGAGTGCCTGCTGGCGGGGCGTGGAGGGGATGGGGTGGGCTCTGCTGCCCTCTCAGGCTGGCCCCGGGTGGGGATTTGGGGTCTTGCAGAGGGCGCGTGGCAGCTCCCCTTCGCTCTCTGTCCCGGGCAGGTGTTGTGCATTGACGAGGCCACGGCCAGCGTGGATCAGCAGACGGAGCAGCTGCTGCAGCAAACCATCCGCCAGCGCTTCGCTGACAAAACCGTGCTGACGATTGCTCACAGGTAGAGAGGGACCGGCGTGGTGTGGCGTGGTTCTGCCTGCCGGGGCGAGGAGCAGGGAGAAATGTCCCGCAGGAAGGAGCAGCACGGCTGGAGCAGGTGTCTGTGGCTCAGTAGAGGGCACTGCAGGACAGCCAGCGGCGAAGGGCTGCAGCCAGCTTCTAGCCAGAGGAGGCAGAACGCCCTAATTCTGCCTGCCAAAAACCCTGATGCCGATGCTGGCCGGCTAGGCGATGCCCAGGCAGGAGAGGGCAGCAGTGCTTGCTCCACGGAGAGATTTAAAGTAGGAGTAGGGGCAGAAGATGGGTACAGGCAGGACAAAACACAAACACTGTGGATACTGAGACGGGATGGGTGAGTTTTAGGCAGTCTCTGCTCAGAGTATTCTCACAGATGCCAAGCGGGGAAGAATTCGGAGGGGTGTGCAATTGTGTGTAGGGTGTTAGAAAGGGAACTGCTTCCCAGCGCAAAGGTTAGCACGGAAATAAAAGTCAGACAGGCACAGGACTTGTGTCCTGTGGCACAGAAGGCAGCGTGGGGGGGTTTCTCCTCCGCTTCCCTAACGTGTGGCCCGGCCTCTCCGCAGGCTCAACACCGTCTTGGACTCGGACCGCGTGCTGGTGATGCAGGCCGGGAGAGTGGCGGAGCTGGGCTCGCCCAGCAGCCTGAGGCAGCAGGAGGGCTCCTTGTTCCAGCGCCTCCTGCGCAGCGGGCAGCTGTGACCTCCCCGGCGGCCCCTCCGGCTCCCTGCAGGGCCGGGAGCCGCTGAGGTGAGAGCCATCGTGTGTCCTCAGGGACAGGAGCGTGGCACGGCGACGTGGCACCGTCCTGCCTTTAGTAGGAACGGGTGCTGAGGGCCGTGCAAGCCTGGCTGGTGGGGCACTGTTCACCTCCAGGGCTTCCCTTTGAGATTTCAGAGGGCTTTTCTGTTCGCTGAAGAATCAGTGACTCCTAGGCTGAGACTGAGTCTCACACGTGTTTAAAATAAAGTGGAAACGTCCTTGTGAAGCTCTGGTGTTTGGGTCCCTGTCCCCTGTGCGCCCCAGACACAGAGTTCCTTGTGAGCTACAGGAGTGGTGCCCTCTTTCCCCAGAAACAACCCTGCCTGCTCCCTGAGTGCTCCAAATACCCCATAAGGCTGCACCTAGGAGCCTTGCGTCCCTTTCTCCAGCTTACAGAGGAGAAAACCTTCCCCAGAACATGATTACACCAAAGGCCCCTAAGGCTAGCTTATTGCAAACCATTTTTCCTAGGGGAACTCCCTGTGACTCCTGCCCTGCTCCCAGCTGCACAAACACATGGCTACTTTCAGTTTTAGGATCGATTTGCTCTTCCCATCAGCATTCTTGGACTCACTTTTGCATTTTCCCCTTCTCCAGAGTGCTCTGAGGCAACACATAGCATGTACACACTTCTGCTGTGCCGTCCTGAGGCAGGATCCCTCTCCTTCCTCTCAGGCATCCCGCAGGAGCCATCCCCACCTCCTGAGGCCCAGGTCCCCTCTTTGCTCAGTGCCCCTGATAACCTTGGCTTCCCGAGCCAAGCAGCCTCCGATTTTTGGAGGCATTGAGGTCAAAGAGACCCTGGGAAGGTCCCTGGAGGAGCACAGAGCCAGGGCAGCAAAGCCAAGGGCTTGCAGGCAGCGAAAATGTTGTGGGGGCTTGGGCCAGAGCATGGGGCAGAACAAGCCCTGCCCCACGATCTGGGTTCGTGCTTCTGAAGGCAGGGATGGGGGTACTCAAAAGCAACCTGATCTGATCGGAAATGATGCCCAGAGGTTCCTTCAACCTAAATTACTTCACGATTCTCCGGTACACCGCTTCTGGGCTTGTATTTGTTTTATTTGATAAAGGTACATCATCCATCCATGTATTAAAAAAATAATCTTTCTGATGCAGCCCCAGTCCCTTCTCCCAGGTCTCCCTCCTGGCTGAGCGCTCACTCCTCTCTCTGCTCTCTGCGCATCACCTTCAACTCCGCTCTGCAGCCCTACAGGCCCAGTAGTAGGGTTTTTTTTTGTTCTGTTTTGCTTTGTTTGCAAGAAATCCACTGCTTAATGCCCCATTCCCACGAGGAGGCACAGCAAATCCTGGCAGGGAGGCGCTGGCTGCTGCGCAGCGAACCAGAAAAGGCAGAGCAGGGCTGGTACACGGACGAAGTGCCCCGGCAATCTGCTGCCCCTCAGCTGTGCTTTAGCAGGGGCGGGGAAGGCAGCGCTCTGTCTGCTTCCTGCAGTCATCCCTGGCTCGTCACAGGCCTGTTTTGTGTCAGGAAGCGCTGCAGTGGCTGGATCCAGGTTAGTGCTGGCAGGGGAAACGAGGGTCTGGCTTTTGTACTGCTCCTAACGCAGCCCCAGCACGTCCCCAGCCTCATCCATCGCCAGTTTCACCTGCGGGGGCACGTGAGAAGGACCAGCTCGGCCCGGAGGGGAGCAGGCTGTGCTCCTCCCCGTCAGCAAACAGCGAAGCAGAAGCGTGTGCTGGGCAAGCTTTGTGGTTTGCGTCCAGGCCAGCAAGGACGGCTCGGTACGTGGGGGAAAAAGACCCCACAGATCATCAGGAGGAAGGTTCGGAACACGTTTGCAACGCCAAGGCTGACAGCAGGAGGAGGGGGCGTCCGTCACACGGCAGGAAAAGAGCAGGAGGAGACCCGAAATGATCCCCGGAGCCGCTTCCAGGAGTCCCAGGGAGGAGCTGTGAAGGGCCTGGCAGAAGACGTCTGTGGGACGGCCGCGTCCTCCTCCTCCGAGAGCTCACATCGGGGCGCTGCCGGCGCCGCTCCCTTGTGGGGCTGGCCCCACGTAGCCCTGCCTCGATTCCCGTGGGTCGCGCCGGCCGGGCGGAGGTGGCTCGGACACATCGCACCGTGCTCGGTGCCGTGGGGTTTCGTCGAGGTTCTCGCTGCCCCAGTTTGCACCAGAAGAGCTGCCCTGCCCGGGGGGGCAGTCCGAGGGGTCTGCCAGCACGACGACCTGCCGGGGCCTGGCTCAGGGTCCTCGCAGCTCACAGCTCCGTCGTCTTCCTGGGCTCGATCAGGACGGTGTTGAGCATGCCCACCTGGCACTCCTGGTCCTGCAGCTTCCTGGCAGCCTGCGAGGGGCTTTGGCACCAGTTCAACCTCTGCCGGCCCCGCTGCCAGTTCCTCAGGATGAGCAGGACGGTGACGAGGACCAGCAGCGCCGTCAGCACCCCGAACACCAGCACCGTCACCAGCTGGGCCTCGCTCAGCCCGGAGTCCCTCTGGGTCACCACCTCCTTCACGGAGATTTTCAACAACCCTCCCCCCGGCGCTTTCTCGCTCTGGTTGGCCACGCGCCGCCCCGTGACCGCGGTCCTGCCGGGCTCGGGCTGCGTCACCCCGGGCGGCTGGCTGGTGGTGCTCCGCATCGCCCCGCCGCCCTCCTGGTTCGCAGGCTGGAAGGGGGGAGCCCAGGTGGGCTCGGGGACGGAGACCTCGCAGGTTTTGCCGGTGAAGCGGTCGGGACACAAGCAGTCGTAGTCGTTGACGCGGTCGTAGCACTTGGCCCCGTTCTTGCAGGGCTGGCTGGCGCAGTCGTTGATGTTGATGGTGCAGAAGCGCCCCTCGAAGCCCAGCTGGCACTGGCAGGAGAAGCGGTTGACGCCGTCGTGGCAGGTGGCACCGTTGGCGCAGGGGCGCATCAGGCAGTCGTCCACGTCGTGCTCGCAGAGAGCCCCCACGAAGCCGGCGAGGCAGCGGCAGGTGAAGTTGCTGGCAAAGCCGTTCTCGTCTTGGCACTGCCCCCCGTTCTTGCACGGAGACCTGTGTGGGGACAGCAAGGACAGGTCAGGGCTCAGCAGCAGAGCTCTTCCCCCTGCCCTCAGCAGGGGAACAGCGCTGACGGAGCCAGCACGGTGCTGGCTGTTCCCCGAGAGAGGACGAGGGACGGGAGGCTGCTCGGACCACAGCACGCCAAGCTAACGGTGGGTTTGGCTGAACTCCATTAGCACGTGGAAATCCACGGGTAAGGAGCCAAGCCAGGCTGCCGCTCGGCAGTGTGTGACCGTGATCTCACGCCCCGGCTGCTGTGTCTCACCCTGCCTTCTCGCACGGCCCTGCCTTCATCTCGCAGTCCTTCCCGTGGAAGCCCTCAGGACACAGGCAGGAGTAGTCCCCGTCTCGGTCGTAGACGCACTGAGCCCCGTTCTGGCACGGGGACTGGTGCTCGCAGATGTGTATGTCTGAGGGGAAAGGAAAAGGTGGAATGAGCGAGAAACGGGGTCAGCGTGGCCGAGCTCAGTTCCCACACCACCAGACCCAGCGGGATGGGGACTGGCCGCAGTTTCCCCCTCCTCCCTTCCAGCAGGCACCAGCAGCAACACAAGTGCAGCCTTACAAACTGTGCCGTGTGTGTCAGCCAGGGGGTGAGCACAGACCCACGGCAGTGGCACGGAGGCCGTGGGGCCAGATGATGGGACTCGTCCGCAGCAGGAAGCCCCGGGGGAAGCTGGAGGTGCTGCCCAAACCCAGCCGTGGCGTGGGAAAGGCAGCGAGTTCATCCGCTACGTTTCCGGAGGCTGGCCCGCATCATGCAGCTCTCACCGTGCCGACAGGGACAGCCAGGGGACACGGGGACATCCCATCTCATGCCTAGCCCATGGTTGGAGTGGCTGCGAGCTGTGCCAACCCTCCTATCCATGCAGGGCGTGCTGGGCTTCAACCACAGCCCTTCAGCCAAGGCACAGCACAGGGGATGGGCTCAGGTAAACCCTCTGTCCCCTGCGGTGTCCCCTCCCGGTGTCACATCCAGCCCGGGACTCACCTTTGTCGCAGAACTTGCCGGCCCAGCCGCTGTGACAGATGCACTGCCAGGGCTGGTGGCAGGTCCCGTGGAGGCAGCCCGGCATGCGCACGCACTCCTCGCAGTGCTCGCCCTCCCAGCCCGGATCGCACCTGGGGGACGGGGCAGGAAATGGGATGTGAGGTCCCCAGGAACCTCCCGCCCCGCTGCATCCCTGTGCATTGTAATTTACAGCATTTTTCATCAAAATGCAGCCGTAATCCAGCTGCAAGACACATGGCCACGGATTGACGGGTTAATGGGGGCAGTGTGATGGGAAAACCAAGCCCTGCAGGACACAAGGAGCCCTCCAGCTCGCTGAGGTGGCTGTGGCTGGTGGCAAAGCAAAGCCGTGGTGCCCCAGTGGCTTTCCCTCGCCCTGCCAGCTCCAAGGGGAGCGAGGTAAGAAAAAGAGGGCATCTGTGTGGAAGCAGAGCTGAGAGGAGGTGGTAGCAGCCGCTAAAAAAGCCAGCCTGAGGCTGCTTGTCCCCCACTGGCAGCACCGGGGAGCAGCCGGGCTGGGAGCCCAGGGACGTACCTGCACTTCCCATCCTGGTCGCAGCAGCCGTGGGCCAGGTTGCAGCGCTCGCTGCAGTCATCACCTGCAAGGCAGGGGGCGGGGGACAGAGGTTAAGTTCTGCTCATGCGGGTATCCAGTTCTGATGATTTATTTATTTAAAGGCCGCCGTCAAGGAGCTGTAACTGAGCCGTGGCCTCGCCGTGCTCGGCACCGGCCTGCTCCCTCCTGCTGGTGTCCACTTCCATCCCCACCTTCCCCTCTGCCCCGTCACCTGCTCGGAGGTTCCTGCAGGAGCCCAGGCCCAGGAGATGACCGCCCTCCCTTGACTGAGCCTCTCCTCACACGAGGAAAAACCTCTCAAACCAAGCCAGCAGCGTCCAGCCTGCAGCCACCACCGCCCTCCTGGCAGATGGCTTTGGGAACTCAGCGCTTATCTGGAGCTGGGGGAGGGCAGGCTAATCTTCAGGAGGGGATTTTGCCTCACAGGATCCAGGATGAAGCCACTCGGGTTCGGGATCTTCGCTCTGCCCCTTGCCCTGCCTCTCCAAGGAGCAGGGGGACCTCGCCGCCAGCCTGCTCAGCCACTGCCACCCCCGTTTGCGTGGTGAACTGAGGAGACTTCAGTCATGCTAAGGACGGGTTTGGGAAGATGGATAGAAGGGAGACGGGCCCTGAGACTCACCTTGGGCGAGCTGGTGATGCGCCAAGAGGATCCAAAGCAAGGACATGAGCTGGAGACAGAAGCTCCTGAGCATGGTCAGCGTGGCCCCACCGAGATGAACACCTACAGAGGTCAGAAGAGCAAGCTCAGGGAAGCCCCCCGGCTCGCACCGCAGCCTCGCTTCACGCATCCCTTCCTCTCCACTACCTGGGAGTTTTGAGCTGAAACATCCAGTTTTGCATGGACTTGTCACCGCACTCCTCTCTGTCCTTCCAGGCTCCTTCCTCTACGGCAACGCCGGAGCACTGAGAACCAAAAAGCCTTTTAACATGCGTGTGTGGGAGAGCAGGAGGCAAACGCCCAGCGCTGGGGCTGCTACACCGCCCTTCTCCAGGGAGCAAAGCCTCTTGCACCCCCGCGCAGCTGCGGGGACCTTCACCTTCCCTCTCTGGATCAGGGGGCCGTGGGCATCTTGTTAATCAAGGTCCCTGCTCTGCACCCATCCTCCTGTGCGTGGTCAAAGGGATAGATGGGCAGAGTGTTTCTACGGCTGCTTTTCTAAGATTTGCTGGGCTGCAGCGAGAAAAACCCGATAAGCCGACGGCTAAGAGGTGAAGCTCCTTCTGCCTCAATTAGACGCAGGGGGCCAGGGTAAATCTAGGCAAATAGCACTGGGGGAAACGTCCCCAGGGCTGCGGAGACGAGCACACAGCCTGGCTGGGTGCAGTCCTTTCCCTCGCCTGTCCTGCAGAGAGCCCCCCGAGCCCGGCGCTCCCGCACCCGTTTATTTCCCGGCCGCCTCCTGCCCTCGAAGTCGCGTGAAAAGACTTTCCAAAAACGCTTCGCTCCCTCCCAGCCTGCTGGGGTTGTTCAGGGCAGGAAATTCGAAGGGTGATATCATAAGGATATTACTATAATGAGATGGGAGGGGTCTGAGCGCCCCGCCAGGAGCGCGGCGCGGGCAGGGAGCGGGCTCCATCCAGCTGCGTGGGTGTGATGGGCAGGGGCCACGCCGCTCTCAGCCGTACCCCAAAGCCAGGGGAGGTTGTGTCGGGTCGATTGCTACACCAGAGGCTGCTCAGATTCGGAGGGATGTCCCCCCACTGCCACCAGCACCACCACACGCATACGCATCCATGGCTGGAGGAGGTGTCGGGGTCCCCGCTAGCGGCTTGACCCACCTGGACCAGACCAAATATCCCTGTGAACCCAAAGCGGCGATGCTGCTCCAAGCCTCCCGCATGCAGACAAACCACCACCCACAAAGGAGGCGGCATTTCCCGGGGGGCTGCGGGATTTTATCATCACTGCCCCAGCCAAATGCGGGCAGGGATCCCCGCATCCCCCCCCCCTCTCCGCGCTCTCCCGTTGCCCCAGCGCTGCCGGCCCCAAAATGCCGGGCAGCGGCCAGCAGCTGCTGCGTTTCGGGGGGAGGCTGCAGGAACGCCTCGGAAACTTAGGAAATAATTTAGGGCCGATGGCCGAGCAGCCGGGAGCTCAACCGCAGGGCATCGCCGAGCTCCCTCCCCATGGGGCGATGCTGGGGGCACCCTGGGGGGCACCCAGGAGCCCCATAGGGCTGCGAGCGGGCTCGGCCTCGGGGCGCAGGGCTGCTCCCCGTTCCTCCCTTCTGGCCGGGGACCCCCTCCCCGGGGCTGCTCACCTCGGCTCCCGGCGGCGGCTATCGCGGGGCGAGGCGGCGGCGGCGGCGGGGGGCGGCCATGCCCGGCTCAGAGGCGGCGGCGGCGGGGCTGGGGAGGCGCGGGGCTGCGGAGGGAGGGAGGGAGCTGCCGCGTGTGCCCCTCCGCTCCGCTCCCCTCCGCTCCGCTCCGCCCGCCGCCGCCGCCGCCGTGCGCCCCGGCCGCCTGCCAGCGGCTGCGTGTGCCTGCACATCCCTCCCGCCCCGGGACGGCCCCCGCCTCCCGCAGCCACACACCGCACCCCCCCCCCCCCCATCCACCTCATCCAGCACAGCCAGCCCGCGAGCTGCTCACCCCTGCCCTGCTGCCGCTGTTGTCGCCGCCGCCACCGCCACCGCCGCCGCCGGGGGGGGCACACGCGGGATGCCCGCCACGCACACCCCACGCACCCCACACGCGCCCCACACACGCCCCACGCACCCCACGCGCCTCACACAAACCCCACACGCACCACACACACACCCCACGCACACCTCACGCACCCCACACACCTCACACAAACCCTACACACACCCCACACACACTCCATGCACCTCACACAAATCCCACACAAACCCCACACACATCACACACACCCCACGCACTTCACACAAACCCCATGCACCTCACATACACCCCACACACACCCCACACGCCTCACACAAACCCCACACGCACCCCACACACTCCCCACGCACACCTCACGCACTCCACGCACCCCACACAAACCCCACACACACCCCATGCACACTCCATGCACCTCACAGAAATCCCACACACACCTCACACAAACCCCATGCACCTCACATACACCCCACACACACCCCACACACCTCACACAAACCCCACACAAACCCCACACACACCCCACGCACACCTCACGCACCCCATGCACACTCCACACACCTCACATACACCCCACACACACCCCACATACCCCCCGTCCACTCCATGCACCCCACACACCTCACACACACCCCACACAAACCCCACACACACCCTACACACACCCCACGCACCTCACTCAAACCCCACACACCTCACACACACCCCACTCGCTCCCCACGCACACCTCACACACCCCACGCACCTCACACAAACCCCACACACCTCACACACACCCCACATAAACCCCACAAACACCCCCACATACCCCACACACATCCCATGCACCCCACGCACCCCACACACACCCCACGCAACCCACACACCTCACACAAACCCCACACAAACCCCACAAACACCCCTCACACACCCCACACACTCCCCACATACCCCACATACCCCCCACATGCAGCACAGGCCAGGCCTCAATGCCGAGCCCCTCAGAGGGAGCCAATGGCCCAAGAGGAGCAAAACTGTCCCCCAGAAGCTGTCCCCAGAAGGTGTCCCCAGAAGATGTCCCCCAGAAGATGTCCCCCAGGCCTTCACAGGGCAGCTTGGGGCAGCCACCCCAAAAACGAGAGCCACCCCCAATGCTTCTCCTGCTGCCACTCGCAAGCTGTGGTCACCAATGCCCCGACGCTAAGACGAAGCCATGCAGAGGGCCACCAAACCTTGGGAAGGACAGCTGCCCGCGCTGCTCCTCACCCTGCATGGCCTTCCCACGTTACTCTGCCATATTCCCAGGTCCTGGCTGTCCCGAACCAGCTTCCAGCCAGCCCTTTGCCACCCAACTCCTGGGTCAATGCTGGGCTCGGGGTCACCCTCTCCTCCGTACGCCTGCCCGCCGCACGCCACCAACCCCGGGGGCTCGGGGTTAAACCAAATGTTCTCCCCCATCCCACCCCGGCCCACAACAAACATCAGCAGCTCGCTGGCCCCGCAGCCCTGAGTGAAACCCAACCCCGGCCATTGTTCCCCCTTCCCCAAGGTCTATATTTGACTCTGCGGCAGCACGGGGGCTGCGGGGATGTCTCTGTGTGTGTGTGTGTGCGCTCACCGCGCGCGCCCGCCCCGATATTTGTCCGCAGCCCCATTCCCCAGATGCCCGGGATTGCTTAGAAATAGCTTCCATGGGCAGTAGGTGTTTGCGCCTGCAGCGGGGATGCGGAGGGGGCGGGCGACAGAGGGGGGTGAAGGTCGAGGGTGGAGAAGCTCCCGGCTCATCCCTGGCAATTTTTGGCCGTTTCAGTGGTCTATCATCCGGGGAACGATGGAGAAGAGGCCTACCCGTGGTCTTGGTGAAGCCATCCTGTCCCACCCTGCCCAGGTTCTCTCTCTTTGGCTCCAAAAGCCCTTCAGACCTTCCTAGGTCTCCTAGGTCTCTCCATCAGGAACGGCCCCGGGAAGGGAAGTATCCGATTCCCTCGGCCCTGGTGGCTTTGCAAGGGGTGCCTCGGCCCCTGGGAACTGCCCCGGGATTCACCCTCCTCTGTTTCAGCGCTGCAGCGAGGGTAACCACCCCGGGATGTATTTTGTGTTTCCCCAAAGCCTCCAGGAATGTCACCCAAGCCCAGTGTCACATTCCCCGTGACCCTGAAGTCCCTGGGAACACTGCTGAGGCTCAGCGTGTCTTTTTTTTTTTTTTTCATTCGCATCCTTGGCGGCCTGCTGAGACAGTAGACTCTCCAAAATGACAGGGCATTTCTAGAGACAATGAAAATAAAGAGTAATGAGCCCCGAAGAGCTAGAAACCCTCCCGCTAGGCTGTGGGTAGGGAGCAGCTTTCCATCAGGGCAGCTCCTTCAGCAATTTTGCAGAGCTTGCACCTTCCCCTGAGCCAGGAGGACCCGGCCCTGGGAGAAGAAGGACGCTGGGGACACGAGGAGGCACCCAGAGGACATTTCCCATCACCACAGCCAAGGGGCTTGGACTTTGGCTGCTCCGGTGGTATTTCCATCCGAGACAGGACAGAGCCACCAGGAAAGAGAAAAAAATCAACATAAAAAGATTTGGCTAATTAACTTCAAACAGACTCGAAGGGGAGGGGAAGGAGATAGGTGTACGCGGAGGGTGGCTGGAGAAAAGCCCTCACCGCTCACCAAACTGAGTCATCCCCCTTCAAAAAAAAAAAAAACCATGGCTTTGTTGTGCAGGATCTTGTTTTGCCCTGTGCTTTTTGGCTTCCCTCTGCGTGTGTGTGTGTGACAGTCACTCGCACGAGAGCGCCCAGACCTCAGGACTTGTGCCCCTTCTCCCACCCCACCTCCTGCTGCCAGGGGAGGTCGGGGAGGATCGGGGCAGCGAGGAGAGGCGGCAGAGGACATCTGCCAGGCCTTCTCCTGGCTGGCAAGCACCACGAGGTGCCTCGAAGCCCACCTCCAGCCGTGCCCGTCTCCCATCCTCTTTCCAGCTGGCAGCTCCAGCAGTAAAACCTCCCTCATCTCACCGGGAGCAGGCACGCGAGCGTTTAATGGGAGCCTCTTGAAGCAAACGCTTTGAGCTCCCTCAGCTCTCGTCTCGGAGCTTGCTCCTGGGTATTTACAGAGCTTGGCGCATCTCCGTCTTTGCAGCGAAACCTGGCAGGAGGGGCTGGAGCAGGGAATTTCAAGGTCATTTCACGAAGCTCCGGGCCCGTGCTTAAAAAGCCTTGAACCCGGGGTGCAAGGGAGGGGAGTCCATAATTGCCAGCCCCGGGGGATGCGGACGATGGTTGGAGGGGGAGGCTAATTGCAGACTGACTGTCTCCTTGGCCTTCAACGTCTCTCTCTCGTGGAGCAGGGAAGCGGTGCGCTCAGCCAAGCACCAAGCGTGTCCTAGGGAAAGGTAATTCCTCCCCGGCCTGCCTGGACCCGTCCCCATAAACAAGGAGAGCTGCACGGGGAAGGCAGCGCCGCACGCTTCACAAAAAGAGGGCTCTTGGAGCTGGAGAAGCGAGCCAGGCGTGCAGAAAGCCTCCTCGAGAGGCAGCACGCAGCCACGTGCCTCCTCCCGAAACAGCCCACGAGTCCCCGACCTGCCCTCAGAGGCCGGATAGGGCTGGGGGATTGCCTCCTTCCCCCCGGTTCGTGCACCCCACTTTGTGCCCCCCTGGCACCCTGCCACGTCCATGTCCTTCATCCTTCGTGTGTGGGTGAGGGATCTGCCCCATGCTCTGGACCGCAGCCCTCCGCCGCCTCCCCGCGCAGGCTCGGCTGAGACATCCCCCCCTTTTCCCCTCCGCATACTTGTAACCCTGTTCATTTCAAACGCTTTATTAGCATGACGAGCTCAACAAGTTTTGACAGAGGGGAACGGATTCAGAGCCCCTAGAGTCTCTGTCTGAGGCTGACACCAGCCTCCCCTTCCAGCGAGGGTTTTGCCGTGCATTTGAGCAGCCCTCGGGCACGGGCACCATTTCTCCCCCCTCCTTCTCCAGGCACAATCCCTGGCAGGGAAGGATGGCTGCTCTGCAAGCCTCCACTGCAGGGTGCACCCGTGCTGGCACTGGCAGCCCTTGGGGCGAAGGCTTTGCAAACAGCCTTGGTGGGGCGAGGCGAGGCCGCCGCGGGAGGTGGGCGAGGAGGGGAGGAGAAGATGCAGAGAGCTCACCCTCAACTCTGCCATGGATCCTGGCTGGGAAACATCTCTTTTCTATCAGAATCAACCCCACAAGGTCACAGCCCTGTAACCAGTCCCTTGCAGAGCCACCAAGCCCCCTAGGGTAAGAGGTGGAGGCACCTGGTCGCTGGGGAGAGCGGAGAGCAGAGGGGCGAGGGGGCTGCCACAGCCCAGCCACTGAGGCCAGAAGGAGCCCCAGGGCCCAGGGCAAGAGGCAGAATGAGTAACCACCACGCTTTTTAATGGCTGGTTAGAACTGGCCAGTAGGGGTCACTGAGATCTATTTATTTTATTTTTTATTTTTGTGCAGATGTGCTTTGAACCACACGAAACATGGCAGCAATGGTAAGGAAGGGTCGATGAGCGGGATATCCGCCAGGTGAACAGGTCAGGGAAAAGTGCCACAATGTGCATTTGAAGTACCAGCACGTGCTGCGCGTCCCTCTCTGCTCAAACGCCACGAGGGCACCGTGCAGGAGCCACCATCCTGTGCTGGGGCTTTGCTGTCATTGCTCTCTGGCTCTGCCTTCGTCCTCCATCCTGTATGCTCACAGATGACTTGAGAGAAATTCAAGAGATTCAGGCCTCGGGGGCAGAATATAGTGTCTGCTTGTCTTTCCGTGCAGTGCCCGGCACAATTACATCCCAACCAACATGGGTGCCTCGAGGTAGTCCCATAAGAAAAACTTAATTTTCACTTAGGTTGGGTCAGCACGGTTCTGTTCTTCAGCCACTGCTGCCAGGGATCCTGACAGCACAGTGTTTGCCCACGAAAAAACTCCGGGTGTTTTTGGAGAGTGGCACACACGCTACAATTTTGCCCCAGCCCCTGCTGTTTTGCAGTAGGATGGATTGAGTTATGCACCCGGGTATTGTCAGCAGCTGGTTTTCTGGTGGGCTGTCTTGCTTTGGTAGGTGCATGCTCCAGGCATGCTGGCAGGGTGTGTTTGGCTGTCCAAATCTGCCTCCACAGACACGTTGGGCTGTCCCAGGCTGCCTGCATTTAATGTTCTTATTGTTCCTGAGGTGCTGCTGAGTTTGGGTGCTGGGCTCCTCTTGTACTGGCACATCCCAGTGCAAGCTCTGCTCCCTTATGTCTTGGTTTTCTTTCTTTATTTTTGTTTTGTTTTGTTTTGGTGGGCTCAGCCTATCCTTGAAACCTCTTGCCTCTGTGGGCTTCCCAGCTGAGGGCTAGTGGGGAATCCTCTGCACAGCCTCCTCAGGTGGCTGGAGTCACAGAGGAGGAGATGAGCATGTCCCGAGAGTCCCTTCCTGACTTCATCCAAGAAGGAAATGGGACTTCATGCAGCTCTCAGGCAGGGATCACCAAAGGCTGGTCCAGCACCGTTGTCCTCCCAGCTTGACCTAGGTCAGTGGGGAACTTGAGAGGACCAAGCCTGCACTGCCTTCTTCTGGTGGGGAGACATTATTTCTGGTGTCTAACTTCTTTCGCCAAGCCTGTAGGCACATCAGAGACATTTGTCCCTCCACGGGGTGGCACCTGCCCGCAAGGGGTTCCTTTTATACAGTTACAGGCGTCTATATAAAGTGCTGCCAGTTGGAAAGTATTTTGAAGAGATTCCTCCCTGCTCTTCATTAAGGGTCATAAATTCAGCTGGTATTTGAGAGAATCTAAATGTACTTCCAGGATTGTTTGCTGAGAGCTTTAGCATCCGCCAGAGGCCCCTTAAAATAAAGGGATTATTGGGAGTCAAGTGTTAGATTACCTGGTGCTTGTTAATTGAACTTCAGAGGCTTTAGCGAGCAACTGGCTCTAGCTGGGAGCAGCACTTTGGCATTCATGGTGTTATATAAATGAATATAATGTAACACAACGTCATGCTTCCGCATCATGTCACATCTCTGGGCTCAGGGCAGTGGTAAGTCCAGCTCACAGCCATTCCGGATACAGGAAAAGGCAGGGTGGATGTGTGTGAAGAGAGAGAGAGAGAGAGGGAGAGAGGAATTGGCAATCGAGGACTTATGGATGTGAGGAAGGGTTTTTTTAGTGCTTAGAGCAGGTGACTGCTCAGTTTCTGTCTCCCTTTGGCTGTGTGACCTTGGGATCTGATTTTGAGAAGAGCTGAGTTTAACGGAAGCATTAAATACTGAGACCACCTTCCCGTGGGGCTTATTTCACCTAAACTCATAAATGCTTGAAGATCCTCTTCACAGGTCCTCTGTGATTCTCTGATCCTACTCCGAGAGCTCACCAAAAGAAACCAAAGGACTCTAATCATTGCTGCCATCAGAGCGCACCCACGGAAACCTGAACAGACCACAACTGTGAATGCTCCAAGGCAGCAAGGCCCATTGGAAATGAGAAACCTCATCAGCTATGAAAATTTCATCAGCTGGCGCAGTGGAAGCAAGAATCTGGAAGTGGAGAGCAGATGGGCAGCCTGGATTCTTGGAGCCATTGTCCTTCTGCTTGTTATCTGACTCCGGCACAGGGAGGATTCAGAGAATTTATGGGGGCACAAGTATTGAAGGCTTTCTTGAAATATCCCTGGCTGACGTGTGGCATGGTGCAGACGGCACTTGCTGGGTGCAGAGCAGACGTTTTTGCACAATATTCCCAAGGTCATGGCAGCAGGGTCCTGCCGAGCACCTGCCTGTTATTGTGTAGGAGAAGAGAATGCTTGGGTCCAGTTTGCGGCACCGTGAGCCTTTTACTACCTGGATGCACACATGAAAGCCTTGGAAACGTTATACATTTGGGAGTATCATCCAAATGCTGCCAGGACTTCTCTCAGCTATGCAAATTTCCTCTGGGCTTGGCTCAATGAACTACCATGTGGTTATCAACTGTTAGTGAAAGAAAGAGCAACAGGGGAGGGAGCAGAGGGTGAGCTGACTTCCCTGGGATGTGCCCCAAAGCGTCGGGGTGTTTCTCAGCGACTGAGGCACACAACAAGCAGAGGAAGCTGCGATTCTGGATGTTGGCTCCCAGAAAATTGCCCTGGCTGGCAGAGACCTAAAGAGGGCAGATCACCTGCAGTTACTGCGAGCCCATCCTGGGGTCCTGCGTGCCCCCACACTCTTAACTCTATTGAAATCTGTAATAATTTTTCCTGTAGTCCTCCCCTGTTACTTCTCCCTACGTTTCCCAAGCGTTGGGTTGCCCCTTCTCAAGCCCTGCTGTGAGGTGCAGTGACTGCATCACCTTAGAGGCAACCTGCAAGGCGCTCTAGGGCTGCTGTAGAAAGAAATGTGTCAAATCAAGCAAAGAGCAGGGGCTGGATCCTTCCTCAGCAAGAGTCACGCCATGAAGGGGAGCTGCAGGAATACGCGTATCTGCGTAGCCACCCCATGTCCTTAAACACCCACGAAGGCGCCTCAGCCCTGACAACTTTCGGCGTGAAGGCACACGGCTTGTGGGACCACTTGGGTGCCTCATCTGCGAGATTTACGGGCACAGCTGGAACGGGGAGCCCCACATGTACCAGTTTGGCAGGATGGCGCTGCCTCCGCCACACAAAAAAGCCGCCTGCACCCCCCTAACCCCACAGCACCCCTCCCTCCCTCCTCCCCCCGCTCCCGCCCCGCCGCCATTTCAGGCTCGGGGCCCCTCCCTCCGCGGCGATGACGCGGCCGCGGCGCGGCGTGGGGATTCCGCCGGCTTACCCGGCCTGCCCCGCGCCAAGATGGCGGCCTGAAGCCGTGAGCCGGGGGGAGGGGGGGGAACGGGGCTGAAGCGGGGGCAAAGCTCGGGGAAGGGCCGGGCAGGGGCATGGGAGCGGCTGGGGAGGGGGCTGAGAGGGCGTGGAAGGAGCAGGAGGAGCCTGGGGGGAGGTTTTGGGGGTGTAGGAGGTAAGGGGAGGGCAGGGGGGTGGCGGTGTGGGGGGCTTCCCGCATCGCCCGGCTCGGTGTGGGGGACAGACGGGGCGAGGAGGGGGGGGAGGGTCACCCGGGGCAGCCCCTGGAAACGGTAAAAAATAAAAATAATAAAAATAAAAGCTGAGTGAAAGGAGCGAGGTGCGTCCGGGTCTGAGCGCAACGCCCTCAGCACGGGGTGGAGGAAGGGGCAGAGTGCT
The DNA here is from genome assembly GCF_963932015.1 of Anas acuta. NCBI lineage: Eukaryota > Metazoa > Chordata > Aves > Anseriformes > Anatidae > Anas > Anas acuta. Next base: position 32,648,461 of record NC_088981.1, read on the forward strand.
GGTGGTTGGGGGCTGGGGGTGAGGTTGGGGGCTTGGGGGTACAGTTTGGGATTTGGAGATGGAGTTTGGGGGCTGGGGGTGAGGTTTGGGGGCTGGGGGTGCAGTTTGGGGTGCAGGACATGGCATTGGTAAGCATCAGGGTGTGTGATTAGGGTTGAAGCCAGGAGCCCCCAGGATCTGAGGTATGCCAGGCGGAGGTTGTCCACTGGAAAGAATCGTCTGCCAGGTGGGAACGGTTGGGTGCCAGAGGGAGGTTTTCTGAGGTGTTGGTCTGTGTTTTACAGATTCAGAGAAACAGCTGGGATAAAGGGCCCATGTGAGAGGAGGCAATGAGTCGCTGAAGCATCAGACAGCAGGTAAGACAGCCAAGAGCGAACTGAGGCCAAGTCAGGCTGTGCTTTCGTCCCTCTGCTTGAGTTTTTTTGGCACTATGGAACCGCATACTCGACAACCAGGCCCTCTCTAAGGTGCTGTCTCCATTCAGCCAACACAAGCCTAACACGCTGCAAAGGTCAGGGATGCAAATGAAATGGGAGTAACCCCAAAGACTCCAGTAAGAGTCCCTCGGAGGAAAACTTCAGTTAAAGGTTTAGATTAGTGCTCTTTACATGAGATCTAAAGAAGCTGATGTAGCTGTATTTTCTGCATAATTATAGGAGGCCTGAGCCAGAGTCATGGTGATATCCTGATCGCTCTTCTGAAGATCCTGCTCTTGCAGTCGTTGCGGTGTCACAGTTAGGTAATTCTAGTGACCCTCTGTTCTGCTGGGTTATTTCTTCTACCACGTTGTGTTTTGTACCCATATTTAACCAAACCAATGATGGCACGTGTGTGCTGCTGGCAGGTAACAGCTTGGTCCTTTACATTTTCCATCCCTTTTGCTCATCAAATCACTTTAATACAACTCCTTCGTCTTTTCTCCACTTTTAGTGGATCACTGCAGAAAATGTGTGTCCTGACAGTGCTTTGCGTCCAGTGCTTTTCAGCTTCTGGATGTTACATCAACACTTAAGCTAGCAGGTCCTAGCTGCGGTAATCAGAAGCTTTGATTCCCACCAGGCACCCAGTGCTCTTGAAGTTGTGGGAATGTGTTTCAGAAGGGCCAGCGGGGTTCAAAAGTGCAACCTACGACTATCTTCATCTTTAATATTAACAGGACGTTGGGTCAGGAGGGGATGTGTTGCAAGCAAGGACCTGTTGACTCTTCAAAACAGCTTTTTGAACCAAAGATGACCTTGCATTCTTTTTTAGTGTTTCAAGTAGTTTGTTGGCTGCTGATAAGTCGCTTGCTTTGCAGCTTTCAAATCCTGGATTCTTATCTTCCCCAACCACTCTAAGTACAACCATGTGGCACGGTATTTTGGGAGAGCACGAAGTAAACTATACCTTCGAAAGAGGAGTAGTTCTTTGCAAGTCTGCCCCTTTTTGTTCCAGAGCAGGAGACGTAAAGTTGGGTAGGACAATGGATGTCAGTGCTGGTGTGAAGAGTACCAAAGCCTGGAGAAAGTTTTTGTGGAGGATGATGTGGTGCAGAAAGTGCTTTAAAAAAGGTAAAGCATACCTGTTTCAACAGTAGCAAAATAAGCAAGATTCAGTGAGGGGTGACTGTATTTTTTGGCAGTTGTTTGACATATACCTGGTGTTTGTGAGTCCTGGAAGGTTATGATTTTTCCAAAGATGAGCTCCCTACCCTGCTGAAATGTCTGCTACGTTTTATGAAGGATCTACTGAAAACTGGACCCTGAAAATTCCACGTGTCAGCACATCTACAGCCTAGTCCCAGTAAATAATTGTGGAGGTTAGGTCATAACAAATAACCATCTTGCGTCCTTGTTAGCAAGAGCTGAATTTTACGGTGCAGTGTGACAAGAATAATGGTGTACTTTGTCTGCTGTTCTTGTTGCTGGGAGAAATGCTACATGGAGGAGTCTCAAATGAGCCTGCACGTGATACTGATTGAGGGCAGGATTCCTCCACTAAGAAACAAAGATTGTAGTTGATACGTTTTTTTACTCCTCTCTACTCTTTTGACCATTGTTGTCAGGAACAGGCATTTGCATAATGAATGGAGCAAACTTCCTTGGCTGTGGGCTTGGTTGATTCTTTGCGAGTAATTTTAAGGTCCTGAAGCTCTCCTAGTGTGAAAGCTTTGTTTGGGAAGATGTCCCCTTTGTGTGTGACACCTCGTGTGGTTGTGCCAGGTGTGTATTTCAAGTAACTAGCTGGAAAAATATGGTTCTAATACCCGTTTTACACAGGAGTGCAAAGGAACTGTGTGCCTAATCTATGCAAATAGGGCTAATGCCTTAGGCAAGAAACTGTCTATCACGTTTCTCTGCCAGTTCCCCTACCTGAGGGCTTTTTCCTAACTCTAGACTGGCTGGGTCTGGAACAGAGGTAGGAAGAATGTTGCTTTTTAAAACTGAAGTACCTTTACAGCAGGTTGGAGGGGAATGATGGCCAGAATGTTAAACTGTGAGGTTTAACAGAGATGCCAGAGATGGTGTGAATGTGTTCAGATCATTCCTGTTCCTCACTCTTCATTTTTTCGGTTGCAAAATTCTCACCCCATCTTACCTTTTAAGACAACCTAGTGTGCAAAGCTGCCTTCAAAATGAAGGAGACTCCTGCATGTTCCGCTGGCCTGCAAGTGCTGTAGCACGATGAAATTGCTGGGGAGTCTAAGTCAGGCCATGTCTTTAAGGCAAGTAGCCACTCTGAGACCCCTTTTTTCCCTTCCCAGGAGCTGTTTCCTGTTTCCACAGCTTGTAATGCTTTATCTGGCCGAATCTTTACGACTTAAATTAATCTTTTCTCTTTTGTGCCCCCTAGTTTTGTTCCAGACTAGGCAATTATTCCCTTTGTTGCCCGGATGTTTATGGTCTCATTGCTAACACATTGCTCAGGCGGAGAGCAGCAAGCGGCTTGCAGGCTGTCTCCTAGTCAGAGTGCCAAGAGCCACCCTCTCTGCTGTCCTCGTGGGAGCAGTGCTTAGGAAGGAGGCAGCGTGGAAGGCCGTGCAGGAGGGAGAGCAGCACTGCAGCGGCTGGAATGCAGGATAAGCATCACTTGGGTGGGCTCGGTTTCCTCCGCTTTTCAGCAGCGCTGGCTGCCAAGTTTGAGGAAGACTGCTGCGCAGAGGTGAAGGAACTGGAATGTGCTCTTCAGTTGAGGTGAATGCAATTCGGTAAAACTGATAGGCATCAAACTGAGTAATGATTTTAAAGTATTTTCACATGATGTCTAATCTGTGGAAATTCGCTACCACATAATAGCGCTGAGGCTAAATGCTGAGCGGGATTCAGGAGAGATCAAGCATTTATACAAGTGGAAATGTTCAGACTTGCTCTCGCTAAAGAACTTGTTTCAGAAGGCATATTTTTCAGACATAACCCAATCTCCAACAGGCAAAGGTTAGGGAAAGGGACAAATCATTCCGTAATTGTCCACTCAGGCTTCTTGCTTTATCTTCTAAACCACTGAGTACTGGCCTGTGTCAGAGGCAAGGTATTGAATCCCACTTGCTTACTCTTTTATTTGCCTATTGACCTTTCCTTTTGTGATACATCTAGAAAAAGGCACCCCAGCTGCTGTGGTTCGGGCTGGTAGTTGAGGATTTTAAGCTGGTGGAGAGTGGGCTGCTTGGAAAGGTCATGCAGTCTGTAGGTGAGGACTGTCTTATTTGTGAATGTGAAGGCAGGTAAGTGCTGTCTCTTTACTCCAGGTGTTCAGACAAAGCAATTTGTGCTCCCCACCTTCGCTTCTAAGCGGGAAGAGTGCGCGTGGAGTTTGGCCTTTCCACGTTGCAGTCCCGTAGTGGACTTTAGTCCTTAAGGTGGCTGGCAGGAGACTTTAAGGCTATTCAGGTGAGATCCAGTATGTTGTAGTGCAAGCCTCAGTTTAGGGAAAACACAGCCTGTGTCCTGCAGTCTTGTCTAGTCCATGTTGAGGATCAAGAGGATCACACAAGCACGCATTCGATTTGCTGATAAAGGTCAGTGGCAGTCGTATGGAAATACATGTAAGAGAGGGTTTGTAATCTCTGCCTAAATGCAAGGGGAACTCCTGGAGATAATTGCAGACTGGGAGGATTGTCAGAGCTAGGAGCGGGTCTTTCAAACGCAGAGATCTGTGTGTGGGTACCCTCCTTATGGGCTGGTCTGGAACAGCGTGTGCTCCAGGGCACAACGTAACCCTCCTGTGGCAGGTGTAAGTGCTGTGAGTGAAGGGTTACCGGCTCTCACAAAGGTTGTGTGGTACTGAGAGAATAACGATTAAAAAGTGAAATGGTTCAGGGTCGGGAAGTAAGGTTTTAAGTTTTTTTCTGCACAGGTTGGGCTGGTTTTTAGGTGCAGAGGTTCGTTCTGACCTGCTGCTAGTGGCAAGAGAGAACTGGCTCACGTTTCTGATTTCTAGGGGTCAGCAAATTCAGAATTGAGAGTCCACAGTGACTCCTGGGTCTTGGGTTGAGTTCTGTATTTGTATTTTGTCCGTGCAAAATACTGTTTTTGGCAGTGTACAAATCCTAACTGTGTATTTCCGTTCTCCTGCACTTAAAATCTCAGTTATCCAGCTGCATTCGGTAACGCTCATGTGAATGGTTCTGAAATCAAGCGACAGATGAGGTAGTTTCTCTAACTATTGGGGAATTATACTTAGGCTCATAAAAAGCCTTAGGCGAGTTTTTACTTCATAGCATTTGTTTCAAAAGAATACAAGCTATTTTCCCAAGACAATAATTAGATAATTACTGTGGCAGCGAGATTTTCAACCATTATTTTAGCGTGTGCTACACAAGGTAACTGTTCAGACCCAGGAATGTCTCGCTGCACAAGCTCTGTGCAGTTCCCAAAGACGCCTTGCTTCATTGTCTCCTAAATCAGATTTCATCCTGCAGCTTTGCTGTTCATTAGCGAGGGCTCTGCTGCTGCTTGATGGGGAAGTTCTGGGGAGGTGATTTGAAATCTGGTTAATCTTAAATGAGTGAAAAGTGATTGCAGTTGATTCTACTGTTCTGGTTGTTTATTGTTGGCTTTTTTTTTGTTTTGTTTTTTTTGATAGATCTTATTTATTGCTTTTTCCTTATTTAAGGGTTCTTCCCCCTTCTGTTTTATTGTCAAATGGGGGAAAGGTAATGGAAAATGGCAGGATAGGTGTTTAAATTTGAGTTGTTTTAAGTAACCTTCCTTCGAATGGACTTCAAGTTCACTGCCTACCTTCGTTTTTCTGAGCAGAAAGCATCTCATGTGCTGAAGTATGCAAACTATTTGAACTTCTAGAACTGAGTTTCTAGGCGTTGCTTGCGCTATGGTTAAGCAAATACTGGGAAGTGAAAACTTTGAGAGGTATTTTCTCAGCGAACTGCATTTTGCTAGCAAATACACTGTTACTAGATGTCTATGTAGAGCTCAATCCTCTTTCTTCTAGGGCTAGCAGGGAGTGTAATTTTGGGAAAACTTCTCATGCCAGGTTGGATTGACTCCTGGAAGCGAGTCAGCCAGGCTAGACTGCATAATTTCTGTAGAACCTACTCATGAGTGTATCTGTTTTTTCCCCTCCTGTAATGATGCCCCTGTAATAGGGTCCTAGGTGAGTCTGAAATGGCTGTAACAGGATGCAGCGTCGTCAAGGCTCTGGCTGGATGCAGAGAACTGTGCTGCTCTGCAGCTCCGGAGATGATTTACTGCCCGACTGACAACTTGCAATATAAACATTAGTCCAAGCATGATCTTGTCCCAAAACCCCGCCTACGCAGGGAGCCAGGAGTCTTCCTGCCACGCGCCATAAATCGTTTACGGTTTGCTCATTCCCGTGCATCTGAAAAACAGCTGCGTAGCGGGGATTAGCAGTTTGCAGAAGGCCCGTGCGGGGCTAAATTAGGGGCTCTTGCCCTGCTGGTGAATACCCGTAATGGAATAGCAGGAGTGCTTCTCTGCAGTGGAAGGCAATTTACTCGGGGAATGGGGGTGGGTGCGGGGAATCGCTGAGGGTACAGCAGCCGAGGGAGAGCATCGGGTGGCAGAGCTCCCCTTGGAGCTCAAATGCCTGCCCGGCTTGGTGCGGGGTGGAAAAATTAATTGTAAGATGTGTTTTGTTAAAAACGTTACTCATATATTTCTATTTAGTATGTGTGCATACATATAAAAATATAAACGTAACATACATCACGTGTACAGAATGCAAGCAGACTCCTTTTGTCTCTTAGGAGCTGAAGGGCTTTACAGGGTTTGTTTATTTATTTAATTCGTGTGTGTGTGTGAAGAGTGGTTTCCCCTTTGTTAGGCTGTGGTGGCAGAATTTGATGATAGGAGGGCATCTGGGGCTTCACAGCTAACCCGAAGCCTTCAGGAAAAGTTTTACGATGCCGCCTGGATTTATTACACCTTTGCCATTTCAGCTCCCAAAGAGAAACTATTTTTGTGCTGTCTGCAATAATTTAAATTCCCTCCAGGAGCTTCCAGTGACTAACTTGTGCTTATGGTGAAACCTCCCGTTTTTTCCAAACCCTAGAAGCACGATCTGTTTCATAACTCGACGTGAATTGATGCTCCTACATACATCAGAGCCTAAAGCCAGCCGGTGCCTCAAGGCTTTGCGTAATAAGGAGAATATTCAGCCTTTGCTGTACAAGTGAGACCAGATAATGGGGTTCGGACACCTCCTGCGTGCTGGGTGACGGAGCAGCTGCTGAGGAATGCAGATATAAGTAGTTCGTTTATGGCTGGCGTGGTGTCTCCAGCCACAAATCCTCTCCTGGGTGGGTTGGGTAAGAATCTGGGTGGAATGTGTCACCGAGGCACCCCCTGCCAGACCCATCAGCTGAATGTGAGCGCTTCCAGGCTATAGCATAAGCATCCAGGGGGCCAGTGGCAGAGAAAATGGGCTCTGGGTAAAGCAGGTGACTTGTTTCCAGAAGGATGCAGTTAGAAAGGTTCTCGCTGCTCTGCTGAAGCTGCTGCATGGCATCCCTCAGAAATAGGAACTCTTTCCTGGAGCTTCCTGCTTTGCTCTCCTCTCCCGCTGATGTGGGGAGAGCAGCTGGAAGGGCTCATCCCGGCCTTGTCCAAGCTAGGAGTTGCCTCCCGCTTGTATTTTTCTTTAATTCCTCTTTGGTAAAAGGCTGTGCAGTCTGTTTGATTCCTTGTGCCTGGCCGAGATGGAGGCCAGATAGCACCAAATAAGTTTGTGGCTGTTTGTGTGGGCATCTGAGATCTGGCAGGCACCTGCTAATGAGCTGTGGGTCATTCCGTGTCAGCTTGGCTGAGTTTCCATCAAGCTGGCTCTTTGTTGCGGCGCTGCGTGTGGACTGTGTGTGTTTGGGGATCCCTCTTATCTCGCCCGGCTGCAGAGGGTTTTCTTCCCGTTTGCTGCCTCCTCGCTCCCCACAAGGAGAAAAACTGCCTGACTCTGCTGAGCTCTTAACCTCGAGATCGAATCAGCTGCTTCACTCCTGCTTGTGTAGGCTTCCCAGATATTAGAGGGGCGTGGGGACGTGATTGTATTTTGAGCTTTCCCTCCATGGTGCTGTTTTCGATGCTGTTTGTGGAATTCACCTTCCCCTTTTTCTTGGAGCTGCCGGGAAGGAATTGCTGCTGTCACCCCGAGCAAAGCTCAGCCTCATGCCTCAAGCCCTTACCCCTCGGGGTGAGGACTTTGCCCAGCAGATGGTTTATTTACGAGCTTGTATCACCCGAATCTGCTGGGTTAGACCCAAAGGGAAGGATTCGGGGCAGTGGAAATCGCGACCCAGAGCCCCTGGAACAGGGGAGGGAAGAATAGGAGTTAGCCATACAGTTAACTCCCCCCCCCGCCTCTTCTTTCTTCTGTTTCCTCACCTGCCCAGCTGTGTAGTAGGTTAGCAGTACGTGTCTGTTCTTATTCTTATGAAAGTAGACTTTGTTCTCTGAAGACTGCTAATCATGCCCCATGGGGGTGTAATCAGTTATAAGGTATTTAATACGGTGCAGGCGGGAACAGGCCGCCTGGCCGAGCTGGCAGATTGCAACACTACGGTTATAAAGGGCCCCTTTCCCCCACTCACCCGCCCACCGGTGGCAGAGGGAGGGTTGTGCCTTGGAAATAAAGGAAAATAAAGCTCTGGGAGGGGGAGGGCAGGGAGAGGAGAGGCTGAAGGGGCAGCTCCTATTCCGGGAAGCGGGCTGGTGGCAATGCTCAGAGGGCTGTGGCCACGGCGGGTTGCGCTGTCGAGGCTTGCAGGATTTTGGGGGCAGTCGCTGCCCAAGTGGATTGCAGGGGAAGGGCCCTTGGCAGCCTGCAGAGCAGCAGGGGCTGCCGTCCTCTCGGCACTGGGTTTTCTTGTGGTGGTTGGGGTTTGGGGAGGTATGGGGCGGTTAGGAGGGGAGAAGCCCTTTCTCCTGCATGCGGTGATTTAGGCACCCAAGCTGGTCGGGCGCTTTTGTAAAGCCTGCCAGGCTTCTATTTATATCTTCGGATAGAGATCTATTGGTAAAGCCAGCCTTTCGTGCCTCTTTCTTCCCAGTGCTGGTACAGCAGCCTGCCCTCCCGGCCAGGGAGGGGGTAGGTGGCTTGAGGCCTTGAATCCTAATGGGCACGGGGCAGGCTGTTGGGCCTCATCTGCTCTGTTCTTGTTACCTCATCCCGGGCCGTTCCCCTGGCTGATGGGTTTTTAGGCAGGGATTGGCATTTTATTGTGTCCCACGGGGTAAGTGCAGGTTCAGAGCAGGAGATGCAGAACGCAGCCCTCCTTTTACAGGCTTGAGTGCTGACAGCTTTACCTCCTGGTTCGTCTTTTATCCCGTAGGAGCAACTTCCCGTTTAGAAACCGAATTCTTTGAAAAGCTTTTGGGACTTCCAGGAGCTGCCCATGGGGAAAAAAAAAGTGTTTGCTGACTAGAACCTAAGGTGACCCTAAAATAGTGAGGTGTGGGGACTAGAGGTGAGCTGCATGTTGGATTTTTGTGCGCTGAGTCTCTCGTGGTCGTGTCAGTGACCAGGTGTCCATGCTGCAGGAGGGGAGGAGGATGCAGAGTGCAGATCAGGGCTGTTCTGTGGGCAGGAGGGCAGTGTTTTTGGAAGGGCTTCGTTAACGAGGAAGAGATTGCATCTGGGAGAAGCTGCTTGACTTCAGGCAGAGTGCTTGCCTTGGCGAGGAGGAAGCCCAGGACCCTTCCAAGCACCCCTGATGCGCAAAGTCAGCCTCCTGTTCAGCTCTGCCCCCTCAGCTCAGCAGGGCTCAGTGCTGAGATCTCCCCTCCTCTTGTAGGAAAAGGCAGGGAAATTCCCTTCCCAGGCAGCTCTTGCTTCCCACTCAGGGCTACTTCCAGCCCTGCTGATGGCTCCTCACATCCCCACACCGGGTAGCCCTGCTGCCTCGCTCTGTGGCTTTTTAGGGTGTCTCAAAGCCTCCTGGAGCGTTCAAAAAGGCCCCAAAAAAGACTTTGAGGCCGAAACTGTCATCGGGGTCCTGGCAGCGGCAGGGCTGGCGTGCGTGGGGAGCGTGGCGGGTGTCAGCCGGGCGGGTGTGTGGGCTTGCTGCTTGTTTTCCTCCCCTGCCCGGTGAGGAATGCGATGTGTTTGCCTTCCTTGGCCTGTGGTTGCAGCCACATTCCTGCGCTGGGAGTCAGCGCGGCGCGGCGTGCTGTTCGTGCCCCCCGGCTACGTGCTTTCAGCTCCACATCAAAGGTGTGTTTGGTGTGTAGCTTGTGCCATTCCTGGCCACACCTGGTGGCCTGCAGGCACGCAGGAGGTGGAGTCTGGCTGCGTTTGCAGATGGCATTCAGGGTTCAGGCTCCTTGCTGCTGGAGAGGCTGGAGCTGAGGCCATGCTAAACAACCCCAGGAATGCAGCGGGAGAGCCGAGCGGCACAGTCACTCCAGGGGCATGTCCTAGCAGCGATGTTTCCTTTATAGCTGCAGCAAAATAAGTCATGCCTGCTCCTCCGAAGGAGCTGCCTGTTTGCTCGGGTGTGTTGTAGGGTTTAATTCATGCCGATAAGGCCAATCAAGGTTGGCCTGTCCCCCTGCAGCCTGTATGCTCTTGGTAATCAGCAACGGTTGAGTGACTCGTGCCATCGTACAAACTGCATGAAATGCCTGCCCAGGGGTGGAATGGGCCCAGGATTTAAGCTGGGCAGGAGTGCTTCCCCCCAGCCAGTGGGATAAATGTTCTTACACGTGTTTGCCGCAGCCTGACTGCCCCAGCTTCTTCTGGAGAAGCCTTCCTCTTCTGCCTTAGTACCTCAAGAGCTGGAAGCTTGGTGCAGGATGGCAGGTCAGGATGCAGACGCATTAATTTGGGATCCTTGCGGGGATGCCTGAGAGGAACAGGCAGTAAGTTTTGTATGTCGCTGTCACGGGAGCCCTCCCAGTCCTATTTACATAAGTCTTTTGTTTGTCTGGCTTGGGGGAGAAATGCCTTCTATTGTCAGCATCAATCCGAGTATGGGCGCAAGGTTTGTGGGAAGAACAGCGGAACACCTTCTGTGTCCTGCTGCAAACTCTGAGCTTTCCAGCTCATTAGCCAGTTGGCTTTGATCTTCCAGTCTTGCAGTTCCCCTTCTGGCAATTTCTAGCAGCCTTCAGTTCCCTGACCAGCCAGGCATCTCCAAATCCGAGTTCATCCTCTGCAGAAGACCTCCCTCCTGCCATCCTTAGCCAGCAACAGGCACGAAAGAACTGACTTTTGGTAGCTCTCTGCCTTCATAGCATCGCTTTTACTTTTTGGCCAGGGCCACAATCTCTGGATCAGCTGCTGCAGAGCTCCTGCCACCAGACTGCTCCATGCCACGGGCTCTTAGGAAAGATGCACAGCTTTGAAAAGCAGGATCTCAGTGGTGGCTGATCAGGGGCACGTTACTTGTTGCAAAAGACAATTGTGATTGCAAATAATATCCAGTCCTTTCACATGGGGCTCTCTTCTCCCCTGATTTTACACAAACTATGCAATTTTATTTCAAACGAGTGGCCGCTGGCTCTGTACCTTCCTTTTAAGACCTGGGCGTTCAGGAGAAAGCGTGTTGCTCGAGTATTTGCTTTCCTTCCTCTGTTCTGTGATGCCAAATTCAACAACATCTCCTGTGGCAACACGAAGTGGAACAAAATATAAATAGGTATGAAACAGGATTAGGTGGAAAGTTATTGATTGAACGTTTAGGTGTATGTAATCGTTGCATCTTTCGGCTTTGTCATGCAACATGGGCAACTGCTGCAGAAATGGCGAACTTGGAGCAATATTTAATCCAACTTTCCACTTGCCAGGAAAGGAGTGAGGCTGATCCGTGGTCTTTTGCTTCCCCGTCAGTGAGTTTTAATATGTTGAGGAAAGAAAGTTGGTTCAGCTTCCCCGTTGGCCTTCAGAAGTGTGTAGGAATCCAGGTCCTCATGCTGCAGTGTCCAGTCCCGAGCACCTCTGCCAGGGAGATGTGCTCCTGTGGCTGGAGCAGGATCCTTCACCAAGCAGCTACATCTCCCCCTGCTGGGACAGGGCCCAGAAAACAGCGCTGCGGCCCGAGAGGGAAGTACCAGGAATCCTTCTGACCCCGGAGCACCTTGAGCCGGCAGCAGGTGTGGTGTGCCTCCAGCCGAGACATTCCTGAGGCCGGAGTCACGGACTCTAGAGCCCAGCTCTTGTAGCTGCACGAAGCAGAGGGATGAGGCAGCAGCGCTGGACAAACACCTCCACACATCTGCCTGGCAGTGCACTGGCATTCCTCCGCTCGCTTTGCCCTCGGATGAGTGGCGACCTGCTAGCCCTCCGGGTGCTTTCCTGTGATAGCTCCCCACAAAAATGTACGCAGGACCTGGCAGCCTGCTTTCTGCAGGGCATCCGGTACCAACCATCTTCGCAGAGCCCCTTGGAGGAGAGGTGAGCAGTGGTGCTGTCGTTTGCAGCATGGTGAAGCACTCGCCTCTGCTGCTGAGAAGATGTTTTCCCGTAACCTCAGAATAATTAACAGGCTTGTACAATCCCAGGGGATAACAGCGGCGAAGACCAGGCGCTTCGGTTTTACAAGAGCAGTGCCAGGCAGGGGATGGAGTGCTAGTCTGGACACGCTGACCTTGTGGTACAGCAGAAGTGCCTGGCCTTGCTGCGGTTGCCCTTTGGGACAATTTGTGCTCGTTATTACCTCCCACAGAACTGCGCTGGTGTCAGCAATGATGACAAACGTGGAAAGAGATGGTTGAGGAGAGTGCTAACGCTGTGTCAGAGGGAAGATCCTGCAGAGGGGGAAGGTGAAGCTTTGGGGTATGGGACGAGGGAGCAAGACAGCCACAAAAAAGAGAGGAGATGCTTCAGGAGCCACGCCGTGCTGCTGTTGACAGAGCTGAGACAGCTTTTGTGCCCAATCCTGCCCTTGGCTCAGGCCCTAAATCTGCTGGGCCCAGCAGCGCTCTCAGCTTCTGCAGGGAAAGCAGCAGGGGGGGAGAGGGCGGTGAACACCCTCCTCGTTTCTAAACTGCGGCTGGATGGGGTTTGTTGCCCTAACGCCCCTTCTGTTCCTCTCAGTGCCACCTTGCTCTTCCCTGCCAGCTCCTAAGGAGCTGTAGGTGAGGCGAGGATCAGTGCTTGAAGGAGGAATGACCTCCTGCTATCCTTACCCGGCACTGGAGCCTGTAATTTTACTTTGTTCTGCTGTCTGCATTCGGCGCGGTAGAGATCATAAAATATTTCTCTGCTGGAAGATTTTCGCTGATAAATAGCGCAGGGGATGGCCCGGGTTTCCATGGCAATGCTTCTGAATGTGCTTCTGTGTCACCAAAGACAGAGGGACTTGGAGTTGAGGAAGGGTTGAAGGTTTTCCCTGAGAAAAGGGGATGGTGGTGAGGCGGCGTGTTAGTTTTTGCCTGCTGTTGGGTAGTGCCCCTGATATCTAATCTGGAGAAGGAGGAAGCTGCCATTTGGCTAATGGCAGGGCTGGACGGTGTCGTGCAGGCTACAGCTGGACTCCTGGCCACGCTTAGCTCTTCAGCTACAGCTGCAGCTGCACAATCACACAACAGCTAAGCCCGTACCATTCTCTGCCTCTCACATCTGACCATCTGCTAGGGAAAAGCTAATTAAACCAAAGCGATTCTTGCCGGGATTAAACCCTAGCAGCGGAGAAAATTGAGAATAGTACCACTATTGTTCTCCCGCTGCTGGACCAGGAGAGCTGCTTTATTTGTGGCTGTAAAGAATTGCAGCCCATTCAGCTCGTTGCTGTCAGGTAGGTGTTCAGCTCGTGCACTTTCCTTCTTTCTACCCCGGATCACTCCTGGGTTAGGTGCAAGAAATGAGGCTGCCTCGCTGAATTTTCTCGCACTTCAATTTTTTATGGCAGCTGAGGCTGTTTCTCTTTACGTGGGATTTCAGCAAACGCAGCCCACGAAGCTGTTTTCTCTCCTGGTGCCTCAATTTCTTGATTAGGGGAAATTGCTCCTGTCTCACACAGTGCTGAGTGTGAATCCTGGCTCTGGTACTGGGGACCTGAAACCTTGTAATTGCTAGAAGCAACTGGTATCCATCTGAGATTTGAGACCAAGCAGCTTAATGGGAAAATGTACCTGCGGCCCTCGGAGAGTTTACATTTCAGTCTCGTAAAATAGAAAACGTGGAAGCGCAGTTCCCTTAGCAACTGATCTCTTGCATGTACCTACAGCCCTACAGTGTTACCGTGGGATGAGGGCTTCAAAATAGCTCTTTGCAAAAAAAATAATAAACAGACTTGGAACTCGGGTTGATTTCAGTGCTGCTCCTGGAACTCGAAGTGACGGCTCATCCTATTGTCCAGGGCTGTGGCACAGTTACTTCGATGGCTGAGGAGGGATTTAGTTCTTTGCAAGGGGCTCAGAGTATTTTCCATTTATCTTTCTGTTCTGAACAGGGAAGACTTGTTGCACCAGGAGGTAGTGGCCCCAGGAGAAGGCAGTGGCAAGCGGTGAAGGTTGTGTGGCTGGAGGGGATGTGAGGAAGGTTGGAGGGAGCTCAGAGACCACGCTGGAGAAGCCCGTAGAGATGGAAGTGAGGGCACCAAAAGGCTGAAGATAAATTAAGTCTTGATACTCAGGGAGAAATGGTTCAGATAGCTGAAACTTGAGGACTGAGGGGAGAAAAATGGTAATTTTGGAGTTGCTAGAGTTTAATGTTGACAAATTTGTTTTGGGGGGAAATGCTGTGGGAGCCGGAGGGGTGAGAGGTGACTTCAGGGTGTGGGTTTGCAGCCCTGTGCTTTCAGCCTTGTTTTGTGCATGTGCTTCCTGCAGGAGAACCTCAGGCTTTCGTGGAAGCAGCGCAGTAGTAAGACCGTGCCTGGGGGCAACTAGCAAACATGCTCCAAAGAGTTTACTCAGATAAGCTGCTGGTGAGCCATACCTTTAGGAATGAGAGAGCGGGGAACATTCCCTTCCCGGTGTCTGAGCTGTTGGACATCAGCAAGCAGAAGCTGCGTGGGTGTCTGGAAAGCAGGGTGCAGCACACGGCCTTGCTAGCACCCTGTGCCCCTCGCCTGGGGAGAAAGGAGAAAGTTCCGTGCCGTGCAGGGCTTGGCATCGTGATGGTTAGTTGGCATGGGAGTAGTAAAGCCTCCAAGTCCTATAAATGTCATAACTTTAATTCCTTAATGTACCTCGAGCAGTGTGGGTGGCTTATATTGATTCTGAGAGAGGTGCCATTCTCTGTTTTATCTCGTTTCTTAAAAATCAAGCAACGAAACCTTAGGAAGCAGAAAAGGGCAAAAAGGGTTAACTGCAGTATTGTTAAGGATTATGCCTTTGCAGGGAAGTTGTACTGACTTAGCTTAATCAGATTAGAAACAGTTGTGATTATATTAGGGCGGCATTCTTGTATAGGCATCCTTAATTTCGTTTGTCTTGTATCTATCTATTTAACTTAAGTTGATTCAACACAAAGTGCTCTTAAACTGAATTAAAAACATTTCCCCAGGAGGGTTATACCACTTTACATTATTTCCTAACTCAATTGACTTTACTGCAGTGTATATGGAGACGAGACCTTGGGGAGAGAGCTGCTCCTTTTTATTACGTGCTGAGCGGTTTGTCGTGTCGGGCTGCGGCCGGGTGAGCGGGGAATCAAAGAGCCCCTTGTGGCCGTGTCGCTGGAGGATGGGCACTCTGAGCCCCGCAGACCTTCCTGCAGCTTGGGCATTCTCAGTCCTATCGGGTGATTAAAGTCATTGTTCCCCCTCACCAAATGGGGCTGTCTTTCCTAGCGCAGGTGTGAAGCCCCTGGAATATTATCTTGGGGTTGTTCCTCAGCCTGCCAGTAAAAGTGCCCGCAGACCCGGTCAGCCAAAAGCAGCATCTCAAAACCTTTTGAAATCATTTGTGTTTTAAAGGATGGCTGAGAAGGTTTGTGCAGGGCTTTTCTGCAGCCATGCAGAGCTGGAGAGAAATTTCGCGTAATTTAATGGTGCTTCCCAGGCACCACCTCACCCCAGCGTGCTCCATATTTTACGTGACTCGGCATGCAGGGTGACTTCTGCAAGACTCATGGCTAAAGAAGAAGTTACAACAGGAGCACTGCAGGTGCCAGTTCCCTTTCCCATCGGAAAGGATGAATCCAGTTGCTCCATGTGAGCGAGGGCTCTACGGGAACAAAACTGGCACGTGGACTACTCCGCAAGGCTGGCTGTGGTGGCAGCATTTCCGAAGAAAGCCGACTGCTATAAACACGCCTTTCGTGTCTTGAAATGTGCTTTTGCCACCACCTGCACGCATCGGGGCTGTGCCGAAAGCCTCTGCAACCTTGCGAGTCCTCTGTAGGTTGGGTCGCTGCGACGAGCCTGTCCATCTGTCCTCTGTAAGTTATGCAAATGGGGCGCTGTGCTCCATTGTCAGTCTGTGTGGGTACTGCCTGGCGTGTGGGCCATCTGTGCACCGCCACAGCTCCTAGATGGAGGCTGCGTTTCAGGCAAGCCTATAGGTTGCAGTAACGGAGCGTTTCCTCGCATTGCTGTTCCGCTGTGGCTCGGTGACTTTCGGTCTCTGCAATTAAAGAATCGGAGGCCACAGCTTTCTTGTAATGTAGGAACCCGTGGGCTGAAACAAGAGGATTGCTGGGGGCTTCATGAGGCTTGGGGGAATACTTAGAGGTGCTGAGAAGGCCACTTGTAGGTTGTTGAAAAATTTAAGTTGTTCCCAGTTTGTCCTAATCCAATGCCTTTTCATTTTATGCTCTAGGAAGGTAATGTAAAATTATTTTTTTTCCTTCCTCTCCTACACAGTGGAGGAATTGGCACGGGAAGGGGATTCCTACGTGTTGATTTTCTACAGAAATGCTCACCCACTCCCTCCTTCGCTTCTCTTCAGTTGTTTGCTTAATGTAGCCATTCTCCTGTTTGTGACTGAGAGAAAAGGTGAGGCCGTGGCTCCCTGATTTCCCTCATGTCATCTCCCAGCTTCTGCCAGATAAATATCGTTAGGACATTGAGGTTTGCTTTTACTAGCAGGACCCAAGTAGTTATCTTCAGGGACTTTTGAGGTTACTCCTAACCTCCACGAGCAGTTTTCTCATGGCTGGGCATGCATCTCTTGAAATACCAAAGAAACGTGCTCCTGAAGCCTTCCCGTGGAAGATCTGAAAAGAACCCAGGTAAGGAGACAGAGCGGGGAAGGAAGTGAAATCTGAGGTGCAAAAATAACGGTGCTCAGGAGGCTTGCAGCCTAAACCACCTTGTGAGAGTTGAAAGGATCACTCAACAACCTAAAGAGCTCAACCCAAAGGGATGGCTGAACAAAATGAGCTGAATTCTGGTGTGTCAGCGTTTTTGGGTGAGGGGCTCTCATCAGCCCATTGTGTAGGTGACTTTTTGCTGAGCTGGTTCTTGTGCGGTTTCAGAGGTAGCCATTCAAGGTGGTTATGCTCTTCTGTGCATTGGAAAGCTCGCGTTCATTTCCTGGTCAGAATCTCCCCTGGGTATTTTTATTCTCCATTAACATTCCTTCTGGGGATTGTATTCGGGTCCTTCGCTTCCTGTCCTGTTCCTGTTCAGATGTTAATCAGCTGTTGTGTTCTATTCCAGTTACGGGTGAGCCATGGCAGTGTTTCTTGGGCAGTGCTGATCTGCTCTGGCTTTTATGAAGGGGTTAGGGAAGCTAGGCTGCTCTTACCAGCTACTCTAGGCGCTGTGTTAATGCATATTTAGGGTAGGGAGTCCAGCTGAATTGGCAGCACTGGGGTCTTTGTATTGTAGAAAGAGGGATGGGACTAAGAGAAGTCTGATTCTGAGATGGAAGAGACTTCCACAGGGTGCATGGATGTGACAGACACACGATATGTGCTGCCCAGTGGTATTTATATTCAGCCAGAACTACATAAGACTGGATTTCATTTACTTTGGAAACACGGTAGGTGCTAAGCAGGGTTTGTTCCGTGGCCTGTTGTTCAACAGCTAGCCCGATCCCTTTCTGTTGGTATCTTCTGGAGTTTTTTCCTATGCAGGGAGCAGAGATTTCTGCTTAACAGTCAAGGTTAATTGGTCTGAAAAGGCAGGAATGAGCAATAATCCTCCTGAAACTCAATTTTAATCCAGGAGTCACTATAATGCTATTACTCAGCTCTGAATCGTGCGCATTAACATGCAGGCAGAACCGAGAAGCAAGTTTCTGCACTGGGAGCTGTCATCCTTTTATTTTAAAGCCAGCCTCAAAGTAACTAGCAGCAGGATGGATCTGAACATATTTTTAATTGGAATTCCTTCCCTGAATGAAAAGCTCTCATTAAATGTTAAAGCGTCCTGTAATAACCTTGCCGTCCTTCTCCATTGTGCTTGGCACGAGCGGGCTGCAGGGGCTGCTTTTAACTTCAGGCAGCTTGTTCTGTCCCAGGCAAGACCTCTTGGTGCAGTTTTTACATCTCCTCTCTCTCTGATTAGCTGTCTCCATCAGGCTTGCTGCAGCAGCTTCTCACTTCATCTGGCTTGAGACACGCGGAGGCAAAGGTTGGCTCTGTCCTTACGCATGGCAAGGCAAGTGGCAAGCCCCTCTTCTTGCTTCTCATAAGGCAAGTGAGGAGAAATTGTTGAAATGAAAGCAGGCTGTGCCCATCTTTGGTGCTGGATCTGTGTCTGCACTAAAGCTTGGCTGAAACAGCGTGAAGTTTCTGGGTTAGCTGCGATGATCAGCTCTGTGGCACAGGACGGTAGCAGCGATTATTTTTACACATGAGTACGTGATTGGAGTGTTTTTTTGGAGTACTCTGACTTGGTGGTAGCCAATGAGTGTTCCCATAGTGTTGCTTTAGAAACAAATGGGGCTGTGATGGTGCTATGGAGTGTGTTTTCCCTGTCGTACAAGTTTATCTTTCTGAATAGAGGGCAAGATCAAAGAAACGTTGCTTTAAAAAGGAAAACACTGGAAAGATGACAACGCCTGAAATAAGGAACACTTTCTGCAGTGTAGTCACCCTATTTCTGTTAAGTGAGGGAAATGCTGATTCTGAACTGGTGAGCAGCCTGTTTTATGGGATCAGAAAAGGCAAGACATGAGAAGGTAATGATGAGGAACACCCTGCAAGTCCTTCTCTGCCCTTCTGTAGGGAACGTGCAGCTGCTCCAACAGCAAACAAGAGCTGACCGTGCAACTCCTGGTCTGAAAACCAAAGCTGATTATTAGTTACCTCGGGGCTGGAGGGACTTTGCAAGTATCAGGAAGGCAATAAGTGTCTGCAAATATTATTATTATTATTTTTTTTTTTCCTTTGATGCTTTTTCCCTGTTGTCCAGAGGGTTTGTATGTGTTACTGGAGAAAACGTGATGTGAGTGAGGTGGTGTCGTGGGTTCTGCAGGCCCTGGATGGAATAACCCAAGCCATTCTGTGCTGCACCACGTCTGCTCCTGGTGTCTGGTGAAAGTTTTGGCCTTTCCCAAGCCTCACAGAGGACACAGCCACTTGCAGATGGAGAGGATGGGTTTTACACAGAGGGCTGCTGCCTGAGAGCAGCAACTAGTCAAGCGTGCACACACAGCTGTGCTCAGTCCCTGTCACCGTGAAAAGAGGGGCTGTGTGGTTCCTCTTTGTGAGGGGGTGGAGGAATCAGCAGCTTTTTGCATTAACAGAGCAAATTGTTAGGTTTCTACTGCAGTCTTCAGAGCCTCGATGTGCTCGTGGCTTTGCCTGGAAGACAAGGCTATTGCTGAGGCTGGTCGGGGTGCAGACCCAAGCCTGGTGGCTTTCAGGGAGCTCTTCCAGTGAAGCTGTCTCTGTCAATGAGCTTAGAAATGACTCTGGGCTGTGGGTAGTAGCTAGAAGATGGAAGAATTGGAGCTAGTGCAGATGATAGCATTTACAGCTCTCCTCCTAGCAGCCCTAAGGGACATTGCCAATGAGAGATGGACAGGGCAGATAAAAAAGGAGCAGGAGGTTAAGTTTCCTCTTGTGTTACAATGCTAATTAGGATGGCAAAGACCGGGCTGAAGAGCTGCCTGCTGCTGTAGCTCCAGGACAAAGCCGAGCTTCTCCTGGGTAGTCAAAATGTGGACCTGACAGCGAGCTTCCTCGGAGAGGAGCTTGTGAATAGTGTGGTGAGTGCAGGGCAGAAATAGCGCTGTCTTAAACCTCTAGGTTGTGCCTGTGTCCTTTTCTGCTTTGAAGCACAAGGTCTGTTTATTCTGCAGAGAGTCTGCTGCTCTCTGAACAGAGGCACGGGGAGTTGAGCCACCTTGGGTTTGTCTCTGTGGTAGCAAAGGATGCCCACTCACTGCAGGCAGAGAGGGCTTAACTGTGCTGTTTGGCACAAGGAAGTCTGCAAAACAAACTCGGTTGGGGTGGCAGGCTGGTTGGGGCACGCATGGAGGAACGACAGAGGCTGATCCCTGGCGCTGATCAGGAGCACAGGCTGGGAAGCAGTGACCCCTGGAGCCACCTAGGAGAACCATCCGCCTTGCAGAGCCCAGTTACCATCCTGCAGAGGCATCCAGCTCACTGAAGGGCTGCTTAAAAAAAATACACACCACTTCTTCTTTGGGACGCAGTGAAGGCAAGGAGCTTGCTTCACTCGATGGTCCCGTCATCAGACAGTGGCCGGATGGTGCAGCAGTTTGCTGCTGGCTCCCATCCCGGCACCTGGCCGTGGGTTGGCCTGCGCGTGCCTGGCTGTTTCCATGCGTTGTGTTGATGGGTGACTGACACCGAGTTTCCTTTCTCATGTTTCAGGGGCTGTTGGCCAGATGCTGCTGGATGCTGACAGGAGAAAGCTGATTCGGAGACGGGCAGCCAGAGATGTTTGGACACGTCGTCATTTTGGATCTGTAAGTCCTTGTTTGAGGGGAAGTTGCCCGGAGGCACCGCGAGTATTTGAGTGTCTCTGGAAATGCTCAGATCGTGGGGGCAGGTTCCCAGTCCCGGTAGCTTTTTGATGTAGGTGGGGAGGAGATGGCAGTATTGGGTAGGAAGCAGGACAGAAGCGTGTCACTACGCCTCTCCTCACTACAACGCTGCAAAGCATCGGGAGGGGGAGAGAGAAGGTGTAAATCCAGGAAGGACCAGATCAGTGAAGCCTGAATCTGTTTCTCTCTCCCTCCCTGTGCTTTGCAGCTTTGCCCTGCAGAGCAGTTAGACTGTTGTGAAGCTGTTTTTCCCTTTGCTAGTCAAGACCCGACCGCAGCCTTGCAGCGAGGAAGGGGGCCAGACAGCTCGTTGGGCCTGGGCCAGCGCTAGGGCACCTTTCAGTTTGTTTTGGCAGCGCCTGAGTTTGCGTGGTCCTGGTTGCCTGCCTGTGCCATTCACCTTCCATCTGGCTTTCCCTGTGTGCATACAACTGCTCCACACCCTGCGCTCCCGTCCCGCCTCCCAGGGCTCGGTGCCACGGGCAGGGGAAGAAGCAGCGCAGCAGCAGAAGTGCATCAGGAAGAGGAAGACTCCGCTGCCATGTCTTAAATTAGGGGCAGAGTGATAGCCGCAGAGCTCAGCTCTTCCAGGCAGCTCGCAGGTGAACCCATTTCTCGTCCTGTGGCGATGCATACCCTGGGCCGTGAGCACAGAAGATCCTTTCTGAACTTGTGTTATGGCCTGGGTTGGACGGAGAGTATTTTACAACAGCCTGTTAGCAGCAAAGTAGAGCGTGGCACGCTGTTTGCTGGCAGCCAGAGAGTAGCTTATCTTCCTCTGCCTCGTAGAGGTGTGGGCCATCACAGCGGTAGGCACAAGGACGTCATGTTTTGGCTCTGAGGAGAGCTTGCTAATTGCCAGCTCATTTGTAGGTGCACAGACTTAACAATTACCTCACTCAGCCTTGTAGCATTACCAAGCTCCTGTCCCTAAGGCTTTGCGCAGAGGAAATGAGCAGGAAGGGTCCAGTTTCACAGGAGGTGCCTGTAGTCCTTCCTGGAACCAAGGTTCTCTGTGAACTTCACAAATTTTGAATTTTTATGGTCCTGATCACCTCAGATGTGTCCTTGCCAAGCGGCTTTTCAGCTCTTGCAGGGCCGTGTGGCTCAACTGTCCTGAGCTAATTTCCTTTCCTTTCAGAAGATCTGTTGTGGGTTGGGGCGGGCACTTGGAGTGAGATGAACATCCTGTCGTCCTTGGTTATAAACATGCCCCATTCCTTTAAATATTCATGGGGTGAGGTTTCAAACTGTTTCTTTTATGGATTCTGAGCTATTTGTTTCCCTTCTTCAGGGCATCTGAGTGAGGGTCTGTGCTTCATGAAGCTTTGAATTTGAGCCGAGGCTGGTAAGTGCTCAGGTCTTAGGGGCTAGAGAAATGATAGTGTGGTTTCAGCTTGGGATATCTGCGTATCTCCTGCCCTTAGCCTGGCAGGAGTTGACAGAACAGATCACCTGGTTGGTGGTGGGGTGTTGACAAACCTGCTGCTGGTCAGGATTTCAGCATTTCTTTTTGAAGAGGAGAAATGTCTTCACAGCAAGGCAGAGCCAGCTGTGTCGTTTGGAGATGCAGTGCAATGTGTATTATTTTACTGGACGTGTTTTTTTCTAAAGCATTAGAGATCACTTCACCTCACTGGTTCCTTTTAAGGGAAAGGATCTTGAGGGAACAACTGCAGCAATGTTGAATTTTCAAGATTTCGACAGTGGATTTGACAGGCTAGTTTTAAGAAGTTGCTCATGTATGTGGAAAACACATGAGAGACTTCAGCGAGCCTGTGTTGTTATTCTTTTTTTAGTGGAGAACAGCTCACGAATTGCCCTGTGAAGTGTAAAGCCTGCTGTGGCTTGGAGCCACTCTGTGCCTGGTGCAGGCATTTCAGTCCTCCCAGGGGGCCCGGTCTAAGTGCTGAGAGGGTGCAGCCAGGCAAGAGTGGATGAGAACTGCAGAGAACTCTTCAGGGGCTCCATTTAGACACCGAACAACGTGTAAAACAAGTGGCAAGGCTGCTGGGTGGGAAGTCTTCCTGCCCTCCACTCAAAGTGGTGGAAAGGAAGATTATCCCATGCATACAGGATAGCTGCTTTCCTTCTGCCCCATATTTTGCTCTTGTGCTGCTCCTGCTCCTGCAGCAGGTGGATTCTTCCTGCCCAGCACAGTTTGGGTAAAGGCACAGAAGCTAATCTGGGCATTCTTGCAGTGGTACTGCTGCATGTTGCAACATCTGACCTTAGGTACCAACATCGGTGGCATTGCTCCCTAATTTGATGCCACTTGTGACTTGGGGGTGCTCTTTTCACTTTTCTGACGAAGTGAGCAGTTGGAAAGGTGTGGCACCTCCTCCTGACAAGCCTCCCATGGTTTGCCCCACTTGTGGCCCAGTGTTAGCAAAAACTCTTCTCAGTTTGGGCTCTTTAATGACCGGAGTCTCCTCCCACAAAGTCCCTGCCGGCAGCACATAATCGATAACCCCTGCTGTCACTGCTGCCTGGCAGGCTCGCTGTGTCCATATTGGAAGAGGCCTTTCCTAAAGAGCCTGATCGATAGGCTGCTGTGAGGCCTCTTCTGGTTTGCTATATATAATCCAGCTCCACACGAGCTACGTGAGTGAGCGTGTGGAGAAGGGGGGAGAGGATGTGCCAGCCCTCCGCTCCCCCTGGCTGGGAGGACACGGCTACCTCTGACTTTGCTCCCTCTCCTGCGGCCGCCGCTCAAGCCGTGCGCTCACATCCCTTCCTTGCTCTATCCACACTCTGCATGGGGAGCCGACGTCCTGCTGGGTTGCTTCTAGGGTTGCCTGCAGCACGTGTGACTCCCTCTCCCGTGCGCTTTCTGCTCTTGGCAGGTAGCCCGCCGGCGGAGCCCCGCAGCCGGGAGGATGTCGAGCACGGCTCCCTCCAAGAAGCCCTACCGCAAGGCGCCTCCGCAGCATCGCGAGGTCCGCCACGAGGTCCCCATCATTCGGGACGAGCAGGATGGAGTGATTTTGGCCGAGCAGAGTCAGGTAACAGCTTGCCGGGTGGCGAAGGGATTAGCAGCGGCGCGCCAGCACGCAGGGTTTAGTCGCGCCGAGGCGGGCCAGCTCGAGCAGGCGGAGGGGTTTGAGGTTTGCAGCCCCAACTTCTCCTCGTCGTGGTCTCTGGAGTCCAGCAGTGAGAAGGAAGCGGCAGGGCGCCGAGCAGAGCTGAACCTCAAGAGCCAGCCAGCACTGCCGCGTGGTAGGAGGATGGCACAGCGGAGTGGGAAGCGGTGCCCGAACCGCGCTCGTGGGCACCTCAGCAAATTTGTGAGCCGCAGCATGGAGACGGTCGTGGTGCCTGGAGATGAAAAACCCCACCCTCCTTGCTCGTTCAAGAGCAGAAGCCTGGAACGCTCGCTTATGTTTAAAGAGCCTCCTGAAGTCTTGGCACCGAGGAAGTTTCGGGTCTCCCCTACGCACCTGCCTCTGAAAGGGATCTTAAAGCAGACCGGCCTGCGGGGGGGTGCATGCCCGGAGACCCTCCGCAAGTCCCGCTCCGTCGAGGCACTTCCTCGTGGCCGCAGCTCCCGCAAGTACAGCGACCCTCAGCTGGGCCTTGGCTGCAGGGAGAAATGCTCGCTGGAGCGCAGCAGTGGCAGTGCTGCCGACTCTGCCAAGCGCAAGGAGAAGCTCAGAGAAGAAAAAATGCTCTTCTCCAAGTTCCTGGATGAGATTACCCAGCGGGTGCTGAGTCCCATCCGCGTGCGCTCGCTGGGAGAAAGTAGGGGAACAGAGCAAAGCCAGAACTCTGCCCGTTTTGCCAAGGGGGTTGCCCCAGAAAGCCGAGGGGAAAGTCATCTGGAAGAGGTCAAAACCAAGCGGGCGAAAGAAAGATCCTCGTGCCCAAGCAGAAGAAAAACAGCAAAGAAATGTGAGGGGCCGGGAACGGCTTCGTGTCAGAGAAATCGTGCAGAGGAGGCTGAGAGAGTTTCCAGATTGAGCAAGAAGCCCGTTCTTGGGAAAAAGAACAGTAAGGAGAAAGTTCTTTCCTTGGAGAGAAGGGTGGTAGATCTGTGTCAGTATGAGCTGCAGAAGCTGGCAGCCCTGGGGCTGGCAGGGACATCCTCTGGGCAGTAGCACTCACTGTCTTCATGGAAAAGCAGTGCAGAGGGCAGAAGGGATGAAAGCAGTCCCTGTTCCCGGCTGTTACAGCCACACCATCTGTCTGCTAAAATCGGGCAGAAGCAGAAAGTGGAGCCGAACCACCCAGAGAAAGAATCCTTTTCCCCTCCAACACCCTGGAGCCGGGAGGAAGGGCCAGCTCCACCTAGATCCTCCCCTTCCTGCAGCCTGGCACTAAACAAGGTAGGTGCCAGGTCTGCTGGCTCTCGCAAACGGGGGTCTCACCAAGGCCAAAGCCTGGATCTCACCTCACCCCTAATGCCAGTGTGGGGGGAGAGAGCGGGCCCCCAACCCTGAAGCTGTGGGCGTCTCGTCACCAGAAGCTGTTGTCCTGTGGTGCTGCTCGTGTCGCTGCTGCAGGCTGGGTTTATCTTTGGTTTATCTGGGGAGCTGGATCTCTCCTTGATGGCTGGTTCGGGTCTTTGTAAGCCATCCCCTCTTTTCTCCAGCCTGCTTTGGGGCCACTGTCTCATTTTACTGGAAATCACCTTATCCCCTTTGCCTGCTCGCTGCCCTGTGCTGGGTGTGGATTTGGAGGGGTTGGGGAGGCAGTTGCTGGGTAATTGTGTGAATTACTGATTGCCTTGTGGGGTAGGGATGTGAGGAAAGGGTGGATTGATGCTTTGCCTTTAAGGACAGGAAAGTAGGTGCAGGCGCTGAGGACCATCCTTTTAAAATGAGCAGTGATGAAGGAAGCAGCCCCGTGGTGTCTGAGGGCCAGGGCTGGGATGAGTTTGCCCTCTGGAACACTGCTGGAAGCTCGGCAACCTCAGCCACAGCTGCCTGTGGCGTGGCCTCTCACGCTTCATGGGCAAGGTGAAGTGTGGCAGCTCAGTGCTGCAGGTACACCACGCACCAAAACTGCTCCGTGGGCAGCTTGGGCCTCGAGAATGGTCACGGCCTCGAGCTTTCACAAAAAATGTGGTTGTTGCTAGTGCTGATTGAATCTCGCCCAGCTGTGCTGGCAAGCAGCAGCCACCTTTTGGGTTAGCACAGAGAGCGTGAAGGGAGCGAGAGCAGCGCAGCCACGTGCTCCTGGTGCAGCACTGTCTCGCCTTGTTCTGCAGGTCCCTGCTCCCACCAGCTCCGGGGACCTTGCCCAGAGCGTTTCTTTCACAGGCTGTTCTGCCCTTTAGTGTTTCTTGTGCTGTCCCAGAATAATTACAGTGGCGCTCTTCAGGTCTGCAGAAAGAAACCCTTTTCACAGCATCGTCTAGCTGGTGTGACTGCTGGACAGACAGCTCTTTTCATCCCCCAAAAGACACGCTCTGATTCTTCTGGGAGGCCTCGAGGGTGTTGTGGTGGCACGTTAATTGCTGATTCCTGCTCCCTGTTAATCGTGGATGGGCAGGAGGGTGAAACACCAGCAGAGGTGGCCGTGTGGTGGGAGAGGCTGGTGCTCACCATGGGAGAGTGAAGTTACCCAACTTGTGTGGTGGTTTCTGGTTCAGCTGCTCTGAGCCAGAGCACACAGTCTGTCTTAGCATCACACATGGGGGTGGTGTGTACAGATCCCAGCTTCTAATCTACCTACCCTGACCCCTCAGAGGAAGAGTCCCTGCTAGGGTCTAGCAACAAGACGTTGCCCTTTAGGGGACAGTATGAGACCAACTCCTCCCCTGAAAGAATCTCACATCTGTTTTCTTCCCTGTGCAGGAGCCCTTGACGGATGCAGAAAGGATGAAGTAAGTGTCCTGCTCCCCCCTCCCTCTTGTTGTGCCGCTCCTGCGTGGGTGCTGCTCCCTCACCTCGTGGTCGTGCCACCTGCACGGCGAAGCTGGCTGCCCCTGCGGGCTCCTCTCACATCTCCAGCCCTCCTGGGGCCGTGTGGGCAGAGCTTTGGTCTGTGCCTTGCCCACCTCAGGAGGCGTGGGGCTGCAGATCTGCAGTGCAGGTGCAGGCAGAGGAGTCTGTGGGTGTGGTGGAAAGCAGGAGATAAAGCCTTTAACATGGGTGGAGGGAAGGATGCCTCTTCTAAGCCTTCATCTCGTTGCCACTGTCGTAGTGTGAGCCACCAAAACCAGCACGCAAGGGCCTGCTGCTGGGGGAGGGTGAGGTGTGGGGCCCAGACAGCTGCTAGCACTGCGCTTCATCCTCTTCTAACCTGCTCGGGGATAAATTATTGAGTGGGTCCCATTCAGCAGTGAGCTGAGCAGCCCATCTGGTGAGCGGACTTCACCCGAGCTCTGTAACCCGAGAGGGAGCTAGGAGCTGATCCCACAGCTCGTGTGGGCTTGGGTCTGAGCCTCCCTCTCCTAACTGTGGTGCATCGTTCACTGCGTGGGCTGGGGTCCCCTGACGGTTCAGTTCCTGACGTCTGGGGCCTCTGTGTGGGATGTTGAGCCCCAAAGCAGTGGGGCCTTGTCGCTGTGTGCCCAGGTTGCTGCAGCACGAGAACGAAGAGCTGCGCCGGCGGCTGACCTACGTGACGAACAAAATGGAGGCGATGGAGAGGGAGCTGGAGTCGGGGCAGGACTACCTGGAGATGGAGCTGGGCCAGAACCGGGAGGAGCTGGAGAAATTCAAAGACAAATTCCGTAGGTATGGAAAAGAAAAAAAAAAGAGGGACAGAGTTGGAGCAATCACTCCCACCAAGGGCTCCCTCGTTTGCTTCGAGCAGGCTGTGCCCTGCTGTGTCGATCGGAGGCATGCTGTCCTCAGAAAGATGCTCCCCCAGACTGAGGGGAGGGTGAAAGCCTCACAAGTATTGCTTCCTCCACGGTGCAGCAGGCACGCTGCTAGCTTGAGGGGTTGTCACAGCTCAGAGGAGTCATCCAACGTCCTCACACCCTCCCCAGCAAAAGCATGAAGGGTCACCCAGCCAACCTCAGCTCGCCTCTAGTAATTTGGGGTCTGGAGGCCATTATGAGGCAGAGGTGAGGCACAGCTGACGTGCCTTGGTGTCTTAGTGCTGGGAATATCAGTCTGCCTGGAGGTGTGGATTAATTGGTTTGCTGGGCAGTGATGAAGAAGACTTGTGTGAATGCCCGAGATCCATTCCCACGTGTACCACCTTGGTTCTGTAGGTTGCAGAACAGCTACACCGCTTCCCAGAGAACCAACCAGGACCTGGAGGAGAAGCTGCACGCCCTAGTAAGTGCCTTACTCAGCCCCTACAGAGAGGAGGTGGAGGTAGAGCTGTATGCTAGGAGCAGAAGGGGGAAGGGGCCCTGGCTTTAGCCAGCAGGCGTGGAGGTGGGCGAGGGTTGGGATTCTGGCCACGACCACCTAATCCCCCTTCTGGCTGGTGTTGTGAGCTGGTTCCTTGGTTTACGGAGCCCCTACCTGGTCATGCACGTGAGCTTGGTTGCCCACAACATAACCGCATGGTGTCCGTCCATCGTGTTGCTTCAGTCCCTCTGGAAATGCCAGGGATGTGCCAGCCGCTCCTGGGGGGCTCGTCCTGGGGGGACGGGGGCAGTCAGAGCAGAGCCAGCGTGCGTGTGTGTGTCTGTTGTGTGCATTCATAACACTCATGGCTGTTTCTTTTCTCTCCCTCCCCCTCTCTCTCTCTCTCTCTCTTTCTCCTCCCCACGCTGCTGCTGGCACACGCTGGGCGCGCTCACCTCTCAGGCCTCTCTCAGCCAAAGCTGGATTTTTGCAGTTGCGTCTTTTCGTTTGTGTGTTTTTTCTTTTTTTCCCCCTTTTACGTGTCCCGGCCTGTCGGTTTCATTGGCAGTCCCACATGCTCCAGCCCAGCTGGAGGGGGGCCCCCAGCCCTCGTCCAGCCAAGGGCTCACCTGGTATCCAGCAGCTGCCCGCAGCTGCAGCAGGCCCTGGCTTGCAGCGCTCCATCCGAAGAGCGTTTGACACCGAGCCAGTTTTCTCTTCTTAATCTGTCGCTTGAATTTCTTGGGTCAGTATTCATTGTGCCCCTCTTACATCTGGGTCTCCGCCTGCCCTGCTCCTAAACAGTTAGGGAGTCTGAAGAGACAGGACCACTTGCATTAGGGTGGGCGTTGAGTGAGCTCCAGGTCCTTTTTCTTACCAGAGCAAGGCTTGAGCTCTTTCAAGGTGGTGTCCTTTCCCTGCCAAACAAATCTGTCCGCTCAGCACAGCCCACTGACCTGTATGGGCAGCGTTCTTGCTCTGTTCCCCCAGAGCAGAGGGCTGGGTATCACAAATTTACAGCTCCTTGCTGCTGTGGCAGGATGGGATGAACTATTCAAAGCCACCAGCTTTCCATCAGGCACCCCATCAACCAGGGCAGAGAGGAAACGTGGTTGTGCTGCGTTAAGGAGCTTTCAACTCAGCTGTCGCCTCTGCAACCAGCAGAGTGGCCGGCTCCTCTCGCCTTCGAAGGCCCTCCCTGGGTGAAGAGCCAGCCTGTCCCCCTTGTCTGTCTGTCTGGAAGTCTTTGTATCCCAGCTGAACGTGGCATTGTGCTATGCTGGGGATGAGGTGGGTGGTGGAGCCGGTTTCTTCTGTGCTGGGGGGATTTACACCCTTCTGTTCTCGCATCCCAGATCAAAAAGGCGGAGATGGACCGCAAGACGCTGGACTGGGAGATTGTGGAGCTCACTAATAAACTGCTCGATGCCAAAACTACCATCAACAAGCTGGAAGAACTCAACGTAAGTGAGTCTGCAGAGGGTTGTGCAAGTGTGGTGAGGTGTGGGCTCATCCTCTGGTTCAAAGTCATGGGCGTAGAGGAGCACGGGGATGACTTCAGTGTTTATGAAGGCGGGGGAGCTTCACGCAGCGGTAG
Organism: Anas acuta; assembly: GCF_963932015.1. Taxonomy (NCBI): domain Eukaryota; kingdom Metazoa; phylum Chordata; class Aves; order Anseriformes; family Anatidae; genus Anas; species Anas acuta. The sequence continues at coordinate 32,677,614 of NC_088981.1, forward strand.
GGACAGGCAAACAGAAAAAAGGCCTGAGGGACTGGGCAAGGAAGGGCTGATCTCCACGTCTGATGAAGATCAGACTCTTTTGGTGTCTGAGCTTAAGGTTTGACCTGAGCCCAGGCTGTACCAACTGAGGGGACTTGTGGAGATGAATTCCACGGGGAGGGAGGAGTTGAAAGGGATGTGCTGGCTGAGCCTTGAGAAATACATGGCCCTTCTGTTTGAGCAGCACCTGGCCACACGGTGCTTTTCGGGGAGCAGCTACGAGCCTGGCGTGGCTCACGCTGTGCCCTTTCTTGCAGGAACGCTACCGGCAGGACTGCAACCTCGCGGTACAGCTGCTCAAGTGCAACAAGTCCCACTTCAGGAACCACAAGTTTGCCGATGTGAGTAGCAGCCCCGCGGAGGCGGGGAAGGAGGGCTCGTAGTTTCCACCTTTTTGCCTTTTTCCAGCTTTCTCTGCCGGGCTGTTGGCCTCTCACTCTTCAGCCCCGGGCAGAGGTGTGGGGGGCTCCTGCTCCCGCTCCCACTGGGAGGGCAGCGCAGAGCCTCTGCCAGCTCCTCTTTCACCCTGGCTCCATTTCACAGGAGCTGTTATAAAAAGCACAATAACCTTGAATTCGATAGCCTGCCGGGTGCCTGCTGGAAGCTGGCGGGAGGACAGACCTCTCTCTTACCCTGCTCCGTCCTCTTGCCTTTCTCACCTGTCCACGTGCGAGGGCCACGCTGGCAGATCAGTGGTTTGCTGAGGAGCAGTTCAGGGGGCAGCGCTCAGGGTGTCTTTTTGGCCTCCTGAACGGGAGAAGTCAGTACCAGGACGTGCTCCCCCTTGTGGGGTCTGCTCAGCTCGTCCTGCCTTCAGGGTAAGCGAAGGGAGAGCATCACTTCTCCAGTTGGGAACATGAAATCTGCTTTGGGCCCTCGCCCCAGCTCTCTCTTTGCCCGTGCCCTTAGTCCCCAGCCCTTGGTAAGCTCCTCTCAGCAACGCCGTGTGCTCATCTTTAGTAACTCAGCAGGTGACCGATGCGTCCCCCTCCCCCTTTGTGTCTCAAATTAGCGCTCCTGAGGTCCGTGTGTATCAGTTACTGCTGGGGTAACCTTGACCCCTCTCCCAGCTGTCTCCCCTCCCCAGGGCTTTGCATTCTGCCCCCCCAGAGGGCCGTGTCCCACGCTGGAGGGGGGGTCTGCCCCTCCGCCAGCTGTTCTCACGCACCCTGCCCCGTGCCTCCAGCCTGGGACAGGGTTTCCTTCTGGCTGTGACACGGGACAGACCGCATTGTGCCACGGAGCGGCTGGTGGAGCTCTGCTGTCCGCCCTCTGCATCTCCAAAACGGAGAGAGGGAGGAAGTGGGATCAGCAGGGATGAGGGAAGGCATCGATCCCGATCACGGGCGGGCTGCCAGGGCGGCCAGGCTGTAATTACCGCGTGTGGGGAGCGCTGCGGGTCCTGCACTGGGGGCTGTTCAGTCACTGGTGCAACCACCAGCGGATTTTCCACCGATCAATAGGCCTCCCCCTAGCATGGGCTGGCAGGGCCCTGCCTCTGCGCTCACAGGCGTGGGGGACGGAGTCCCGCCTGCCACCTTTTCCTGGCCTTTTTCTGAGCTGGGTGTGAGAGCCATGGCCTGGAAACATGGTTGGTGTGACAGCCAGAGAGCCTTGTTAGTCCCTCGTATGGGGCAGGTTCTCTGTGGAAAGAGATTTCTTCCTCAGGGCAAGTTGGGTGAATGTTAGGGTTGAGATAAGGAGTAAAAGTACCTGTGAAGATGGGTTGGGAAAGGCAGGTTAACTGGGGCGTCATGGTTTCTGTGGCAGCACCCTTCTGACGTCCTTTTCCTTCTCCCCAGCTTCCCTACGAGCTGCAGGACATGGTCAACAAGCATTTGCACAGCACTCAGGAGTCTTCAGGCCCTGGGCAAGAGGCAACCCATACCTTGGCCCCATCTGATGTTGTGCCCACCTCGGTCATCGCCAGAGTCCTGGAGAAGCCGGAATCCCTGGTGCTGAATTCGGCCAAGTCCAGCAGCGGCAGCTGCCCCATGGCTGAGGACGTGTTTGTGCACGTGGACATGAGCGGAGCCCCTCCTGAGGCCTGCCAGAGCGTGGGCCAGCCGGGGAAGGAGGGAGGGGACGCGGGCAAGCAGCAGAACGGCGGCTGCAAGCCGCAAGGCAGCGTGGAGAGCGTCCCGGAGGACGCGCCGGCCTTTGAAAAGCTCAGCCCATACCCTACCCCGTCTCCCCCCCACCCCATCTACCCCGGGCGCAAGGTGATCGAGTTCTCCGAGGACAAGGTAAGGATCCCGAAGAACAGCCCCCTGCCCAACTGCACGTACGCCACGCGCCAGGCCATCTCGCTCAGCCTGGTGCAGAGCGAGGACGAGAGCTGCGACCGGCACCGGACGCTGCCCGGCAGCCCCGCATCCGAAGGGCGCCGCTCGGCCTCCAGCTGCTCCTGCCAGCAGTCCCCCAAAACAGCCGGGGCTCCTGGCTCGTCCCACAGCAGCCCCTTCAGCAGCCCGCCCCAAATCCCCAGCGCCTTCGCCAGCTCGGCCAGCTCGGAGGAGGACCTGCTGGCCAACTGGCAGCGCGTGTTCGTGGACAAGGCGCCCCCCAGCTCGGAGCGGGCGCTGCTGAACCGCACGGCTTTCGGCCGCGACACCGCCCCGGAGCTGCAGAAGAGGTTCAGCCGCTCCATGCAGGAGCTGGGCAGGGCGGCCTCGGCCTACTCGGACGGCGAGGAGTCGGCGCAGAGCTGCAGCTGGACCGTCAGCCGGGACTCGAGCGTGGACACGGACAGCACCGAGTCCAGAGCCCGCCGGAGCCACTTCTCCTCGGACTACGGCACGGATTTCTCCCAGGACGAAGCCCAGAAGCTGCTGCAGGGAGGTGGCGGAGGCCCCGCGGAGCCTGGAAGCCCCCCGCCGGAGAAGCACAAGGACTACGTGGACCTCGGCTTGCCCGAGAGCCCGGCTGACGAGAGAGAAATGTTGCTGCCGGGATGCAAGGAGAGCAGCCAAGGAGGAGCTCAGGAGGAGAGCGGCGAGGGCAGCAGGGCCAGGCCTCCCTTCGGCCGGCCGCACCGCAGCCCCAAGAGGATGGGGGTCCACCACTTGCACCGCAAGGACAGCCTGACACAAGCCCAGGAGCAGGGCAACCTGCTCAGCTGAGGCAGGAGCAGCAGCAGCCACGCGCCGCGGGATGCCTCCACCTCCCCACTTTCTTCCCAGGGAGAAAAACCTCTCGCTACCCTCTCACACTCTGAAGTTTTCTATTTATTCTCCTCTTTGGCTACCCTCGGGCCCGCAGCACACCCGCTGCCCCGGCGCGCTCGCGGCTGTCCCCGCAGCCTCACACTGGTGCCTGTACCGGACTCTGTTCTGGGTACCCCTCGTCCCGGCGTGCCTCTGCCTCTCCGTGCTCTCACCCTCCCTTTTTCCCTTCCCACTCAGGTACCTGAGGCCCCGGCTGCTCTCTTTCAACTCGTGCCAACGGGGCAGAGCGCCCGGTGGTGGCGTCTGAGCCCCTGGGAGCCCCCGGGGGCCCCGGCTGCCTCCGTGCGTCCCCTCCCCGGGCAGAGGAGGTTTGGTTTTGGGGCTTTGTTTGTGCGTCTCCTCCCTCACACCTCTTCTTGTTGTTTTGTTGGAAGGCTGCTGCCTCTTCTCCTCTTGGGTGGGCTGCTTTCTTCTCGCCCGCCCTCGGGTTTTTGGGGTGGGTTGTTTTTTTCCCTTCCCCACCCTGCAGAAACAGCCGCAGCGCTTGGCAGCCAGGCTGCTCCCTGCGCCGAGGGCGGCCCCGAGCCCCGATTCCCTTCTCACCAGCCCGCAGAAAGCCCTCCAGCCTCAGCAACGAGATGGTGAAGGATGCTGCTGGGATTTTGGGGGCAGGAGGGCTCGTGGGGATGTGAGGGCAGCACTCTGGGAAGCTGTTCCCTGCCTCCCGGCTCAGCAGCAGCCCTTTGCCAGGGGCTTTGTGCCCCCTTCTTTTGGGGGGGCCCCAGGCTGGCTCTGGTGCCTCTCTGGGGCTTCCCCTTCTGGGTAGGGCCTCCAGGCATGTTTTTTTTCCTAGCCTAGCGTGATCTCGTGACTTTTCTTCGCTGTCTCGTGTGCTCAGTGTCTTATCGGGGAGGGGGGAGGGAAGGGGAGAGGTCTGTAGGTGTAGGTTTTTTTTTTTTTTTTTTTTTTTTGAGGGCTCTCATGGCCTGCTGTCCCATTTTAATTTCGTCCCGTGCCCTTGTCTTGTCTCGTGTCTCTCACCTGGCCCAGGGGGCTGAGGCAGAGGGCCAGCCTGGCTCCTGGGCCGTGCTCCCCTCACACCTGCTGGCTGATCCTTGGCCTGCTGGCTGTCGTTTTTTTCTTTTTTTTAGTTGGATTTGCATTGTCTTCCTGCCCTGCTCCCTCAGTGCTCCTTGCTGGGCTAGAGGAAGGCATCCCTCTGCTGGGGAGGGAGCCAACAGCCAGAGATGCAGCCCAAAGGTGCCCGGGGGCCCTGCTGCCCTCCCCAAATCCCCGTTTTTTCAGAGGGCTGCTTGCAGCTGGGGCCTCAGCCCCAGCCCAGAGGCTCCAGGGCCTGTGAAAAGGGGCTGCAGGCCCCTGCGCCGTCACCCTGCGGCCCACCTCAGGCAGCTGCGGAGCTGGGGCTCGGCCTTTCACTGCAGTATTTCACTCGATTCCTGTGCAAACAGGCTGGTGCTGAGAGCAGGAGCCTCCCTTCAGCTCGCAGGGCGTTATCTCCTGCCCTGAAGCCGGGAGGAGCGGAGCCCTCCCCGGCTGGCGCGGTGCCTGCCCCCTGCGCCCCCCTTGGCTCCGGGGCCTCGAGCTGACCCCGCTCCCGGCATCCCACCTCCAGACTGTTAATCTGTAACTAACGTGGTTTGTTTTGTTTTTGTTTTCTGAAATTTTCAAACTGATGTATATTTTAAGAGCAGAAATAAACTATTTTAAAAGTAAGGGGGGGATGGCTGCAGTGTTTTCTCACCTGAGACCGCTCTTGAGCGTGTTGGTGGAGGAGCAGAGCCTCTCTGGTGGAGTGTGTGTGCCACCTGCAAGCGTGCCAGGCACTGAATTGGCTGATCACCCGCTCCGTGCCTGCCTTGTGATGCCCTAAGTAGGCTCAGAAGTACCCAGAAAACAGCTGAGCCAAGTTAGTGCTGCCCTCCAGCCCCTTATTTCTGGAGCTGCAGCTCAGCTGGGCCATGAGCAGACCCCCGGGACTGCGGGCACGCAGACAGCCCACAGGGGAGCCAGGGGATGCCAGGGCGGTGCTGCCCCCTGCTGCCTTCAAGCAGGGCCGGGGCACTGCTGTAGCAGAGGCAAAACAGGAATAAAAATTCCCATTTTTGCCACCATTTCTGGTTCAGCACGAAGGCTGCGGGATGCTCGGGTGGCTGCGAGCAGTGCCGTGGCTGTGCCCTTCATAAAACTCTGGTTGCAACAGCAGGACAGGCAATAGAAAGACCATCTCTTATACACATCTGAATAAATACAGCCCGCACCCTGCGGGGCGCAGCCAAGGCGTGGGGGGGACAGAGAGAGGCAGGGCAGCGTGAGCTACGCATGCAGTGACTGGACAATCACAAGCGGCCGACGGGGCGCGTGGCGACACAGAGAGGCATGTGGAGATTCACTCGGACCGAGCTCTGGTGCTCCGGGAGCCAACGACGGGAGGTGAAATGTGTGAGGAGAGCCTCGGGGCAGCTCAGCGGAGGCACGGGGGCTTGGTGGGTGCGTGCTCCCCGTCCCCAGTGTGCGTGGTGCCAGCGCCGGCGCTGTCCTGGGCAGGAGCAGGCAGGGGAGCCCAGCTACATCTCCGTTTCTGCCAGGAGGCTGTCGCCGAGTCCCGACGTCATCAGGACCATCTGGGAGCTGGGAGCTGTGGCGAGAAAGGGAGAAAAACCATGAGATTTTTGGGTTGTGGGAGAGCACAGAGCCAGAGATGAGGATGAGGAATCCCCGACACGTGAAGTGCAGTGGTACCGGTCCCGCTGACCCAGCTGTGCCTTTAGGTAGCCCCACAGCTCTGAACCTGCAGGCACCGAGCACCTTCCCAGCTCCACAGCCAGCAGCCAGCTGGGGTGAGCTGCACGCAGCCCAAACGCACGCGGGCAAGCAGCCGTTTTGTGGTGGTAGAGGCCTGGAAATCCTGATCGTGTGCCCTGTGAATGGAGGGTTTGTGCAGCCCTCCCTCCTCCGCCTGGCTTCAGGAAGGACCGGGGCAGTCCTCGGGCTTGGGGATGGCACAGAGTGCTGGCCAGGAGCTCGGTGACTCCCCCTGCCAAGGGAACTGGCTGCAGGGAGGATGGGCACGCATACCAAGAAGCCAGCAGGGCAGCAGGAGGCTTTCTAAACCACAGAAAAAGTGTTTTTCCTGGATGCAAAGGGGGGGAGATAGTTAGAGCCCTTGTGCTTCAGATCCAGACCTCGCATATTCAAAACTGCACAGGGGGATCTCTGTTTTGGGGATCGGTTTCTGGAAACTGGATCCCAAACTCAGCCAAAGCTGCCAGCAAAGGAGTTTTATGGCTCTAACAAATGAAGAACCAGATGTTGTGAGGCGCTGGGAGTGCTTGGGCTTGTCTGCTAGCCTGATATTAGAATTGGGAGGGAGGGAAGGACAATTAGAGATGTAAGGTGAAAAAAATAAAAAAACCCCAAACCACCAAGCCAGCAGGATCATGATGTAGGCATGGCGATGTACAATATTATACACACAACAGGCAATTGCTCTTCCCATAATGTACCTTATTTTCTGTTACAGGCCCCTGCACAGGCAGGCTGTGGCACCTGGCTCACCCCTCGCAAGTTTAGGCCACAGAGATAGGAAAAGCTGCTCCCGTGCCTGTTCCAGGGAGGTTCTGGAAGCGGTGAGGAATGACACGAGTTTTGGCTAGGATGTCTGGCAAAGGCCCCTGAGATCTTGAATGCTCCTGCCCTTGGTTTTAAGGCTTTGCACAAAGATTTAATTCCTGCAGCATCAGGAGAAACGCCTCTGAGGTACCGCTTCTGCTCTTTGCTGCATTGTCCTTGGAGGTTCCCTTTCCAAGCAGGGCTCAGCCCAACGCTGCTTAACGCCAAGGTCGTGGCTGGGGGCTGTCTGGATTGCAGCTCACAGGGATGAGGGACCAACCCCACCACGAGATCAGTGGCACTAGAAACACCCCAACCATCCCTATGGCCGTCTGCCAGCCCCACCAGGCCAGGCCCCAGAGCTCTTACTGTTCTGGCAGATCCAGGGGTTCTTCTCCCTGGCCGTGACTTCGCGAGCCTCCGTTTCCTCCTCTTCCTCGCCCTCCGAGAGCAGGTCAGAGATCTGCTGCTGCAGCTCCGGACTGATGTTGTTCTCCGCCAGGATGAGTGTCCGTAGGGCCGTGGGGTAATTCTCCACCATGTCCAGCAAGGTCTGGGCAGAGAGCGAGATAAAAGCAGGCTGATGAGCAGCACAAACAGCAGCTAGTTTCAACAGGAAGAGTTTCAGCACCCTGTCTCCCCACAGGCTCCAGCCCTCCTCTTTCTGCCTCTGCCATCCTTCAGCTTTGACCACCCTCTGCCAGACTTTTTGAGGACTTCTCGTCTTGCTGTGGGGAGAACTGAGCCTGGATTTCCTGGCTCCGTCCAAAAAGGAGGCTGCTCTACACCTGCTGCTCCCACATACCCAGGCAAGGCCCCTCCTACCGCTGGGAGCTGCACATGGACCTCTGATTCTCCATCACAAATCCAACCCCTTACTTCTCCCAAGAAACCCAAACTACAGGCAGAGCTGTGTGACTTTCTCTGCTGCCTTGGGGGAGGCCCAGGAGCCCTAGGTCAGAGCTGTGCCTTCCAAGTTCCTCCTGTGGCTGAGTGCTGCGAGCCTGGGGAAAGCAGCAGCACCTCTGGGTGCAGGGAGGGAAGGGGATGTGTGTGGAGTCTGGAAAGGGCAGGGAGGCAGGTAGAGGTCCTGGTGCCCCTACAGGTGGCCAGGACCAATTTCAGTGGGGCTTCAGTGATGCTGCAGAGTAACAGGTTTCCTTACCTGGGCCGACTGGTTGGTAAGTCCTGTTCCCTCCAAATCCAGCACTTCAAGGGTTCGACTGGAGGCCACAGCAACAGCGAGCATCCCTGCTACCTGGTCACCTGGAGGAGAAGCAAACCAGGGCTGTCGGCAGTGCCTGCCTTCGCTCACATACCCCCCCTGCCCTCGTGGGGCTGGGGGTGTCACGGAAACACCCCGGGGCCTTCACCGCCCTGGAGGGGGGCTCCGTTTCCAGCAGGGAAGCGAGGTGGGAAGCGCCCAGCCGCTGTGCCGGGTAGGGAGGCCCAGCCTGGTCTCCTCCTCACCACCTTGCAGCAGAGCTGGAGAGAGTTGGTTTCTATGGCAACCCATGCCAGCCTCTCCTCCTCCTCCTCCCTGCTCTGGGAGAAGGGAAGGGGGGAGCAGGGGGATGCTGGGCTTCTGCCGAGCTGACATCAGGCCACGGGGCAGAAGCAGGGGGTCAAACGTGATGGCAAACGCAGGCAGGGCATGTGGCCACGCCGCCCAGAGCAGCGAGGCTGGCTTCCCGAGTGCCAAGGGTGCTTGGCAGGGTGGATTCACTGCTGGGAACCAGACAGGATCAGTGCAAGGAGCTGCCCATCCTGCTGGGGAAGCTCTGCTGCCCACGCAGAGCTCGGCCCCTGGCCACCCAGCAAAGCAAACTGCAGAAGCCTGGGAAGGCAGGAGTCAGTCCCCTGCGGTGTCCCCTGCTCGCCCTCCCCGGTCCCCCAGCTTACCCAGGGGGTTGTAGTCCAGGTTCAACACTCGGAGCTGGGAGCTGTGAGCCACTGCAATGGCCAGGCGGCCCCAGCCTTTGCTTGTGACACCCGGGTTGGCGCTCAGCGTTAGCTCTTTGAGGCCTGGAGAAGAGAGAGAAGCCAAACCAGAGCCTGAGGATCACCAAAGCAGCCGGAGGGGAACTAGTTCAGCTAACCAGAGCAGCTTTGAGTCGTGTCCCCTGGACTCCGACAGGTTACAGGGTTTGGTTTGCTCCAACAAACATCATATTTTATATCACTGTCTTCCATGGTGTCCCTTTATCTGCCCATGCTGTGACTGCCCCATTTCTCTGCTCTCACAACCTGTGCTCTGCTTACCCTAAATAGCAAGCACAACCAAGACAAGGGCTGTGCGAGGTGACTGACTAGAAGGAGGCGGCATGAGGTGACAGGTCAGAGAGAGGATCACAGGGATGGTGGGCTCTGAAGCCTGCACCTAGGAGTGCTAAGCCACTAAGGCTATCACCAGCTATCTACACACCCACCGAGTGCACCCATAAGTGGGGACAATTCTCAGGCGCTGACAGTGAGCCCAAGTGCTGGGGTAGGGGGTACGCCATATATTTCTCTGTGGTCACTATCAACACATAAACAGAAGATAATAAATGCAAAGCCCAAGCTCTCCCCTCCTCCAGTTTCACATGCTGCTGTCATAAAGCAGAAGCAACCTGTTGGTCTCTGAGCAACAAACTGCCAGCAGGACAGATCAATAGCAGAAAGCCCACGCCTGCCCAAGGGAACCGGTCCTGTATCGCTTGGCTTTTCTGCTGTGCTGAAGTCGGGAAAATAAATTCCTGAGCCCAAACTACAGAGCCTGCTGCTCCCAGGGCTGAGGATTTACTGCTGCATGGAAAAGCTCCGCCGGTTCCTGTGCAGCCCACGGCTCCTGGTGCTTACCTGACTTAGCCCCATCGGGTGGCAGGAGCCCACAGATCAGGTTGATGCCTTCGTCCCCCAGCATGCAGTCTCCTAAATCCAGAGCCACCAGCGAGGGATGGATGGAGAGCGCCGGGTTGAGGAGGGCCAAGCCTGCATCCGTCAGGGGACTGCCATGGAGGCTGCGTGGGTCAAAGGGAAAATTACCACGGAGCCTTCTAGGGGCAAGCTGACCCGGTGGGGAGCGAGAAGTGGGTGAAATGAGGAGGAGGAGTGGGACAAATCCTAGTGTCAGGCAGGGAAAAAGCCTCAGGAGGGCTCTGCAGAGGGGGCCAGCCAGCAGCTATGGAGCCTGGCAGGGACGAGGGGGTGTGGAGGGCACCGGCGAGGCTCAGGTGGGTGTGGGGGAACCCAGGTTTTGGGGGATGGGGCTGAAACCGTGCCAAGCAGGCGGGAAAGCCCGGTGAAGGGCGAGGGGTGAAGGCAATGTCAAGGGCATTTCTCCCCTGAGGAGACGTAAACTCCGGGGAGCTGCCGGGCACCCCGAGCAGCATCACCCGGCCGGGGATCGCGGCTACTCACAAGAGGGACTGGACGGAGCGGTTGGTCTTGAGGGCCTCGGCCAGCTGCTTGACGCGGTTGATGTTGGAGACGATGCCCAGGTTGAGGTTGAGCTGGGCGAGGGAGCGCGACTCGGCCGCCCCCCGGCAGACGTGCCCGAAGTCCCGCTCCGACAGCTGGCAGCCCCGCAGCGACAGCAGCCGCACCGAGTTCTCCCGCAGGCTCTCGCAGATGTCCCGGATCTCGGCTCCCGACAGCGTCTCGCCGGAGATCTGGATGGAGCCCGGCAGCATCTTCCCCAGCCTCGGGGAGCCGCCGGGGCTCGCAGCGAGCTCCGGCCACACCGCGGCCCCGGGGGCGGCCCCGGGGGGCTCAGCCTCACCGGCGGCCGCCGCCGACAGCCGAGGGGGGAGCCATCGGCGGGGCGGCTGAAGGCGTTGAGCCGGCCGGGGAGCTCCGCCGAGCCGGCAGCGGCCAGAGGGGGCCGGGCGGCCCCGCTGCTCCCGCCCCGCTCCGCCCGCACCTGCGGGGCCGCTCCGCCTCCCGCCCGCCCCCCGCCTCCCGCCCAGCCCGCCCCGTCACGGCCCCGCCGCCATTTTGCGCCCCGCCGCCACTCGAGGCCCCTGAGGGGTGTGGGGTGAAGGGTGCCCGGCCCCGCGGGGGGGGTTTGGGGTCTGGGGGGGGGTTTTGCTCTCTCCAAACTAAGCCAATGTCTTGAGGAGAGCAAAAGCTGGAGCAGAGTGGGTGGTCCAGGGGTTGAAACCTGTGGAGAGGATGAAATTTGTGCTTCCACAGCTGGCCAGATTGCTATAGCAGGCTGCGGTGTGGTGCTGAAGTAGGTTAATTTGTGTATTTTCCCCTCAGAAGGGCTCTGGAGCGCAGCAGGAGAAGCAGAGGGAATCAGGCCATTTATCACGCCTCTGCTGGTGTTTTGGAAAAAAAAAAAAAAACAACACCAAATGTGTGCCTGCCAGAGCGAGGGGGCTGTGGAGATAGGCGGATGTTTCCTCAGGCACTGGGGACATGGCTCTGGCAGAGAGAGGCTGCTGGTAAAGGAGAGACCCTGCCGCTCGTCACCAGCCCTGCTACGTGCCAGGAGGCAGCTGGTACAAGGTATTGGGGCTGGGGAAGTGCCACAGGTTTGCCCCCCTCAGCAGCACACAGCCTCAGCCTGATGAGAGATGTGAGGGGCACGCCTGACCTTCTTGTGATTTGGTGGCGCAGGTCGCAGGGATTTGCTCCCTCTTTCCCCTCTTCTGGCAGTGCTGTGCTTGGAGAGAGAGATGAAGCAGGGCCCTTGTCGTTTCTACTCCGCTGAGCCGAAAAAGGAAGCCAGTGATGTGGAAATTAGGTTAAACCACATAAGTAGGCAGCTTTCTGCATGTAACTAATCTGTTAAGGAGAAAGCCTGGCTGCTGCGTACAGCAATGCTCAAGTGAATTCCGATGCAGTGGGTAACTGAGGGGCAAACCTGGGCTCCTCTGCTTTGTTTGCAGCCCAGGAGGAGGTGGAAAGCGAGGAGAAACATGGGGTATGAAGGGGGATATGAAGCAGTTTTCTTCCTTCTGAAATGAAGGAGCAGGTCACCTGAGCCACAGGGTTGTAGGTTGTGTCCTGGATGAGGCCAAGGGAGAGAGCAGATAAGCTAGAATTGGATATCAACTTCAAGACTTTGGCTGCAGCGTTTAATTTACAATATAGGTGTCACCCTGCTCTTTGAGTAATCCATTGCTGCTCTTCAGGGCTATCTACATGTGTCTCCTTGTTTTCCTGTTGCATAGGGGTGCATGGACTCACTCCAGCATCTGCAAGCTGCATCAAGAGCAGACAGCAGGCCTGGCAACACATCTGCGTTGGGATATGCACAGCAGCTGTATGCAGACATCAGCAGGGTCCTGGTGCAGGTGGAAAGGATCTCCTGGTCTCTGAGGTCATTAAATGGTGCAGGTGAGAACGGGATCCTGTGTGTTTCAGGGCTGTGAGTGGCAGAGAGTGAACGTCAGGGTGCTGAGCAGGGGTATGACCAAGTAAACAGCAGCTGCTGAGCAGCACAGGTCGCATGGAAGGCTGCACTCAGTCTCACCTCACGCTCACCTCCGGGCAGTAATTAACCCATGCTTCGTTCAGCAAGGCTATTATTAGAGAGGCACTTGGAGGAGAGCCCCTGGGACGCGTCCCACTTCAGTCGACAGCAGCAGCCTCAAAGCACTGCTTAGGGCATCAGGCTGCTTCTGAAGCCCTAGCGCTGGCATCTTCGCTGCCTGTTGTCAGGTGCAGGAACACATTGAGGAGACAAATGTCCTACCTTGATTTATGCTCATATACACTGGGAAAAGTGGCACAGGAGCTAGTGGTTGTGGTTCAAAGCCTTGGTTCACTAAGCCTCATCAAAGGCTGTGCAGAGGCAGATTTGGCAGCGGTGTTTTGTGAAGGATTAGGTATTACTTCCTTGTCCACGTGCAGTTACCCAGCAGGTATGAGGAAGGTGGTTTATTGTTCTCCTCCTGGGGTGTAAGGACAGAGCTGACTCCCCAGGTGGATGCCATTAATTCCTCACACACAAATGGAGAAAAACAGTGGGTGACGAGCAGCTAGAGATAGACTAGATGTAGGGAGGAAGACAAATGGGAGAACAAACAGCCTACTTGTAACCCAAAACACCACTAGGGTGACAGGAAGTGCAACAAGGAAAGACTCTAAAAATGGTCGGTCTCCCAGGCACTGCAGAGGAGAGAAGGAGGTCACAGCATGCTTTAATGTGTATATATATATTACTTCTTTCTAATCTGGCAGCCTTGAATGTTTATTTCAGTTTTAATTAAAAAAAAAAAAAGGGCTTACACAGCTCTTGCAGCATTATCCTTCTTCAAAAGCTGTGTGTGTGCAGGGGAATTATGTCAGATTTGCTGCAAGGGAGGAGGGAGAAGATGATTTTTGCTTTGTTGCAGGAGCCGTAGAAGAAAACAAAGGCATTAAAGGTAGAGAGAGCCTGGTGTGATGGAGATGTGAGGTTTGTGCTGGTAGCTAGAGGCCTTGAATAAGCACCGAGATGCCCTCCCACAAAGCCTTGACTGAGGCAGTGTGTGCAGCACGCTCCGTGGAACTGCAGCACACATGCGTTTTCCTGCAAAAGCGTGTCTCCCTCTGTCAGCAAGAGGGGAGGCTGAATCTCTCAGCGCAGTGCTGAACTTGTGGCAGCACGGAATATTTCAAGCTCCAGCTGCTGCCACACAGACAGTAAATCGGAACTGGGGGAATGGGGTAGAGCAAGCCCCACAGAATCTGAAGAGGGGTTTGTCATCGCCCTGGTCACCTGTCCCCAGCTGACAGGGCATGCAGGCTGCACAGGGGCAGCCTGAGGACTTTCCTCACTGCTGTCTCCTGTGCTTTGAGTCAAAACGCAGGGCCCAGCTTCATCCCTCTGACCCAGTGACGTGGCTGGGTGTGGGAGGGGGGCATAGGTCTTCTCTGACGGTGCGTATAGATCAGCAGTGATAGCGTTAGGGTGATTTTTCTTTATCTGGAATTATGCTGCTTGCAATCATCTGCCTCCTTTCCTTCCCCTCTGCCTGGACTTGGAGAGTTTCTTCCAAGAGAAGCAGCCAGGGCAAGAGGCACAAGTCAGGAAATTAGAAGCCAACCTCCCGTGGAGCTATAAAGAGGGAAAAAGCAGGCTCACACAGCATTACAAACTGACGCTTCCATTTTGTTAAGTCTGATAGTTAATGGGATTTCCAGGGGCTGACACTGCTTCAATTGCTCCAAAAACCATGGGGGATATTGGCCCAAATGATTTGATTCCCCAAGCAACTTGCTCTGAGGTGTGTTCTCCGGCCAAAATAAATGTGGGGGCGTGGAAGACAGTGAGAGAACGCGCCTGCTATGTATGTGCTGGGAGATGAGCTCTGTGCTCCTGGAGGGGGAAAAAAATCATAAATTCAGGAATAAGCAAAGCTGCAGAAGGGAGATTTATGACTCAAAATGCTTAAGTCCTATCCGGTGATGTTTTTGTTCTAACTGAAGCAGGCGACCAGCCTGTCCACAGTAGCTGGTGCCGTCTTCGTGTCATTCATTGCACTGTGGCTCTAGTCTGAATGCCCCCACAGCCGTGTCCTCCCCCACCAACAAGAGGAAGGGGCCAAAGAGAGCAGCTCAGACACGCTGCCTGCCTTGTGGGCTGTTCTCCTTCCCTGTTCCTGCTGGAGCTCTCCTGCATCAGGCTGCTGGACCGAACTGTGCCCACTGCTCCCCTTGATTAATGGGAACACTGCTGTGGGAGAAGAGTTTGACAGAGCAATGAGAGCAAGCTGCACGAGGGTGAACGACCCTCCTCAACAGAAATATCTACAGGTGCAGGGACAGATTTCTAACGTACACAAGGGATAGTGAGGTGAGACAGCAGCTTGGACCAAGTGAAAAGAGAGGGATCGATCTGGAATGTGACAAGGAAGAGAATATGGTAAAAAAAGCATACTACTGCTGAAAATGTGCAGTGACACCGAAATTCATGTGCCTTCTGTCCAAGACAGGACTTGGAAACATTTGAAGTAGGACAGCACAAAAGTGCAGGAATCCTGCTTTGAGCCTAGCACGGGGTGGATCAAGATGTAGAGACCCCGCACCACTCTCCCTTTACATAGGTAGGCTCAAACGTAAGACATCGTTCAGCACCAACATCAATTTAATTCTTCTCTCTTCGGGACAGGAACAGAGCAGGCAGCCCTGGGGTTACATGAGCGAGTGGAAAGAGGGGTAAGGGACAAACCGAGCTGGGGAATCCCAGCTGAACATGCAGGCGACAGAGCCACTCTACTCAAGACAGCCCCGAGCTGGGTGGCAGAAGAGGGTAATCCTCCTGAGTCACTGAGGTGTTGTCCACTCAGCTGCTCACAACTGCAACCCGATGGACAGGTCCGAGAAAGCAAAACCAAGTCTTAACTCCTGCTGTTCTGTCCTTTTCCTAAGAGGCAGCAGGTTCCTCTGGCCCTATGCAGCCCCAGAAGTAGTGAAGGAAGCGAGTCCGAGACTGTGAAACTACAGGGTCAACGCGACGGCTTTGGCTGTTGTGTTCAGGACAGCGTTAGGAACAACTGGAATGTCTCTGGCGACTCTCTGGAAGGGCGGCATGTTGGGTCCTTCCAACGTGTCCAGGATGCCTGCGGGGAACAGCAGAAAGGGGAGAAGGGCAGGAGTTAGCTCAGAGGCAGGTGAACCTGAAGGTAGACGCTGCGAGAGGCGTAAAGCCTCCCTCCACCTCATTCCAGCACTTAGTATCCTGCTCTTAGACCAACTGTTTGCTTTTCTGTTGAAATACCCTTGCGGGCTTACAGCAGGAGCTGCAGCTGGGGGTGTGATACGGAATTTGTATCACTGCAATGCCAACACGAGCTGTGGTTGGCAGGAAGCACACATACTGCTGCAAGTGCTCTCCAGTTCCTGTCAATTACCCTCTCCAGCCTGAAAATCGGTCCTGGAGATCCTTGAAGAAAATTGCTTCGGCTATATTCTACCCTGTTTCATGTGCTAAGAAGTTGCAGATCAGGGCTCAGAACCTTAGCGGTGAGAGCAGACCCAGGAAAGAACAGTGTTTATCTCTAAAAGGACTTGAAATGCTACGCTGTAACCCTAAATTATGCAGATTTGAATTTTTTTTTTTTTAAAGGGGCTAATAGGAGAAATACTACAATAAAGAGAGGACTTGAATCTGTACAGCCTGGTAAATAGCACTGACTGCAGGAAATGCAGGTTCTGCTGGCTGTGTTGTACAACACAAGCTCTAACGGCGTTATGCAAAGAAGGAATATTTTTGTGACACGTTTCCTGATCAGGATAAAGCAGCCTGATTTCACCAGCGCTCAGGAAGGGACCAAACATCTGCACAAGAGCAGTCATTGCAGCAACTCTTCACTTGTGGGTAAAGACAAGCTTTGTGCTTCACAACTAATGTCTTTAGTACTAAATTCAGCACACGGAGACTTCCCCATGTCAACCCCCTGCCCTGCTTTGACAGCTTCTGCTAACAAAGCTGGTGCTGCTCGATTTTGGGTGTGAAACTGGCCCAGGTGCCCTCAGGTCAGGTCCACGCTGCCCGCAGGGGCTCCCTTCGTCTCTCCCTTGCTTACCTTCTACCACCTTGTGGTAAGCAAAGTGCAGATAGAGGAGGAAAAGCATATGCAGAGCAGCGAGGGTCCCGCACAGGATGAGCCGCTGGGTGTGCCCCACGGTGCGCGACACCAGCACAGCAACCTAGGGGAGAGGTGGAGATCAGAAGGTTGGAGACCAGGCAGCTGCCACCTCAGCCTCTGGTGCT
Organism: Anas acuta; assembly: GCF_963932015.1. NCBI lineage: Eukaryota > Metazoa > Chordata > Aves > Anseriformes > Anatidae > Anas > Anas acuta. The sequence continues at coordinate 32,694,141 of NC_088981.1, forward strand.
GCGGTCAGGAGCACACAGGAGGATGGGCCAAGTAGCGAGAGCCAGTGGAAACAGCACTCAGAGCCTTTTTCCCAGTCTGCACCAGCAAATTCAGAGTAATCTGACTTTGTCTGGGTAAATTCATCTTGCCCCATCTCACCAGGAGTTCAGGAGGCTCAGGCAGGAGACATTTCCCTCCCTTTTTGGTCCCCAGAAGAGGAGGGCTTCAGGCTGCCTGTCACTCACCATTCGTAGTGTAGAGAGTCCACCGACGACCAACCAGAAGATATAGAAGAGGGAATGGAAGTGGATGTTATAGGTGACAAACAGAGTGATGCAGTGGCCAAAAAGCCCATAGCCCTGACAAAACAAAAACAGCCACGTTATAAATGTCACTCTCACGCAAATGCTCACTGAGCACGAGCAGCCTATTCCTGCAACGTTTCACCAAAGCAAAGCTTTGCAAGCCACTCCTTCAAGAGTCAACCATTTCCAGGTTGTCCCAGTGCAACGCTGACTTACAAAGACTTTTCCAGAACAGCTCACAGGCTACCCTCCCACTGGCACACCGTGCAGCCCCCCCATCTTGGCGCAGCCCCCCCATACGTACCAACAGCGACAGCATCTGCACCATCGTGATCTGGGCGTTGCACAGATATGCCAGGAAATAGATGAAGGAGGAGACTCCCAACCAGTAGCCAAAGCAGGTGCCGATAGCCGTGCCCATCAGCGTGCCTTCCCTCTGCGGAGACAGTGTCAGGATGAAGAAAACTCAGAGAAGTGGCCTGCCAGCACCCGAATTCCACCTTGAAGTACCCAGAGCCTTTCATAAGCTATCAAATAGCTGGCTAGCAGCACACAGGACACCACATGACCTACACCCCAGTTCTCCCAGCAGAAGAGCATCAAGACTTTCTGATGTGTCGTTCCTCCCCTCCCTGAGCCAACCAGCTCTTCCTCAGATCTAAGCTTTTCAGCAAGGTGCTATTCTGTTACAGGAGGCTTCCTTTCCCTTTTTACTGTCACTTTGTCCTTCCCAAACCCAGTCAAACGCCAGCTTATCACTGAGACTCGCCGTACAATGATGGTGTCCGAGGTCTTCATCCCGTGCAGAAGGATGGCCACCAGGGTGAAAACCAGCATGAGGGGTCCATAAAGCTCACCTGCAATCTTCTACAGGGGAAGAGAGAGGGAGGAAGGTTTGGTCAGTGCTCCTGGCTACCAGGCTCCCCACCCCAGGTGACATGACGATTATCTTGGGTAGTTTGTCACCTGAGAAGTAACAGCAGTGCCACTGCTGACTGGAGCCAGACAGAACAGGCTGTGTGAGGAGTTGTCAAAGTGGTGTTAAACAGAATGCAGAAAGGGGATAATTAAAATCTAGAGGTCTAGAACTGTACCAGAATGGGGTTTGGAACAACTATAGGAAAGGGTTTGCCATCTTTTGTATTTTCAGGGAGGTAAACACCTAGCAAACTCAAATCCTTAATAACACGGACTAATTAAGTTTTACAGGGTGTTTGTGGGACATTCACTCAGAGCATGGAGTCTCATTCAGCAAAAGAGAACTCACCTGTGGGAAATTAATCATCTTCACGGGAATCATGGACTCCAGCAGTCTGCATCGCAGCAAAGCAAGGAGTGACATCGAAAGCAGGAATGAGAAGAGAGTGAGTAAGATACTCCAGAAGCACCAGACCCCACACATGCATCACCAGTGCTTTCTGCCGTGGCTTATGGGCCTTGTGGGAGCCAGTCCTAGGGGGTCACATAAGGTAACTAAAGAAAACCCTACTGTCAGCGGGTTAGCTTTGCTGGGGAGGATTCAAAGGTGATATTTAGGGATCCACTCAGGGATGAGTGATCACTGGGAGAACAGCAGGGTTTCTTCAGCCGGCCTCTAAAACTTGGCCTTTTTGGACAGCACTACGCATCCCAACAGAAGCCACATAACCCCAGTGAATAGAAAAGGCTGAAGATGTCCTAAAGCCCTTTTCACTTTGTTAAACTTTTCTCTGCTGAGCAGCTCAGCTGGGTGCTAAGGGCTGCTGCTGTTCCTGGGTGCCCTGAGGACGAGGAGCGGGCTCCTCACGCTGTGTTTTTGTGTCGGGGCCATGCCCTGAAGCCCGCAGCCCACCCCGCGTGCCCTCGGGCAGGGGCTGCCCACCTGGCGCGCACTTGGACGGGCTCCACGTCGAAGTATGGCCGCAGGATGTCGATGTTGGCGTAGAGGCTGAAGGCTTTCGACGCTTGCCTCTTGCCCACCTGCCACACCTGCGGGGAGAAGGCAGCGGGCAGCAGCGGTGATGCCAAGGGTGCGCGGGGGGCCACGGCGGGTCTGGCCTCACCTGGTCAGCGACCTGCCGGCCGAGCTGCCCCCGCAGCCCCTTGACGCCCAGGAACTCGCCGTCCTCCTCGTCGGCTCCCCCCGCCTCGCCGTCGTCCTCCTCCTCCTCCTTCATGCGCTGGTGCATCTCCCCCATGTCCTCGAAGCTGGAGCCCGACGTGTCGTCCATGTTCTCCATGTCGATCACGGCGGAGCCGCCGCCCTGAGGCCAAGCCGGGGCCACAAGGCGTCAGCCCCGCGCCTCTCCCTCCTCTCCCCTCCTCACCCTCCCGGTACCCACCTGCATGTTGTCCTCGAAGCCTCCCCACTCGGCGGCACCGCTCCTGACGGTGCCCGAGGGCCCGCTTCCCGGCCCGGTCCCCGTTCCCGGGGCCGCCATGGCCGCTGCTGTGAGGCGCTGGGGGGGGCGGCGCCGCTCTGACGCGGCTCTCGCGGGATGGCGGCGGCGCCATCTTGTGTGCGGCGGCGGGCGGGGAGGGGAGGGGAAAAAAAAGGGAAAAGGAAAGGAAAAGGAAGGGGAAGGGACGCCGCACGCCTCTTCTGCCCGGCCCCGGGGAGATGGCGAGCAGGCGGAGCACCGACGAGATGCGGGAGCGGGTGGTGCTGGGCGAGTTCGGCGTCCGCAATGTGAGGGGCGCGGGGCAGGGCAGGGTGAGGGGTCTCGGGGTCGTGAGGGGGGTCCCGCCGTGCTCACGGGCTGTGCCTCCCCTCAGGTGCACAGCACCGACTTCCCCGGCAACTACCCCGGCTACGACGACGCCTGGGACCAGCAGCGCTTCGAGGAGGTGGGCAGAGGGCGGCGGGGTGCCGGCCCTGGGGTGTTTGTGGGGTCCCCGCTTGGGGCACGCTGTGGTGACATCCCGCTTGTCCTCTCCCCAGGAGTTCCGTGTGGACGTGGTGGGCGAGGAGGATGGTGTGCTGGAGTTCGACATGGTGGGCATCGACGCTGCCATCGCCAACGCCTTCCGCCGCATCCTGCTCGCCGAGGTAGGGCTGGGGGTGCTCTCGTGTTGGGGGAGCCCTTGGAGCCTCGGGAAATGAGGGAAATTTCTCCTCGCACCTGTGCCCAAGGAGAGACGGGAGCTTAGGAGCCTGAGCGTTACCGCTCAGTGCTCTTGAGGATGCTGTGGGTAGAGTTTGGGGGTTGCTCTGCCCTCCATCTCTCACACTCATCCCATTTTAAAAAAAAGAAGGGAGAAGGGGTTTATTGGATAGCCTCATTTGGCAAGAATACCAGTGAAAACAGTCTGCAGAGCAATTATTTAAGGAAGGGAAGGGATGCTGAAAATAAGACCGCTCTATCTGCATGTTCTGTTGATGACTGCTTTGACTGTTCTCCTGTTAAGTCAACCTCTTGTCTCCTTGAGGTACCAACGATGGCTGTAGAGAAGGTTTTTGTGTACAACAACACATCCATTGTGCAGGACGAGATTCTGGCTCATCGCTTGGGCCTTATCCCTATCCGAGCTGACCCTCGACTCTTTGAATACAGAAATCAAGGTGAGAGTCTTGGATCAAATAGACGTACTGAAGGGTGAACCCAAAGGCAGAAATTGGGGTCACGTAAACTGAGCAGAAGTGTGATTCCGCAAAGACTCACGATGTTCTCTCCTTCCCAGGAGATGAAGAAGGGACAGAAATTGATACACTGCAGTTCCAGCTGAAAATAAAATGCAGCCGAAATCCTCAGGCAGCCAAAGAATCATCTGACCCTAACGAGCTGTATTTCAATCATAAAGGTAAGTTATCTCCCTGTCCTAAAATTAGGAGTTTTTTTTCTTTTTCTTTTTTGTTCTGTTCTTGGGAGATGAGATTTGGATGTTCTCTCAGGCCTGTGAACAGAGACAGCTGATTCAGTCGTTCTGCTAAACTCACTTTTGACACCTCCTGTCCTGTCCAGTCCTGTTTTCTGAGGCAGCAGCGGCTGATGCTTGCAGCTTCTCTTCACAGTGTACAGTAAGCACATGACGTGGGTGCCCTTGGGGAATCAGACAGACCTCTTCCCAGATGCTGACTTCCGACCTGTTCACGACGACATCCTCATTGCACTGTTGCGACCTGGCCAGGAAATAGACGTGCTCATGCACTGTGTCAAGGGTATAGGTGAGTGGCTCCTGGGGCAGGGGGGAGAGGAGTGTGTGTGCTCTGACTTGGGCACAGCTGTGTGGAGGGGAACTGTGGAGAATGGGCTTTCCCCCATAATTTCAGGCCCTGGCATCACTGCACTCTCATTCCCCGAGGCTTGCCCTCATCCTTAACTCTTAACTGTTTGTGCAGGTAAAGATCACGCCAAGTTTTCTCCTGTGGCCACGGCGAGCTATCGACTGCTTCCTGACATTACTCTCCTGCAGCCTATTGAGGATGAGGCAGCCGAGACATTGCAGAAGTGCTTTTCCCCTGGAGTCATTGAGATCCAGAACATCAAGGGTACTTTCTTCCCTGCTCTAAAGTGCCTTGTTCCTTACAAGTCTTAGCAGAGACTGATTTGTATTTGTGGCTTTGCTGCCTCTGCTGATGGGAGAGTGCTTGTTTGAGGGGTTGGTACCTTTCATGACTCCAAGGCATCCATCTGCTGCAGGTTTTGTCCTTTTCCCTTTCAGGAAAAAAGGTGGCGAGAGTCGCCAATGCACGGTTGGACACGTTCGGCAGGGAGGTTTTCCGACACGAGGGTCTGAAAAACCTTGTGCGCCTGGCAAGAGTGCGAAATCATTACATCTGTGAGTGTGACTTTATTTTCACAGCAGAGACCTCCTCTGGCTTGTGCAAATTTTAGGGGCAGCTTTGGGCCTGATCGTGTTTGTGTTTCTTGCTGGCACGTGTAACCTCTTCCCTTCTGGCTGCAAAGAAGGAAGAATGGGGGACAGAAATGCTGCGCAGCGGGGTGCTGACTCGTGTCTCTCTGCAGTTTCAGTGGAGTCCACGGGTATCTTGCCTCCAGACGTGCTGGTGAGCGAAGCCATCAAGATCCTGATGGGCAAGTGTCAGCGCTTCCTGAACGAGCTGGACGCTGTGCCGATGGAGTGACCGGGGGCAGCGGAGAAGCTTCTGGCACCTGCCTGCAGGAGTCGGTTCCTCTTCCATAGGAAAGAGGTTTGAGATGGGTTTAAGAGTCCTCAGACCATCTCTTTAAACTTTTATACTGTTTGTAATGAGCCTCAGTGAGGAGACGGACTAAAATAAAAGCTTTCTTTTACAGCTGTCTGCTTCTGTGCTGTTAACACATGTGTGGAGGAGGTGGCAGCAGGCCTGAAGCTGAGTTCTAGCATTTATTTCAGGTCGCAAGCAGGGCGTGAAGAGGACCGATACAGCAGCATAGTAAAACACTTGGCAGCAGGTCAGTGAGATGGTGACAGGTCCCTGGCAGCTCGGGACTGCTTGGAGGCGTCAAGCTCTGGTCGCTTACAGGCTGCGTTGTCCTGTAGCACTGGGCTTCTCTGTACGGGAGGGGAGGTGGAGGTGAGAACATGCTCTGGAAAAACCAGAGTGGGCTGGGAGTGTTCCAGGTGCCCAAATTATTTGGATTGAGTGCAAGTGCTGCTTTCCCTGTACTGGTGTCAGTGGGATGTGGTGTACACACACTGACGGGCTGGAAGCAGCACAGGAACAGCGACTGACCCCTGCTGTCACCTCCCTGCCCCATGCCGGAGTGGTGCATCCCTTCCCTGCTGAGGTACAGCGACTGTCAGCCCCTGTGCTGCTTTTTTGGCAGCTGGGATAAGGCGTGCTGAATAGAAATGAAATCATGACACCGTGGGTATGAAACTGGAATAGCTTTACTGACATTCAGAGGTGTAACACAACCAGTTCAGAGACAGCTTCCGATTTAAACATTCCTACAAAAAAAGGTTCTAAAAACCATTTAAAAAAAAAAAACCTTGTGTCTAGCATGAAGTCACAGAATGTTAAAACACAATAAATACACCCAGCCTTTGCTAGAGCCAGGAGCCACGTTAGCTTAGAGGTTAAAAAAGTCTTGAGGCCAGGAAGAAAGTGGAGGGTGCTGGTGGAACAGCGGGGCAGGAGGGTGAGAGCAGCTTCCCAAGGCCTGCTCGCCCTTGCTGTGCTCCCACCCTTTCCGCCCCAAGCTCTTCTGCCTGGTGTGCCCAAGCAACGACCCCAGACAGGCTCAGTGCCTGCCAGCTGGCTCTGGGCAGCCCCTCCCAGCTCCTGTGCCACGGGGAGTAGGGTGAGGGAGCCGCTTGTCAGGTAAGAACCAGCTTTGTGGAGTTTGCTAGGAGCCCCACCTCATCTGAACCCCATTTTCTGGCCTGGCTCCTCCCTGTAAACTGCAGTCTGCCCCCCGCCGCCGTTCTCTGGGAAGGAGCAGGCTGGGGAAAAACTCAGCCTCCTGCCCCAGCAGCGGGGGGAGGAGATCCCTGTGGGGCTGCAGGTGCTTCGGCTATTGGTCCAGGTTTGTATACCCTGCACTGGCCATGACCAGGGTGTGGTAAAAATAAAAAAGTAAGAAAAAAATAAAACCTGTCCTGCTCCCCCTGAGGGAGAGCCAAGAAAGGCTGGCAGAAGGTAAAAGCCTTCCCTTTGGCTCTGGGTAGAACACGCTGGATGATCAGATACACCTCCACATATATGGGTATGGTGGCGCCTGCCTCCTCGAGAGGAGCTGCACCTTCAAAAGCCTACTCTCAAGGAGATCCTAGAGCACCGCGAGGCTTCCTGGCACCCAGCCCTCAGCCCAAGGCTCTCAGCATCCCGGCTGGAAACGGGGTGATCAGAATACTTGTCCCACTAGGGACACGTGTGGTAGGCGTGACGGGAGTGCCCGGTGCCTTCCCCGCAAAGCCTGGCCACAAGCACCCAGAGCGAGGTGAGGGCAGCCCCCTTGGCAGGCAGCACTGCTCCTAAACCCCAAAAGATGAAGGAGTGAGAGTGAGCCGAGGCTGCAGGATGACCGGGCTTCGCCCAGCAGAGTCTACGCCTTGTGGAGATGCGAGGGCTGAAGGTGCTGATCCAGCGGAGGGGAAGGGAAGGAACAAGAGAAAGCCTAACAGACTGGGTCAGACGCCACCGCAGGCCCCATCGGGAGGAGAACGGGACGGGGCCTGCGAGGGCTTTATTCAGACGGACGCTGATGGAGGCGATGACAAGGAGAATCTAATGTGCTTACTAGGAGAAGAGACAAAATAGAAGGGAGGAGAGGAGACAGCTGCAGCATCCCGGGCTCAGGGCTCAAAGAGTGTGTTAAGACCTTCTCCATCCTCGTTGTCTAGCACGTCTGTCTCCAGCGATGGCTTCACCTTCTTGAAGAGAGACGGCAGGTTCCGGATATGCACGTCCTTGCGGAACTGCTCCCCGAGGGGCTTCTGCAGGGGACAGAGAGGATCAGTCATGACCACCCTTTGCAGAGTGGCCAGCACCCCCTTCACAGCTGTGTTCAAACAAACCCCATGGGCACAGGACAGAAGGAAACGGGCTCATTTCCCCCAGGGCATCACCTACCCCAATGCAACCCGTGATGAGGCGCTTGAAATGATCCTTCCGGCGCTTGTCTGCCACCTTCTGCAGCGCTGGGTTCAGCAGCTTGGAATCGAACTGCTCCAAGGAGTCCTTCTGGATGTCGGGGATCTGCTCCATCACGGCCTTCAGCTCGGCGTAGCGAGGGCGCTGTGGGGGCATTGCAGAGATGGGGGTGATGCAGCTGGGGCTGTTAGCTACTCCGCCCCAACCCAAGTCCCAAGGGTTTGGGATTTGTCTTCCCCCCCCCCCCGCGTCCCAACAACGAGCAGCTTCTCACCAGGGCCTCGTAGATCTGGAAGGCCAGGTGGACGAGCGCGGCCATGCAGCCATCGTGCTGCCCGTGCGTCTGCAGGCCCTTCAGCACGCCGGTGAAGAACCAGGACACGGCGTCGGGCAGCAGGTTCCCTGAAAGCACCTGGCGGAGAGGCACTGTCAGCACGCAAGGACCCCGGGGGCCGACTGCCTTTCTGCAGCAGCGCAGCTGCCCCAAAGGAGAGGGCTCCCGGGGTGAAGCAGCCGTGCTCCTCACTGCTTCCTCCCCTCATCCCACCAGAAATGCTCCCCTCTGCCTCCCGCGTGTTACCTGCTTGAGCAGCGGCCAGCAGAGCTGGGTCGTGGTTCTTTGGCAGGACAAGGTGTCTTTCCAGGAGAGGGACGTATAGGCAGTGACCAGCAGAGCAGTGCAGACGTCCTGAAAAGGAGTCGGAGAAGGAAACCGCTCAGGAGCCGTTTCCCAGCTCTGTGATTCGAGCCAGAAGGGACGCGTGGGCTCCTGGGACAGCTCCGGGAGATTTTACAGAGAAAGGGTGGTGGCGGTAAGGGCAGGGGCTCTTACCTCCTGCTGCGTCAGGCACTTCCCAAGCTCGGTGAGCTCTGCGCTGGCAGGGGGAGCCACCTCTGTGGCCATGGCTTCATCGTCTGCAGAGGAGAGAAAAGCAAGGCTGTGAACACGGCCTCCCGAGGACTCAGGAAGACAGAGCAAGGACTGAGCTCTCAGGAGCATTGCACATCCCACTCTTTTCCTCAGCCCTCCCCTTGGTGCCGCAAGGATCACACCCCACAGCACGTTCATGCCTAGGTGAGACTGGGATTTTCTGTGGCCCCCAGGCACATGGGGCTGAAGGCTGTGCACCAAGCAGACACCACTCAGGCACAACTGCCAGCAGCAGGCCGGTCTCATCTTTTAAGGAATGGGAAAAGGGTTTGCATGCACCAAAGGGGTGGGAAGGCAACAGCAGGCAGTTACTCACCATCTCCGTCCACAGCAACAGTAGAGTTATGCTCAGCCCCTTTCTTAGACACACAGCAAACGGCTGCAAAAACAATCGGAGGTGAGAGGAGCAGAACAGGCAAGATTTAGCTCAGAACATGCAGAGATGATCTTGCCTACTGTGATGGGGTCAGAGCTGCTTCAAGCTCCCCCAGCTCTCTCCCTAGACCTTTCTCCTCAAACAGCATCCGAAGAATCTGACGGCACAACATAAGAGGCCAAATGCTGCACTAACTGGAAGGCTGGAACACCTCCCACAGTGGAACCTGCTGCATGGTGGCTGCTTCATATTACTAAGAATGGGCAAAATCAGTTGAAGCCTAAAACCTACAAAGAGCAGCATTTTAAGGCAACAGGGCTGACAAAGAAAGGTGATACGAGGTTGAGGACCTGTAATCTCTACGTGGAGTTAATTTTCCCAGCCTATCTGCTCAGAGCCACACTGGCAGGAAGAAAACATTAGAGAAAGGGAACACAGAGAGAGGAGACTGCTTGTGGGAAGGAACGCTTCCCTTCTGTCTGCAACAGAACTGCTCTACGCTCAGCTTCCAAAGGAGGACTGGGCTCCTATGGGGACAGTGCCAGAAGCACGGAGCCCTAACTGCTAACAAAATGGAAACAAACAAACAAAACTTTTTTTTTCTGAAGGTTTTAAATCGATCTCTTACTAGGTTTTAGATGAGATGCTGACAGGGTTAACTGCCTCACACATGGCTTTGTAGGATTACATGAGTTGCTACTGGCCATGGAGGTTGGTTTTTACTGCAAGCTAGAAATCCCGTAGTCCTTCCCAGGGCAAACCTTCCCCACGTGCCGGCAGAGCTTGCTTGGTTTCACTTACTGATGAGATCCATGACTTCTCGGGTCAGCAGCCTGACCAGCTGCTCCTCAAGCATCTCCTGAGACTCTGGGTTGTCATCTGCAGCATCGTCCTCGCTGAGGAGAACAGGTTTTGGTGGGAAGGGAGCCAGAGCCTAACAGCACCCCCTCTGCCCAGGCAGGCACCCAGGGCAGGCACCGCGCTAGCCCTGGGCCCCACTAACCCCACCACTCCCCCAGCACCATGGGGAGCACCGAGGTGCAGTTGTGGCAAGGTTCAGCAACCTCCTCGCCAGCACCACCTGGTAGCAAGTCTGAGAGCAAACCAGAGAGCTGCAAACTCGAGTCAGAGCCCCAGAAGCGCCAGCGTTTTCCATCTCTCTACCAACAAGGCTGTTTCGTGAGCAGAGGGCCACGTAAAAGACCAGAGCTGCACCCCGCTCCCCATCCCCCAGTACTCATCACGGGGTGCTTACCAGAGCATGCTTCGCTGGTTGATCACTTGCCATTTCTGAGACAACCTCTGTTTAAGACCAAGACAAAAGAGAAGATACAAAACCTTCCCCAGAGAAGATTCAAAACCTTCCCCAGAGAAGACTGGACATGCTGCAAAGAGGCACAGGTGCCACTCTCACTCGCAAGCAGCAACAGCTGCCTCAGGAAGCAAAATCAGAGCCTTAAACACAGCTCTCAGTTGGAATGGGACAGAAACTGCCGCCAACTGTGCCAAAGAACCAGAAAGACACCGCTGTGGCTGCACTGGCTCAAGGAATCCAAGGGAGCTGTCACAACTAACATGGGGGGACAGGCAAAAGTCCCCTTCAAACACTCTCAGTGCTGAAGGTTGAGGATCTGACAACCACAGGTTTGAATTCACAGCAAGGGGTGCTGTGGGACAATCAGGGTTCAATGAACATCAAAACCCTCTCCCCCTGCCCCAACAGCATAAAAATCGTTTAGTATCAAGGCTCTGCCCTCGTCCCTGCTGGCTGTGGAGAGACAGAGAGGCTCTCACAAACTGCTGCCAGCTGCTAGAAGGAGCTTGGGCTGTGAAGGACCAGAACAAGCTGTTTCCTTACCATGTGCAGGTAGGTGAAGAGTGGTCCCAGCATGGGGCAGACAAGGGTTTCGTAGTATTCTGGAGGGCAGGAGAGTACCAAGGGCTTCACAAACACACCTGCACAGCGCACTTAAGGAAGAGACACAGCACTTAAAATGACGCTGGGAAGCCACCAGGCTTCCAGTTGACGTGCTTGAAGCCCCCCCTAGCTGGCCTGAGACAGCGAGAGAAGGATACGGAGCATGGGACGCAGCCTGTAATCAGGAATGTTGTTGAGATTGATGAAAGCTGAGCTGAGGAGCTGGGCGGCAAGACCCTCGACGGTGTAGAAATCCTGCTGCATGGAAGGGCCTGCGTTCCCCAGGATGTGGAAACTGCAGGGAAAAATAAAAATTAGAACTGTGCCAGACAACAGGTACCATGTATCTGACCTGGAAAGGCTGCAAGAACTATTAACCTGAGATTACAGAGTTGCCATGTACTAAAAGAAATATTATAGAGGAATTTTAGCATAGCATCTGTCTTCTTTTGGGATAACTGCAGAGAGAGGGTCCATAAATCAAGCATTTAAGCAGTAAAATGCACTTCCAAGTGCTGATGTGTCAGTAGCAATTAAAAAGGGCAAAGAGACAAACTAGGCCCAGTGCTCCAGTCTGACTACCCTGTTGTGTAAGAGCTAAAAAGCAGATCCCCATTTTACAAAAAGCCCAAGCCTGGAAGTCAGCCCCAGCCCCAGCCCACTGCTCCAGCCCCGCCATGCAGGGCTGTGGGGGGGTGTCTGGTGCCCTTACCAGTTGTCGTAGAGGGTACAAAAGAAACCCTGCATCCTTTCTAAGACTGTTTTGTAAACAGGAGAGTCATAAAGCTCCAGCAGAGGCTGAGGGAGACCTGTGGGGAAGAAGAAACTTCAGTTACGTTAAGGAGAGCTCAGCACACCCCTCCGAGCACGTTCCCAGCCAGGCCTGGAAGCACTCAGCAAGGCAACACGCAGCCCGTAGGAAGAGCTGAGCCTCTCTGCAGAGGTCAGTGAAGCTCAGAGTGGTGGTACCAAGGCAGAGGTGTTCATGCTAGGGCTGGTAGAGCCTCCTTATTTCTCCAGAGCGGAACTTATGGAGCTATCAAACCCACCCAGAAGCGAAGCTGACCATCCTGCAGCTCAGCTAACAGCCCGTCCCTCCTGGCCTGTATTCATCTCTGTCAGCACACGTATTACTTACTGCCAGACTGCAACATTAATAAGCTTAGAGAAGAGATCAAGGCCCTGGGGCTCCATGTGCACAGGGCACAGACGGTTTATAGGTCACAGAAAACAGATAAAGGAAGCATCTCCTCGGTTTACAGACAGAAAACGGAGATAAGAAAGACAAAGCAACTTCCCCAAAGTCTTTTGCTCAGGCAAAACCTGCAGTTTTTAATTTTTAATTTAATGCAGAAAAATTTAATGCAGAAAAAACAGAAGGAGATCTGTCCGAGACAAACAACTTCTTTAGCTTCATTTCAGCAGGTTCAAAGCAGAGCTGAGCTGCAAATACTGTGAGGAAGCTGGCTCTCCAGCCCCTCTTTGCTCCCACGGCTAGTGGTGGTGGACCACTGCCTCATACAGCTTTGAAGACCCTGCCCGCACGTTCCTCGAGAGCAGCTCCTTACCTAGGATGGCATTCTTCTCCACCTCCAGCATGTCTAGAGCCTTTGCAAATGTTTCCCCCAGCTTAGCCACCATCTCTGGCATGTAGAGATTGTTGTGAGTCCTGAAACAGAAGAGTGCTTGGTTTATATTCATGTGGCTCGCCCCCTCTTGCCCTGGACAGTGGGATCCTCTCCTTCAGCTTGTCAACAGCTCCTCTGAGGCAGACGATGAGGAAGGTGAGACCAAGCACGTGTGCATGGGATCCCCCTTCCCCACCTGCAAAAATATTGGGGGAAGCTCACCCGACAGAGACATGGAGTGATTCCACCTCATGTCCTGAATCTCCTGGCTGCCCCCTTCTACTTCTTTCAGTCCGCCCCACCCCTCGCAAGCACTGGCAGTGAGAACTCCCAGCAGTTCCCCCAGCTGATGCTGGCAACAGCTTGGGATCAGAGAGCGTCTTTTTAAAAAAAACGACAAGACACGGATTCTGTCATCTCGGAGGATCTTCGGCACCTGAAGCCCCTGCGGAGGGAGGGGCTGCTTCAGCTCCAAAAATACACACACTGCCCCCCAGGGCTGGGTCACAGTCCCCAGAATGGCAGGCGGCATGGGAGGGACTGCGGGGAGAACGTCAGCCTGCTGCAGGTGTTGCTGGTGGCGGACACCCGCGCCCCCTGGACAAGGCGTCCAGCTGGGAACAGCTCCGCGGCAGCGGGAGGCCACGGGCAGCTCTCCGAGAGGGACACCAAGTCGGCCACGGGTGGCTGGCTCTTGCCATCCAGGCCAAAATGGGCCCCCTCCTCTTAGCCGGGGCCCTGAGGCTCAGAGCTGGACTCGGCAGGGGGTGTCTCTCTCACCTACCTCTCTCCTTTGAGACCTCAGACCTCCACTCTGGGTGTCGCCAGCTGCACACAGCACAAATCCTGCAGCCTCCTCCAAAACTGCAATGCCATTGTACCTGCTGCTAGAGGTGATCAAGGGCAACTCAGTATCTCTCCCTAGAGCAGCGTTTCCCAAAGCAGGGGGGTACACGGGAATGGCTGGGGGAAGGGAGCGCAGACAGACCTCAGGACGTTCTCCAGAGTCTCAGCTTTCACTCATGTCTTAATGATTTATTTTTGGATTTATTTTAATTTTTTTGGAAGGTGGCTGTTCACAATCCTGGCAACCCCGATGCAGCGATAGCTGCCTGCGTTAGCTTTGAAGCAGCAACTCTCCCGTTTCTCTCTGCACGTGTTCAATACTTCCCCGCTCACTGCAGGTGAGGAAGGCAAGTATTTAAGTCTCAGAAGAGCTGCACAAATCACTCCTTTGCCACTCACGCTCTCACTGTGGGCTGGGTCTCAAAGCATGCAGCACTCCACAAAGGGGACAGAAGCTGGTTTTACTTTCTCAGGAGAGGCCATGGCTTAGCCTCGCTTCCAAAAGTTTGGCTAATGCTGTTCCAGCGACTCAGAACTGTGCGTTTCTGCTTGAGGCTACCCTGAAACCTCACTTAAAATCACCTCTCGTACGTCTCCCGCCTGCTCCAAGCCAACATTGGCTTTGCCCCATGCAGAAGGGCAGTGAGGCAAACCCAAAGGTATTGTGGGGTGAACCCTGAAACTGCTCTAAGCCCAGCAGGACGGGTCAGACAGTCACATCCTGAAGCTGTGGTCCTGGTCCTTAGCTGTTTCAGAGTCCCCAAGGCATTTTCTCAAGTTTGCCAGCTGGGAGGGCAAATATTCACTCACAGGCCAATCTCCCTCACTATTTCAGCCACGTCTCAGTGGTAACAGAGAGACAACATCTCAGTTGCTCCCCCTGGGAGTTAAAAAAGCATCCAGCAGCCCTTGTACATGATGAAGATCTAGTCCCTAGGCATGGTCCAGCTGAGACTCTCATCACTGAGCAGCATTCCTGGGCATCCCACAAACAAGAAAGCATGGAAAAAAAAATTGAGAGATGTTTATACTTTAAGCAAAGGATATAATACTCGAGGAAGTATATTTTCAGAAAAGGGTCACAGCTCTGCTGGAAAGAGTGTCTGATGCCTACAGGTGTGGGCTTGGAGGCCAGGAGATGAGTCCTTTAGGACAGTCCATGCCTGAAGTGTCTTGACCCAGACCTGGAGCTGCCTACACTGGAAATGCTACAGCATCCATGCCTACCCGGCAGCTCTTTCACCAGCATTAATGCCTTGACAAGGTCAGCATCTCATCAAGAGCAGTTCCAGAAAAGCCTTTCTCTGTGCAAAGTATTTTGCTGCGCCTGATCAGGCCGTTTGTATATATATATATAACAAAAAAGCCACAAGCAAATCCGAACACAATAAAGGTGCTGTGCCAGTCAGCCCATGCAGCTAGCTGTTGGCTCCAGAAGTGCCCTCACCTAGAGGTAACATTGGTGGCTGGAGATTGCTGTTTGGGGTTTAAACCCAGGAGAGAATCATTTTAGCCAGTAGCTAGAAAGCAGCTGGGTGAAAGGAGGTACTGCAGAGAGCAGGAGAGTCATCGTTCAAAAAGCTGCAAGCAGTGATTAGCAAAGCGACCTCAAAATCATTCATTAAATAGAGCTCCTGAAACAAACGCGGCCAGGCACAAAGAGAGAGGCTGGCAGGGAACACACCGTGCTGCCTCTGCCGCTCAGAACTCCCTGATTTTCCTTATCATTTGGGCTCCCTCTCATTCAGCTTGGCTCTCTGGTCACTTCCATAAGCTCCTTATCTCGGCAAGGACCCATCAGCTTCGCATCTCTCACCGTTTCCACCCAAAACCGCAGCAGCAAAATGCCACGCAGGACCCAGAGAGCAGCACGCCCAGCTGCTTGGCTGGCCGAGTGCCCTTTTCTGCACACTGCTGCCTGATGTGGATTCAGTTCAGCTGCTCAGGGGGATCCGTGCAGCTGCTGCTCGCAGATTTGCTCACGCAGCAACCAGCACCACCTGCGAAGGACGTCCACATCTGCTTCGAGCAGAAGCACAAAGCAACGCCGGGCCTGGCTTGCCCCTGCAGGGCTGCCTGCTTGCACGCAGCTAAGAGAAGCATCCATCCCCAGCACAGCCAGGTTGCTGAAGGTGTCCTCACATGAGCGGCTTTTTCCTCCTCCTATCTCTGCTTGTCTGTGGACACGCCGCTACAGGTTCCCTGTTCACTTGTGCAAGCCGTATTAGAGGGCCCGAGGAAGCAACACATGGAAAAGGTGCTCAAAGCCAGCAAAGAATGCACCAGAAATGCCAAAACACCACCACCAGCTTCTCCACAAAGACGTAAGCATCAGCAGCGTTTACACTTTAAAGAGGCCTCTGTGTCCAGCAGCTGCCAGGAAAGGAATTGAGTGGAGGATCTCTTCTCTCCATGCCTCAGATGTAGGTTCTTGTTGGAGCACCCAGCCTTCAGAAATGCCCAAATACCTCAGAGTGAAGTACAAACCACTTGATGTACACTACCAGCCACTTGATGTACACTACCAAGTGCTCAGAAAAATCCTACAAAGCCTTTAGTTTGCAGTGGAAAAGCCTGAACACCACTGATGCGTTACGACAGAAAACAGCAAGGGAGCCTCCTCCTTTATGTTGATGGGGAAGTGCTAGACTAGAACACTGCTTATGCATTTTCCTGGAAGAGAAAAACAGCAGACACAGAGTTTCTGCTTCTTTACAGATACTGCAGTAGAATTTTGACAGAAAAGAGTGGCTGACAATAGTTTCCTAAGCTTGTTGCAAGAGGGATGCCTAATGTTTTTAAGAACGCACGAGTTCTGGCAGGAGCACAACTCTACTCTACCCAACCTGCCCCAGAAGTTCACCCCTTTGGATATTTCCTTCATAATGAAAGGCAAAACCACCTCGAGCACAGCTCACCTGCACCACAGCCATAACCACAGGCCGAAGAACCACCTGATGGGCCACACGGAGCTCTGAGAGGAGAAGCAGTGCTAGAGCGGGCCAAGACAGCGTGTGCCTGTCCTGCCAGCCCAGCACGGAGCTTCTCACTGGAAGCAACACAACCTGGAGCTCAGCAGTGACTACCAAACACACCTGACTGCACAGCACGAGTAAAAGGGCAAAACCCCACTGTCACCCTGAAATAAACTCCTCATCTGTAAGCGTAGGAACAGTGTTATGCAGGATTCCCTTTTTCTACCAGATTTTTCTCCCTCCTCTGGCTGCCCTAGATGTCTACACCGCCAGGGATGTGCAGAGAGGCACAGCAGGGTAGCAAGAGCCTGAGAGTGTGCATCCGCTGGCTCCGGCAGCAGGCAGCGCTTCAGGCAGCTGACAGTCACGTTCAGCAAAACCAGCTTAATTTAAGACTGAAGAGAACAAGGCAAACAGGAGGCGATGAGAGCTGGGACTGCCCCGGTGGTGACTGGAGAGGTGGCCTGGTGGGGGCTGAGGGCAGAGCAGAGATGTTAGTGGAGAAACGATTAACGGTGTGGCAGATTTATAGCAGTGGAGGTGGGGGAAGCAATCCCAGCCCAAGCTCCCATTGGCTTTGATGGACACTCGCAGGCCAGGCCAAGGGGTGTTCAGAAGGCTCCAGTTTCCCCAGTGCCATTCCCCACTGTGAACAGTCAGGAACAGCACTTGGGCACCTGCACCAGCCTGCGTTCCCACTGGCTTCGCTGGGGGAACATGCTCCGAGCATACCAGGAAGCTGAATTTATCACGGTTTAGCTTTCAGAGACTCTTAAGGCAACAGAAATGATTTTGAGGCAACTCGACCCACCTTATGAGAGCGAGCAAGTTGTCAAAAAGCTTCAGGACCTGCTCAGTGCAGGGGTTGCGGTAGATCGGAGTTCCACTGGGCATGAACCCAACCAGGAATCCTCCAGCTTTCGCCTCTTCCATTGCGGCAGGCCAGCGAGCTCGCTTCACAACTCCCAGGATGGTGTACACACAAAAGCTGATCTGCAGCAAGAGAGGGGAACAGGGCGTTTTCAGCCAAAGCACAGCCTGAATAAATAGGTATCCAGAGAAACCTGTCATCATCCCATCTCAAAAGGAAGACTCTAGTGAGCCTAACTAGGAGCAAACTCTGGTGGGTTTGTTACCAAGAAAACGCAGCAAAAAATCGTGCTCCTTTCCATCATGTTCAGGGACCCTCAGCCATGGCAGGGCTCATTATTAGACAAAACATGAATGGATACAGTCCAATTCGTATTCAGGTAACCAGGCAGGTTCCCCTCTAAAATGCTCAGCACCACCAGTCCTTCAACTCCTTCACGCACCGGGACAGATGTGGACATGGGCAATAGCACAGCTGTCAAACAGCATTAGCATCAAATCACAAGCACAGCTCCGTGGAGCATTTCAGCGTCTTCTGCAGCCCTAGTGACAGCAGCTCCATTTGCAGCCTGTCCAGAAGTGAAGATATGTCACTAGCAACCTTAACAGTGTGAATGTCCTTGGGTGAATTTTAGTTGTACTGCATGCTGCAGTCTCAGCACGACACTTTCCATGTTGCCTGGCTCAAAAAGCACAACTCAGCACGCTGTATTTCCAGAAGTTGTGTAAACAATGGCTTCTCCAAAATCAAACTTTGCCACACAGAGTAGGGAATAGAGTGCTTTACTGTGCTGAATAATCTATATTGCATGGCCTGCATGCTCACTGGAGAGGCAAAAACTGCCTGTTACTCTGCCATCAGAAAAACCTACTCATCCACACACTAAAAAAAGAGATCATCGAGAGAGATCTCATGTGTAACCACAACAGAAATGCAGGATGCAAGGAGGTGAGGCCCCTCTCTAGGGACTGTGCCTCTCCTGGTAATGATACTCACTCTAGAGCGGTTCAGGCCACTGGGATCTTCCAAGACTGGATCAGCAATTTTGTTATCTGCACCCACGTAGGAGATAAAGGCTTCAGGATCTGAGAGGACTCTAGCAGCAAAAGACAGCACAGGGGATTATTATTTGTACCAGGGTACTTTTAGCAGAGCTTTACACTGGCCAATAAACATCTTAAAAATACAGAACAGGCTAGAGAGGTTGGCTAGCACTCCACATTGTACTTGAGAGAATGAAAAAAAAGAAACAGCTGAGTTCTGGATGTTCTCCAAGCATCTTCAGTCCTCTTGGGCCATAAGAACCCAAGATGTTTAAATCTCACATAGACAGCATTGTTGGGGAAAACTCTTGTGCATGCCCAGCTGTCCAGGGCTGCAGAAACAGCTCAGCTCCCTAGCTTCTGCAGGAGCTGAGCAAAGATCTTTCATTTCTCATTTTCTGCAAATGCTTTAAGCATACTGGGAAGAGTTAAACAACTCTTCCCTAGCAAGGTTCAACAAACAGCACTTAGACTTGAGTCGGCAATTTCTGGATGGCAGAGCTATGATGACAATGACTACCCAGAGCCCAGGTGTCACCAGGCACCACCCCACCCCCTTTTTTGGTACACTCCCTGCTGGGCTTCCCACCACCTCTGCAACACGGCCAGCTCAAAGCTGGGCACAGCGCCCGTACCTCTGCATCTCTGCGGAGAGCCACAAGCCAGCAACGGGGGCCATGAGCTCCTCCAGGAAAGCCTTCTGCCGCTCGTAGTCCTTGAATTGGTTGCTGATGAGGACGAGGGCCTCCATCAGTGCACACTTCTCCATCTGGGTCAGGAGTAGCTCGTTGGAGAGCAGCTGCTTTACATGGTTGTACAACATCTCAAAGTTTGGCTGGAAAACACATCCAAGTGGAAGAGCGTCACCATTTGGTGTGGAGGAGAACCACTGGGGAGGACAGGGGTGGGAATTGGGGTGTACTGCACTATCCAAAACAGCTGGAGAAGCATGTTCTAAGTTTTTTTCCACATATCCATCTCCTTTTCAGTCTCAAGTTCCTCTGAATGTTCAGTCTAAAAAAAAGCCTCTTTTCTTCCCTGCTCCTCTGTCATCATTCAGCATCCAGTTTACTTTAGTCTCCAAAACGACTGAAGCATGCAGAGGACATCTCTCTCTTCTAAGCAATCGTTTCCCTTGCAGTAGGGTCACACCTCAAAATAGTTCTGGTCCTTATACTTAGCCACAGGAAGTACCTTGCTCTTCTGGCTACGTGACTCTTCCAATCTTTGCTCACAAACTAGGTTAACAATGATTCATATGGTCAACGCTATCTCCATGGAAATGGTTGAGTTTCTTCCCTACCTACTCCAGTGTAACCACGTCTTCCTGTAATTTTGTGTAAGTATCAGAAATCACTTGCTGCAGCAAAGTCATCAAGATATTTTGGGAGCAGCTCTAGGCCCTTGGCTCTTCCAGGGAGAGTATTTGGTTGGCCATTGTGAGATGTAGTTCAGGGACCAGTACAGAGGGAAAGAGACAAACCCAGTAACTCTTGGTAGCTGTTGCAGAATGCAGACTAGAACCCCTAAACTACCTTAATCAGCATCCTCAAGAACCCTGCTTAAACAAACTAGCAATTCCCTCTTGTGCTTCTTTAACTCTAGAGCCACCTAAGATAAACACCAAGAAAGAAAGGAGCTCAAGAGGTATTCATGCTGTGTGCAGCCCACTTAATTCAGCAAAATCAAACAGAACATCAGCTTGTGGATTTCAAAAGTAAAGAATGTCTGTATTTTCCAGTCTCCTCAAGCTAATCCAGAAACAAATAGTCTCCTCTTGCTCCTTCATTCTTTTAAGTAACAGAAGAGAGCCTAGAGATTAGTCATTGATAACGTCTTCAGCTAAGAAGTCAACTGAGACTACCACAAGTTGCAAAACAGAAAATCAGCAAACATTCCCACAAAATGAATCTAGCACTGCTTGTTTCCTCCTCATCATCCCTTTTGAATTTAATTCTTAACTTTACAATTCAGCTTTTCAGTCATAAAAAAAAATTTGGGGGGTGGCAAGGGGTGGTGGGGCAGGATGAAGGAAATAAAAACCACTTCATCATTTGAGCAGCAGGAACATTTCCTTGAAGAAAAACAGAGGCTGTAGCCAAGGAAACTGAAGATCCCATAAAATCCAGCTGAAATTGAGACAAGACTCTTGGTGACAGAGCTGCATTTACGTACCAGGACAAGCTGAGGGTAATCCCGACACATCTTTATGATTGAGGAGCATGCATGCCTTCGCACATTTTTCACTGCTCGAGTTCTAGGAGCCTGGACAGACATAACAAACTTCAATGCAACAAAACGAAAGTTCAGACAAATGCAGGGTATCAAGAGACAAATGCATTACATACACTTTTCTGCACCGTTGAGTACACATCAAAACACCCCCCAACATTACACACCCCGACCAGCCATGCAACAACCAATTTCCTCTGGAAAGCAACCCAAGGAACCTACACTTGGACAAGCTGTGCTCCCGGAGCGATGCTGTGGATCTTAATGACTACATCAAGACTCCAAGTGTAGCTGGCAGCTTTACAGCCGTTGCTCACAGCCACGGATACCAACCCCTGAAGACCACCCACAGCTAATGAATATATTTCACTCTCAGGAGGGCCAGCATAGGCTTGGGACCAAGTGCACTGGCCTCAGACAATGCCTGTGGCCTTCTACGTGTGTGAGCCAAAGCCTATTAGGCTCTGTCCATCAGGAGATCAGTTATATTTAGACTCCTCAGCTCTTTCCAGGAGCAGGGCTATACTTGAAAAGCTTACTACAGCAGAGTCTTCAGACTCAGCATGCTCTTAAATAATAAAACATAATTTGATCCAACTGTTACAGAGTATTAGAGATTAATTCAGACGTACCTTGCTTTCTTCTACAACTTCAAAGGTAACTGAAGCAAACAGCTGTGAGAAAAGGGAGGAAAAATCCAAAAGCCCATGTCATTTGTTAATATCCAGCAGTCACAGGTGTTTTGAGCTCAAGGAACAGATCATAAGACTTTGGTGCAATTTCATTAATGTCAGTTAACACCTGACTAGGTTGAAAGATGAATCATAGGCACAGAGAGGCCTTGAAATAAAACATGGTGCTCATTGGCCAGAGTGTGCACCCAGTGTTAAGATTTAAGGCTGGAAACTGCAAAATTTGTGTTATTTGACAGTTTCTTCTTGAACAAGACTCCAAGTGTTTTACCATCATTAACACGGAGGACAGTCTTTCCCTGATGGGAATGTTGAGAGAATGAACTACTGCAGCTTCGTACAAGGGCCCTGCTCCACAAAAAGCCTACCTGATTTTCGCATGGCCTGCAAGCACCTACCTTGGAAAGTACTTGCGGTAGGTATTCTG
The DNA here is from genome assembly GCF_963932015.1 of Anas acuta. Classification (NCBI taxonomy): domain Eukaryota; kingdom Metazoa; phylum Chordata; class Aves; order Anseriformes; family Anatidae; genus Anas; species Anas acuta. Next base: position 32,715,884 of record NC_088981.1, read on the forward strand.
GTCGGTAAGTGACAAACGGGAAGAGAGCAGAGACATTGGTGAGCACACAGGACAGGATGAGAGGATCCTTGGTTTCAAAATTAAGGACAAGCTGCAGGAGATCTATGCCATCATTCACCGGGATTTCCTACAGGAACAGGGAAGGGAAAGGAGGAGGAAAGAAAAAAAGGAGGCAACACTCAGTACTTCAGCCTGCAGCACACAGCCTACAACTCTTAGAGCTAGACTGACTTGCTGCTGCTAAGATATCAGGCTTCTCAGCTGAAGACTGCTTATCTCAAAGCAGAAAGAAAAGCAGTAGAAACCTCAGCTTACCTGCGTGCTGTGTGCACTTGCTGAGGGAGGAGGAGAGCAGCATTGCCATTGCTGCCAGGGCAGTCTTACATGTCAATCTGAAATCCCCACTATTGCTTGTGCCTCTGAGAAAGGCAAGTTTCCTCTCTCTGTTTGGATCCCAATTTTCCTTTTCACTGTCCAACAGACTCCATGCTTAACCAACTACATCAACCCATGTCACTATTTCATTGTGATTAGAATTAGTGTGAGCAGCCTAACGGGACAAAAATCAAGCCAGTCTACATGAGACTGAGATGAAAATATGCTCTCCTGATTTGCCTACTGTTGAACAAACAGCAGAGAAAAATTTTATCAGATCTTCTGATCTCCCACACCCTGAGCATGGGTCTTTCTCACTCAGATAAAAGCACAGAAAATGAGAAGAAAAAACATGTCAAATCTTGAGGATGAGTAAAAAACATAAACGTAGGAAATTTCTGCTTAAGCAGGCCTCTAGCAAGGCACTGTCAAACCACGTCATCTGAGCACTCTCCTGTGACCTCTCCTACCATCCAGAACCAAAAAATGTCTGACAGAATAAGCCAATATGAGACTGGTTCCACCTAAAGAAGGGTCAGTACTCATGAGAAACACTCACCAAACAATTTTTTTTTTTTCTTTGCATGGGGATGAATGGTAACTACAAGTTTTCAAGGACAACACAGCTGGAAAAAACACACAGATCAACCCAAAAGAAGCCAGGAGAACAGGTAAGAGCATCTGGTACACATACGTCTTTATCCAGGGTTCGAAACATCTGGCTGATGACACTCTCTGAGAAGAAGGTCATGGCATCCCACTGCACAAAGGATGGGGAGAAGATGGAGCAGAGACCTTCACCCGTCTTAGCTGAAAGGAAAAAAACATTGGAGCTCTCACCGCGCTCCTCCCCTCACACACAGCACCAGGCTGATAAGCTCCCACACCGCAACATCTCAGCACTCCCAAGTACTTTTGTCACAAACAACTCACAGAAGGGAAAAGAAAAGGAAGGGCCGTATGCCCAGACTCAGCACTGCAGGCAAGACTGCCCTCAGCGTGACTTCGTAGAGCACCAAGTCCATCTTGACTTGAATTCCAAACCAAATCATATTTTTTTTTCAGATAACTTACAGTTCATGGGTCCGGTATCAACAGGAGCTGTGAGCTGGTACTTCAGCCATTCACCAGCCATTTGGAAGCCAGTTCGAGGGTCCAGACGACAAGCCATCCTCATCACCTCCCCTTGCTGGGCTCGGAAAGCTGCAGTAAAAACAATCAGACACCATGCAATGAGCTGATGCTACAAACGCTGCTACCTCAGCAAAGCTCACCTGCATCTTTGCAGACCTGGGAACGTTTTGGACTGTTGTTCCAGCAATAGCTGTGTATTAATCTCAGTGAGTAAACTAGCTATAACAGGATGCACATTTTTTTTTGGAAGAGATACAAATGGACTAAAAAATAATGGGTTAAATAAAAACAATTAAAATGCAATATGAATTATTAAAATTACTCTAAACTGAGATTTAATAAAATTGAGCTTCTGTTTTCATTTTAAAAAATCTTTAAACTATACATGTTTGCTGTTACAAAGCACCTTGAGATACGGAGATACAAAACCCAGCTGTAGGTTAACTATCACTTCCCACAGCTGAACACTTTTTACAGTTTATTCAACTTTACCCAGTTAAGTGACAGGCTGAGAAGCTAATGCTAAAAAAAAAAAAAAGAATCAAAAAAACACTACACCAAACCAGCAAGCCTTGTTTTCGTTTCCAGAAATATGAACAAAAGCAAAGTCTAAACAAGAATTTTATCTGTTCCAAAATATTCCAGGACATGACCACAGAAAAGAAACAGCTCTATTGATTACAGATGCAACAAAAAAGTAAAAGTAAAAAGCAAGTAGTTATTAAGAATACCCTCTCAGCCACCGAGTACCAAACTACACCAGCCAGTGAGAGCCAACCTCACTTGTAGAAAGTAAAATACAGAAAGAAAGCAAATATAAAATTATTAAAATCCAGGTTTCCCTGCTTGCTGATATAAGATCATGATTAAGATCAGCTGTTTTAATTGCTCAATCACACAGTTGGTACTGAACCAAAAGTTCTTAGCAGGGCCAACACAGACTCTCTGGAATGACATATGAAGTCTTCCATAAGGTGTTTTCCTATCCTAGTCTGAGCAGGATTCCAGGCCATTTCATTTCCTCATCTAGGTGATCAAGAGAGCTATTTTCTTTGACACTAGGTAGCAAATGCTATTTGACCAGTCACCTGGCCAGCAAGCAAAATAATTGTTAAGTATGATAGCAAAGAAGTAAAATGAAATGCCCGAGCTGTTGCAGGAAAACCACAAACTCATTCAGCTTCAGGATTCAGGCTGAAAGAGTCAGGATGTGACTGGAAGCTGCCAAATCAACACGGCAGTCTCCAAGCTCGGCCAGCAGCTGAACGTAAGAGGAAAGGCACGCACAACAGCATCCATGTGGGGTGAGGGCAACTTACAGTTGAAGAAGGCATTGAAGTCCTCATCGCTGTCAAAATCGAAGCGGGAGTATTCACAACTGGGGCTGTCTGCTTTAGAGGGAAAGCCCACCTAGAGGCAGAGTGGACAACATCAGGAAGGAAGAGAAGTCGCCCGTCAGAGCTAACACAGGCTTCAAGGAGGCGAGACTGAAGGAGCAGACAGTAAAATGCAATATAACTTCCACATACTTTCACAAGGTTGGTCATAGATGCACGAAGGTACTTGGGGATCATCGCCAGCAACAAGGGGTCGCGAGACAGAACCTCGTGCCGAAAAAGGGCTCCCCACGTGATCTGAGTGGAAGATCGCAGAAACTGGGGGGGGAAGAGGGGAAAAATGGGAACAGAGAAGGATTTCAGTACTGGAATCTCCACTGCTACCTCCAGCGTTGCAATTAGAAGGTAAGAGCAGATTATACTGACTATTCAGCTGAGGCCAAGGCACCCTGCAGGCTCAACCTAAACTTCCAGAAAGTCAAAAAGCTCTATAATAAGAACTAGGGCTGGTTGCAAATTCTGCATTAGATTCTGTACTCAACACTTTTGTGTGTCAGGTACCATTCCTAATGGGGTGGTAATGAAGGAGAATCCACTCTATTCCAGGTCTTCAGCTGAACTGAGAGACTGGAAAGCAATATTCGGCAGACGAAGTTCTGCAGTCTTCTATAGGGTAGTTTAATTATGTATTCACACATCCTTACAGAGACCTACACAAGACTTTCAGCCCTCTACATACCTGGCTGGGGTGGGTTGTGAAGGCTAAAAATGAGTCAAGGTATTTTCCAAAGTTGGCGGGTGTTTCCACATCAGAATCTGAGCCCTGCGAGGAAGACAAAGAATTTCAGACAAAAATACTGAACACGTGTCATGCTGGGTTCACAAATGCCATGTTTTTGGGTAAAGCAGAACTTACATCCAAGGCCACAGGCTGTGAAGGAGCAGAGACAAAACCACAGAACACCAGTGAGTTTTTCTGAAACCAGCAGCCTAACGAGTAGCAAGTTCTGCTGACCAGCCTGGGGGTGCTGGACTCAAATCCCGACCTCATTACTTCGTTATGGACTAACAACTCCCAGTGCCTAACACCAAGTGAAGTCCCTGTCTCTGGAAGTAATAACTCACCCTTTGTTTGCTGCCTATTATTGTAAGGGATAAATTCTCAAAGATTTTTTTGTTCTTTCCCTACCTGTGAGAATTTACTCTGCTCTATCACTTTACACAGGCTGGCTGCCTCAGTCTCCTCACGAAAAGTATCTCTCAGCAAGCCTGCCTTCCTTGCTGTAGGAGCACTGTGCTGAATGAAGGGAGTGGGAATTCAGCAGTCAGCACCGCATCCAAAGCATCAGTGTGCACTTTCATCTCAATGTTGACACAAACAGTATTAAAAAGATCAACAGCAGAACAGAAAACAGTTTCTTGTTTCTTGAGAGAACGTTGGTAGAAGAATAAACAGGTATACTCTTTGAGAACATCTCTGATGCTATATATGTATGTTACAAACATCTATCTTCTAGATATTTTTAGTGGTGAAATTTAAAAAGCTTCCCACATGAGTAATTGCCTCAAGCAGTTTTCCTGTAGTAAAAGGCAGTGAGAAACTGAAACAATTTTCAGCAGATTACAGAGGTTATTGGAGATGATTCTTGATGACAGCAGAGGCCTGAAATCAGGCAGGGTCTCTTCATTCTGTGTTCCTATGACTTGGCAGGACACAGTTATCCTACCTGCAAGCAGAGTCGTTTCTGCCTTTTCCAAATGTGTGGAGAACCTTAGGGCTGCCAATCGTGCAGACAGAACCCTGTTCTCACATCAGATCAGGGTTGTCTCACCCCCAACCCTAGAAGCTAGCCTTGCCAAGACTGCTGCTGGTATTAGTAGAGACTTACTAGCAACGCACACAGCTGGCTGCCCAACGCGCACAAAACTTGGCAAAGTCTCTTCAAGAAAACATAGTGTTTCTCCACCAGGCCTTCTCCATCTGCTGTCCTGGGTGTGAAGGGAATGGAAAAAAACAAAACAAAACAAAAACAGTTACTCATGCTGTAAGTAACTATCTTGTAGACAAAGAGAACACTAGAGCAATTAGGTTCTTTCACGGTGAGATTTTCTTTGCTTCTATCAAAAACCAATACTTTACTGGCATTTAAAACCTCTAAAATAGCTTCTTTCAGAGTCCCCCCTCATCAGTTTTAGTTTAAAAGAGAAAGCTGGGGAAGCTGATATTTATCCCATTTTGTCCTTTAAATATGGAATCTGAAAAAAAAAATGCAGTTTTTCACGTTTAGGAAAAAAAAGGTTGTGTTTTTTTCTCTCCTAACCCAGTTCCAGCTTTCTGCAGCTGAGCAGCGCTATTTTTATTTTTATTTTTTTTGGTAAATTACTTACAGAAAGCCATTGCTATGCAGCTTTATGTGAAATGACAGCAGCAAGGTGGTACTCACTGGGCAGCGGAGAGAATGTAGTGCATGGCAACATCTCCAAACAACACCATCAGAGGTTTCCGATCCTCCAGCTTCCCCTACGTAGAAGAAAAGCCAAATGCTTCGATTAGACACTACTACTTATTCCCACCTGCAAGTGAAGTTTGGAAGATCCCCATTTGTTCTTCCATCTAGGGGAAGGTTTGCATTTCACAAATGATTTCAGTAAAAACTGGTACCCTTCTACCCCACAAAGAAAAAGGTATTCTTCCTTCCAAGAATTCTCCCACAGCAACCTCAGTTGTTGGTTTAAACTGAAAAATTGATCCTCAGACGCTAGCTCTTTTTCATTGCAGTCTGGCTAGTTACTTAATGGCAGCTGATGAATTCTCAGCCTTGACACTTAGCTGCTTGTGAACAGTGCAAATCACCTGCTCAGAACCTGCTGTCTCTGCTCTGAGCTGCTAGATGACGCAGCTAGGTGACATATTTCCCACTCCCCAGTTGTAGGAAATGAAAAAAAATGTTAACGGGGATCTCCAGAGTTGTGAGAAGAGGCAAGCACGCAAGTTGGAGCGTTCCAACAATTGCTCCACACGGTGTGCTGGCATGACATTCACTATAAATGTCATTAACACAAAGCAGTCACATTTGAATGTTGTTGTCTTAAATAAAAGAGTAAAGATAGCATTGTTTGGTCTGAAGAATTACATAGAATTAAAGGGAAACAAAGAGGACTCAGGGTGGCTGATAAAGAACTTACTTTCCTGCTGACGGCAATCAGGAGACACTCTGCTGCTCCTATTTGGAGCTCAGGCTCGTTTAGGAGCAGACACAACATCTCCAAGAGCTTGCAGTTGTCCGCCGTGATGTGGCTCAGGGCCACCCAGTCAATGTAGCCAGCCAGCGTGTTGAGTGCTGCTATCCCCACGCGGCAGTTTGCCTGGGCCTGCGAACAGAGGAGGCAAGAAGTCAGAACCGAAGAGAAGCACAGGTTCCCACTTCTCTCTTCTCAGTAATTAGTCTAATGAGTGAACAAACCCATCTGCAGGTAACAGGCTCTAAAGTCTGGGAGAGGCTCATTTCTAGGCAACCTTGGTTTTAAAAATGGCCGGTGCACCAATGCCTCCATAGCTCCACTCACCTTTGGTTCCTGAGCCAGATCGGTCTTCTGAAAAAGAAAAGAAGGAACGGTGAGTGAGCAGCGACAGCACGAGCTTACTCCCAGCCGCTGCTGGACAGGCTCATTCTTGAGAACGCAGCCAGAAGAAGCTCCACGGAACAGCTCCCTAGTGAAAGAGGCTGCAGCCGTCTCCTGCTCAAGCCACTGCTACAGCCATCAGAACCACCTCTGCCTGCAGAGTGAGACAGCAGGACTTTCAGCTGCAGGTTGAGCCACAGTTTCCTTCTCATCCAAAACATGACGCTCCAATCAGCAGGCAGCAGGGAGACAGCGGACAAGAAGGAAAGGCATCTCAGTGCTTCCTGGAAGCTTCCAGGAAAGAAGCTTTTGACCTTTTTAGAGTGTCTTACACCCAAGAGTCAGTCTCTGAAAGATGCTGGTGGCTTTAAACTACTAAGATTCACGTGTGAAAATGATAGGTAATTTGTCTGTGGTTAGAATGGCAGCTGGAGAGAGTGCTGGGGCAAGAGCTTACAGCGTGACTCACAGTTGCAAACACTTCACAAGGCACCGCTTGCACCATCTTTTTCCCTGACACACAGTTTGAGGCTCTCAGAGAGGGCAAATGTTACTTGTTTTGCAGATGCAAAGACACCAGAAGCATTTTTTTCCACTGCAAAGTTTTGGTTTGGAAACTGTCTGCTGATGTATTCAGTGCAGTTACTTTCAGTCAATCTGTTTGGGTCCCAAATGTTTAACAACTGAGCTACTACCGCACAACTACATACTTAGAAGCACTGGGGAACTGTCCATCAACAGCTCCTGGGGAACTGTCCATCATCTCCCCCAGTCTCGGTGTGCACCCAACCCTCAGCATTTACCCTGCGCACAAACATCCCAAAATCTGCTAACCTGTGGAGTGGTGAGGGCTTCTTGTTCCTGGGGTGCTCCAACCTTGCCAATCAGAAAGATGCCACCGTTAGCAGAAGCAGCCACACTTCAGAACCTCAAGCACTGCAATTCAAACCTTACCTGGAAATGCATTTCAACCAGACTACAAAACGCACCAGGGCTTCCCACCCACCACCATGACCTACGCAGAGCACTGTCTGCTCTGCAGGAGAGGTTGTTCAGTGGATCAGTTTATTAGGAAAAGGAACAGAAGTCAGGTAAGGCATGTTTTTTTCCATTTCATCCCAGTTTTGCTTTTAGTGTAACTCTGGATTTCAATTTACAGGGAAAAAAAGGACGAGAGAGACACCTGAGCAACTTATTTCTACATTGGTTTCTGAATTCCGCTTCACTTTCTCAAATTCACTTCCTTCTGACAAGCACAGACGGGGGCAGACATTTGCCTACACTATTCCATCTTGACCAAGCTGCACACCTCTGACAATAGGTAAGAATTCAGGACAAAAAAATCTCTTTGTGCAAAAAGGAAGAGCATTCCTCACCACACCTTGGCAGAGAAGGGCCTCTTGCCCTGAGCTCTAGGAGAAAAGGACCGGAGAAATGCGATGTGTGCATCAACACAAACACGACTGCAGCAAACAACAGCAGAGCTGAGCCTGGGGCGACATCACTTGACCACTGCCTGTTACATTGCCTACCCCAATCTGGTGTCAGCCAGCTGAGCATTCCAGCAGTGCTCATGAGGCACGCGTCCACTCGAGCCATTTACACTCCAAATCCAAACTATCAGCACTAAACCTGTCAGCCCTGTCACAGCAGATCCCTGCCCCACACCTCCAGCAATGGGTTTCAGACCGTTTCTGCCCCTGCTTCCCAAGCCGTGCGAGTTGCATGCCAGTTCCTAAATGCCTCCGAGCAGCGAGTGAACCTGACGAAAGGAGCCGCTTACCATGCGCCTGTACTTGTTGACGTTCTGCTGCAGGGCAGTGAGCAGGAAGCTGAAGATCTTCTCCATGTTCTGGGTGAGGGTTTGCTGGATATCTCGGCGCCGCTGGGTGGGCAGCGTTTGGAAAGTCACCACGTCCTCTGCCAGACGGAGGAGGATGAACATCACCAGCTCTGTCTGAGTTTCCTGATGTCCCAAAATGAAACAGACTCCATGAGCACGGCTGAAACATTAAAATCCCTACAGATAAGCTCAGAGATGCAGAAAATAATCATACATGAAGACACGAGACACATTTTGGGAAAATAAATCAGAAGGAGGGCTCCCTCTCTGCTAAAACCATCTCCTCGAATAACTGACTCTTGCAGGTACTTTTTGAGTGTGTCATCAACCTGTCTCACCTGACCGTGAGTTAGGCTTTCCTCAGAATTGTGGAAGACTGAAACCCACCCTACCAGCAAGTGGAAGAGAACAGACAGGTGTGGTCCATACCCCTTGCTTGGAGAGGGTATCCAGCTCCTTCAGCATGTCAGGCCAGTGCTGAGGCCACTCACGCTTGATCATCTCCACCACGATGCGAGACAGAACGTCCTTAATGTGACTCTCCTCCTCTAGAATACTTTGAGTTCCCTGCGAGAGGAGAGAGGCGCAGTTACACAAGCAAGGAAACACCAGCCAATTGTAATTCTGTCACAGAACTGCACAGGGATTGCAAATATTCTAAAAAATAATAAAAAGAACACCACTAAAACCAAGAACAACAATATAGGGAAACTCCACATCTCAGCTACCCTGAGAAGCACTTCTGCCCTCCCAAGCATCCACAGCTGGTGAACTCTAGGAACCCAAACCATTTTCCTCAAAGGGAACTCACCCAGCCATGACAACAACCACAAATGTAAAGTAAACACGACTAAGATAATGGCTTTAGTGTTCTTGCAAAGATAAAACTTTTGTATTTACTGAAGGTCCTTCTCTGAAAGCAAAAGTAACTCACAGAAGCCTCACAGCCTCCTGCCACGTGAGATGACAACACTACAACAACCAGGGATGCACAGCAAGAAAGTAACGAAATCCAGACTTGAATTCAGGTCCTCTGTGCTAATTAACTGGAGCCTTTCCACCTTTTTGCTCCCACTTTCTATCTCAAAGTGAAAGAATCACGCTTCAGAGGCTCGAAGGTACTTACGTTGGATATGAGGCCCATGACGTTGTTCTTTAGATAAACCTTTTCCAGGCGAGGCATGTTGTTCCAGCGGAACCTGTTCACAAGAGTTAGAAAGAAAAGAGAAAGGAAAGGACACCGAGTCAAAACATTTATGAAGATTTCTGACTCAATTCTCACTGGACCACCAGTTCTTTACCTAAACTAGGTACAACGAGACACTGGAGCCCAATGTCCCTGCCACTGCCCAATCGCTTAACGAAAAGGCTGAGTTAAAACTGCTGCTGGCAAACGGGCGTGCACTGCTGAGGTCAACAGACACGAGAAGCAGCAGCAAAAGCACAAAGCATCAGGTCTGTAGAGGCGACAGAGAGGAATCTCAGAACTGAACTAATACAAAGCCTCTTTGTTAGCGTGTGAGTAATGACAGAGAGCACTGCAAAGGACCTACTGGTAACCCTGCGTGCTTGTTTACGTCTTGCAGTGTCAACACGGCTCAGAGCGTGGTGAATTAACCCTCCCAACCTGCCTGAAAGCCTGTTTCTCCTCGGAGGAGAAAGAAGGAGGAAAAGGAATGGCAAGCGGGCCAGCAGCATCCTCTGCTGCAGGACAGGCTCTGTGTGTGCTGAAACCTCTCCCTGGAGCCATGAGGCACCGAAGGGGAGTGGAGCAAGGACCGGTGGCTGGCTGGAAGCGGGCTGGCCCCCAGCCCTGGAGGAGCACCCTTACTTGACCACATGCTCCAGGATCTGCAAGCCAAAGTGCCGGACGATGGCCGTCTGCGTCTTCTCGGCCAGCTTCAGCCCGCAGGGCACGCAGATGGGACACTTCTCCTTGAACTCCTCGCAGAACTGCTCGGGGACAGGGACAGACACGCGGTGGGCGCTCAGCGGGGCTGCTCACCTCACCATGGAGCTGAGCAGCCCCTGGTGGGGACCCCCCTGACCCCCTCAGCACCTCAGAGCCTCCCCATAGCATCTCAGAGCCCCCCCCAGCCCCTCAGAGCCTCCCCCTCAGCACCTCGCAGCCTCCCCTCAGCCCCTCAGAGCCCCCTCCAGCCCCTCAGAGCCTCCCCATAGCACCTCAGGGCCCCTCATAGCACCTCAGGGCCTTCCATAGTCCCCCCTTCACCACCTCAGAGCTCCCCTCAGCCCCTCAGAGCCCCCCTCAGCCCCTCAGAGCCCCCCTCAGCCCCTCAGAGCCCCCATCAGCGCCCCCCTAGTCCCTCAGAGCCTCCTTCCAGCACCTCAGAGCCCCTCATAGCCCCCCTCAGAGCTCCCCTCAGCCCATCAGAGCCCCTTCATCGCCTCAGCGCCCCCCTCATCGCCTCAGAGCCCCCATCATCGCCTCAGAGCCCCCCTCATCGCCTCAGCGCCCCCCCCCCCGCCTCCCTAGCGGCCCGCTGCGGGGCCCCGCGTGGCCGGGGGAGGGACGGGGACAGGGCCCCGAGTACCTTGAGCGCCTCCAGGCGGTATCGCTGCGTGGAGGCCGGGTCCATGATCACGGTCACGGCCTTGACCAGCTGCTCGCACAGCCCGCTCACCTGCTCGGCCGACATGATGATGGCGGCGCCGGCCCCTCGCCACCGGCCGCCGGCGTGCGGGGGGGGAGGCGCTCTGCGCATGCGCGGCGAGGAAGGTGTGCGTGAGGGAGCGCTGGTGGGACTACAAGTCCCGGCGTGCCCCGCGCGCCGCCTACAGCTCCCGATAGGCTGCGGGGCGCGGTGGCGGGAGGGCGGGCGGTGAGGCAGTCAGTCGGGCGGGTGGCGCTGGAAGGGGGAGGAGGGGTGCTGCCGGCGCTCCGCCGCCGCCGCCATCATGTCGCGGGGTCGGGAGCGGGTGGTGGCCCTGGTGGACATGGACTGCTTCTTCATGCAGGTGGAGCAGCGCTTCGACCCGCAGCTGCGCGGCCGGCCCTGCGCCGTGGTGCAGTACAACAAGTGGCAGGGCGGCGGGTAGGTGCCGCGTCGCGGTCTCTCGCCGTGTCGCCGTGTCGCGATACGGCGCCATGCCCACCCCGTTGCCTTGCAGGATCATCGCGGTGAGCTACGAGGCGCGCTCCTTCGGCGTGGCCCGCGGCATGTGGGCGAGCGAGGCGCGGGCGCTGTGCCCCGAGCTGCTGCTGGCCAGGGTGCCCGAGGCCAGGGGCAAAGCCGACCTCAGCCGGTGAGCGGGGGGCAGCGGGACGGGGCTGCGGGGACACCCGGGGACAGCCGGGGACAGCCCGGCTGAGCCTGTGGGCCGCCAGGTACCGGGAGGCCAGCGCCGAGGTGATGGAGGTGCTGTCGCGCTTCGCCGCCATCGAGCGGGCCAGCATCGACGAGGCGTACCTGGACCTGACGGGCAGCGCTCGGGACAGGCTGCGGGAGCTGCGGGGCCGGCCGCTGGCAGCCCAGCTGCTGCCCACCACCTTCGTGCAGGGGCTGCCCGCCAGCACGGACCCCCAGCACGCCGCCAAGGGTAGGCAGAAGCTCGCCCCGAGGGGCTCCCGGTGGCCGGGCCGGAGCTTGATGCGATGGGGATGCTCCAACGGCTTGGCTGCGAGGGATGAGCCCGCTCCTGCTGCTCCCCTGCGTGCTCCCCATCCCCTGGCAGAGCATGAGCTGCTTCATCCCTCCTGGAGACACAGCGCTGTGACCAGGATCTCTGTTTTCTCCGCTAAGTCGCCTGCTTCTTCCCCTTGCAGCTACGGGTGCACGCAGCCCTTCCCTATAGGGCTTGCAGCGGTACCAGCCCCTCTGCTGGGCTCAGCGATGCCCACGCCAGTCCCCTCTGTGTCCCCCTTGCAGAGGAGCTGCGGGAGCTTGGCGTGCAGGAGTGGCTGGCCTCGCTCTCCTTCGATGACCCCGACTGTCCCGACCTGCAGCTGACCATGGGAGCGGTCATCGTGGAAGAAATGAGGGTGGCCGTGGAGAAAGCCACTGGGTTCAGGTGCTCGGCTGGGATTTCGCACAACAAGGTAGGTGTGGAGGGTGTCAGCCCGACTTCCCCGAGTAGCTGGGTCGGAACGGGCGGTAGATGCTGTTGTGCTCCTCCCAGATGGAAGATGAGTGGGGAATGCAGCCGTGTGTGAGCACGCCTTCATGGTGTACTCTAACCACTTCTCTTACTAGGAAGAAAATGGTTTGGAGTCCCTCAGGAGAACTACAAAACACAAGAGCTTAAAGCAGGTCGCATCCTGAGTTTTAGGGAACAGTGGGTCCATCCAGGGAATATTTTTACTGACTTGTTTTCCAGTGACTTGGAGGAAGAAGAGTAGCAGTCTGGTGGCCCTGAGGTGAGTCAAGTTGCTTTTCCTCTTTCTGGTCAATCGGTCTTTACCCGCTGTTAGCCACGCTTTGGGTGATGCTCAGCCAGCTGCTGCGAGCACTTCATGCACGACAGCAGCTGCAGAAACAAACTGCCTTTGATGCTGCAGTTGTGGATGGTTTCCTGCTGGGCGATATGCTTTGGGTGGTTTTACTGAGAGCCCCTAATGTTTGTTTCAGCCTCTGCAGAAAAGGTTGGTGCATACAGAGGCTGTGGAAGCATCTTAGCACGTTCTGCACAGTCACGTGCAGGCTTTTGACCTGGTGGTCTCTGCATTGTGCTTGATAGCATAGATAGAGTTCTTTAGGGACAGCACAGTCCATCGTAATTTCCTTATTTCCCTTGAAAAATAAAACACAGTGCTGGCATAGAAACTGGATGAGAGCTGGGAGATGCTCTTAGGAAGAGCAGGAATGTTCTCTGTTAGTGCTGTTAATGAGAGCAAAAAGGCCAGCTGAGCATCCCTTCCACTGGAAGTTCCTACACCGGTGCTCTTCCTCAGCTAGCTCTGCAGAGAGAGCTCCAAAACATCTGTTTAGTCTTTATCTTTTTTTTTAAATTATTATTTTGGTCAGAGCCTGTATATTTAAAGTTGTAACTGATGAGCCCCTCTTTGCATAGGCTGAATCTCCTGTTAGGGGCTCTCAGTAAACCACCCAAAGCATATCGCCCAGCAGGAAACCATCCACAACTGCAGCAGCATCAAAGGCAGTTTGTCTCTGCAGCTGCTGTCGTGCATGAAGTGCTCCTGGGGCAGCTCTCAGCAGCTGGCTGAGCAGCACCCACAGCATGGCTAACGGCAGGTAAAGACTGCCCAGAAAGAGAAAAAGCAACTCAACTCACCTCAGAGCCACAAACTGGTGTTCTTTTTCCTTTTAAATTGTTGGGAACTGCAGTAAGTTGGGAGTTAGTCTGGAGTTATTGTGGACAATCATCAGGATGAGTCAGTAACAGGGGTGCTCGTGTAGAAAAGGCAAGTCCTGCCTCAGCATGTGTTAATTAGGTGCCAGGAAAAAAGTAGATTACTTCTCCCCATGAAGTCTCAGCCACTGGTTCAGTTTGCAGCAGTTCACCACAGGAATAGTGTGGGTAGCCTTGGAAGAACCTCCAGTGAAACAAGAATAACAATAATTGGGCATCTGCAAAATGAATATGAAGAGAAAATGAAGAGAAAAAGATCAAATTCCTCTAGAAAGGAGAGAGGACATGTAAGCCTGTGAGAAAGGCTGCTAATAAATGTCATAACTTAATCTGTGGGAAGCTTTGTTTAGTTACAGGATGTAAAGCAGTGAAAGAGGAAAATCATTGTTGTTTTTTTTTAATTAAAAAACAAGCTATGCTTATTTCTGGCTAGTCTGTGTATTCTTGATCTTGAGTTAGATTAGGGTGGGAGGGGAAGTTGTACAGCAGGTGGGTGAGAGGACATCCCTTCCAAGAGCTTCTGTGTTTTGCAGATTTTCTTCTGCAGCGTTATGCTGCGTCCTTCCTAGCAGCTGCTGCAGCACGTGCCGTTAAGTACAGTGCTTTGCAATGATGCTGGTTTGTAATAACAGGCTTTCCACTCCTCCACGTTACAGATGCTGGCAAAACTGGCCTGTGGGTTAAACAAGCCCAACCGCCAGACACTGGTACCTTCACGATCTGTCCCGCAGCTCTTCAGCCAGATGCCCGTCAGCAACATGTAAGTGCTGGGGAGCTGCCTGCAGCTTGGGGCTTGGGCTGAGCTGGTCTGTGGCGAGAGTGTGTGCTTGAAATGCCGGTGCTGTGCTTCCACAATCCAGATTTTTATCAGGAAGAGGGCCCTGATTGTCTTCATTGCTGGGGTACGTGTCTGTGGGTTTTGTTGTTGCTTGCGTAAGGAGAACCAAAGTGACTTGGGGGTAGTAAACGGTTCCTGGCTGCCTCAACAGAGAGCAATTTCATCTCAATTTATATCAGCCAGCAAAGGCTTTCATCCACAGTAACCACTCACCAGCGTGTGTAAGAGGGAGAGGAAATCCTGCTAGGAATCCCTCACAGCTGTGCGTGGCAGTTCAAGAGGAGCATGCTGGGGAGTCGAAGCCCTGCCAGTGAAGGAACCACACCTGAAGAGCTCAGCAGCATCTTCTGGGCAGCCTTTCCCTGGGAAGAGCTGTCCCCAAAACGACTGCTGGGATGCACAGGTGTAAGGCAGCAGCAGCCCTGGGCAAGGGGACCAGAGCTGTGCCCCGGTGCGAGTGACAGAGCCATGCTCCCAGAAAGCAGTTCTGGTTTTATTCTGCACACACCAGTGCTGTTCCTTGTGTGGGGAAGTGTCACCAGCCCCACTGCTCTGGAGGAATGTCACCGGTGTCCAGGCGTGCAGTGGCTTTCTGCCTTCGGTGTGTCACTGGTGATGGAAAAATGTTGGGGGGAAGGGTCCCGTCCATGTAGAAAGGAAGCAGGGAGCCCGTGAGGTGTTCTTCAGGGCATAGTTTGGGATCATCTTCCGAAGATGGATCTGAGAGAGGCACTGAAACTGGGTGAGAGAAGGAGCAATTCCCACTTCATCTCTTACGCATTCCTCTATTGTGAGCAGAAGACTTGTTATGTACCAAGTGTTCCCTTTTGTCCTCCTAACTTCTGGTTGCCCTGAACAGCAGCAGCTTTTGCTGCACAAAGGCTCACTGTAGTTGTCCCCACGGTGTTTCATTTCCTTTTCTTGTCTCTGCTGTAGCCGTAACCTGGGGGGCAAGCTCGGTGCTGCCATCATGGACATCCTGGAAGTGGAGTACATTGGGGAGGTGGCGCAGTTCAGCGAGATGGAGCTCCAGACTCACTTTGGAGACAAGACAGGGTAAGGAGGTACCGCTTGCTGCCGTTTGGCTCTTGGCAGGAACCGAGACTTCCTTCTGACTGTAGGTTGTTCTGGAGCGGTTCGGAAGCTTGGGAGGCAAAAATGCAGTGAGATCTTTGAGGGGGCAGAAGCAGTGGTGCAGCAGGCCCACAAACAGGCTTCTGGGCTTGCCCTCTCCCTGACGCCCTCACCAAGACAACGTTTTGCCTGTCACCAGCTCCTCTGCCCTGCTCCATGGTTACATTTTCCGTTGGCTGCCTTTACCTCGTGCTTCCTCTGGCTTTCAGGTCCTGGCTCTATGACTTGTGCAGAGGAATTGATGACGAACCTGTCAAAAATCGGCACTTGCCCCTGTCCATTGGCTGCAGCAAGAACTTCCCTGGGAAGACAGCCCTGGCCACGCAGAAGGAGGTAGGAGAAGCCCACATCTGGCAAAAAAAAAAAAAAAAAAAAAAGCTTGGCCTTTGGACCAGGGAATAAAAGAACATTAAAAGCAGAAACTAGCTAGCAAAAACAGTGCTTTTCTGTGTCACAGTGCCCTGAAACCTGAGCCAGGGACCTGGTAGGAGGGAGTGATTTAGGTCCCATGAATTAGAGAAATCTCTTGTTGACAGAGTTGCATTGACAAACTCTTCCACAAAAAGGTCCAGCCATGTCGTTTCCATGAGCAAAATAGGCTTGTGCTGTTCAAAAGGTATTCATGGTGCCAAACTTCCAGGGCTGGTTGCTAGAAAGAAGGTAATTAGCCCAAAGAAAGAGGGAGGAGGCACCTTCCATGTGTTCTGGGGAGGGCTTTGCTCTGGCCTGGTGGCAGCGCTGTCAGCGTGGGCCCAATCCTGTTGTTGTTTTGTCCAGGTGCAACACTGGCTCCTGCAGCTGGCCTTGGAGCTGGAATCCAGACTGATCCAAGACAGGAATCAGGTAAGGAGTGGACAGCAGCCTTCCTGCTGTGCCTGAGGAGGCCAGGCCTTCGGGAAGCCACGGGGTGCTGTCTGCAGGAGGCTGGTGGTGGTGGGAGGAGGGTCTGCCTGTTCTCAGGTGTTCTCCTGTGCTGAGGTGCTGCAAAAAGGTGTGTGAGAGTCTGGCCAGCAAGGATGGCTCTGTCCTAGAACGCTGCAGGGCTAAGGCTGGTCCTTAAAGCCTGCTGCATCCTCATCCTGCCTTGCTGCAGCTTGCAAGCCCTTTGCTGTCCCGTGTCACATCCCTGGGAGATCAGGCTGGGCAGGACAAGCTGCTGTTTGTCACCCAGCATCAGAAGTAACTGATAGAGGGCTCCGGGCAGCGAGGCCGTCTCTGGAGCCATTCCTGCTCTTCCCTGTAGATGTCGCTTGCAACTCAGCTGTGCCTTCTCTTCCCAGAACCACCGAGTGGCCAAGCAGCTCATGGTGGTCATCCGCATGCAGGGAGACACCCGGCTGTCCCGCTTCTGCGCCATCACCCGCTACGATGCCCAGAAGATCTACAGCGATGCCTTCGCCCTCATCCAAAACTGCAACATGGCTGGGGCTCACCAGGCAGCCTGGTGAGTGGGGGAGGAAAAGATTCGTGTCCATTCGTGTCCCTCCTGCCCTCTGTCTTTGACTTGAGGTCTCACCGCAGCTCCAGCCTGTGGTGGGCTGGCAGTGCAGGCTGGCAGCTCGCTACCCCTGCTCCAGTGCCTGGTTGCTTTTTTTCTTGGGGGAAATGCTGTTCTGGGAAACTTTCTGCTCTGCCCAACCCAGCCTGCTGTGTCCGTGAGGCTGTGTTGCAGAGATAGCAATTCTCACAGGAAACCTCCTTCCCACCCCGTGCCAGATACTCCGACTAAGCTCTTCTGCAAGTTTCCCTCCCTCCCCTGCCTGTGAACGTTTTATGTTGCTTGAAGCCTTACCTCAAAGGGCGTTTTGCTTCCCAGGATGGTGTCTGAGTGGCTGTTGTTCTGTCCCTTGCAGGTCTCCGCCGCTCATATCCGTGTTTCTCTCAGCCAGCAAGTTCTCGGAGGCCACCACGCACCTTTCTGCGGGCATCGCCGCCTTCCTGACAAGTGACACCCAGCCTGATGGCACTGACACTGCGAAGGCCACGTCTGGCAGGGGGCCCATGGTCAAGTTTTTCAGGAGCCCAAGCAAAGAGCACAGGCAGAAGCCAGCTAACGCTATTGAGTCCTTCTTCCAGAAGGCAGCAGAAAAGCGGCAGTCGCAGGCAGCAGCAAGCAGCCTGCCAGCTGCTACCAGCTCCTCAGAGCACCCGCAGGGAGCTGCTGTTGGATTTACTTCTGAGCAGCGTGATCTGGAGTCCCCCGTGAAGCAGAATCCCAAAGATGGGAGCCCTTCTCCGAGCAAGAGGCTTCTTCCCTGTGAGCCGCTGCTGTCTGATGCCACGCAGACGCCCTCCACCCCACCCAGCTCCAGGATGCTTCGCAGATCGGAGCCAGCTGAGGAAGGCAACGAGCAGAACTTGCCTCCCTCTCCCGAGCTCCCCCTGCTCCCTCCTGCCTCGCCGGGTGACCAGCAGCGCTGTGAGAAGTGCGGCCAGCACGTGCTGGTGTGGGAGCTCCCGGAGCACATGGACTACCACTTCGCTGTGGAGCTGCAAAGCTCCTTCCTGGAGGCCAGCTTCCCCACGGCTCCGCCTGCAGCTGCCAGCTCTCCTGCCAAGGCAAAGAACAAGCCCAAGACTCCGGCAGGATCTAGTGCAAAGCGCCCTAGGGAAGGCGTGACAAGAACTTTAGATTTTTTCTTTAAACGCTTGCCTCCTTAACATCCAGCCGGGCTGGGAGTTTTTAGATAATTGCCGTTTTTAAATACGGTTATTAGATTTTATCCTGCCTTGCCAGGTTTTAATGCGGGGAAGTCTAATAAATTATCTCTACCCCAAGTCTAAGAGGAACTGGAACTGATGAATAGCGTGTGGTGCAGGATGTACCCAGCTTCCCAAATTGCTCAGCTGGGCTGGTGGCAGCTTGCTTGCCTCTGCATCATCCTCACATCTTGCTCTTGCTTTTCCATGGGATGGGAACGGGGGCTCCCAACACTGTAACAGCAGGTGCTGGGAGCACAGTGGCTCATCCTAGGGCATCTCCAGCCAAGACCAGGCCTGAACCCCAACCCAGTCACTTCAGAGGAAGCCTTCACCTCATGATTTTCTCCCCTGGCTGCAGTTGCAGGCCTTGCCCTTACTGTATTTTATGTACAGTAGCTTAGTCTGATGGTTACATCTCCCTTCTCTACTCAGGAGAGCAACACTTTTTTTTTTATTCCACCAAAATGCATTTTCCACTGCATGGTTTCTTCTACAGAGGGGCTTTTTTTAAAATATACACTCTGACAACTCTCTCTATGTAGTACTTGAGTGCATGATGCTTATCACCAGCTGCTTACCACCCAGGAAAGGCTGCTCCCTGCTTTGAGGAGGCTGGAGCAGCAGGGTCATGCTTTCAGTGGGCTTTTTGAAGTCTCAATGCTAGTTCTAGGTAATTGTCATTGATGCATATGCCCAAATCCTAATGCCAGGGAGGGGGAAGCAGGCTAGTCACACAGGCTGTTGACAGTGCAACCACAATTCTCCTCCTTACAGGCTCTGGGTGATAGCGCACACAGCTCCATTAGAGGTATCTGCTTTGGTTTTGGTTGGCAGAACAACTTGTTCTGCTCTCTGGGCCACGGTTCACACATGAGAGCCTCCCCAAAAAGGCAAGGGAGCTGAGACAGCTGAATATCCTACATGGAAACTGCGGGCACAGAGAAGGGGAGATGCCCTGCAGGGCAGGAGATGCGCTCAGGGCTCAGCTCTTCCAGCTGTGCAGCCGCAAGGGTTTGGCTCCAGGCAGGGGGAGGGAACTCGCCACGTCAAAGCAGCGCCGGGTGGGGGCTGGAAACTTTGCAGAGGGTTTCGTCAGCTGCAGCCTTCCCCTCCTTCAGCAGGGGGAGAGCCTTTTGGGCAGCAGCTGATGCAAAGCGCAGCTGTCCTTGCACGCTGTCGTTTCCTCGTTTCTGTGGGGCACCACCCTGCTCGTACCGCCGAGCTGCTCTCCCTCCACCAACTTGGCAGCTGTCACCAAGTTTTGAGAAGCTCAGGGCACAGCCCGTGCTTGTGCCTGCAGTCACGAGAAGGAATTACAGCGTCCCTCCCCTTAATGACAGCCCTCACGCTGCGAAGTGACAGGTTCCCTGAAGTCCCCGTGTGTAAAGG
Source organism: Anas acuta (assembly GCF_963932015.1). Classification (NCBI taxonomy): domain Eukaryota; kingdom Metazoa; phylum Chordata; class Aves; order Anseriformes; family Anatidae; genus Anas; species Anas acuta. The sequence goes on from NC_088981.1 coordinate 32,735,592, forward strand.
GAAACAGCAACCAGTCGGGTAGGGTTGTCTCACGTTCCTGAGCCGGCAGCACACCTCACATCCTAAATGTCTGGCCGGACCGGCCTCAGCAGGTGCCACTGCCTGCCACAAAACCACGCAGAGAGCAGGCACAGCCCTTCAGTGCCGTGTCACCTCCATGGGCAGCCCTCCTGTCCCTGCTCGTCCCCAGGGAACGACGTGTTCTCATGGGCGGCGCTGGCAAACCCCTTGATAAGGCTGACACTATTTTAAAAACAAGCCGGGGCTTAGGTCTGTGCCCTAGAAAGCATCCCTTGAACCAGGCTGGGAGGGAATGCGTGACCGTGAGGAAGCAGCAGCCAGAAGTGCTGTGCTCAGGGTGACGTGGCCACCCCGGGCTCGCTCAGATAAGCCGGGAGGGCAAGGCTGTAAACAGCAGCCCCACCACGCCACGGGATTTATAGGGCTGAGTGCAGGAAGCTTAGGAAGGGGTGACCCAGCACCCTGGCAGCAGGACAAGAGCCCGCCTTTGCTCCTTGCACGACTCCAGCCACCTCAATAAAACATCTTTATTCTGTACAGTGATATCTCGGTGCTGGGGGACACGGCTGCCACCAGCTGGCATCACCCCCCCGTACAGGGCAGCTTTCTAGCACCAAATGGACGTGCTGAAGGGCTGGTGCTCGTGGCTGACCCCCACGATTTAACAGTCAGCAGCAAAACCAGAAGCTTATGTACAGCTCGGCAGCCCCTGCTGCACCCTCCAGGCTCAGAGGGGCCCGGAGGAGCTGCGTGACAGCGAGTGAAAACCAGAAGTGCCCCACTTTTCGTGCCCAGAGTCCTCGCTGGCAGCACCAGCTTTCCTCTCGCAGCACGCCCCAGTGGCAAGGGGAAAAAAAAATAAAGTCTTTCTTGAGGAGAAAAAGAAAGCAATTCCCGTCGCTATCAAATCACAGCCACACAGAAGTCACCTTGGTGTTAGCGAGGCTGCCTGCCCCCACACATTAAGGCAAGCGTGTGAGGAGCAGCGAGCTGCAAACCGCTGCGGCCAACGCGCTGACGGCACCGAACGGCCACAAAAACAACCTGCCCGTGCCAGCACAGGGCCCGGGCCCCGCTCTGCACCACCACACAGCCTCCTGCTCTGCTGCTGCGAGGAGCAGACCCGAGTGCAAACGTCCTGCACCACCCACAGCTTCCTCAGAGTCTGAAAGTGGGATGCTGATGGAGTGCACGGGGACAGGACGGGACAGGGCGCCCGCCCGACAGTCAGGCACTCGGCTTGGAGTGATGCAAAACCAACAGACGAAGGGACACACCGCAGATTAAAAGCCAACCAGGGTTAAAACGGTGAAAAAGGGTCCTGAATGCGTTTCGAGAGGTTCGAGCAGGGCCTCTTCCATCCCCTCGGCCCGGAGGGATGTGCTGCGGGGTGACCCGAGGAAGTGCTGCGTTAATTAACCCAGAGCTCGGAGAGCTGGAGTGGGGCCAGATCCCGTATGCAAGGTGGGAAAACATCCCTTCACTGCTCGTCTCCCAGGGTTCTGCTCCTCCCAACCAGTAATTTCCAAACAGTAAACAAAGCCAGAACTTGCCTGCCCAGGTCTGCAGGTGCCTCTGATCTATTCTGAGGGAGGGCAGGGTAATGAAAGCGGCAGGCAATGCGGAGAAAGTGCTCAGATTGCCCCTCGTATGGCACTGAAGGCAAGAAACTCTCCGAGGCTCCATCTCCCAGCGTGGAGCAGGGCCACCCCTGCCAGAACCGGACAGCAGCAGCTCCAGGCACCACTCGGAGAGCCACGGGAGCTTCCATCCTTCTCCCTGGCCGTCGGTGAGCGGAGATCTCCCTGACCTCGTGGTAGTCAGAAGTTGAGCTGCCCAGGCCCCAGGGACTCCTCCAGGCCGTTTTCTTTGGTGGTGATGGCTTGGAGGTCAGTGACGTGCCCGATGCCTTTGGTGACTCCTTCACGGAACAGCAGCTTGGCTCCGATCTTCAGGTACTCCGGATGCTTGATGAATCGGAAGCAGACAACGGCCTTCTCTCCCGTCCGCAGCTTGTCCTGAAGGGAAAAAGGGCACAGCTTAGACCCATCTGCCCTGTCCGTGCACGCAGATGTTAAGGGGAGGAAGCAAACGAGCGGGTTGACTCCCTCAGGCTGCACGGCTTGAGTCCTTCCCACTGCTGTTGGCACAGGGGAGGGCAGGAAAACACAAGCTCTGGAGAAGGCAGAGCTCATCCCCCTCCTCAGTCTTGCTGAGGAGGAAACTCTTTAACACGTTGGGAGGGGAAATGGGTAGAGGGTAAAGGGATGGAGTGTGCTCCTAGGAAGGGACATGAGTACTCAGGGTAGCAGTAGCCCCTCGCTTTAGTAGGGGACACAGCAGAATCCCAGCAAACCTCACAGGGAGGTGTGTTTTCCTCCACTTTCCTCCCATGCCTTACCTTTCCGTGGATCTTCTCTACGATAGCCGTCTGCCGCACGTTCCCCACGTGCACTGTCACCTGAAAGCCTTTCCGGAAAGTCGTGGCATGGAACAGCAGCACAATCTCGGCCTCAAACACTGAGCAGATAGTGGGGTTCATCTCGGGGCTCACCATGACCATGCCCTGTACGACAACCCAAAGCTCAGACCGGTTAGGGCCAATCCCCCAGCTTCTGAACAGCACCCAAAAACCACAAACATCTGCACTCCGGGACGTGGCCTTGCAGCCCACTCTCAGCCCAGTACTCACCCTATTTCACAGACCATTTCCTTCCCTTCCAACAGGTTTTCTACAAACATCTCTCCTTCATTCCTGCTCTACCAACAGGGGATCCCCAGGAAAGCCTCCAGTCCCTCTCCCTAGAGCAGAGATGAAGCTGGCAGCATCAGGACCCACCTTTCGCAGCAGGGAGCGGTCGAAAGGCCCGAGGGCCAGCGTGGCTGCCTGGCCGGCCCGCAGCACGCGGCAGGCCGAGCGGTTGCGTTGGATGCTGCACACTTTCAGCCGGAGGAACTTCCCGTCGTCCGTGGGGCCGACCACCAGGCTCTCCCCTTCTCGGCAGATCCCACTGGCCGGGGCACAACGGCAGGACAGAGCTCGTCAGGGGACAGGGAGGAAGATGCACCCTCTGAGATCACCCTACACAAACTCCCCAGGGCCAGGGAGGTGAGCGCCTTTGGGCTTTTACCCAGGCGTGGGACCAACTAACAGGGACAAAACACTGGTGGGGACAAGGATTTCCTACAGTAGGAGCAAAAGCCACGCTATCACCCCACAAAATACCAAATATCCCTCACACGGGGCCTGTTTCTCTGCCACACTGCGTTGTTTTTGCTGGAGAGACTGCAGTTGCCACCTGTTTTGTGTTAGTGCACTCTTATCCAAACTGCCCTGATCACTCCCAAATGCTGAGGGACAGCTGGCTTCTCATGGGGTGGCATGAGGTTTGCTTCTCCTGGGATCAGGGGACTTGCCTCCTACATCTCCCCCTGCTTGAGGAAGAAGCAAAGCAACACCTTGGGATCCTGGCTAACCTCTGGATGCCAGCGTGCCTTCCTCCAGCACACTCCAGGTCACACTCCTATCACCCTGCTTGCCACTGCACGAGCAACGATCTGCTCGGGGCACCTCCCAGCACTCTGTAGGGCTTTATCCTCCCTTGGCCCAGTTATCTGGCAGGAGTCAGCACGGAGCTTTGTTCTGCTTCCACCTGCAGCGGGTAATTGTAACCTTGTGGGAACCCCAGCAACCACACACACCCACGCCCGTCTGCCTGGCCTCACTTACCTCGACAGAGTTCCTCCCACAACAGTCCCCACCTCTGGCACAGTGTAAATTTCATCAACCTGCAACAGGGAAACAAGGAACAAGCTGCTCAGACACCTGAGGAACAGCACTCCAGGATGAGAACAAGCTGCCCACCCAGGGGGCATCAGGCACCACTTGAGAGCTTTCATCAGCCTCTACAACCTTTCTCTTAGAGGACCCTCTGCCTTTTAAGGGGAAAAAAAAATCTTCTCTCTGAATGTACATCCCTTGTTTAGGACAGAGCCTAGCCTAACAAGCTTTTTTCAAGAAATTAATTCTTTCTTTACTTGAACCAACAGCTCAGGAGTTCACCGTGTCTCTCCCTGTGGTGTCCAGAGTTCCCAGATGTTTGTCACATGGCACAACAAGTGCAGTAATAAAACGAGCCAAACTACCCTTACGTACCTGAAACTCGGTGAGTTGTTGCATTAGTTCCTCCTGCTCTTTACTGTTGGTCAGTGGAGGAAGGATGTTGAGGAAGACTTTCAAGAGATCCAGGTTCTCCCCAGAAACGCTGGACAGTGTGAAGATTGGGGTGATGCTGCCAGACACAAAGAGAGAGGAGTAAGCAGAAGGTGGCTGGGATTCTGAATCTACCCAGTCAGCAACAGGACAGAGACTACAAAGATAAACAGCCAGAGCAGGAGGGCACATGGGCTAGGTGCAAACCTGCAGTAACCCCTGCCTCAGCGATTGCTTGAGGCACCAACCCTCTGTCAACCCACGTTTCTGTCTTGGAGAAGCAGCTCCATGAAACCTCTGGCACCTTCTGCTCCCAGAGCCCAGAAAAATGCCTGGGAGGCAAAAACGCAGAGGTAGGAAACCTGATGAGGAGCCCAGATGTTCAAAATGTGCTGCTCTCCCCTGTGGTCACCTTTTCCCAGCTCCGCACAGCAGCCCAGTCTGAATTGCCAGGTCCCAGCAGAAAAGAATGATCCCTTACTTGGGAGACTGTGCAAACTGCTGGGCTGCTGTAACAGCATCATCGTCTGAGGTGACGAGCAGGGGGAGCTTGTTGCAGCCCGGCTGCTTCAGAATTCGCTCCAGCTGCTTCACTGTCCGCTCCACGGTGGCTTTGGAACACAAGTCAACTTTGCTGATGACGATGAAGAAGGGGACCTTGAGGGCCATGGCCAAGCCCAAGTGCTCTCTCGTTGTGCCTGCTGCAGGAGAGAAGTGAGAGTGTTGGTGCAGCAGCATTCACCACTGTTGGTTGCTTACGTGACAGCTACGTCACCCAATTAGGCCCTCCTAATTGCCCACCCTTGAGATTTCACCCCAACTGCTCAGTCCATCAAGCAACGAACAAACGAAATTATTCTTTTCAACAAAAACCAAGAGCATTCCAGAAAAATAAAAACAACCCAGAATTATTGTAAGTGATCTCTTTGCTTCAGAAAGAGGCGGTAGTTTTCCCTCTTGAGCTACAGTTTGCCAGGGAACAACCACAAAAATGTCACAGAAAGATGTGGGAGAACTCCAGCTGCCTTTTCACAAGGCTGAAGGATTCGGCACCCCTAAGAATATGTAAAAGCTTTTTTTTTTTTTTTTCTTTTTTCCCCCTAACAAACACAGCCCCAGATTCCAAACAAGCTTCTCTGTCCAGAGCACTGTTTAATGTGGTTTACGGCTGGTAACCCAGCTCTGCTCCCCTCCCAGGCCCTCAGAGGCATTGGCCTACAAAAAAATCATTAGGGACTCGCAGACTAAAATGTTTTTCTGACAACTACCACTGCTAACAAAGACCTGCTCCCCACATTCCCCATTTCTATTCGCACTGCTGTTGGTGTATGCAGACAGCACCAGACTTACCAATGCCAGTGTTGGCGCTAACCACCAGCATGGCAAAATCCGGGCAATAGCTGGTGAGGCCAAAGATGGTTGTTTTCAGGTACTTGTGGTGGCCAGCCAGGTCAATGAACGTGATCATCTTGGAGGAACTCTCACAGATCTCTTCTGCTGTTCGGGAGTCACTGTAATTTACCACCTGAGGAACATGAGGATTTGGTGAGCGGAGCAGCCTCAGCAGGGAAGTGAAGGAAGGGGCAGCTCTTATCAGTCCACTTTGACCTCAAAATTAGTGAAGAGAGATCATTTACCACGGGTGCAAGAAACTACTTCTGTTGCAAATGGGCAGGCAGCACTCAAGTTCAGTTAAGGGGACACGGAGCTGTGCCACCTCTCTTCTCTCATGTCCCCCTCAGTGCTGTAACAGAAGGGTAGTCCTGTTCTCCTCCACCATCCCAACCACTCCCAGCTGAGTTCAGCAGCCCCCTCCCTCACCTCTCCTTTGCTGTTGAAGCCGAGAATTTCAAAACTGATGCTTGATGTTCTTCCTGACTGGATTTCATGGAGATGCCGGAAGAGGTTGAGGCGTGCTCGGCCCCGTCCGTTGTCCAGCTCACCTTGCGTTAGGACACCCAACAGGGTTGACTTCCCTGAGTCCACGTTCCCCAACACAGCCACCCGCAGGTCTAAGAACTACGGGAAAAAGAGAAAAGAAAAAATGAAACCAAACTGCTGCTCTGCTGGGTGTGTGTGAGCACTGCATGGCAATGGAGACGTGCCCCAGAGAGCTTCCTTCCACGATGGACACTGCAGTGTAATCTTGCTCTGATTCTGCTCCTGCTCATGGCAAATGACAGCTGAGGAGTTGTGATACACTCTTGAGTGTTGTGACTTGACTCATCAGCAGGAAGTCTAAATTCTTCCTTGTTTGCACACTGGGCTGCATCACAACTGCTGTCAAAGAAGCGAAATAGTTTCTCGCATCCGATCCAGCCAATCTCTGCTACTCGGAATCTGCCGCAACCACAACCTTGGAGATAAAAAGCGCTGTCCTCAAAGTCGCCCTTTGGCAGCTCTTTAAAGCACCTGCTATGTCCCAACCTAGAGTAAAGTGCCTCTAGGGTTTAGGCTCCCATCCCAAAAGCAAGCTTCTTATGTGAAGGCTCTAAGATGCCAGCAGAAGAGGACAGCCAAACCTCAGCTCCCTACCTGCTGGTTGTCAGGCACCTTTCGGACGAGCACCTCTGTTATCTTCCTTGGAACGTCGCTGTCGTAATCCACCTCCCTCTCCCGCAGCACCGTAATGTCAGCCCCAACCCTGGCACAAACACAGGAGGGAAGAGTGAGACACATGCTTGTACTCGGCACCCCTTGTACCTGCACAGTCAGACCTGGCAAAGGGAACGGGACAAAAGCTAGGAATAGCAAGGCAGGCGCCTCAGGCTTTAAGCCAAAAAGTCCTCGAGCTGCCTTCCTATTTCCAGAGCCTCGTGATAAGGGAATTTCAGTCATACAAAGATGTTGTGGAACGGAGCCACCAGCTCCTCTGGGGACTCCCGGAGCCAAGTCTCTGTACTGGAGGCTGTTTATGCCCGCGGGTCCCGCAGACAAAAGGGAAGACGTACTTCTCTGCCATACGGCGCAGCGTCTTGAGCGAGGCGCGCATCTCCTCCTCCGAGAGGCCCACCAGCAGCCCGTTGTCCTCCACACCGATCTGATAGACGGCCTCACCGCGGCCTTCCTGTAGCCGCCACTTCATCTGCGTCACCAGGTGCTCAAAGCGGTACTGCGAGGGGTTCACCAGCTTCAGCTGTTTAACAGAGCGGGGAGTTACAGCCGCAGCTCGGGTGCAGAGGGAACCCCACTGCCCGAGCCAGCAACTCTCTAAACCAACCCCATGAAGCAATGCCCCCAACCCTGAGATCAAACTCTTCCAGCTCAGCATACCGGGCATTGCTAGGCACAGAGATTGTTCTTTAGTGCAGCGCTGCTTTTCTGTCCCTTCCTTTGACGTGCTCCCCATAGGCTGCCTTTGCATACGTTACTCACTGCAAGGTAATTGTCTGGGAGGAAGACTTCCTGCAACCACAAAAGGCTCACCTTGTACTCGATGTTCCCATCTTCTGCCTGGTCAGAGAATAAAACAAAACAAAGGTTAGATGCTGTGCCAGCAGGGACTTCTATGGGCTATATCAGCTGCACAGATACTCTGCAGTTTGTATTGACAGTTTCAGAGAGGCAAAACTGCAGAAATATACTGTTAGGTCGCAGCCCGTTCTGCCATTCACTCCTAAACTAAACTGGAACTTACTGTAGGTTGTGTGATGTAAATAGAAGCAGAAACAATGATGAAAACCAGGTGACAAAACTAGAGAGTGACACAGGGCATCATACCGCTTTGGGGGGGGTTATTTATTTATTTTTTTTACCGCCAGCAAAAGATAGGGACAGTCACAGAGAGTTCCAGTTTCAGAAAACGTACAGCATATGATGAAGTGTGTTAGTGTGTTCCCCCCTCCCTGCTCACACCCCACACTGTCAGCCAAACCATCCCCCTCCCACCTCGTCCAGCACCTTCTGTTCGCCCGGTGTGCACAGAGACAGGGGATGGGGAACAAAAATTGCTGTGTATTTGCTCATTTATTGATACCCTCCAGTAACTCCTGCACTCGTTTGCTCTAAGCTCCGGGAGCCGAGCGCTCTGCCAGCCCACGCTCAGCGCTTCCTTTCCCCCCAGACACCAGTTTGCAGGTGAGGAGAGGCAGCAGCCCTCTGCCCCTGCCTCCTAGCCCAGCTGCTGGCCACAGCCCGGCTTCTGGTGGCCAAAAACCAAGGGAGGGAAGCGCTGAGCTGCCAGCTGCGCTCTGGGGCAGCGGGGCTGTGCAGCCAGCAGGGTGTACGCGGGAGGTTTTTCTTAGCGCTCGGAAGCTGGCGGAGGGTGAGAAAAACCCCAAATAAAAGGGCTGGGTCTGCCTCAAGGCAGCAGAGGGAGGAGAAGCAGCAAGCGGGGGGGGGCGAGAAGAGGAAGCGGCGCTGACAGCGCCGAGGGCCGAGGGGAACAACGACTGCAGGGGACGATCCCGGTGACGGAGGGGACCTGCCAGCCCCCCCGTGCCACCCCCCCGGGCAGGCTGCGAGCCCAGCAGGGCTGAGGCGCAGCACGGGGGGCACGGGGGCGGGCACAGCCCCCCCGGACCCCCTTCCCCCGAGGACCCCCGACCCCCGCCGAGCCCCGTGGCGGCGGAGGGCTCACCTCGGGCGGCAGGTAGGGCGGGTTGTTGGCCTTCCCCCCCCGGCTCCGCCCGCTCTTCTTCTTCGCCTTGGAGCCGCCGCCGCCGCCGCCGCCGCTCCCCCCGCAGCCGCCGCCGCTGCCCCCGGTGCCGGTGCCGGGGGCGCCCCCCCCGCGCCCTCGCAGCGCGGCGCCCGCCGGGCGGCAGCAGCCCCCGAACAGCTCCGACACCCGCGAGTCCATGGCGGCCCCGGGCTCGCCGCCCGGGCTCCCCGTTGCCCCCCTGCCTCCCTCCCTCTCTCCCTCCTTCTTCCCCTCCCCTCCCCTCCCCGCCCGCTGCGCGGCGTCACGGGAAAGCGAGGCCGTGCCCACCGCCCCCCGCCCGCCTACAACTCCCGGCACGCCCCGCGCCGCGCCCCGCGGGTTGCTCTATGGAGCCCGCCTCGCGGGGGATGATGGGAGTTGGAGTCCCTCGGGGGGGGGGGCGCTGCCGTTTCTCCCCCCCCCCCTCCCCTGCGCGGTCTCTCCGTGCCTCCCGGGGGTACCCGCGGGGGTCTCGGGGTTTGGCAGCTCGCCGGCTGCCGGCAGGGACGGGGAGGCAGCGCGTTTGCCAAGATGCTCGCCATCAGCTGCGCAGAAACGGCAGCGGCTCGAGCTGCTCGGAGAGACACCGCGACCTGCTGCTACAAGGGGGCCGGCAGCCAGACCCGCGGGCTGTTTTTGGGGACAGCTGCCGTGCCCGCCCCCGCCCCGCTGTCACTGAGCTGCCTGCTTCGGGCTCGCTCGTCCCACCGCCCGCCCTCCGCCGTGGCTCGGCGGCTGCGCCCAATGGGGCCGCGGCCACGTTGTTGCCAAACACGGGGCCGCTCCTCCCGCCGCCGCCGGGCCCCGCTCCCCGCCTCGGCCGCGGGGAGGCGCCGCCACGGAGCCAGCGGGGGGGGCACCGGGCCGGCAGTGAGGGCAGGGACAGCCGCGGCTCCCTCACAACCACGGGAGATGCGGGGAGAAAAACCCCGCTGGCCGCAGGAGGGCTCCCACTGCGCCACGGACAGGGACAACACACGCTTAGGGAGCCTCAGGGCTGGTGCAAGCAGCGCCACGCCGCCTCAGCGCGGCGGGTGGCGAGAAAACGGAGCCACCGAGCGGCCACACGCAGAGCCCCCTCCTCCTCCTCTCCCTCCCCACCGCCCTCCGGAAGGCGCGGGGCCGGGCATGGCGCCGCTCCCATGGTGCCCCGCGGCGGCGGCCATTCAAACCCGAGCCGGGAGCCGCCGCCGCCGACAAAATGGCGGCGCCGGGGGGCGCTGAGGCAGAGGGCGTGGGGGCGAGCCCCGCTCCCCCGCTGCTCCCCGCCGAGCCGCCCGCAGCCCCGGGGCTCGCCAGGGGGCCTCATCGCGGCGGGATGGCGGCGCCGCCGCTCAGCCCCACGGTGTCCGTGGTGTTCCCGGGCGCCGTGAGCCGGGAGAGCTGCTGCCGCTTCGCCTGCGAGCTCCTGAAGCACGTCCTGTACCAGCGGCACCAGCTGCCGCTGCCCTACGAGCAGCTCGCGTATTTCTGCCGGCGGCCCTCGCAGGTGGGTGCAGGTTTTGCTTTTTTATTTTATTTTATTTTTTTTCCTGAGGAACTCCGCCAACGTTACGGGAAGCGGCTGGCGGGGCTCAGCGAGTTGTTATTTTTACCCCCTTTTGCCTCAGTTTGCACTCAAAACACGTCGCTCTTCTTGCACAAATAAGGCTAGCAAAAGCCTTTTGAAGTGGCTTCAGGGTGGAAGTTGGTCTTTGAAAGATGGGTTTTCTTATCTTTAAGATTCATTGGTAGCTTGATGCAGACTCAAATTGAGCAGCAGTAATGTGGCATTTCCTGTTATTCCTAGGCCTCCTGACTTCACGTTAGAATACTTTATTACCTTTTAAAAGAAGCATAAAACCCTACAAATCTTCCTCATGTTTCAGGGAGGGCATGTGCCGTGCTTTCTGAAGAACGCATTGGGGCCCTCTCCGCTTCTTCATAACTGTGCTAACCTGTTTTTTGTTTCGGTTTCCAGGTTGGGGACATGATTAAAAAGCCACCCTCTGTGGACCTGGCGAGCAAGAAATGCCAGCAGGTGCTGACGGATCTGGAGGGAATGCTCCAGCACTTGGAAACGATGTTCAGTTTGACTCTGGTTCCCCGGGTCCTTATCCTGCTCGGAGGCAGTGCCGTGAGTCCCAAGGAGCTTTACGAGCTCAACTTGGAGGCAGTGTGTGTGGGCAGCACTGAGGAGAGCCTGAAGACCACATCCTGTGTGCGTAAGCTCTTTCACTCGCTCTTCATAGCGGATGTCTTCAGTGAACTTAAGGCTCTGCCTGCCATGGGCACTGTTGTTATGCTCCAAGGACACCGCGATTGTGGTGTTGAATGGTTCCGGCCCAAGCTCAACTATAAAGTGCCAACCCGAGGAAGGAAACTAACTGTTAATTTGTCCTGTGATGGAGATATCAGTATAAGTGCCTCAGCTCCTTCGAGTACGACTTCTGCTTGGGAGGACTACGTATGGTTTCAAGCACCGGTGACGCTCAAGGGCTTTCATGAATGACCTGTGCTCTGTAGAATTTAAATGGAGTATTGAATAACCTTTGGTGCTGCTTTATGTGGTAATTTTATCAAATGCAACAGCACGTTTTTATCTATCTGGATCTCTTCCCCAGGGTACCTACTGCCTTCCTGTAGCTGGACTGTGTTCTTCCAAGTTCGTCTCCTGAATTGTCTTTGAAAGCAAATACCCTCTAAGGCACAATTGCATACAGATACCATGATTCATTAGGGACCTGACCTGAGGCGTAGGAAATGAATTAGTGTCTTGGGAATAAAACTTCTTAGCCACAGATTTGCTGAACTGACAAATACTGGATACAGTTTTCTGAGTTTTATTGCAGCCATATCTCTGGTAATAATGACTATGTTAGCTGATTATCTGGGATTCTAGATAATGTATGCAATTATTAATATAGTTTGCCTTTACAATGAAGGCTGTAACTATTCTTATCTACCCCACTGCTGTGAAAGGTGACATTTCCTGCAGTCTGATCAGGCTCGAGTACTGAAGTGCTTGCCCATCTATTTCACAAAATCAGACTTCCCGTGACTCAGTTCCAGTTTAACAATCTAAGGAGTGGCACTTTTCAGCAGTTGGGAGACTTCATGCCTAGCACAGTGCCTTTTACAGGCAGTGGAAAGAGGTTAAGCAGTCCTGTGGAGGCAAGGGAGCGCGTTTTCTTCCTGTTTTCTACTAACCTTTAGTCCATCAGAGCTGACAATCAGTTTGATATACAGTTAAGATTAGGAGTAAGCAATTTATTCTCTAGCCTTCTTCAGAGAAAGTTAGGACTCCTGCCCCAATGTGCTAGTTTATTCTGCCTTTTTTTTTTCTTAAAAAAAAGGCAAAATTCTTGCTTGCTTTTGCCTTTCAGATATTTCAGAGTCTTAGACTCTAAAAGTTTCTGAAATGTGAAGAGGAGGTAAGGGGCATGTCATCAAGTTCAGCACTTTCTTTAAGTCAGAATGTCTTACCAGGAAGCAGAACTTGAATCCTTTCTTCTGGACTAATGTCTAGTACAGAATGAGACATGGAGGGAGGGAGAGAAACCTGTAAAGCACAATGTGCCAGAACTAGATATCTGCTGGAGTTGTCTGGAATCAGCTGTGCATGTATTTGTAATGTAATGAGCTTAATAGCTCCATCCCATTTGAAGAGAATCTCTAGTCTATTGGCAGTGAGGTTGCTTGCAGTTATCTGCTAGCAAAAGCTGCTCGATGGGGTGCTAAAAGTCCTTTGAAAGGAGATCAGAGGGTGAAGTGACCTTCCATACCTGTTATATATTTTAAGCTTGTGTGACATTTTGGCGTGGAATAAGATTGTAGAACTGGAGGGAAATTAGTTGAATTCATATTCTTGAGCTTGGAGAACACTAGGAGGATGGTCTCTGCCTTACTAGCCTCTGAAAACTGTCATATAATGTGTAGTAACTGCTAAAGCTAGCTCCAGGGGAAAACTGCTAAAATAAAGCAGCTGCCCACTTGGGAATGTAATCACAGGTCTCTCAAATGAAATGTAACTTGAACTATTCAGTAGGAGTGTTTGATGTGCTCAGGAGATCAAAGCCCTTCCGCACTTCCACCAAAGCTACTTGTAACACGTCTTTAAGAATGCTGGCACTCAAGAATTTAAGGAAGCTTTTGAAAAGACGCCTTAGTTCTGAGGATCAAGGGGCATGTTCCTTTCTGCTTTATCCCCCAAATGAGTGCAATGTTACTGCATTAAACTGTTTACATACTCTGTTATACTTGAACTATGAATGCAGCAATGATATGGTGCTGGAAATAAAAAGATGACAAGATGCTTTTTTACATAGGAAGAGCTTTAGAACTTGATTAACTAGTAGTTACAATCATTATCAAAATAAAACATTGCCTTCTGTATTGTGATTACATTGTTTATTTAATCCCTCAAAGTAAGGCTTCTGTGGGTAGCAGAGCAGCTTGCTTCTTTTCTATGTATGTATCCAAACAGCAGGTTCACAGCTGCTCCACCCTTCTCACAAAGTGGATGATGTCTTGTGCCAGAAGCTTTGGTTCCTCAAAAGCTGCAAAATGCCCTCCGCGGGGCATGTAAGAATAACTGACAATGTTCTTGAAGATCGTCTTCGCCCAGCAACGTGGTACATGCGTTATCTCCTCAGGAAAAGCTGCGATCCCCGCAGGAACGTACACTCCAAACCTAAAAAGATGTTAGTTAACTGCATTTTTAAAAGAGTTCTTAGGGAAAATCTGGCTTTCAGAGTCTGAAGTAAAACCTTCTGACTCTGGTAGCTGTCATGGCAAGTCGGAGAAATTTTACCACGTTGTAGTCTACACTCTGCTGAAGAGCTTCAATTTGTATTTGAGTCTCTTCGAGTTCAAAAATGTTATATCCAAAGATGCATAAAATGAAGCCCACTAACAGTATTAAATCTTGAAAAATATTTCAGGTTTTTGAGATTGCTGTATAGCTTGGTGATACATCACATCTCTACATGAAACTCAGAAATAGGCTAACTCATATTTACTTCAGGATTTATGGTACCAGAATAATAAATTACTCTCTTGAGAGGGAAGGTAAACTGGTTGTCAGTCTACAGAGAATACGACTCCCCTATTTTGTTTCTAATATCAATCACTTGGAGAGGAATTCTGCTCAGGGGTGTGTTTCCTGGTCAGCCTCTCTTGTAGTCATCTTAAAGCCAGCAGCTGTTAGAAGGTGTTGAGTTTCAAGTACTGCTCTCCTGGAAGCTTGTTTACTTAGAAAAATCCCTTCCCGAACTGCTTCTACAAGTTTCTGCTTAACAGCTGTAGTTCATAGCTTATCCAGCAGTAAGCCATATCCTTCCTAATTCAGTTTAAACGTGTTAGAAATGCTCATGGTTTTCTGTTTTGTTTTTACCAAACCAAAACATGGATTATGTTTGTTTGTTTGGTAAATTATAGACCTGTATTTGGAAAACAAGACAGAATTACCTATTTTCTTGACCACAGGCCAGCCTGTGTAGGTTTTTAGGTTCAAAGGAAAAGTGACCTTTAATTTATCAAAGAAAATAAGAACTCAAATTGTTTTCTTGCCTGGGTTAGATTTGCTGTTGTGAGAGATCTGAGTGTTTGTACAGGCAAATCTGATTGTCTTGTCTGCAAATCTGTTTTGCACCTGCCACTTCATTACCTGGTATTATCAGATAGAGCAGGATCCCGGGATAAGTTCTCCTTGTAGTATCGCATGGAGGACGCAATAGACGATGTCACCCAGTAAATCATCACATTGGTCAAAAGCTCATCTAGTGAGTACTTCCTATGGAGAGAGAAAGAAGAAGCAATTTATCTGAACCAGTAGCTTGCAGGCAGCCTACAAGTTAACTACTTGTCACGTAGTCTTTCATCCTTAAAATTCACCCAGTCTTTTACTTATCTCCTCATTAGCTATCATCACGCTTCCTTTTAATGAGTTTTCTCATCAAAGAGCACTTGTTTCCTTACCTTTCCAAGCCTCCATCATCTCTATGCAGAAATGATTTATCTGTCCAGGTAGAGAATTTCTCCAAAATATATGCAGCAAGCCCCACCGGGGAGTCATTCAGTCCACAACCTAATTCAGGAGAACAGCAGAGCTTTGGCATTTGCATGGCATTGTAACATCGCAACTGAAGTTAAACTGGACTTTCACAAGTTCCTCGGAGTTTTACATGAGAATTTGGCAGAGAGATTGTTTTTAATTTGCCCTGGCAGTACTTTATTCGTGATGAATTTACCCCTATGGAGTTCCAGCTGTAAGTGACAGTGCTGCAAACACACCTGGCTCCTATGCAAGAGAAGCAAGGAGCAAAACCAGACCCGTCAGCTTCCTGTTGGCACGCGGCAGGAGCACACTGGGATGGAAAGGGATTACACTCTACAAAGAATTTTTAAATAAACTATTTGGGAATGCTGTCCTGCTTTGGATGGGTAATCAGGACACGGAGCACAGTTCATCACCTTTTATGTCATTTAAGGAGTGGAGTGCTGTGTATCCACTACCTGTTCCTGCCCTTGGGGAGCATTATGTTAGAAATGTTAGAGAGGTAGCACATACATAGTACCTTATATCCATGTTTTACTTGTAAAACAAGGATAATATTTACTTCAGTAGTGATACGGGCTTGCCTTCAGAAAATTCCTTGACAGTAATCCAGGCTGTAATTTTAGAGTGTACTAAGCATTGAGTACTTTCAGGTGTACTTTAGTGTGACTTCAGCACTGAATGACTTTTTAGAAGATGATGCACACCAGCGTCTCAGTTTAATAGTGGGTCTAGCTAAGGAAATTTGTACATTGGCACAACAATTTCCTGCACGTCAGGCCTTGAGTAATGTGCTACAGATTGAAATCATATAAATGCTTTGGCCAGCAACAGTAGGGCAGGCTTAAATGTGTCATCCAGCATACAACCCATCTGGAGATGAGCAGTTTCTGGGCTGAAAGCTGCCTCTGAACCACTTTATTGAGTGTCTGTGGATTAGACACTCAAATAGCAGTCTTGTTTGCAGCTTGTTATTCAACACGCCACAACTGGTGCTGTGTGAAAATACGGTGACTTTGCTTTAAACTTGCCTGATGAGAACTAAACTGATAATGTAGATATTTCTTAAGACTGAGTAGGGAATACATATATATTTTTTCATATTTATTTTCTACATTTCACAACTCTAGTGTGCTAAGAACTCCCTGCTGTTTTTTCTTCCATGCTACAGAGTTCTATAATGTGTACAGTGTTTTTATGTAAGCTGCTTGATCACTTCAATTTTCCTTTTTTCCCCCCTTTTTGTATTCTGATTCTAAGGCATGCTTATGAAACAGGCTGAACAGGAATGCAATGGGTCCTGAATATCATGGATTTGGTATTTTGTCTTGGTCTTTTTTTGTTGTTTTGCTTGTTTGACAGTCTGTAAAATGCTCTTGAACTTTGGCTGAGCTGGCTGACATTTGAAAGAACTATCCATGACTCATGGATTTTCTTATATGGCAACAGCTAAAGAGGAGCCCATTGTGATTTTCTTCCCCTAATTGCTTTGCACTTTGGTGACATCAAATTTTATTGGCCAGTTTAATCAACTAGTCAATTAAATGTTTTCGCAACTCTCTGCAGTTATCTTTAGATTAAACTAAGCCCTGGATAGCAGTCAGTTTTTCACTTAACAATTAACTTTCCTCTGTAGAGAAATTAGGATCATGCTGAATTGTACAGGTGCCAGCACAGATTTTTGTGATACTCTCCTCACCCCTGGAACTTGCTTACTTGTTCCTGTGCTCAGATTCTCATGTTAACCAGTTATTAGTCATGAACTTAGTCCTATTCTAAAGGCACTTTAATTTTGGGGGAAACATCAGGGAGGAACCTCAACAAAACCTAGTTCTTGGAATTTGAAATATGTTATACTACTGGATTCACTGCTCTTTGGTTCTGCCAGAGCTCTCATCTTTGAGCCCTGATTTTCCTGTGACTCTATCACCTGTATATCAATTTTCTTCTTTAAAATAGTTCTGCCAGCTTGCTGATCACAACGACTAGACACACTGATCTGTATTTTTCCAGGGCTGCTGTCCCACCACTTCTATTCTTGTCTATTAAAAAAAAAAAAAAACACACACAACAAAAGCAAACAAAAACAAAACAACAAAAAACTCCCTGCTATCTTGCTTGCCTCCTTTTATTTCTTTGGTATTGTGATGAGTTCAAGCAACAGACTATGTATTAACATTTCACTTTCATTTACTTCTGAATGTCTCAATGAGTAGCAGGCTGAGATAGTATTCATTCTGTGATCTCTGCTAGTGAGACCAGTCTGAGGCAGTTCTGCTGTTATTCCTTCTGAGTGTTTCTCTCACTAGAATACCTCATAATCTTTATTAGTGTGGACTAACACAAATAATTAATTTAACCTTTCTGAGATGGCCGTATGTTTCTTCTGACTCTTTATCTACTGGCCACACTGACTCTGTCAGCCTTTGGGCTTTTAAGATTTAGGGCTAAGTCTACCTTCCTGCAAATTTCACATTACGCTTGCTTATTTTCATGTTTTCACCCGTTTCTAGAAGCTTCAGTTTCAAGACCCTATGCTTCACTTCAAGAGGCTTTTTGCAAAGGGGTTCTTTCCTCAAGAGAAGTGGTACTCCATTTTAAACAGTTTTAAAAGTAATATTTGCACAAGCAGTTTGTATACTATATATAGCAATATAAAGAAGGTTCATTACCTGCAGTGTCTGGTTTGGTGGCTTGGATATGTAAGTAGCCAGATTCTCGCAGAATATCATATACATTCTTCTGCATGAAGGGGTACATCCGTCGAACATCTTCCCTAGTGAAGCCCACAAGCCATGGTACGTAAGCCCCAAGCATCGCTTGAATCAACTTTTTAAAACCTCGTATGGTGATGAAGACAAGATTCACATGAACCCCCTTCACAGATCTAAAATCAAATCAATGAATAGGAAGTTAAATCAAGAAATTTTCTGTGTCCAAATTTTCCAGAAAGTGTGACTGGTGCTATGACAGAGGCATATCACTGAGCCAGATATATAAAGCCCTGAAAGAACCTGAAAGGTTCATCATGGTTAAGACTGTAGGAGTTAGAAACGATACAGCTGGTGCTATCTCCGTTCAGCTGTGCCACTGGTACGATGCCAGTTTTTAGGTGTTAAATGCTGAGCTACAATGCCATCTTCCAAGGAAGGTATTATGTTTCGTTTCTCATCAGGCTCCCTCAACTTTGCATTTTAGGTGGGAAAGTGCTATGCTGAAAGGATTCCCTTTGCTACTCACTCTGGAAGCATCTGGGCCATGTTTGTAGTAATACCAGATCCCCAGTCTCCTCCCTGAACATAGTATTCCTTGAAGCCCAGTCTCTTCATCAGCTTGTGAAATATCCGAGCAGTTGCGCGGGTGTCAAAGCCTGTATGTAAAGAGAAACACCACACTGGAGACCTGTTTGTCCTAGCGTGATGATATAAATTCAATGCAAAGAGGAGAAAGTGGAAAGCAGAGATTGCTTCCAGCTACTTTTGCCTTCCAAATCTCCACAACCAGCCCCAGGGTATCAGTCACGTCAGCATACGTGCAGAGCCAAGTTTACTGAACCTCAGACTCAGAGCCTGCCTTCCTGCATTCACAGACTGCAGTGCACAGGGGGCTGGGGGATAGCTGAAGCGTTACGCCAAAAACCTTGTGATTCTGATGGAGCTTCTTCATCACTTACCTTTCTGGTGCGGAGCCTCTGAGAAGCCATAGCCTGGGATGGATGGGCAGATGACCTCAAACACCACGTCACCATCACCCAGGCCGTACCTGGCTGGCTCTGTGAGCAGAGGGATGATCTTGTAGAACTCGTAGAAGGAGCCAGGCCAGCCGTGGACCATCAGGATAGGTTGAACAGCTCGTCCATGAGGGACGTAGGGGGGCTTCACATGGATAAAATGGATATCAATCCCTGCCAGACATCAAAGAAATAAATTAAGCTCCATCTCAAATTCTGTTCCGGACTCTGAAGAAGGAGGCTGGCAAAGTAGTAATCAGGTTTCATAGCAGAAGTTATACAATCAACCAACAGCAAGAAGATGCCCAGCCGAAAGGGGGATGCCTGGCATCGTAATTATGTCTCATCTTTTGTGTATTGGACGAGGTATTGATCCCAGCCCCAGAATTTGGGGTTTCAGCAGACTGAACATCCCTTTCCTGAGAAAGTGGTTTCACACTAATGGGTAGAGCTACACTTGAATGCACAGCATAATGCAGGTGAGGCATTGGGCATTACCATGTAAAAACATGACATAACGACATGAAAAAATATTCTAGCCTTAGAGCCTGGATAAATTTTGCAGTCTTTGAAGGTGTTGTCAGTGCATCACTAGAAGAAAACCAGAAATCCCCACTGTTAGTTAACACAGGTTCTGAGCCAGAGGAAGACTATCTTGAAGCATACCTAAACTTATTGCCAACATATGATGGGCTCGATCTATACAAGATTACTAATAGAGTAGGCCACCCTAGTGATATTTCCCTTATATCACTAAGCTGTTAAGCATACTGTTGCCTTAAGTATTCTACCATCGTACACTAGCCATCAGAGCTGGGCTTCCAGCAGCTCCTCATGTACCACTAGCAAGAGCAAAGTGAGGGCAGCTAGTATCTGCCAGAGAAGCACCCTGTGTTGGACCAGGGAGCCACGTGGACCTGCTTGAGACACAGTGACCCCCTCACCTTCGATGGTGGTGCGGAAATGAGGGTATTTGTTCAGGATTTCCACTTGCTTGCGCCAGTCAAACTGGTTCCTCCAGTAGGCCACCACCTTCTGCAGGTAGTCGGAGTTGAAGCCATAGTGGAAAGCTGCCCCCTCCAGCGGGGGTGCGTAGCGAGCCTGGTCCAGGCGGCGGTGCAGGTCCTGCAGGAGAAGCGAGGCTGCCCAGCTGCCCCCCATACTGTGTGCACCAGGGCAGCCACAAGCAGGAGCCATCTCTCCAGGTCCTACCAGCTTTTAGGCCGCCATGAGCCCAGCTGAAGCAGTGGCATGCTCTAAACGATCTCATTAATCACTTATGTGGGGAATACATCTTTCTACAGATTAGCTGTTCCCCCAAGAGGGTCCCACTCCTGCCTTGCTGCTAACTTCTTTTAGGATTTTTGGTGCTAGCAGCTTCCAGGCCTTGCTGGCTGGAAAAAGAATTTAAAAAATATTGGGCCCAGCTGTGTGTTGCTAATTGATTGGATAATTAGGGACAGGTGCTACAACTCATCAAGTCTCTGTCCCTTCACCCTTTCTAGGTAGCTCTCTGTGGGAGTTCCTCAGCCCTGCTGTGCTGTAGCCACTGCTGGCCCTACACCCCGCTGCCCACAGCCCACTGGCAAACTGAGCTGCTCAAGGTTGCACAGAGGGGCTGTGACATCTGAAAGTCTTCAGGGGACATTGCAATGAATCTGATCCCAGATCTGACTCAAAAAGGATGATGAGACAGCTTCATCTAAGGGTATTAAGTAACTGCACTGGTGTGTCTGTAAGCAGCAAGGTGGTGACAGGGAGGGAGGCTCCATCTCACAGCTTCCTTCCCCTCCCTGCACCCCAGCCACTGGTACCTCAATTTCTTTGTCAGAGGTTTCAATCCTGAAGGGGCGGATTCTTTCATCTTCCTTCTCTCTTAGGGCTCTTTCACCGGAGCCCCACCATCCATCACCCACTTCAAGTCTCTTGACCTTGCGTCTGGACATCAGCCAGCAAACCACCATTCCTCCGACCCCCAGAGCGGCTGCAGGGACCAAGACTGCATTCTTCTGTGAATATTGAAAAGACCTAGGGAGGCACAACATTTGTATTCAATAACAAAAGCGCCAAGGGAAGTGGGACTGTGCTGAGAGGCTTGTTTTCACAGTGGTTGGGCCCAATAATTAGCAGATGTCCAAACACCACATGGAGTCAGCAGGGGCTGAGCATTTCTTATTTCTGAAGACCACATGCAAGATTTGGGGCAGCCCCCCAGAGGGCAATGAGTCCCACAAATACCAGCTCTGCAATCTGGAACCAGTATAGAGATATTAAACTCAACAACAAGAGTCTGAAGACAAGAAGCCTCAAGGTTACATCTACCAGTGCTTATTAGGGATCTCAAGCTCTTGCTGATCATGACTTGCTCATCACAAGGCTTCTGAGTAGACAAGGGTCTTCAGCTGCTAAAAGGAGCTTGATGTGCTGGATGTATGCTTCTTGGCAGTGTTTTACACATAGCTACCCTACAAATTCAAGCATCTCTTAGGGCAACACTGGCCCTCTAACATAGCCTTCCACAGATAGGGGTCTAGGTTTTCTGTTTGGTGCCCCCGTTTCTGTTCCACACAGCTGAGTTTAGGACTTTCTTGAAATATGGGAGCTAACTTGCTGGTTTTAACAGACATGTAGCATGTTCTGAAGCTCTCTAAATGCATGAACAATCAGTCCCAAATGCAGTGTACCTTCCTGTCCCTCTGACCTGTGGCTCAAGATCTCCAGCTTTCCCTGGGGATTAGGAGTTGTGCCTGTTGCAGGGGGCTGCAGGAGGACTACAAATGAAAATTTGTTGTTGTCATATGGAGGTGGGAAAGGACTATGCTGTATCCCAGCCAGGGTGTTAAATGAAAAGTGGAGGGCTTGGCTGTTTCACTCACCTGATGCGGGATAAGATGCTCTCCCTAAAGAAAAGAGAAAAAGAAAAAAAAAAAAAAAAGATCTTTACAGACTGATCGTGTTTTCTGAATGGTACCAATCCCTGGGGACAGTGCAAAGAACCTCACCCGCCTTGGGATCATGAGCTGTTTAGACTCATGGACACTACAGTTTTTCTTGTACATTTGGATGAGAAAGAGAGGGAGTGCAGAGGCAATGTTTCTTGGCTGCATGTTAGCTAGATATCTTGTTTAAATAATGTTACCTCCTTCAGCACAATTTAGATAAAAGGCCCTAAACAGACGGGTAGCTGTCCTTGCAGACTTTCATCCTACGAGTGGTTGTGATACTTCAGCCAGGAAAATCAGTTATTTAGACCACTGCATGGAGATAAGCACACAGCCCTGCAGGGAACTTTTAAGATCAAGGTTCACCCTGCTCCCAGCCATGCCGTGCTCATTGTGCCACAGGGCTGGCACGAGGAGAGGCTTGTAGGACCTTTACCTGCTCAGATTTCAGAGAGTTGCTATAACTTTCCTACTTCTAACAACTCCTAACTGGATACTGAGCTTTTAGGTCTCATCTGCCGTCAAGAAAAATGAAAATTCCTCCTTGGTTCTGTTTTAGCCTGATGGATTGTCTTGCAAGAATAGTTACTTCTGGAAAAAAAAAACAAACTAGAAGTAACAACAAAAAGTTTTGTTACTCCGCCTTAGGGAAGGTGGCTAAAGTAGGGAGCATAATTAATTGATTGCACAATTGATTGGCATCATAATTAAGGTATCTCAAAACAAATAAAAGGACACAAAACTCCATGAAGACACACACCCATTCGCTGTTTCTTTTTGCCTGCTATCATTTCCCACCACTACCTGTGGCACATAACCTGGTGCCTGCACTGGAGACCCTAGCAGTCCCCACAGCAATTTGGTAATGATCTCTGATAGCTCGTGTGTGATTTGTAAGGAGGTACCTCCTTAAGCAGCTCCCTGCCAAGGCAAAACAAAGCTTCTGTAAGCAAACAGTGTCACCCTCCACCTCATGGAGGCTGAGCAGCTTATGCAACAGGTAATAATATCCCCGTGCACTTATATCCCAGACTTTAGTGAGTCGGAGGCATGGAGCAAGTTATCGTGGCAGTAGCACCAGCTCAACACTGTTAATAAATCAAGCATGCCAGAGACACAGCTCTGTGAGCAACACAAAGCAAGCTTCAGTCTCGTACAACCTCCTCCTCAGTCATGCTCTGGAGATACCAGCTGCATGCTCCCCATACCCTCCAATGGCTTGGCTCAGCCTGGGTGACCCCGCAGGGCTTTCCCCCACCCCAACCACGGCACAGCCCCGTTTGGGCCCTTCCTCCCCACGCTGAGGGCATCTCACCAGGCGTTGGGAAGGACCTCCTGCCACATGTCTGCTCCTCCTCGCCTTGCTGCAGCTCCGAGCGAAGCAACCCAGGTGTCTCCTCGGCTGGCTTTCTCTTGGCGCTGACGCTCTCTCAGTGACAAGGCAAGCTACATCATTCTTTGGTGCCACCTATTGCTTAAGTGTGCGCATGCAAATTAGGTTCAACAAAGTTCAACAGAGGCAAATACAAAGTCCTGCATGGGGAGGGGATAGACCTGTGCTCCTGCATAGGCTGGGTGCCAAAAAACACAGAAGGCAGCTCTGCAGAGCCTGATTTGAGGTCCTCAAGTGAATCAGGCAAGGAGGGGACCTTCTGGCAAAGGCTAGCTGTGTATCTATACAGCAAATAACGTTAGCCAGCAGGCTGTGTGAAGTGATCCTTCCCTCTCTTTGGCCCTTGTGAGACCGTGTCTGGAAGCGCTGTGTTGAGGTCTGGAGTTGTTGGTACAGGACAGAGCAGAGTGAGTCCAGTGCAGGGCCACCAGGCTGGCCAGGGGCTGGAGAGGCAGAGACCTGTGCTTGTTCAGCCCGGAGGAGAGAAGGCAAGTGTGTGTGTGTGTGTGTGTGTGTGTGTGTCCATGCTACTGCTGGCTACAGCTGCCTAGTGGACAGCATAGCAAAAATAGAGCTAGACTCTTCCCGGGGGAGCAACAGTGGAGGGACAAAAGGCAATGGATGCTAATTGCAACAAAGGAAGTTCTGGTTAGATATTGGGATAAATTAGTCCCCCATTCAGACACTGGAATGTGTACCAGAAAGGATGCTGGAACAGGGTCCCAGAGAAGATCTACAATTTCCATGCTTGGAGGTATTCAGAATTTGTTAGGAGCAAGGCACTCAGCAACCTGACCTACCTGGACCTGCTCTGTGCAGGAGGTGGGACCAGCTGACTTCCACAGGTCCCTTCCATCTGTGCATCGTGTGGTTCAATCCCTTGTGTGCCTGTGTTTTGCAGCAGCCAAAACAAAACAAAACAAACAACAAAAAAAGGAAAAGTTACATTTTCTCATATACCACAGAAACTAGTGCTTTGATTTAGCTCAGGGAACTAGATTTCATTTCCCCAATGGTCAATTAAATCTTATTGGATAAAGATTCTTTTTTTTTTTTTTTTTCTCCCCGAATTGTTGCACACTGTCCTTGCTGTGTTTTGCTCCAGGGATAGCTACATTTTACTGACAGAGGGAATGATTCTTACCTCCATGCAACGCTCAAAGTAAAGTCCCATCACCAATGAGATCTGTGAAGATCATGTCTTATATTGCTGTACTTTTAAAAATTGCTATCAGGAGGAAAACCTTGTAAATCCTACATTTGGCTGAAGTTCAGTTTATTGCTACACCACAGCTACTTCTGGTTATGGCTGGGAGATGGCTGGGATTATTTAGCTTTAAGGCCTTTTTTCCAAAATTGAAAGCAGGTCTGGAGGTCTTTTGGAAGATGGCATCCCTGATTGCAGAGAGGGCTGTAGTCAGAAGACTGGAGAATTATGATCAACAGGAGGAAAAAACGATCACCTGGGTGAAAGGTAGTTGAGGACCCCCGTAGTGTGACGTGTTGGGGTACAACAGGCTGTGATGTGTCTAGGATTCAAAAGAGACTTTGAGAGAATTCTGTTTCTTACCTATCACTAGGAAAAGGCACAAAGGAGGAAGATCTAGCTGAAGTAACTGAGAGTGAAAATCTCTATTCTGGGAATGTTGGAAAAGAGCCAGCAGAGCTAGTTAAAGAGGCAGAGAAAAGACACAAGCTGCTGCTGTCTGTCTAAAAGGTTTGGGACTATCAGAACAGGTTTCTCTGAGATACAGGGGGACACACCAAGGCCATTAATATCCTGAGGCTAAAAGGCAACAAAACAAACAAAAAAACCATAAGCCACAAGACAGTGATAAATCTGATAAATCTGAAACAGCTGAGATGCTAGGATACTGTCTAAAATGCAGGGTATATGAGCAAGAGTTTGGTGAGTGCTGGAGCAAAGGGATCAAGGGGTCCTGGAGGAAATCCTCCACTTTGGGATACTGCAGCAGGTTGTCCCTCCACTGGAAAACAAGTTTTTACCCTTCTCTCTTACAACCCCTAGTGGCCCAAATGCACAACTCCAGGCATGGTGTCAACAAGGCTGCCTACCAGGAGGCTGTGATGCACGTCCCATAAATGTAACTATTGGAGGAAAGGACCCAGAAGAATGTCTCTGAGCATCTCCCTGCTCTGGGGCAGGATCCCTTAATCTTGACAATGGACTTTTTATCAAACTCGTTGTTAAAAAGCCTCCTTGAAGCACTATTAGAGCATTTTCTGCCCCTGTCCCAGTGCTGTGATTTTCCTGGTCCAACTGCTGTTCTGGCATGGGGAGGAGAAAAAAAAAAAGGAAGAATAATAATTGGTGTATAGTGTTTCACTATTGCATCTGTCTAAACTTTAAAAGGCTCTCATGTTTCCATTGCACAAATCCCATGTGAATAAAGGGCTTGTTTCCTCTTTCCCTTGCTGTTGCCACCAATCGGCAGCATCACGCCTGCACCAACAATAGAAAATACGCACACGGAAAAGTAACTGCAGTGCATTTTTCCCACCTGGATACAAGCAGCAGCAGCCAAACACAAAATAAAAAACCTGCCAGCTCTCCCTGGGCCACTCACAGTGCTGGCACAGGGAGAGCTGCTGCTACAGCGAGCACCAAAAGCCCAAGCAGAGCTTAAGCGAGTGCCAGCAGAGGCACTCGCAGCACTTCTGCAAATACTGGGTGCCCTCTGGTGGGAAGAGCAGCTCAGAGTGCACAGCATAATAACCACTATTTTTTTTTTCCCTTATTTGAACACTTTGTGGTTTTCGCATTGTCCTTTGCACATAATCAGAGTGGAAGCCTCCTAAATGCCCTTAGTTCCAAAACCTGAGACGTGGGGAGGAAAGCTGGTGGTTTCTGGTCATGAAACGAGATTGTGAACAGAGTTAAGATTGGAGCACAAAAGCTTTGACTGCAGCTGTTTTGCAGCTTGAGATGCTGGGCTAACTTGGAAATGATCATTCTGACCCTTAGGTTTTATGCTCCTGCCTGTAATGCTCTGCCCTTCACCTTTCTGTATGAAGAATTCCCTATCTAATTCTCCTTTTGCATGTGCAAAATCAGGTTCACTATCTTGAGATTATTACTGGAGAGCAAAGACTGTGCAGTAACAGGAGATCTTTATGCATGTGGTCTCCTGCCATGTACCAAGGACCAGCTGTCTTCTTTTTAGCTGATGAGTGGCCACTTGGCGAGCTGCTGGCTGCCGATGCTTTTGCAGGGCAGGGCAGTGCCAGGGAACATCAGGGCTGCTCTTTTCCCCTTCCAGGCTGTCACACAACCCTGCTCGACCCGTGGCATCACCTGATGACACCCACTTTCTCTGTGACACTCCATTTTCTTCCTTTTCTTTTAAGGAGACTCCCGAAGGCTAAGGAGGCTTTCCTCAATTTGACTGGACCTTTGCTCCCCCAAACCAAAGACAGCTCCAGGTGCTAAATGCAGCATTTCCCTGCACGAACCCTGGAGGGAAACAGGCTGCACAACCCAACGGGTCCAAGCTGGGTCTGCTCGTGCACGCAGGTCTCTTTCCACAGGTGTTGTATGAAAACGACACTGCCCAGCAATGGGATCCCACAGGAAGGACTGCAGAGCTTACCACGTGTGGCTGTGTCCTGGGGGCCAAGGAAGAGCCCCAAGCGTGTCTCCCTGCCCACAATGGATGGGCAGAGGTTTCACCTTCCTGGCGAGGCCTCGGGGAGTGCAGCTGGTCAGCGGAAGATTTGCTTTTCACCAAAATCTGCCTGAGCCCTGAATGGCTGCCTCTGTGTTCGGCCTCAGTGATTACATCCCGGAGGAAACACTGAGCTCCTAAGCGCTTCCAAGCTGTTAATTCCCGAATTGTATTAACAAGAGCCAGACCAAACATCTGAGAGCAGATCGCAGCGACACCTCGCTCCTGCCTCCACCAGCAGCCAGCCCACGAGGCTGCTCCACGCTATTTTATATAAAACTCAGATGGCAGGAGCAATGAACAACTTGGGAGGGCCATGGACAACCTCTCCTCTTCCCTCCTCCCCCTTCACAAATGCTCCTTTCTTGCCTAGAAAGCCCATCTTCATTTCTCCAGCTCTCTTCTGCAAGTACCCCCCTTCCCCATCTGTTTAGTCCTTTGCACTGCAGTGTAGGCTGAATAAAAGTTAGTGTTTTCCCAGCTGGAAATGGCCCCTTCTCTGCCTCCCTTATTCTCAGGAGACCTCACAAATGTTTCCCTGCTACCTCCAGCAAGGACTGGCCCCTTCTGTTGCTAATTAGGGAGCTAAGAGGTTCCCCCAGGCACTTCCCAGTGAAACCGAGCCCATTAAATGAATGGCAGGCAACGTCTCAGGGGGTGGGGAGCAAAGTTACACAACAGCTGTTTGGAAACAGGCAGTTGGTTACGTGTGCTGGTTTGTAGAGACTCTGCAACATTAAAAACAAAAGCAACTTTCAAGTCCAAAACAGCGTATTTAGGTCACTGATACCCCGGGGATAATCTCGGGGATATCGGTGATGGGAAGCAGGCAGCGGGCGCTGGGAACTCATGCTCAGAGCTTGGATGTGCAAAACGTGGTGGTCGCCGCATGTGCACCCCTCCAAGCGCCAGGAGCTGGGTGCTCGGCCCCTTTCTGTGCTCTGGGATGTGGATCCCGCTGTGCTGCAGATGAGGCCTGCTAATCCCGGAGCGTAATGTTGAGGCAGAGCCCCCCTGGCCTTGGACACATGGAGTGAGTGTGGCTGAGGCTAACCCAGGAGTCTGGCAGCCTGGACATGGGTAAAATCCCTGCTGGAGGCTGAGAGCATCAAAGCTGAATGTGCTGTTCCCAAGCCGTGTGTCCCAAGAGACTGGATCTCTGGATGATGTCCTAAGGGCTATGTATCAAAGCTATGCATTAAGCATCAAATAATAATCTCCGACACGGGATGGAGCTCCATACAATCAGTGCAGATGCAGCTTTAAAACCCCGACCAGTTATGTCATTTTCATTGCCTTACAATCTTAGCAGGGCATCGTGTACCTCCTGCAACAGTTGCCCCAAATCACCACCTCACAAAGCAAACAAGAATCATTGAAGAAGAGAGGAGGCAACTTACCAAAGGCACTCAAGACCAGTCTTAAGATCTGTAGGGCAATAAAGATATAAATACCTTATAGAAAAGAATATTCTGGGTGATTTGTCATTAGTGTCGTGATGGAAATATTGGAGGCAGAAGCGAAGGCCTTATCTTCATCAAAGGGCTGAAGATAAATCAGTACGCACAGGTGGTCTGTACTCAATAATTTATTTAGTTTAACAAAAAATACTGAATAAAGCAATATTTGGGTGAGGCAAAACGAAATGGTGGAGAATGAACTCCATCCCTCTCCATAACAATGACTGCTGCTGAGGATCCTGCAATGCTGATTATGATCACCGGTTCCTTTTCTCAGCCCTTGTCCTGGCAAGCTCTGGGAATTGCTTTTGGTGGGCAGCAGTGCTCAGTGGCTGCGGGGAGTAGGTGCACTGGAGGAGAGGGGCAGGCAGTCTCTGCCCCACTGCTCTCACATAGGTCTGCCAGCCAGTCCTGAGACGAGGCAAACCTCCTTCAAAGAAGGACTTCACAGGGAAAGGGAGAAGCCCAAACCTAAGCATGGTTTTGCAGAGACACCAGCAGAGCTCCCACAACTGATATGAGAGCCCGCTGGAGTATGTAAGCCCCCCTTTGCAGGCTTGAAGAAACATGCAAGCAAAAGAAGATTTCATTTATTTATTTACGCATTTAATTAATTAATGAGAAGTCAGTTTCATGGCGTGTTCACTTCACTAGAAATCTCAGAAAGTTTTCTGCTCTGATCCTATGCGTCAATTCCTCCCTCTTTGGGAACGGCGCTAGCTATCTGGAAACATTTCTGTGGCCTCCTTTCTGAATTATCATTTATTCTCTGTGTGATTTTCCCTACTGTTCATTATTAGTTGTTATGCCTACATTGTGTAACAACAACAACAGTGACATGAAGAAACTCTGTCCAGAGGCATTAAGCAAATCAAGACCCAATAAGCTGAACTTCTAACATAAGGATATGATTTTCATTTTTCATCAAAATCAGCTAGTTTGGGAAACAAGGGAAGTTTGTGTATAATGCAATAACAACACTGCAGACATCTCTTCTAAAGAAAACAGAGCTGCGGACTTTAAGCCTTATAAGAGGACCTACAAATACAGCTGGGAAAATAATTAGGTATTGTATTTTAAGCTATCAGGCTGATTATGGTAAACAAGACTCTATCAACAAGTCTGTAAGTATAATTATTATTATTATTTTTTTTCTCTCCTTCAGCTTTTCAGCATTCTTGGAAAGACTTATCTAAGCACTATCCCAGCATACGTAACTGGCCCTTCCCAAAGGTACAAGGATAAAGCCCTTTGCAAATGGCTATTAAGAAAGCTTGGCAACAACAGCTTGCAGGATGAATACTTGCCAAAGATTAATAAGCAGTTCCACAAGCAGTGGAACTAATGAAGCTTTGTTTCCTAAACATATTTGCAAAATATGGCTACTATCTGCAAATACAAATACAAAAACTTTTAAACTGAATTATTTTAAGACTTTGTTTTCTCTATGCACATTTAAAAATTTCCCCCTGCAATTCCCAGAACAATCAGATTTCATGAAATGTGTACAAACACATTTCATAACTATTTTGAAGTCGCTGCTTGCTGAAATTGATCAGCAAATAGATCAAGAAATTACTGGGGGGACACACCAAATGATTGAACAAGCATTGTTTCTGCAGAAAACAAGGGAATAAATGGAAATTGTGAATGAAAACATAGGAGGAAGCATCCATTTCTTAGCAGTGCTTTATAACAGGAGTTGCGAGGCATTTCCCATGATCAGCACTGTGATGTATAGCAGCCAAAAATGACCCACTCCAACTCTTTTATTGCAGTGGCAGAATCTTCAACACTGCTACTGAGGCTACAGCTTGCTTTTGCACCACATCCAGAAGATGAAGAGTTCAGTGAAATGGCCAAGTCTATATGAGATACAGAATGGTTGGGAAAAACTTCAAAAGACCCAAGCAAAGGCTGCTCCTTCTAAATCCAATGCACGTTTTGACATTTAGATTCAGTGGGAGCAGGAATGAAGCAAAACTTAGGTAAGTGGGAAAAAGTGATGGCAGATGGAGCTCTGTGCATGCCAGCTTAAGTCATGGAAAGCTGGAAAAACTGTTTTACTTATCTGCACTCTGAAAAATTCTGCAATAGAGCTGATCTCAGGGAAGAAACCTGGGTTCTTCCACAGATAATCATAGAATCATTTAAGTTGGAGAAGACCTCTAAGACCATCTGGTCCAACCTTTAACCTAGCAAATAATGCAGTATTTAGAGATGAGGCTGAGAGCAGAGCAAAGTGAAACCAAAATAAGATGTCATGTACTAAATGGGAATTTATATATTGTCTTAATAATTCCTAAATAAGTCATCTGTGTATCACCACCTTGAAATCTGTGTTGGATACGATCACTTCCTTATCTAAACTGCAGAGAGTAGTAGAAAAGGCAGAAAATAAAACAGTGTAACAGTCATGGAACAGTGGAGGCTGTGATGGGAGAACAGAATGAGCGAACAGCATGGCTTAGCTTTGTGGAGAGTTGAGTTAGAGGAGAGACAAATACTCTTTCCATAGCTCCCATGCATCTACAAGCCCCTGTCCTGAAGATAAGTTTTTGTTTTCAAGGTCACATCTTCTCTCTGGACTAACCACCTGAGGGCAATCTCACACATGCAATCACCCGCACTGAGCTCCCGTGCCTGCAATACCGCGCTTGGTTCCAGGAACCGTATTACCAGAAAAAAACAAACAAACAAAAAACCATGACAAACTAGAAGCAACTCAAAGAGCAGCAATGATCATTAGGAGGCTGGAGCTACCATGTAGAAAAAAAAAATGAAAAAAAAAATACAAAAGCAAAATCGAGTTTGCCTAAGGAATGATTGATTAGCATATTGACCTCCAAATATTTGAAGAGTGAAGAGAAATTATTCAGCATAATAAAGGAACATAGAACTAGGAGTAATTGGTGGAAATGAGGCAAGGAAAATGTGCCTGGTGTTCCTGTTGTGTTTTTCCTACCTGTGAGATACTGGTCTGGGAATTAAATGTATTGACTTTCTGATTGTGTAATAAAGATCAAGGCTCTGTCAAGGTAATTGTGGTACAGGCCAGGACCACAGACTCTTGGCCAAGAAGAGCAGCTCATAGTCAAGTGGCAACCAGGATATGACTAATGAGTAAAGTGCATCACTGTTGTGGGGCAGGAAGATAGCACAAAATATGCAGTTCTTTGAGAAAGAGAAGTCATTTTTCCAGGAAAAATACCTGAAGGCCTGGGAACACCAGGCTGTCTTCCCCCATCTGAAAATTTCACAATACATGTGGTCCCAAGAAGTCTCTTTCGTCTTTATTGGTCTATGACAAATTTTTGGATGCTATAGAGCAATACCGATTTCAGGCCAGGGCTATTTCTTCACCTTCCCACTTTTTTCCAAGGAAGAAGGCATTTGGGTCCTTGGCCAGACACAAGAGACACCATTTACCAGTGGGACTGAGTATGGGGTCCTGTGCAGTGTGGACAACTGTGAGCCTCCCTGAAGGGCCACAGGATGGCCATAAAGAGGATGGGATGGGGTGAGATAGATGTGTTGGGCAAGCCAGCAGAACTGCCGCTCTGCAAGCCCGTGTGCTGCCCCTGCCTCTTCGGGACAAAAAGCAGCTTTAGCAACCTGGGAACGCACATAGTTGGCAGGATCACGCCGTGCCAGGCCTGAAGGCAGAGCTAAGCTGCCGAGCTAAAGCTGTGCCACTAGGGGTTGGGCAGCATCTGTCCTCTGCTCAGGAAGGGAAAAGCTTACAAGTGCTCACGGGGGGCTCTGAATGCCTCTGTCAGCACAACGCAAGAAAATCTGATTCAGCTCAGCCTCATGTAGGTCTGTGGGCAAGGGGTGCAGAGAAGCTAGCTTCACGTGGCTTGGTACACCACATGTGGTGGGGATGACGGGGGCACAGCGTGTTCTTTGTGGAGCCAGCCAACGAGGTCAATACGCCCTCAGTGCTCTCATGCCTTACGGGAAGCAGGTCCATGGGAAAGGGGAAAACTGTGTTTGTTTCCACAGAAGAAGCAAGGCCTGAGGTGGCTGGAGCTGCTGGGTGATGGTGCTAAGGCATAGTAACAGCCTACCTATTTGGTAGGTGCTGCCAGCCTGTGCAGGTTAGTGGGACTCAATAAAGCAAATGTCATGAATCAGGGCAGCACAGGGCCAGCATCTCCTGCCTGCTTGTGTCGGCCTAGCCTGCACCCAGCTCCCTTGTGGCTGTGGCAGTGTTTCTGTGCAGGTGCTGGAGTCACTATCCAGCACCTCTCACCACCCTGTGGGCTCTCCTGCCCTGTTTCCCTCTCAGCATCCCTTGATGGTGAGGTTTGAGTGGCACTGGTCTAGCTGAGAACCACCTCCTTCCCCACCCCTCCCTCAGCTCTCTACCTGGCACCCAAATTTCAATCTTCCCATCAGCAGGCTTTGCCTTTCTTCCCGTTCTGTCCCTCCACCCGCCTCCTTTGGTCACTGACCTGAGGGGACCACACCAGCTCTTGGAACGTGCCAGCATCAAAACCAGCTCCTAGCGCAGAGCTCCCTGTGACCATGGAAAGCTGCCTGGTGTTGTAGTAAGTGCCAGGCCCCTAGGCAAAAGTGGAGCAGGCTCGGCTAATCCTGAAGGGAAATGATTAGCAGCTGTAGACTTGCATCTCGGTGGCACAGGATTTGGGATTCATTTTCTTAAAAAGTGCAGAGCTGGAAGCTTCAGGGTGATCTGAGGCCACCAGAAAGCCCTGGAAAAGCCCTGGAAAAGAAGGGATTCTGGTCCTGCCCGATGTCCGGAGCACCAGCTTTACGCCATGACTTTGCAGAAAGATTTGCAGGATCTTCTTTATTTAAAATGCAGTCAGGGAAGGGAATGCTGAATGGGCAGACTTATCTATCTCTAAGTAACTGGGATGTCAATAGTGGTAAAGCAGCAGCAGCAAGGCCTAACAAGCTTGCTCAAGCCCTGATTAGACTTGTCTGGCCTTCCTGGAAGTCTGTCCTGCTGTTACTTCATCACTGTTAGAGTTTACTTGCAGTTGCTATGCTGCAATTAAACATTCTGATTCTGTGGTAAGTATGCCCTGAGTGTGACGGAGCCTGAAAATTTGGGAAGCAAACTGAGCTCAAGTAACTAAACTGACCCTAAATGGAAAGCAATAGAAAACAGCAACCCCTCATTCCCTTCCCAGGACCCCCACTGAAGAAAGAAAATCCTAATTCTTCTGGTTACCTGTACAAATTACTTTTTTTTTTTTTTTTTTTTTTTTTTTTTTTAAGAAAAAGGGGTAAATCTACTGTCTCCTCTCAAAGAGCTTATTTGCAA
This sequence comes from Anas acuta, assembly GCF_963932015.1. Classification (NCBI taxonomy): domain Eukaryota; kingdom Metazoa; phylum Chordata; class Aves; order Anseriformes; family Anatidae; genus Anas; species Anas acuta. The sequence continues at coordinate 32,769,009 of NC_088981.1, forward strand.
TTATGGCTATCTAGATCCCTTTCCTACAGTTTGCAGCAATATATTTATTTTTCTCAGAGATCAAGGAGTCAACACTCAACTCAGTCAGCCTCAGACCCTGGAGCCAGTCTAATGCACCATATCCTCCAAAGCATTATCCCCACAGCCTGCTGTTTTCAGATTACTGCTAAAGATTAATAATCAAAGAGCAAACAGCTTTTGTTTTGACGCTAATACCGAATACACCCTGGATCTCTGTTTGAGTAGAAGCAAACAAATGAGCATTCACTTGTTTTGAGAACCACTGGTTCCCAGGAAAGAGGACAAATTTCTCTTTCTATCTGGATTGTTTGTATTGGTAGCTCTGTGCCCCAAAGACCTTCATGCCTCTATGGCACAGCAGCTAGAACCCAGAGCATATAAGGGTGTAAGAGAGGCTGTATAATTCAAAATTAGAAGAAATTGTTTTTAAAAAAATATAAAAAGCAGAGTGGTTTTCCAATTGAGGACAATAGCCCATGGGTCTTCTGGCACCCTAAAGCCCTATCTGTTCTTTACCAGCACCCTCTGTAGGTTCCCATAGTTGGTACCTCAGAGTTGAGGATGACATGGGGAACGGACACCAGTATTGAAGTGCTTATTGCTCTGTGTTGGTTTCTAGTATCTCCAATCCTTACATTCCACTGTTGAAAAACAACATACAAAGGGTATCTGGCAACACACTCAAGTATCTGACCTGTGCAGTGACATGAAGAGGGAGATACAAACTGTTCTCTTAGAGAAGAAATGGCAGAGGTCTCCCTAGCTGGAGGGAAAGTCATCATTAGGAGGTTGTTTTATTTTTCCTGGCTGTTCTTCCGTGGGTTGGTAGGGTCCTTGCCCACCAGCTGTTTTCCTGGGAGAAGTAGTCAGAGATATTAATTTGATGTCATCATAACCTGTTTTAACTGGCTTCTGGAAAATATATCTGTTGTGAATGTGAAAGAGAAAAGGGATGAGCCCTCAAACAGTGATCTGTGGGACAGCCATGGTGCCCACAGTTACCTGTGTCCTGTGACCATGACAGCCCCCTCCTTGCTGTGCAGACACTGAGGCAAGAGGTGTAAGAAAGCCCAGCATCCTACCCCTACCGTTGAGACAGGGCCAGAAAAAGGTGCCCAAATATCTCCTGGTGCTTTACCACCAGCTCACAGCCAATGCTGGCTATGGAAATTCTGTCTTCCTGTTGGGCCCTGCCTCTCAGATGTGTCAAAAGGACAGCAGCTCGGCTTTCTAGTTGCCCTCTTGCTCTTTTACTTTAGCTGCAGGGTGCTGTTATCCCACCCTTTCCCCTTTTGACTTGAAAAGGAGAACATGTCCACCAGAATAGAGACACACTGGTCAGCCTGCACGGATGTTGGTCTGGAAAATCTGGAAGCCAGCAGCTCCCTCTGCTTAGGGCCTCATGCTTTATTCATCCTCCTTTGCTCTGAGTTTTGGGAATATAGATCCAGCCAGCTTTGTCTTACAGCTGGACATGGAGAAGGGTCATTTCACAATCCTTTGGAGCTGCTCCGGGTGTGCTGGCCTCTAGTATCTATCCCACTGTGTATTCCTGACATCCCCTTTCCATCTAACTGCTCTCCCATGTGTGGCATTGCCAATGTTACTGCTCCTGGCTGCAGTTTGCTATCGTGCAGAAGCTGTTGCTTCAGCTAAGTTCAGTCCTGTGTACATTCATTCTTCTTGCTGGTGATTTCCTGGATGATGAGCATCTGCATGGATCCCAGCCCTCATGTTTCCAAGGGCCTAGAGATGGAAGGCAATTAATACCATCTTCTGCTTTCCGACCCAGAGGAGCTGCAGGGACACCATCAACCACCAAGGCATTAGGAAGTTATCTAGAGTTTCCCACACTGATTGGAGAGAAAAGCTCCCTCCCTGTCTCCTAAAATCTATCTAATCCCTTTGCATCACAAGAAAGCCTTTACCTTCCAGGCTACTGCCCTGGATGCTGCTTTGTCAGTTCCTTCAGCATAGTGTTTAATGGAGAAAGAGGCCACAGACTGCTTTCCTCAGCAGAAAGCCATCTTTGGCTCCCTTCCCAGGGTCTCAGTGAACTTCTGGAGGCAGCAGCAGAAGCTGAGAAAGCACAAGGCCTTTATGGAAGACGTTGTGACACAAATTGGAACCAACCTGAACAGTTCAGCCTCTTCCCGGTGGGGTCTGGTGGGTCCTGAGAACCCTGTAGAGTCTGGCAGGACAGGATGGACAACACCATCAGGCATAAACTTGGGTCTGTAGCCTGCACGGTTTCTCAAAACATCTCAGCTGCAAAGAGCCCTTTGTACAGCTCTGTCTGTCCACGGGAGCTTGTTCAGGAGAGCGGCTGTGGATGCGCCAGAGCACGCAACTCACTATGTACAAAAGCACTACACCAAAATGTAAATGAAGAGGAGATTAAAGGGGAACAGATGTTGGCTGATCGTGTCCACCCTGCTCCTGGGAAGCAGCCCAGTGCAGCTGCTGTCTGCCCGGGGCCCTGCTAGCTCAGGGCAGGGCAGCAGGGCTGGGATTCTTGCAGCCTCATGACCCTCAGAGGACAGTACTGAGTGTGCTCCTTTTCTTGAGGTGCATATCCTCAAGGTAATATCTTTTTCTGCCCTGGCAGCTTGTTTCATGGGGAGGCCTTTCTGTACAAATTCCTTTAAATGAACCCCTGTGACCATAAGACATGAGCATTTGACTGCAGGACACTGGGTCCCTGCTCAAACTGCAAACTGGGCCTGTCTGAGGTGAACTATCCAACTCCTATCAGGAAAGAAGATCTGAACAACGGGGTCATTAGTCCCAAGGCAGGTTAGGCCATCCATGACACACAATGTGCCATCAGAAAAGGCAGAAGGGGCTTCTGACACCGCCTGACTCTACACATGCTTCAGCAGCTCAAACTATTTTTTCTCACTTAGTGCATGAGCCACATTATTCTTGTTTTGTTATCTTTTTGCTGCTTTCCTTTCATTGTCCAAAGCCCTCTTTTCAATACTGTCTGTATCCTTGTCTCCTTTATTCTTCACTCTGCTGTACCAAGCCACCACTTACTCATAAAAGGGGTGGACTCCCTCGCCTCATATCCTCGTTGCTCAACCTCTCTGTTTCCTAAATCCCTGGGGAAATGCCGCCACCCACATTGTCATCTCTGAGGGATTTTTGAATGTGCTTCAGCCAGCTTCTGGAGAAGTTATGCTCTCGTGTCTCTTTGTAGAAAAAGGCCCTGCCTTCAGTCATTTATATTTCTTTTCCTGGAGGGTCCTGGTGGAATGGGATGAAAAAAAAAAACTGATCAAGAAGAAACAGCCCAAACTGAACAGCTTATTCTTTTTCCAATATTCTCCCTCAGTATCTCTAAGCCCTTTCTGCTGTTTACTGATCCCTCCCTTCTGCCATTTCCCACCACTGGGAGCTATTGTCCATCTAATGCAGAGCAGAACACGCCTGCAAGCTCAAGCCAAATTCAAACCATTACTTGTAACGTGCCTACCACTAAAGTACCGTCAATTAGCTGTGAAATCCCAGAGAATTAAGCCTGAAGACGTAATGGCAGAAACTGGCTTCTTGATTTTTATTTATCTGCATATAATGGCTCGCTCATGCATGTTTGTTAACGTGAGCCAGCTCCCTCATGTCCTACAGCCGAGCTGAGAAGCTGCAGCTGTAACTGTGGAGTGAGCTCCTTGCCTTTCAGCCTGTGATGGTGCTTTCCCCACAAGTGCATCCCAGGTCCAGCCTTCCCCATCTCCTATATACTCAGAAATGGGAGATGGGGACACCTTTGTTGCTGCATGTCTGGACTGGTTTTGCCCCCTCCTTGCCATGGTTCTTCAGGCTGCTGCACTCACAGGGCTCTGCTGAAAACCCCATGATGGGGCTACGTCTCTGAGATCACACTGTGCCATCCCTGTGAGGCTGCCTTAATGATTCACCATGCACCCCTGCTCATAGCTGCATCTTCCCAGCACCCGACTCCATGAATATCACCGTGAATATCACCTTTTCTGTGTCTCTCCTGATACAGCATCATATGCTACCTGATACTTGGAAAAAAAAAAAAAAGAACATCTTTCTCAGCAGGTGTCCTGAGCCCCCCAGGAAGTGTTTGCTGTTCTCTGTTTGCAGATCTCTTCTCATTTATCAGGCCAGCCTGGTCACTCATCACCTCCTGATGTTAATGCTGGAAGATAGGGCTACTGAGTGCAAGAGTGGCAAAGCTGTCATGCTCCAGCTGGGCAAAAGTGGAGCCTCACTCAGTAAATATTGACACGTCTGCAAGCAAACAGAAGGCAGCTTTCAGCAGGCAGCTCTCTGGCTCCCTGAGCTGATGCTGGACCAGAGACACTGGGTGCTTTGCGGTTAGGAGCTGCTGTTTACAGAGTGCAGGATGCAGGCATGGATCTCCAGCAGCTGTGATGACAGTGGCAAATTGATGGGCTCACAGGAGTCACCAGCTGCATGCCCACTGCCCACCTGCAGTACAACAAGTGGCTGCGACCACTTCAGGCTCTGGAAAAACAAGCAGCCTTTTCCTGTCCTCAGCAACTTCTGGCCAGGTTTTCTTCAAGAAGATACTCAAGACAGTTCCTATTAAAAATAGACAGCAAAAAGCAGAGTTTTGTTACAAGGTTCTTAGTTCCTAAAACTTTACCCTGAGTGTCTAGGTGGTTATTGTGTCTCCTATAAGTTGCCAGGTGTAGGGAAGTCTCAGGTGCAAGCACATGTAAATACAGAAGTCATCAGACTGAGTCCTTCTCATGGGTCTATGGATTTGAGTAGCCAGTCATTCTTAGTTTCAGTTCTTACAGAAATCCCCAAATTTAGTTGTTACATGTTATAAAAGCTACGGCTTAGCATGTGCTGTAAAACAGGAGTTTTATGTCCGCTTACAGACTATTGCCTGGAAGCTAAGGACCACATTCCCTGCACAGGTGGAGCAGAGTCCTTACGCCAAGAAGAGATGGGATTGCAAGCAAGGAGTCTTGATGGATTGGGTTCACTTCCTGACCCACCCTCTCTATGACTTTGAGCATGTTATTTGATCTTTTAATGCTCTCATTCCCCTCCATGAAACAGAGGTGATAATGCTTTCTCTCCTCAGCTCTTTCTTTTACCTACTTAGACTGAAAGCAACTTGTCTTTTTTTTTTCTTTTTTATTTTCTTTTTCCCCATTTCTCTGTTTTCTGTTTGTTTGTCTTCCTAGTACAATTAGATTCTGATCCGCAGCAGAAGTTCCTTGGTTCTGCTGTAAATGTAAATAATTATCTGTTCTCATTTAGAGCCTGTGGGCACCACCAGCAGGCAATAAATAACAAGAGGATGACTCAGATCTTTAACTGACACTGTGCGGATCTTAAATAGAGAGCTAAGGAGTGGGGCAATAACTTCAGGAGTAGACCCCAGGACTCACAATGCGATAAGTCCCTTTCACCTCTTTTCTTGAATGTCCAAATTCTTTCTTTACATTTGTTTTCCGCTCCCTGGTTTGTCTCTACTACATCTGTCTCTCACTTGCAGAGTAAAGACAACAGTTAATCCCCAGTTTCTTTCCCCTGCATGAAATAAACACACTAATGTGCGTGCTTTGGAGCAAGGGCTGATCCCTGCCCACGGTCTGTATCATCGCTCTTTTTCCTTGCAGTCTCTTGCCATTTCTCATTTCTAAATCAGACTGTCAGTCTCTTAGAGCAGGGACTTTGTGTCGTGGAGCACAGTGTGCCTACAGCACTGTAGCTCTTATGTCAAGCCATTGGTGTAGACCGTACGGGGTTTCCTTATTTATTAATTTCCTGCAGTAAATCAGCAACTGAATGTTGTCTGTCAGATGGCTTCTTTGCTGAACCAGACGTTGGGTGATGACAGGTATCAAAACTGTGGACAAGGAGGATGTAAACGGCAGCCTAGGCATAGTGGAAGGGAGCACGAGGATTTGGTTGGTGCAGGACCAAATATCTCACTGCTGCAACAGCGACAGCCCAGGCGCTGAGCAGAACCGGAAGGCTCTGAAGTGCTGCTTCGACAGCAGTGCTGTTCTGATCCAAACCTCAACTTCTGAAAAAAACTATTTAATAGTAAATCATTTCAGCTCTTCCTCTCCTTCGGCCTTCCCTGCTCTGTGGGGCCTCTGCAGAGCCCTGTAAGGAAACCCACAGTTCCCGGCTGAAGGCAGTTCTTTGGCCAAGATCATTGGAGATCACGTCAAAGCCAGCGCCAAAACTGCTGTGTGCCTCCAGCACTGGCAAGTCTACCATTACAGCCGAATTACAACCGAATTACAGGGAACAAACACAACCAGGCACATTGCTGGAGAACCAGGGGAGGGGCAGAGACAGAGAGAGAAGAGGGACATGCAGCAAAGGGCAAAAAGAAAAATAAAGGGATGTGGCAGACACAAAGTGGACCTGAAGGTAAATTAAAAGTGCAAACTGGTGATACCTTTTATTAATTATTCATTGAATGGTGGTTTGCACAATTACAGTCAGAAGCAGCATTTACGGCAGGCACTGAAACTTCAATGGGCTGGCAAGCTGCATTCCTCTTCCCAAAGTCACCCATACTGACCACTATAAAGATAACAGTACAGGGCTGTCAGTGTATATGGCACTAAAAATTAAGCCAGGCAGCTTCTTCCTAAAAACTGCTTCCAGGTTAAGAACATACAGGTAGAGAAACTACACTGTATGCCACCTATGCTCGAAAGACAAGATGAAGAATCCTGTTATTTGGTGGCTGGTATCCTCAGTGGGCACTGGGAAAAGTGAGCCTGGACTGCACCTCTGTCTTCTGTGCCTCGAAGAGGCTGAGCAATAAATAATTTATTTGGAGGCTTTTCCTGGCACAGACAGATGTGTATAGACACAGAAGGGAAAGATTGCTTGTTGAAAGGTCAGCATATATTGGTTATGAGCAGGGGAATGTTTTCACAGGAAACACTGAGGACTGTGCAGAAGTAAACATACCTCCAGTGTGGAGTGGTGTGGTGATCCAGCTGAGTCTTTCTCTGGGGTCTCGCTTCCCTGGGATGATGCACAAGGCCCTCGGGGTATTTACACAGCCCGTTCTTGAAAGACCAGCTGCCACTCAGCACAGTTTATCTTCTTTTCCCTGATTATTCAGTTTGTGTTTTCTTTGCTGCTCCTGGCTTCCCCTTCCTCCAGTTCCAGGAACTGTGAGGAGCCGTGCTCCTCTGCAGCACCTGTGTGCGTGCGCCAGGCACGGCAGCTGCAGCGTCCCCAGCTGCTGAGCGCAGCCTGGCAGCCACACGTATTTCCCCGCCACTGTGCAACAGCCTGCTTCTAGATCCTTCCCACGCACGTTTTCATTCTAAACACACAAGCTTTGGGTTTACGTGCAGCATGAAAGCACTGCTCTTTGTCCCCGGGCACCTCCGCATTTTGTGTTCCTCTCAAAGAGGAAGGCTCCCGTTATTCTGGTGCAGTGAGTGCACCTGAGAAGATCCATCTTCGTGCTGCTACAGAAATGAGAAGGGGAGAGAAAGTTCCAGTTTGTGAAGGGCCAGGCTGTACTCGAGTAATATTCAGGGAATATGAGAGACAATCTCACTGGGTCCCTACATTTGGGTCTTGCAAAGTCTCCAAATTCCAAGACCCTTTCACCAGAAACAGCACTTAAAATGGATCCAGTTTCGGTGCTCTTACAGGGGATCAAGGCCTCTATTTCCTCCTGCAAAACCTTGTCTGTCCCTGTCTGTGCTAGACCTCTCTGCAGGGACACAAAAGTCTCTACTCAAATATCTGTCATGGTCACCACTCTGGGCTGGAGGAACCCTGAGTTGCACAGGATTTCCAGGCAAACAAAGATTAAGCAGCCCAAGCTGAACTGCTGGAACCTCTTCAACACGCTTCTTAGCCAGGATTTTGCTTACTTGCAACAGCAAATTAGTAATAGCAGAGAGATGCATTCTTCTCTGTGGAACAAAGAGGGCACTGTCTACCAAGCTTTTGTATGAAATCCACTCAATGAATTAAAATTTGCTGCTTGCCCACTGTCTACTTTCACAGGCCTGCTCTCCTGACTATATTCACCAGCCCCATTATTTTTTGATTCAGCCTATAAAAAATATATAAAAAAAAACAATGAGTTACCCATAAATTACAATTCACACCTATTTCTGGAACACAAGGCCTATGAGAGAGATTTCTTCATCCACCCCAGATCTTTTCTAGTCATGACCCTGCAGAGAAAGAATCCTTTGAAAATGTGATTTAAAAAGGAGAAATACTTACTAAATGAACAAACCAAACCTCCCTTTGCTAACTTCAGGTTTTATTGGCACTAAGTCTCTCAGCTGAGAAACAACGGAGGAGAAATTATAATGTTACTATTCTTCAGCTACTCATATCTCTCAAGGAGGTGCTATTTAATACCACACTGAACAGAAAAAAAAAAAAAAAAAGATATTTATTTCATGCTGTAGTCTCCAAAATCAAATTCTTCATGCTTTCATGGTAGGAATGAATGCCTTGATGCTCTTTCTAAAGACTGATGGTGCTGGGGGGCTGCTCTGGTGGGTACAAAGTCGATGAATACTTGCAAGGTAGGATTGCTAGGGCATACAAGGCAGCTTGTCATCAGCCATGGTTACTTCTTACTTAAGCAATCAGCTCCATGGACTTTAGCATTGTTATATAATTGTAACCAGAAATCCTCTGGGAGCTTGAACCATGCTGTTGTGCTCTCGTAAGTAATTTGGGAGGCATCTCTACCCTCAGGAGTCCACATTGGTCAGTAATGTAGAACAGCTGTCCACTTTCTTTGGGAGAGGGGTACTCCTAATGGCCAGTGCCGAAGTCATGCCCTGATCACCTCCCATGATTTAATCTTACAGCTGTTCTTCAGAGCACGTAACTACCTCACAACTACTTCTTTTCATCGTGTACGTATTGTAGGTTTATGATTTTGCTTCTCCATGTAAAACATTGAGCACCATATCCCACTTTACCACAACTATTTTACTGCCATGTCCGCTACTGTCATTCCACTGGCTCCTCATTTGCACTCTACGGATGAAATCTTGATCCAGCAAAATCAATGAAAGCTTTGCCACTGACTTCTGTGAGACCTAGGCTTCAATCATTAGCCTCTGTATTTTAACCCAGAAACAGTTTCTCATTTTATTCTTTTTCTCAGTCAGATTTTCCAGCTGTTTAGCAATAGACACATCTGACAGCTTACCTGAGCTCTGATCTCTGCTTACACCAAGTGGACAATGTTTTGAAATTGGCAGCCTACCCTCAGCCAAATTCAGACAGCTGTGGCCTGTCACTTCAAAGACAAATGATCTCAAGCTGCCAAGATGTGATTCTGGGTCAACAGGGGCAAAAATAAAGCTGTGGTCAAATGAAAAAGAAACATTAAGTTGTTTTGTATTTTGTAACTGATTAAGCATTTACACACCGAAGTCCCAGAACTAGACATCCAGATCAGTCAGTACTGACCTGAACAGCTTTCTCCAGACAATTAGAGCTTAACTCATCCCTGCTGGTACTGGCAGCTATTAAACAAAGGAAGAAACAAAAATGCCAAAACCAAAACCAAACACAGTTCTTGAGGTTGCATCACGGTAATTCTCTGGGTAAGGAAATTTGGTTCCAAAGCGCCCCTGTAGTCCCAGCCTGCATGTCTCAGGTGCTCAGAAGTTGGCAACCAGGTTATCTGACTTTGGTGACAGCCCGTCCCACAGTGATGCTGCTGTGGCAATTCGAGCTTCATGATGGGTTGTTTCTAGTTTGAGGTGAAGCATAAGAGACGCTACGGCTGTCTAAACTATGAGTTCACCACACCACCCATTCCCCTGCCCTCAGTCCCAGTTTTCTTGGAAACCAGGAAGCACAGCAGGGAGGGGAGGGAGGAAAGGACGGACATTTACACGTTTGGACTGCATCCTGTCAAGCAAGCAGGACGTGAAAAGTGTGGTGCACATCTGGGGCTCTGAGCTGGAAAAACAGTCCCAAGCCTCACTTCAGATGTATCTCTACACCTCGAAAGTTGTTGTCAGCATGTAATTGCCCTGTGGCTGGTTATAAAGGCTAAGCAGCTGAATATGGGAGGCCCAACCTGTTTTCAGCCATAGAGCAAATTTCCCCAGCTCAGATCTGGAATGATCTCCAGCCTTTGCTGGACAGTGTCAACCTGTGCTATGGAAAATTCAGAGGTAGAGGCATGTAGAAACACAGGCAAATAAACATTACTGCAGGAATGCAAACTGGTAGTCACTATTACCATTATTATATGTGGTATTATTTGTATTTCAGTAAAACTAAAGACCACAAGTGAGACTGGAGGAATAGTTAATTCTGCTAGAGGTAGTAAGCAACCCCACAGTGACTCGCCATCCTTGAAGTTTACAGGTATTACCTGTAAAACTGAAGCTGAGCTCATGTAAAGGAAGACCTCTAAATTAACAGCACTTTTTTTTTTTTTTAATTTTATTTTTTTTCCCCTATAAATTCTTTCATTTCTTTAAAGATTTGAGAAATAGAAAAGAGATCAAACCAGGAAAGGCTGGAGTTTGCAAGCACAACTATGTGGCTCGAGCATATGAATTATATTTTTATAGGGTTAACCAGGTTCTGGGAGTGAGCCAGGCAATGATAAACAAATCAAGGCAAGAATAAGACAGGTAGGAAATAAATTTCATAGGAGTATGACTCTGCGTCAGGCTATTAACAGAACCGAGTCTTCCTTTACACCCATGAAACCACAAACTGTATTCTCTCTTTACAACAAGTAGGAATCTCTAAAGAGACAAGGAGGAAAAAAAATCTCCTATCAGAGCTATGTCAATATAGAAATGTCAGTAAAGGTTCTGTTGATTAAAAGAATTTCCCAACACAGAGGATAAAATACGTTTTACAGGGTGGTCTGTAAATGCTCTTAATGACAACCCTTCCCCTCCCAGCTACAAATGCTTACTTAGCTTTTCAATAGCTATGTTGGAGGCACACATCCATTTAACATTTGAAAATTTTCACATAGAATTCCCTTCTGAATAGGCAGTGTATGTTTAAGATTTAATTCAATGAATAGGGACAAATTCTGCGCTTTGAAAATTTGATGTAAATCTGCACTATCTGCCCTAATATAATTATTAAATCACTTTAAATGAGAACACAGGGGCAGCAACGTAATACAGGAAAGGGTTACTTTCTAACTGCTTGTATGATTTAAGGCAGATAAATAAATAATAATAATCAGCCTTTGTTTCTGAAAGGAGATATTCAGTCTACCCAAAGCACCATCCAAGTCATTAAAGGATTCCCAGGTGCCAGTATTTGGAAAGGGTATTAGCTATTCAAACAGTGTAGGCAGAGGTCTCTGCTCTTCTCTCTCCTGGGTCATCTCAGATTTCTTCAATCTCTGCCCAGAACTGAACACAGGCGGGAAAGAAAGCTTGGAAATTTCAGAGGAGTAAAATTTTCTCGTGAACAAAAAGAACGTATTTTTCAGTCCTGCAGTGAAAACGAGGAAAACCCTCCTTTGTTAGTACAACTGCAAGGCTGATTGGATGGGGGCCTGCACACTGCACATGGAGGGGAAGACAGCAGGAGACCAGGCTCTGCAGCAGATGCTGTGCAGGAAACGTCTTTTCTTCCTCTTTTCAGAGATAATTTACCTGGCTTGACTCTATTCCTGGGAAAAGAAACCACACAGAAATGTCAGCACAATGCAGCTGGGTTGTTCAAACAGAATCATTCAGCAGCAGGTGGCAAAAGTGAATCCACGCAAATGCAAAGGAATTGCTGAGGGGATGGCTGAGCCATACTCACAACAGTCAGTGCCCCAGAGACAGGGATGCAAACACCTCTCTGGGAGGGAAGTTCAGACTTAGGGTATTGACAATCATCTCAAGCCACCCACCCCAGCTGAGGTGGTCTCTATCTCCTGTACATTTTTAAAAGTTAATAGTTGTAAGCCGGTGCCTGAGACTGAGTAGAAATTTCAGTTTGGAAAAGTTTTCCTGAGGAAATAAAAAAGGCATTGGAAATATCAGTCACTACAGATAGAGACATGGGGAAAGACCAGTGGACTCTTACTATCTGACAAAGGAAGAAATGCAGATGTCTCCAACTGGAATAAGCTCTGCCTAAATAAAAGCAAAGGTTTGTAGAAGAATGTTTTCTGAAAACTTCATCTTTATTTAATGAGATCTGCCTTGTGAATTGTTCTGACCCCAGAGTCCCTCTAGATGTAACTCCTCACTCCTGCTCCGAGTTCCCAGACAGTAGGCCAGAAATGCTCATCTCATCATCAGCTTGCCAAATGCTTGTTTGCTTTCCTCACATACCACCAGGTCTTGCCTCTGTGCTAAACTGTTAGAGAGGTTCTGTCTGGAGCCACCTGAAAGCTGCAGACTTACAGACCTTTCTTCCAAAGACAAGTTAATTACACTTTGTCACATCGAGACTGTGCTTGCTCATGGCTGCTGATTCATTCCTCTCTGTAATATATGGTCTTGGTCATGACTCTGAAAAGCTTAAATCATTCAGGTCCCAGCCACTATAAGGTATGCTCTTCCACTTTAGCAACTGCAGCCTGTAGAGAAGAAATGAGCGTCAGTCCTAAAAATTGAACTTGTACAGATCAGAGATCATCATCATCAAAACTGCTATGTGGGAACAACCAAAAAAAAAAAAAAAAAAAGGTAATTGTTTGTACAATGCGTATCCTTGCTAAACAGTCCTGTGTTAGCCCTTGTGAATGCATTAACTCATTGAGGCAACACACTAGGATGATGGGTAGCTTGAAATGTGGATAATTTAATAATGCAGAAATCCTCCTGATGCCCAACCACAGTCAGGACCACAGTTCCACACTAGGTTCTCACTGATATTTTTCTGTTTCCAAGGTTTCTGAACAGAGTCCTCCCACTCAGACTGTAGGCAGTTTGGCGGCATGGTGGGGCAAGGTCACAGCGCTGCACCTCACCTCTCTGGGTACCTGGAAAACACAAAGAGAGGTGTGTGTGTTCAGTTGCCAGCTTGATGAGTTATAGCTACTCATGTGATGCCCAGGCATGGATGTAATCAGCACATTGGTGCTTCCTACCCAGTAAATGCTTTACCTGTCCCATGTGCCAGGAACAGCCAGGAAGACAGATGCTATTAAGAGAGTAATGAAAAGCATGAAATTTAACTGATAGACATAGAAAAATTCATGTCACACCTACAACAAAGCTCATTGCCTCTTACGTCTATCTTTTCCTGACTAGGGTAGGATGACCACTTTTTTTTGGGCATATTGCCTGCCCAGAGTTACGCCAAAGAGAGTCTCCGGGAAGACGTTGTCACAGTCAACCCACAGATTTCCTCTGAATCTCAGCACAGCTGTTCCCATCCTGACCTACTAGCCCAATTTCTTGCTAACTTGTTACTAGGAACACTCCTGCAGTGTTTCCAGATGTGGAGGATCCCAAGCCCGCAGCATGCAGCACCTTCACCCCTTCGTCTCCAAGGCTCCCAGTGACAGCACACAGCACGCTTCAGCCTCACTAGTGGAGAAAATGGCAATGGTGCTGGACAAGCCAAAAACCTTTTTCTTTGAACAGTTTGCAGTCAGAGTATTACCAGAATTCTGCCACATTTAGTACAATCTCCAAGACGGAGGAAAGTGTTGGTGTTATAAAAAGTAGGGACATCCCTGGTGCCTCCTGTTGCTGTTATATTGTAACACAGAGGACCTGATATGAGTAAGTCCACTTAAGAGCAGTGGTGGCCTAGTATACGCCCAGAACAGTGCTACATTTGTCCTTTGAGAGTATTTCCAGGGCAGCCTTCATAATCTGTACCAGCAGAAGCAGTGACAGGGATCAGTGACTGCTTGTCTTTCTCTTGAGATGAGGCAGACTGGAGAACATGAAGGAAAATGAGCTCACTTCCTACTACATCGCTAAAGGTATTTTCAAATGTTTTACAATGCTGTGCAAGGCATACAGGAGCCACTGTGCACTCAGCAATAACTTACATACATTTCAAGATATTTCATGCTGCAAAGAGCTGTCCAAGCTTCAGTACCTTGCCCAAGAGGAGTGCAAAGGAGCCTGAGTTTGATTTCTCACCCAAAAGTTGACACCAACTCTACCAGGTCGACCGTGCTGTGGAGTGGAAAAGGGAGGAGCTGAAGCAGTTTGGCACATGGCTACATGTCAGGTTTGGCCAAAGGCAGGAGAGTTCAGTGCCCTGATGGGAGATTGCTGTGCACCGCTGGAGCACAGCGCCTTCCCTCCCTGAAGGAGGTCCCTGAGGAAAGCTGCCTGCCCCGAGCCCTGCTGAATGATGCCCGGTGCCTATCTTCTTCCCTCCTGGCTGCCCGACTGCTGAGCTGCTTGTTTGAGCCTGCGATGGCAACTGATGGGAGAAACTGCTTTCAAACTGTTTAATAACAGTGATGGTAACCTCTGACCTTGCTGAATAGCAGTGCTTTTGACCTTTCATTTGTTAAATAATACAACCACTTATTTCCCGATGCTTATCAGTGTTTAGTAATTGGGGTCAAGACAAAGCAAGGCAGAGTACAGTTGCCCACCAGGCTTTGCTGAACCAGGAAGAATTTCCTTAAGCTACAGATTTCCTTTCTGATAATCTTCAGTCAGGGCAAGCAAAGATTGGAGACTGGGTGGCTTAGAAGATCCCTAACAGGCTAAAGAGCCGCTCAGCTGCTAGCATCTGGTTTGAATCCAGTTGTGGCTGACAGTGGCAGAAATTCATTACGGTCTCAGGTTGCCTCTCTGACTCATATGAAACGAGTATGGCTTGCAGTTCTCATGTTCACTGGCCAGCCAGCCATATCATAAAATATTAGTGCAAGAAATGGTTCTAGCGACATTGGTCATTATACAAGTTTACGAAGCCTGAAAACGCCTGTTCCTGTAGGGAAAATCAGGCTAAGGCACAATGGTAGATGACAGTGTGGACACAATTTTGTGGCCCCTCCTGCATGTTCTGCATGATTCACGTTAAAAGAGAGGGGGTTAATCTGCAAGAATCCAAGTTCATTTTTGTGAGATTTAGGTAAAACTAATGGATCTGACTGCATGTTGTACAGCTCACTGAACATCTCACTTGACAGACAAGCAGGTGACAGTGTTACAGGCAGCAACCCTTAATCAGTGTTTTCCTTAGGTGTGAACAGGAAATAGATGAAAAAAGAAATACAAGAATTTATGATGTGACTATGGATTTAAATATACGTGCACATACATATATTTAAGTAGTGTTCGTGTAAAGATTTAAACTTCCTTAAGACATCAAACACAACTTTTATTTGTCTAAGCAGCCGGATGACCTCATTATTTATTTACTGACGTTTGTATTAGGCCGGTTTGCAAGATTTTTAGGGCAGGAGCTATTTCACGAATGTCTGTCTGTGTGTGATTCAGCAAAACAGGGCCCCACACAGTGATCCAAATAGTGTCGGTTAAAAATAATAAAAAAAGCCATCTACTTATGGATGTGCAGGAGATAGCAAGGTCAGTAAAATTACGCTGTGCATTGAGATTCTGAGGTAATTTTTGGTGCTGGCTGTGTGGCATGAGGAAAACGGAGCTGTTGGTGGGATCCCAGCCAAGGTGTCCTCCATGATGGGGTGTCCCCCAGCCTTTTAGGGACACCTTTGGCTTCAGCCCTCTGAGGAACACCGAGGGACGACACACACCCACGCGGGGCTGCACGCTTAACACACTGCTTGCCACACCGGGGGCTCGGTTAACGGGTTAGGGTCACACAGCCCTGACACACCCAGCCCTGCCCGCTCAACCTCCTCCCTCAGCCCAGCGGGGCGCGGCCGCCATTTTCCCCCCGGGCCCGCCGCGCCGTTGCCATGGCGGCCGTTGCCGAGGCGCCGCCATTGCCTCCCGGTTGCCCGGCGACGGCGACGCGGCGGCCATGGAGGCGGAGGGGCTGCCCGGCGGCCTGGAGCTGGCGGCCGGCGGCGGCGGAGCGGGGCTGAGCCCGGAGAAGCGGGCGGCGCTGGGGGCTTCGCTGCCGCTGCTGAAGCGCGACTACCGCTTCGAGGCGGTCTGGTTCTGGGGCTGCGTCCATGGCGTGCGCGGCACCTACTACATCGCCCAGGGGCTGGGGGCTGACCGCGCCGCGCCCCGCAGCCGCCTCTACAGGTGGCCGGGGGAGTGGGAGAGGGAGCGGGATGGGCGTCCCAAAGCCCAAAAATAAACGGTGTTGGGGGGTGATGGGGAGGGTCTGGGGGTCTGGGGAGAGCCCCCAGGGATGGGAGAGCCAAGGTGTGTTGTTGCCTGCAGCTTGGACTGCGTGGAGTGGAGCCTGCTGACGCCGGTGGCCAAGGAGGTGGGGGAGCAGGCGGAGAAGCTGAAGGGCCGCTTCCAGGGGGACCCGAGTTTTCAGTACGAGTACGCCGAGGTCAGCGCGGAAGATGCCGAAAGATTGCTCGAAGACGGTACGGAGGTAAATACGACGAAACGCTTTTCAAGCTCCTTTCGCTGCAGTTGTACCCCTCGTGCCATACAGACAGCTCCTCGTGTGTAAGAGGCAGCTGATGGGTCACAGGAACAGCCTGGGTCCTACTTGTTTAATCACAGAGTGGTTGGGGTTGGAAGGGACTGTAAACACCACCTGGTTCCAGCCCCCTGCCATGGGCAGGGACACCTCCCACCAGACCAGGTTGCCCAAAGCCCCATCCAGCCTGGCCTTGAACACCTCCAGGGATGGGGCATCCACAGCTGCTCTGGGCAGCCTGTGCCAGGGCCACACCACCCTCTGCGTAAAGAATTTCTATGCAAGTATTCTATCCAAATATACAATTTGAATCTGCCCTCTTTTAGTTTAAAGCCCTTACTCCTTGTCCTATCCTTACACTCCCTGACAAAGAGTCCCTCCCCAGCTTTCCTGTAGCCCCCTGTTAGGCACTGGAAAGCTGCTGTAAGGTCTCCGTGGAGCCTTCTCTTCACCAGGCTGAATAACCCCAACTCCCTCAGCCTGTCTTCATATAAATGGAATATTCATAATAATTCTGATAATTGGCATGTGTCCCAGCTGCTCCAGGGAAAATTTCCCACTCAGGAGCAGCTCTTTCTTCAGAACCAGCACACTTTTACCTGGACACCACTGACTGATGCCCGAAAAGTTACGGAAGCAAGAATGGGAGACAAGTGGGACTCCATATCTCCTATTTTACAGCCTAGAAAGGCTGTTCCTGTGGTTTGTTCTCTAGTTCTTAGAGTATTACCCATAGGTAATGCTCCTTCCAAAATGCATGCCTTCAAGAATCTCCCTGGTCACAGCAGGTGGAATATACCCGCCTTCCTGTCCTCTGTCATTGTGTAGCAACAGCTTCTTGATTGAACTCTTACTTCAATTATTCCTGGACTTAGATATGGCTTAGAAATATCCTCTCTCCTTCATGTTTTATTATGTGCAATTGGTACAGATCCTCACTGCAGCGTCTGAAGCTCTAGGCAGGAACTGCAGGTATCACTCTTTCTAACTGAATAGTCAAAAGCAGCTTAATTGAGAGGGAGGAAGTGGTTGAATGAAGGGAGGGACAGGTAATTCTCTTGGGAGTCTAGACTCTGCTCCTAGCCATGTTTCCTGTCATATCTTATGAGAAGAATGGCTGATTTGTGTTCATCCTTGGATAGCCATTGGGCACCAAGATGAGTTGGTCGTGGTTTCTATTGTCACATTGAGTTTATTTACAGAAACAACAAGAAGGAAAGCCCTGCCTTTAAAACTTGCCTCTTTTTTAAAAGCTCGTGATCAAGGAGGAGGACCGCCTCATAGCTACAATAGACCAGATAGACAGAGCAGTTGGTATCGTACCCCGAGGCGCATTTGTGAAGACTCCTCTTGGGTCTGTGCATGAAAACAGAAACTTTGAAGGTAAATTCCCATTGTCTTTATCAGAATCAACTGCACTTTGATCATAAAGGCTGTAAACGAAGATGACTTTCTCTCTCTAGCTGATGCTTTGATTTCAGGTTTATTTTTGACCCGGGTAAGATGAACAGGGAGGAGACAATCCGGTGCCACTCCTGCAATTCTGACTCACACCACAGAGCTGTGAATATAATCACTAATGTTCAGGTGCACGATTCAACTCTGGGAGGTGGGAGGAGAATCTCTGAGTCATTAAACCTGTAGTTTCATTTGTCTGTGTGTGGTTTATGTCAGTGTTTAGCCATTACAGCTGCAGTGAGTTCATCATCTGCATATAGTATGTAACCAAACGGGCAGAGAGTTGGTCTTGCCTCAGTGCCCACTGCATATCTGGGACTGCAGTTAGCATGGTCCACAATGCAGCGGGGAGTAGTGCCACCCGCTTGTGGCAAATCCGTGGACTTCCATGGAGTCCATTGGAGAAAGACTGTGATTCTGTCCTGTGGGCATTAGAGAAACAATATGACTGTCTGTGATACAATGTGCATTAGCCCAGCTCACTGTATTAACTTTCAGAAATGGCTGTTTGCAGGTCTTTCCTTGACTGAGGCAAAAAAGCTAAGTTCCTATTTCCATTTTACGGAGCCTAGTAACCTGAAGAATAAAACCCTGCTGGAAAAGGCTAACTGGGACCCATCCACTGACTTTCTGGACTCTCTGGAGCATGATATCCCACCAGGTAAAAACAGCAGAGTCAAGAGATGCAATGAAAGGGAAGGCAGTCTTCCCTTTCAGAGACAAGGCGAGGGTTACAGTGGAGTGGGTATGCTTAGGGGAACCCCCTGCTAACCTGTAAACATTATTCTTTATTAAATATTGTACTTAATTCCCTTTTTTTAATCAATTATAAACACTTAAAATGATAAGTGTACCAGGGCTGTTGCGTCCTTACAAAAGGTCTTCTGATCACACCATCACTTCCCCCCTCAGCCTCAGTGCTGTATTCCCTCCTGACTTCTGTAAAGCCTGTGACAGCTGGTGACCCTATGGGGGGAGATAAATTCCCTGTCACTGGCGGAGTTACATGGTTTGAAGTATTTCACACCTTCCATCCCACCCAGTATTGCTTTTCTTTGCCTAAATGAGCTCTCATTAACGCTAAACTGATATCCTTGAGAGGCTGGGTTGAAACTTTATTTTGATAAACTGTGTTGGAAATACTGTAGTGTGGAATAATCTGTCCTCTAGCAGAATTATACACTGCAGAAGGAGGACGGAAGATGTGCGTACTGGAATGTATCTTCAGTTCACAGCTCTACTGTTTTTCTGGGCAATTGTTAAATATAATGCATTGAACCTCATCCAGGGATTCCTCTGGTGAGGTATTTCTCTAAAGAGATGTTACCAGTTTGGATTTATGTTGCTGTTTTGCTTCTGGAGCTCTGAACAGGGATTTAGTTTCTCATTCAGAGAGAGTAAATCATTATATCTACCACCTGGTCTGCAGCTGCATTCCTCGTTACTGTGCTGCATTTTAAAGTACATAGAATTCTACAGAACTGCTTTCCGTCTGTAAACTGGGAATGATTTTTTTTTTTTCCTAAAAAACACTGCTTTTTGCTGATATGGTGAGTTTTTGGGTTGGGCCAAACATTTCCACATCCTGCTGTCTAGAAGAATATTTGAGTCACAATCAGACTTTACGTTTGCTATTTTATTTCTGTTCTGGAGTAGCAAGATAGGATAGTAGGATAGTAGCTGTCCCGTGCCAGATAGAATTGGCTGTAAGAACTGGAATATATATATATATTTGCCCAATCTTTCCTCTGCCAAAAGAGAAGGGAGAATGAAACTAGTGAGCTGTGTCCTGAATTCTGAAAATTCTTGTCTCTTCAGAGTATAAACAGCGCTAAAATCAAAACTGTCCAACTTACTGCTAGTGTCTTTGCTGCAGTCATTTTTCAGAAATGTAGTCTGGCCATACAGCATGTTTTTACATACACTGGCTCATTGAATTGCTCATTTAGACTCAAAAAGAAGTATGGCAAGTGGGGTTAGCTCCTAGATGCTTCCTAATAAAATCTTAGTTGCAGTTTTGTATGGCAGTTAAGGCATTGCTTCTACTTAGATTTTTTTTCCCCTCTCTTTTTCTAGGGTTTCTGATAGGGAGACTCTTTAGTTTTGTGAGACCTGCAGGCACAAAGCCACTGCAGCAGGAGAT
Organism: Anas acuta; assembly: GCF_963932015.1. Classification (NCBI taxonomy): domain Eukaryota; kingdom Metazoa; phylum Chordata; class Aves; order Anseriformes; family Anatidae; genus Anas; species Anas acuta. Next base: position 32,789,107 of record NC_088981.1, read on the forward strand.
GAATCTGCAGTGCTTTACGTGTTTCCACTGGGAAACTGGCACCACGGGATAAGAGCCTGAAGGCTAGTTTGCATCGCAGTGCTGTTTTTTGCCAGCTTCAGTGTGATGGGGAATGGCAACTTCTAAAGATTAGGGACCCCTAATCCTGCAGCTTCCCATCTAGTCCAAGGGTTCAGGCAACTGGCAGGTCGTGCTGTATATTAGACACAAAGATGGAGATTTTGTGGAAGTCTTTAAATCAAATGTGACTTGTAGCTCTTTTAACCAGTGGCAGGTAGGAAGTGGGACTCAGACATGTCACCATCATGTTTGTCTTCCTGTGGCAACCTGAGGTTTGGATAAGCGTGAACCTTTGCCCTCTTCCCAGGAGGCTGTTGCTCTTAATGCAGTTCTCAGTCTCCTCAGAAAAGTTACCTATTAAAGACTACCTGAGTTCAAGTGTAGTTGAGTGCTTCTTAATGGAAGAGTAGAAGATTCATCATGGTGCCTGTGCAGCTCTGGCTGTATTGTCCTGCTCTTGCTTGGACTGAACCTGGGGATTGATGAGATGAGCTTGTCAGGCTAAGGAAGTAAGACAGGAACTGATTAAAGGATCAGCAAAGCATGCACCCTCTCTAATTGCACTCTATCATACGCAGAAAGGAGCTCTGACATTAAAGAAAGATCAACCTACCTCTTTAGCAAGCGTTCAGGCTGTCTAACGTACTGGTTGCTTGTGAAAATGTGGGGGAAAAAAAAGGAAGAGGGGACAGACACAAGCTTTGCACTGATTTTATCAGTGTGGCTCCGCTGAAGTCTCCCATTCTTGGTTGCAAAGCTTTTGAACTCTGGTTCTTGGATCACTTTCTTTCAACTCTGCCAGTGCATGTTAGTCCTGATCGAGAGCAGACAATGCTTTCTCTATTTCTTGACATGTTGTTCACAGTTCTGGCAAATCCCCACATTTTGACCTGAAGCTTTTCCTGTCTTTCCTGGCTAGCTCCTTTCTTGAACAGTTGTTATCTGAGTCGAAGCAGGAATTTCCAAACCTATTGCATTCAGAATAGATTGTGACTGAAGCAGAGAATTGTTTTTCCCCTCAGCAAATACATAAAAAATGGACCAGTAGGTGAGCAACATCTCAGTGATATTCACAGCCTGAATTGGCTAGAATTACTCTTAAAATCTTAAAAGACCTAAAGAACAGGACTGAGGGAGGAAAGGCTGCTTTTTTTTTTTTTTCTTCCCCTGTCTAAATGTAACAACTCTGTTGGAATAGTTTTCTTTATTAATTGGAGACTGAGCATCTGTGATGGTTATCAAGAGGGTAACTGTCAGAACGTGGCATGTCATTATGGGAGAACAGAGGTGTCTTACAGAATGGAAGGCTGGAGGCAGAGAGAAGATTTTATTTGACAGCTGAGAGGTGGGAAGAAAGGAAGCTAAAACCAGGTTGAATCAAGGATGCAATGGGAAAAGCAGAGAGTTTAGTGCAAGAGTACAACAACTGGAGTTTTATAACAAAACTGTCTGCCGCCCTTATCTTTACCAGTGATATCTGTGGTGATTGCAGGTTCCAGATTCTGCTCGTGTGTCTATCTTTGTGGTTATCTGTATACTTTAAGAGTTCAGAATATGTTGGTGCTCCTCCCCTGATCACACTGAGTCTGTCTGCTTTTTCTTGGGATCTCAGCTCTCAGAGGCAAGTGACTATGTGACTTTTTATTAAAACAAAAAACAAAAAACAAACAAACAAAAAAAACATTTTTTTTTATGATTGGAGAGAAAAGTGGGAGAATGTGAACACTACCTTCTCATAGACAAATTCAGTCTGCTTACCCCCTTTTAAGATCTCCATCTCTGAGCAAAACTCATGAATTTGAGTGGCCTGACTCATGATTTTTGAACACGGGTGGGTTGTGATACTGATCTCCTTGTCACCACAGTATCAGATCATGCAATGCTTCTTTCTGATCCAAATGGCCAGCTGGCCAAAACGTTGCGTGCTGAGATCTGTAGGTTTTACTGGCCATATGTCTGCATTAAAGATAAGCTTGTTTGCTCTAGTCTAAGCAGACAATCTGCTCAAATTTATGCACAATTAGATGTAGCCTTTGAGCTGCTGGCAGATTGCCAGTGCCGTCCTTTCTGTTGCATGGAGTTCGGCACCATGGGCAATAGCATTTCAGGAACTAGAGTTGTGGCAGTTTTACATGTGCTCGTAGATAATAAAACAGCAAAGCAAACAGCAGTAATTCCTAGCATGCCTATAGCGTTTTCACTTGACCTAATGTTGGGTGGATATGAAACAATAGTCACTTGTCACACACTGACATGACGGGGAAAGTGAAAATGGAGAGGAAAGGATGACTTTACTGTGACCATTGTACCAGTTTAGGCACTGCTACATTCTGCAAGGGTGAAGGAGAAGGATGGGAGGAAGCTTAGGGTACTAGTGTAGAATGGAAAGCTTGGGAGGAACTAAAATTGGGGATGGATAATTCAGTTCTTAGTCACTTTGAAAATACACTTCAGAAAAGCAATAAGTTGACTTTGAAGGTTTGTCACAGATTACTGACTCAGATCACTTTGATATGGAGATAAGGGACACCAACAGGGCGCTGTTAAAAAACGATGCAGAAGGGGAGGTTTGTCAGAGGCAAAGGGAAAGAAAATTGTAGATAGGAAAAGATATGAGTAAAACAGGAATTCTATGAGAAGAGTTTAGTCAAAAGTCATGGCTCCCAGTCAAGAAACAGCAACTTTTGGCTCAAAGCCTACTGCAGTTCGTTGATGTCATAAGAGCAAGAATTAGAATTAAAAATCAATATAAAAGGAAATGCAGAAAGTCAGGTACGATTAATGATCAATATAAATTGGAATTTATAATGAATAAGAAATGACAAAGGAAGACAGAATAAACTGGAGTAATCCATTGCTGACTCATTTGACAACTGTGAGAAGGAATTTTTCGGGTATATTGACAGGAAAAGAAAGCATATTAAGGGTACTGGAATCCGTCACTAAATGGCGATGGTAAAATGGCTGATAAGAACGTGGAAGGGCAGAAATGCTCAACAGTTTTTTTTTCTGGTTTGTATTTGGAACGAAAATAAGAATATGGACTTGCATCAAATGAAGACAATAAAATACTCTTTCAGGCGGTTTTCAGACTATTTGCTAAGTGAGAGAAGGATTAGACAACCTTCACTGTGGGCCAAAACACGAGAATGGCAGAGCCAGAAAAGTTGCTCCTGAATGCATTATCTCAGAAGACTTGTGGCATACTTATGATGCTAACCTTGAATAAATCCCAGCATTGCAGAGATCCTCCCCTAAACTAATCTTGATTAGCAGTTGTGATTCAGAAAGCGAAGAATGGGTGTGTTCCTGGAAGGGGTCAGAAGGGGTTTCAGCTGGGACTGGTGCCAGTGCTGATATTCTTCAGTGTATTTATAAATGATATAGAAATACAGGAGTGGTGGAGAGACAGATAATGACAAAGGCGAGACACCCACAGAGACCTGGTAAACCAAGCTTACTTAAATAAAGTACGTTTTGGTGTAAGTGCAAAATCAAGTATACAAGAACAGGGAGCACGAGCGAGGCTGAGAATTGCATTCTGGAAGCTGTGGCTCTGAGAGGAAATCCAGACACAACCCACTGAGCACAAGCTCTCAGTCTGATGTTGAGACTTAAAAAGGCTAATATGATCTGTAGATGTATAAACAAGGGCGTAGCAAATAGGAACTGGGAGGTGACTTTACTTTTGCTATACTGCTGGTGGGATCAGGGCTGTATTACTGCACATTGCAAAACTAGAGAAGTTGCAGAAAAGAGCCACAGAATGATTCAAGGGCTGGTGAGAGACATAAACAGTTCAATCTGTTTATCTTGCAGAAAAGAACACGAGAATGACTGTATTACACTGTGTAAATACTCCACGGAGTTTAAGTATTGGGTACTGAAGGTCTAGTATAGCGGAGAAAACCATAACAGGAACCACCAGCTGGAAATTACAGCTAGAAAAACCGAAAGGAAAAACTAGGTAGAAATCTTAAGAGTGGAATGATTGCCTGCTAGCAAGGGCAATGGATGAGTGCTTTTCTTGGTATCTTAGCGTCATGCTGGATGCCATGCTGGGAGATGTGTTCTAGCCAAATGGAAACACAACCTGAAATACAAACACAAATACTAGATGTGAGTAATTGAGTTCAATTTAATAGCCAGTGGTATGTGAGAGTCCAGAACAGATGACTTCCTGGTACACCTTGGGAAATTTGGTGACAGCTATGGAGAACGATGTTTGGCTTCTTCATCGCCAGTGACAATGACACAAAGGTGACAGCGGGTTCCTGAGACGGTGACTCCAAGTGCAGGGCTCTCAATACAGCTGGCTTTACTTCCTGAGCTGTAACACAGGAAGGCTTAGAAGAGCATTGAGGAGACTCCTGACTTATCAGTGTCCATCACGGAGTGTGATCTGAAGAGCTGAGATTTCCTCAGATGCAGTTGCTGACTAACACAAGGAGAGATTTTATGGCATTGACCTAATGAGTAGTATACAGAGGGGGGATAATGATGAGCCATGTCCACATGCTGCTTCACGATTCAGTTAGAGGGGGCGTAGAACTGTCTAGACAGAAGATTATTTTATCTCTTCACCCAAAAGTGCAGTGCTTTGGGAGTGTTCCTTTTACAGCATTACAGACAGGGGTTTGTGACTATTTCCTTGACTTTGGGCGTTAGCCTTTCTTTAAACTTCCTGAACAGTAGCCTGGCTCAGAACGCTAACCTCCTGTCCTCTGAGCTTCATTAGCACACTCTTTATCGGTTTAGCAAAACCTTGTGCTTAATGGGGCCTTGACGATGGAGAGGCTGCATTTTTCAGTGAGAGAGAGTTTCCTTTGGCCACTCTCAAGGGCCATTTTGGTAGCCTCATCTCGCCTACCCCAAAAGCCCAGGTACTGGGAGGAAGAGGCCCAGGAGACATGAACCTGCTTTATCTCCATGCATTAACGCAGCTAATTAACTCCCTTTTGGACTGTCCCCCCACCCCCAGGCGATTAATCCCCTATCAGCCTCCAGTCTCCAGCCATTCGAAGAGTCTGTGTCTGCAGAGGTATTTACAACCCCAGCTAGCCAGCAGAGAGCGAGCCGGGCTGTTATCAGGGCTCGAAGACAAATGGCTGCCTATCTCCCCAGTGGCCTTGCAAAATCCAGCGAAGTGCTATGCTGTGCTGGCCACCTACTTTCACCCAGCCTCCCTTCTCCGCTAACATTTCACAGATGTGACCTGAGCCCTCCCCTTTCATTGCTTAACAATAAGCAGCACCTCCCCAGCTCTGTGAAAGTTGAGAGCAAGAGCACTTTACTTCTTAGCCTGCCAAGAGCCACACGGGGACAAGGCTTTTCAAGCTGTCTCACTGAAATCCAAACTAAAAGACCCATAATGAATGAGAGGGCAGTGCTGCGTGTTAGCAAGGGGAAAAAAAAGAGGTAGCCAAAATGTAAACCAAAATACCTCTTGTGGCTCGTAGCTATCCTCGTTCCTGTTTAGGAGAGGTAATCCTCAGACTCAGTGAATCTGTGAAACTGAGCAGTGGTATCTCTTGGAGTTACCTGACATTTAAACAAGTGGTTTCAGCAACCAAGCTTTATAGGACGGTGGCACGGAGGGAGTACAACAGATGTCTGTGGATCAGAACAGCTGGTGGCTTTCAGATGTGGGAATTGAACTGAGCAGTTGGCTTAATGGGTTATTAATTAATTGGTGTTTTTTATCTGGTACCTGAATTTCTCTGTTAAAACTGAAGTCAGATATAATTCTAGGGTGGCTGTAACTGCTGGTTTCCAGCAGGGTGCACTATGGTGCCAGCATTGTCAGCGTTGAGCACAGAAAAAGAAATTACAGAAAAGTAAAACGAGGAAGAAAAGCATCAAGAAGATCAGATCGAGGAGAAGGTAAAGCCTGGGTTCCCAGGCTGTGTGTGGTGTATTGACATCCTGAACAGTAGGTAAGGAGAGGAAGAGATCCAGTCCCTTCCAGGCTTAGGCAATTTCTGGAATGGTCACTGGATTTTTTAAAAGCTTTTTCAGCATCCTTAGTGACCAGAGGCATGCAATGGATGTACCAAACACATAAGCATGTTTCCTACCTCCTACAAAGGTAGAGCCACTCTTCATTGTTGCTAGTGATGTTGGACTAGGGAGCCTTTAGAAGCCAGAGGCTTTAGGGGTTAGCTTTTAGAGGCCACTCTTAGAGAGGCCCAAGAAAGTTCCCTGGGAACAATCCAAGATGCTGTCCTTCCTACAGGTGTGGTGCTGCTAGCTTAGGAGTTCAGTATCCGACTGAAACCTCCTCCGTGGCAGCACAGCAGGAGGACTCCAGAGCCAGCTGGAGAGCCAACTTTTGACTGGCTGTCCATGATCTGCCTTGCTTTCTGGAAAGGAGTCTGTTTTCCTTTGGCTTTGTGTCTGCGGGTAATAAAAGAGTGCATTCACTGCTTTTGGGTCCTAGGTCTGTATCACCTCAGGGGGCTTGTTTAGTCAGAGGCCTTGGGTGAGTTTATCCTGGATCAGGGCTGCCCATCAACAGTGGTGGGATCTTTCACCCTCCTGCCTGCAGTGAAATAAGGACAGAAGCACAGTCTTTGTAGCAACTTTCCAGGGATTGTGTTTAAGATTTGTTCCTCCTCAGTAAAGGAAAACATTGCCCACCCAGTTCCTGGTTCACTGGATGTGAAAAGGAGATGAACTTCCAGTTAACTGATGGGGAAATGCTGGTAAAGCCTCAGAACCAGAAATTGTAATTTTATCACTCTGTTAGCCTCGAACTAAACCCTTTTTTTAGGGAATGATGAAAAATTACTTGAAGAGGAAATCCCAGGGCAGTCTGTCTGTTACTGGAAGTCGGAATGAGCCCTAAGCAGGTCAGCTTTTGCTCGCAGTGATCTATTTCTGAAGGGGCTCCACGTGAGGAGGTACGGTTCCTGCCTGTGCAGCAGCTGGCATTGGTGCCAGCTCTTTGCACGTGGCTTTCCTCTGCCGTTTGCTGCTCCTTTGGCTGTACAACTTTTGCAGAGAGGGAGTCAACGGGCATTGACTGCTTTTGCTGTCCACAAATTCTGCACGCTGAAGGGGTGTGTGGCTGTGCGTGGAGGGAGAAGGTCGAGGGACAGTTGATCTGTGGGCGTATTTGTACAGCAGTTGTGCTGTGCATAGGTTCCCAGGCTATTCCAGGTCCTAGTAGATGCTTAGCCATCCTTAGTCTATCTTTCCTTAGTCTAAAGCTTTGGAATTAGCTTTAATATCACCCCAGCTGTACTGTGCTGTGTGGGCATGCTCTGAGTGACAGTATTCTCAGCAACCGGTAAACTCTTCAGGTAATTTGGGCCAGAATTTGTATCTAGCCAAGCATGAAAACATCCACTGTTCATGATCTGTGCCCTGCCATCTGTTCTTCACCCCAAGTCCTTTTAACTAGTCATGCTAACTTGATGAGGAGGTGAGAAGTACACCTTGGGGACTGACTGAGGGGTTTGTAGCCTCGCCCCTCCTGCAGGAGGGTGAATTGGATGTGCTCTAAGCATTCAGTGGGCTTTGAATCCCAGCATTGACTGCTTTGTGCTCTCTCAGAATTCAGAGATCAATGTGAGGTTCTTTGCTCGTAATCCAGCCCCTGTTCATCATTATCACCTCCTCAAAGTGGCCAGTGCTTTGTTATCAGGAGAGGCAAAATCTTACAAGGTGGCCATAATCTCCTCTGGGAGTCAGACAGATATTCTCCCTCGGGTAAGAAAGTGACAGTGACCGAAAGCTCTAGGGGGAAGATGGCTAGAACAAAGCTGTCCATTGCATCCTTTCATCAAACTGTTAATCTTTCTTTCAAAGACATCACATTTGTTTGGCGACAAAAGCCCCAAAGAAGCTGAATTGAGCCTGAAATCCTGTAGCAAGATTTAGAGGAAGCGTCTTTCATTCAGAGCGGGGAGGAGCGAGAGACTCCTTCTTTTTCTTCCTGCGAACCAATGGGCTCACAGAAGTCCACGAAGGTGACGGATTAATGCAGGGGCTCCCCAGGTAGATGCTACGTGACTCCTGGCACGCTCCAAAAACGTTTCCACAGCGACCAGCTGAACAAGAAATATGGAGTGTGACGGGATCCAGCATAAACCTGTGCTGTGGAAGGAGGGTGTTCTGCTGCTCGGAGGGATTTCTAAATTTACTGCAGAGGACCCAAGATACAATGATCCGTATTTTTGTTGTCATTATCCAAACAGAAGGGATTTGAATTAGTTTTTCCTGCTACTTAGAAGTTTTGATTGCATATTGTCTTGTTTCCTCTAGTGCACAGCACCATTCCGAATCCTTGTTCTGGCTGCTTTCTGTGCCAAGACCGCATCTTTTTCGTAACAAAACAGCAACGACAAAAAAGTAAAAAACTAGCTGGTGGGAGAAAGGATTCTGGTGCTGTTCTAATTATCACGTGGATTTAGGACTAACAGGCAATGTAACTGGGCTAAAAGGGAGTCTGTAATTAGATGTGCATTACTCCTGGGCTAGCTTTGTCAGTGCTTCCCATCCTCTGCTGTTCATTTATGTCTGTGTATTGTCCCTCCTTTTGTATCCACATTGCTGGCTGTGCACCCAGATTCCAGCTGGAAAAATAACTTTATTTTTGACTAGACTATTTTTCAACCAGATCGTTTCCCTGACCTCGTTCGCTGAGCAGTAAATAAAACACTTTTGCAGGCTTTATGATGGAGGAGTGATGAGGGTGGGAATAAAGGTTTGAGGGCAGAGGCTGCTTCAACTGAATTAAACAGCACCGATGTCAGATGTCTAGGTATGGCCCGAATTTCACCTGAATATTGTGAATGTGGGACAAAGCTGCAACCCTGGAATCTTCCTCGTCAGCAGGAAGCCTCTGAAGTAGGACTGGTTTACTTTGAGGTTTGGGCATGGTTTTATTTGTGTGTCAAAGACGTGGCAGGCATTAGGACCACGCAAAAGCCTCCTGGCAGCATCTGCCTGTTTGTAAGCTCCACTTTCCTGGCTCTGGTGGCTTTTTAAAATAGTAGTGAACCTGCAACCAGTCTGTGTTTCTATTTAATTGTTATTAAATAGTTACATGGGGAATTGGAAATATTGACAGCAGTGTTAACATATGGGGTGCAGGTGGCGTGTCAAGCAAATGAAAGAAATTTAGTTTGCAGCCAGTAAGTGGCACGAAGGAGTTTGAGCCCCGCGCTGTTTGGATGCATCCTTATGGCTGGTAGGCTGCGTGTGAAATGTCCGTGTGGTGAAATTTGTTGAGAGCCAGAGCAAAGTGACCTTTCCTTACAGCTGCTCTGCTTCGCAATTGCTCTTTGTTCCCTACAGACAGTGAGTTAGGAGTAGGAAGCTCTCCCCAGTGTAGGATTTTCTGCTGGAGGGAAACGGAAGTTAAGTCCCAGGGGTGTAGTGGAGCGCTGTCAGAACTAAGTGCCTGGGGTCACACAGCCAAGCAGCAGCTGCTTTTGCAAAGGGAAATGGTTGTGTTCGCCCTCGCTAGGTGTTAATATTTGTCCTGTAACTCAGTACTTTCCTCTCACTCTGGATTGACTGCAGAAAGACGCATTACGACCTGCTCTTGCAGCAGCATATCGTGTTATTGGTAAGTGCAACCACGGCGTAGCTGCTTTTCCCTCGAGGCATTTCCTTCTTTGAAGAGGAATTGATAATGTCACTTTTATGACCCTGTGTGAGCTTGTGCGACATGGAGTCTGTGTCGGGCTGTCTAGCTTTTAAAGCTGTTTCTTCTCAAGCTTGCTCTGAAATTAGGAGTTGCTGAATCACCTCCAAAGCAGCGATGTTATGAGAGGTCATACTGAAAGTGGACCAGTTACAGCAGGAAACTTCTCCTGCAAACAGCCCTCTTAAAAGGCTTTTGTTTAAAAGCTAATGTTTCATGCACCCTCTGAATTGCAAGATTCAGCCCATAGCCGAGACAGACGCAGGGGATGAGACAGGGATTTCTATTGGCGACTGCAAGGGAAGAAGAAGCTGAGAAGAAGGAGGTTGACTTTTGAAATTCAGCCCTGGTGTCCTGGCAGCTGTTGAAGGGCCATAAAAAAGGCAGCGGTTTAACACTGGGTGAGCATCAGGATCTTCAAAGTGCTTTCTTGTTTGGAAAGTTGTAAGGAACTCCTCAGAATTCCTGCCTGGGTTTGGAGGGGTGGAGGCTGCAGCCTGCTCCAAAGGGGGAATAGGAAGCTCCAGATCTTCATCCAGCGGATATTTTTCCCATGCTCTTTCCTCCCACACAGCAGCTCCCTCCCTTCCCTTCTGGAGCAGTAACAGGCAGCGCTTGGCTTCCTTAGGTTTGCTGGGTGCAGCTTAAGAACTATTTTGCTAATTTAAAAATATGTATTTTGAAGAACAGAAACCTTATCACAGTGGTGTTGCCATGAAAAATCTCTAGCGTGAGAGCTATGACCTCCATTTCCCTGCACCTCATTAAGCTTTGCATGATGAGCGAGTTAACCCCACTGCTCGATTTAGGGACGACACGGGCTGCACCTCTTCCTCAGATGCAACTTAAAAGCAGTGTTTAAATGTAGGAAACCCAGCTCTTACTTGCCATCTCCTAGTTCTAGTTGTATTCCCTCCAATGCAAAAAGTAATATATATATATCTATATATGTTTTCCTGACTACTTCTATTGAGGATTCTTGGTGTACCTTACAGACTGATGTTCTGAGCTTCCCAGTCACACATTAAGACACCTTGCCTGAAAGAGGTGTAATGATGAGCACAGGGGTAATGATGAGCCAATGTTGGAAAGGATTTGAACCCTGCTTCAGTATTTGTATATTAATTCAGGCCCACACCTAACCATTTTACTCTGAGAACTGTTTATAATAAAGGGAAGTTTATTTATTAAAAAAGATAAATGCAGCACCTAATTTTCATAATTCTCCTGATCCCTTTTTATATTGTATTATTCAATGCATTTCTAAAGCTTTCTCTTGAAGGAGAAGGAAGGAACGTTCATTTTATACTATTATTTTATGCTGTTCATTTGCTACTGATTAAAATAGTTTGAGTGATTTACGACAATATTTAAAGCTCCTGCAAGAAAGGTGGGGCTGAAAAAACATCACGTTGTTTGAAGATTGTGAGATTTGAGCTGTGATGGAAGACAATACAAGTTGTCTTGGATCTTTCAAGGAGAAGAACTCCATGTCTCTTAAATTCAAATATTAACTTTTGTTTTCTGGACTGTTTCCTTGAATGTAGCTAACATGGTGAGGAATGGAAAAAATCAGTACTGGGATACTGGACTGTAATTCAACTAACCTTTAACAAAAAGGACCAAGGTAAGCAGGCAAGTTCCAGAACTTGGTTGTGATGTCTTCTTAGAAGGCAGACACCAGCATTGCGTTATCAAATGCAGTTTCTGAATGGGTTTCGTGCATTGCAGGAGTGCAGTCTGGAAAAGTTTACTGAATGAATTCAGCTATCAAGGATGATTAGAGACATCTTCCCAGTGATTTGGTTACTAAATGATGAAAGATGGCACTGCTGCTGCCATTTGGTGCTGCACAATAAATCGCAGCTCTATGACTGGGCACTGTCACGGCTGAAAACAGGACCCAAGTGAAGATGGCATTAGAATTTCAGGCAGTTACTTATAATTCATTCTGTTCTCAGCCTCTGTACTTTGTGATGGTCCAGCTGGGATTGCCCTTAAGTACCCTGCTTGTTTTGTTCAGGTCCTCGTTTCACAAGTAGTCTTACGCAGCATCAGCAAAACTTTATTGTCCCCATTTGCATAGAAGTAGATGCAGAATCAAGGATCAGAGAAGAGCTGGGAAGTATAATGTAATATTCCTCAAAGGTCGTGCATTTCTGAAATGACACGTTTGAGCCCTTTGAGACTTTGCAGCTCGGACTGATGGTAGGAAAATGAAGCAGTTGCCCATCACAGCCTTCAGAGATCTAGCATAAATGTTTTCAGTTACATCTGTCCATTTCTGCCAGGTCTGAAAGTGTGGGAAGCTCCTTTGATCAGTGGAGTTAACTGTTGATGAATATAGAGATTGATAAGCCTGTGTGACACTGGGTAAATGTTCTGAGGAGACCGTGGATCCATGTAGTGTATTTTTGCAGAAAAAAGATATGTGGATTTAATCAAGCAGAACTTGATTTACTCTACCTTCTCTGTGAATTTGTCCAACAAAGAAGTCTTAATACAAATGCAGGACCCGAGAGCATTAGCATCCCTGTTTTCCCTCACACCTTTCCCACATAATGTGCTTCAGGCATTTGTTTTTTCCCTACAGGTAGTTTGGGGCAGAGAGTTCATCTGTGTGCATGAACATGAATGTATGCATATTTATATACACGCATAGAAGCTATCGCGTATACACAAGGTGCTGGATGCTTCCAGTATGCTGGGAGGCATTAGCAAGCTAGATAATCCCTAAGGGCTTTCACCACCCAGCAAGGCAAGACACAATCCTATCCTTGACAGACTTGCTTTTCAGAGGACTGGTCCAAAATCAGACAATGGGAGTTCTTCATTCCATTATTTTCTTGTCAGAGAAACTCTTCCAAAAGTTTACAATCCTCCCTGCAAATCGACGTGTAAAGCTGCAGCAAAGCCCACCAGTCTCTGGATGAAAGGCTTGCAGACCATTTCTGCAGCTTGACACTGCGAAAAACCCTGAACCGAAAGAAAAGTCAGTTCAGTGTTAGAAATGGAAGTTATTTGTCACGATTACAGTCAGACATTTGCTTGCCACTTGTTGTCCAACACCCTCATGCACAGACTAGCAACTGCCACTAGCAAATGCTGAAAACTTTAGAAGCAAAGTTCACAAAGCAATTTGAAAGCTCGCGCTTTGGCAGCAGGTGACTTTTGCCTCAGTCACTGGATGATTTGCCTTGTGGTGGAGGGTTCCCCAGCTAGGCTGCCATGCAATCCAAGTCATTTTTCAAGAACATGTGGATTTTGTAGGAGATTCATTCAGTCAGAATTTGTCATCTCTGTGCCCGAGCCATGATGTGTGTGTTTACCCCAGCTATGACAAAGATCCAGCCATTTGTTTCCCTGTGTGTGGCACTGGAGAGGCTGCGTGGGAGACTTGAGCTTGCCTTGTATGGGAACCCACTGCTTACAGAGACACCAGCTCATGTTTTAACTAGGACCTGCACAAGAATCCCTGCACAATGCAAGGAAGGTGCAGAGATGGCATACCTGTACTGATCCTGCTCTGCATTAGTCAGTGTTTGGCTTTACTGTCACTTCCAGCTGTTTGTCTGTAGTGTAAACACAGGGCTGAGTGAGTCAGAAGCAAGCCCTTCATTGCAGAAATCTCTTCGGTCTTTACAGACTGTGAATATCCTCTTTGTACTTCTGTACTGCAGCCGGGGGCAGTTTGTCAGAAAGTTCAGTGGCTGTCACAGAAGGTGAGGGGGTTCTCGTGGATCTTTTAGTTCCGTGTTTGCACGTAATCGGAGAGGGTGCTTTAAAAGGTAACAGAACAAAGATGGCACGGGAATTATGTTGTGTATTATAATATAACCTACCTGTGCAACTTGCTACTGAAAGACAGGAGAAGCAATCATGACCAACAAAGTTCTGAAAACAACAGAAATACAAAGAACAGGCAGAAAACAGCTGAGTGGCAGCACTCGTGACGTCTGGTTTTACAGGACCTTGAATCGTGTTATTCCTTCGTCGTTCTGCAGCCACCACACAAATTTCCTTTCAGCATCACTTCCCTCATCCCTCAAGAAATTACCTGGTGTAGTTGGCCATCAGCTGGGTAAGAGACTACATGCACTGCGAGGGTGCACGACCCCAAAGCCATGCAACCACCGGTTGCCCAAGCTAGCTTTTGGCTACCGGGCAAGCCTCCCAGCCTGTGCTGTGTGCAGCTGCTGGCAGACCAAACACGTAGCTTCAGGAGCTGCGGTCAACCCCTGGACCCTGTCCTGTGGAGAGCTGTTGTAGGAGCTTGGGGTTGTTGAAGCCGTTCATCTGATGCGACTAAAATTGACCGAGAACCAGAGGTTACTGGGATGCGGGGGGGGGATGGCAGCTGACAGCAATCACAGAAGCCCTTCCTCAGGCGAACCACGACATGAGTAAGCATGAGTCAGAGCACAAACTGATGAACCTAAAATTACCTACAAGGATGAATACAGCCTAACTGGCCCAACACATTATGGGCTTTCTGCTTGCTCTGGAATTGACAGTTTTTTGGCGTTGGGTGCATGTGGATTTACAACTTAACTCTAGGCCAGCAATAGTCAGATAGCTCCGATTGTGGGTGGTGTTTGTTTTTTTTTTCTTTTGATTTGGGTCTGCTGCTTTTGCTTTTAGATGGAGATTCGGCAAGAACCTTCTTCCCTACATCCCAGCCTCTAGGCATTACTGATTTGTTGCTGAAGCTCTGTTTTCTTCTCCTTGGCAGCTCCTTGCCCCTAGCATTGAATCCAAGTTGATGCTCCAGCCCCCTCCCCTCTGGCATTGTTTCCAGGCTGATGTGTCAAACACAAAACAAATACTCAGTGGCTCAGAGCTCCTTGCATCCAGGAGAAATTGCATTTTCACACTGGCTCTGGGCTTCCTCTGCAGAGCCAAAGCAAAATTAATGCTGAAGTTAATCTCTTTGCCCCTACCACGCACATCCTCATCAATGGTGGAGCCAAAAAAAGACTGAAGAAGCCTTACAGAAAAAGACTGAATTAACCTTTTCTGTAAATTTCTCTGAGATGGGAAATATCCTTTTAGCTTTCTTTTCTTCCTCTTTCCCAGTTGCTGCATTAGGGAAAAGTCTTTCCTGAAGCAGGAAGAGTGCCTTCTTCTTCCTTCTACTAATGCTGGAAGTTTATTTTGAGGAGAAATTTCATACCCGTGCACGTTTGTCCAGGATTGCCATATAACTAGTAACTAGACCAAATGGGTAGCAGAGCTTGTTAGAGTAACTGCTGCTGATTCAGAAGCAGCCAAGAATAGCTGCAGCCTCTCCTAGGGGTGAAGTATAGAAGTCTGGAGCTCCAGGGGACCCTTCCTGTGGTGCATGGCATTACTGTTATGGCTGTAGGAATGTGCTTGTGTGAAACTAGATGCAAACACCTGGAAATGAAGGCAGCAAATAATGCTGAACTGCCAGAAGAAGAAACAGCAGTGAGGTTTCTGGTCTGACTTCCCTCTTTTCAGGTGTCAGGAACTCCAACGTACTGGTGCATTCTTGTGCACTGTTAACTTGTGAGGCAGACCTCACCACGATCCTTCTCCCTTGCTGCAGGAACATCGCCCTTCTTATTTGCAGTAGTGACTCTAGCACGTATTCTCCTACAGGCTCCTGGACTGTCCAGCCAGAGAAAGGAGGCGCTGTGGTGGTGTTGAGGAGTCTGCTCTGGCCGGGACTGACGTTCTACCACGTCCCAATGACTAAGCAGTATGGCTACGTCTACTTCGGCACTGGTGAGAAGAACTTAGATCTGCCTTTCATGCTGTGACATGCTTCTCTGTGATGAGGACTCAAGAATATTTAGATTTTACACTTTGGAGATTTCGTTTATTGCTTATTCTATAAATGTATAAAACCTCTGCACTTTGAGCAGTATTCTTTTGTGCCTGGACTCTGGCCTGGATTCTTGTTCTAGGTTGGAAATCAAACCTATGCAATCTTTTTGTGTACAAAGCCACCACAACTCATCTGGAGGCAACACAAACCAATGCTTGCTGTCACCCATGTATGCCAAACAAAATTAAGAGTTTCTGGCTGCTTTTGGAGTCAAAGTAGACAGCTGGTGCATACTCTAAGGGATCCTTACTAAACCCTGAACTAGAGAAAGGCCTATTGAAGACAGGGCTGATTGTTTTGTGTTTTAGGTGTTAGGCTTTACCAATATTAGAGGGGTCTTTCCAGCTCATGGCACAAAAATTTAGGAAAAAAAGTAACTGTAGGCATCACCTAGTTGTTTGCAAAATTTTCTCATTTGGTTTCACCTCAAGGCCTTATCCAATGACTTTTCCATTTGTAGAACTCACCAAGCAGAGCTACCTGGGCTAGAAGACATTAACTTCTGCACACAGCAAAAGAAAGAAAAATATTTTTGTTTCTGAAGGGCTCTGGGTTTCAAAGCTTCATAAAACAAAGATGGTCAGACAGAGATTTTATCTCAGTATAGAATGAAGAGTTTGTTCTGTCTCCCAAAGCCAAAAAATCTTGGCCAGCTTAAGAGACTGAATCTAGGGCTTCCATTTAAACAAAGTGAGACTAAAAAGAATCATTTTAATCTAATTTCATTTCCTGGGTAATATGGGTTTATCCTCATCCTTTGTTCCCGTCAATGCTGACAAGTATTAACTGATGATTCTGATGAAAGGAGTACATTCAGTGTTGATTTGTAGCTCAGATAAGTATCAAGAAAATGGAGCCAATAATGACCCTGATAAATTTAATGAGCTTTTCATATGAGGCCCTTAGCTAGCACTCTTAAGCAGAAGCTGTCAGTGGAAGACGCACACATGTATCATACAGGGAGAGAAATGGTGCCACCTGTTAGTTATAGGATGGAAAACTGTGTGCATCTCTCAGCCCGAAACCTTCCCAGGAAGCAGCCCCATCACTGAAAAGGAAAACTTGTGGTAAATGTATTTGCAAGGAGAAAAAAAAAAAAAAGAGGCCCAGTTGTCAAGAACATCAGCATTCTGTATTTGCTAGATCCAGGAGGGACGCACAGGCTAGGAATCCTGAAGATGTCATGTAAGACATACACATGCCTGTCTGCCACCGCCCAGACATTCTGCTGCAACTTATGGACAGTACAGATTATAAAAATATTTCACTTCAGTAATCATTCATGTCATTTCCATTACTGCTGAGATAACAGTGCTTCAGGAGGCTTTTTCTTCCATCAGTGTCACAGATATAGGAGCCCAAGGAAAGCAAATCTGAGTTGAAACACATTAATGGGCATTAATATTCATTTCTGGGAAAAGAAGGAAACAATCTTTTCCAAACCCAGTAGCAGACTATAACAAAACAGAAACCTTCGGGTCCTTTCTGGCTTTGAGGACAAGTCTTTGCCTCCTGCTTTCTCCAAATCATTCTGAATGCTGAACTCTGCTGGATGTCGTGTCTTCTCCTAGAGAAGCAGACTGAAGCTCATTCACTGGAGACAATACAGGACACTAATGACAGTTTTGGAATTTGGAAATTGGAGATACTGATGAACTTGCAAAAAAAAACAAAACAAACCAAAACAAAAAACCAGAACAGTGTAAAACAGCTGTACTCATTGACTATGCCAGTTCTGGACCCTAGTGGTTGAAGTTAAGAGGCTTGTGTGTATATTTGACATTATCCTTCAGCAAGGGGTGTCCAACTGGCATGGGGACTTTGCACCACTTAGGGCCTCTCGTCCAGATGGGCTTTGCAGATCTGACGGACCAGCGGGTCAGATACCTGTCAAAACAACACAGAGACATTTCAATTTGGGACTGATCACTGAGAAAAGGTTTTGAGTGAAGCAGGGACACACACTCCTCTGTCTGCCTTTGCCTCCCCACGTGCCTCTTCGAGAAAGCAATTGCAAACAAGCACAGCACCCTCAATTCAGAATGGACCACTGAACATCCCCTATGTTTTGGCACTGCTGTACCTCTGTGCTGCACCCATTACCACCTGCTTGACTTCCAGTCTCATGAAACAAATCAGGTGTAACCTCCAGGCTGCTGGTAAGTTGTCCACCAGTAGCTAAAACTGGAGTGCCTTCGTTGCAATTAAGTCCAAGACTGAATCCATCCATCCCCTAGGGGAGGTGTCATTTCAACAGCTTGCCTCAATAAGGTATACTAATTACAAAGTAATTAGTCTAACAGTGTAAAATAGGCTCTAAAAAGGGACTTGTTTACTTTCAGTGGATAAATGGATATTTCTTCTGCGCAGGATGGGCTTCTGGCCTAGTCCTGCACTTTCATAGGCCCAAATTTACTTTATTATTCTCTGGACAACACTATTCCAGCTTGCTGCTGCAGGAAGCCAGAACCTGAAATTAAGAGGTACTAGAATGGAATTATCATGACTACAAATCTCTGTGAAGAGCAACGTCTGGCAAACAGCCTCTGCGTTTTACCATTTGAAGTTTTAGACTTGGCTTTGCAAACAGGCAGGGGATTTCAGATCCAGAATCAGTTACTGGAAATCTTACCCTGTGGCTGGGTGGCCTGCAGTTTTGTTAGGCTTTAAATCTTTTGCTACCAGTAGAGAGGGAACAGAGGTCCTTAGAGAAAGAGGAGTCTTTTCAGACAATAAAGATCCAAAGTAAAACCCCAGCGTAATCTGCACAAACAATGCTCCAACAAATTAGAATTTGGAACGGGCTGATAAACTTTGTCCAGCGATGTTTGCATGCCTGTGTTGAGTAATCCCATGGTCTTAATGGAACCTCAATCAGTCATCCTCTCCCCAAACAGCTTTGTTACCTTCTATTTGTATCGTGCAACTTTGAGATATTAAGAACTTTGGACAGAGACCACGTAATGCATTTGTTTGAGGGCATTTGGCAGATTCCTGCGAACTACAAAGAAAGCCTGCTATGCCAGGCAGCCACAAACTATTTAACAGCAGCACGTTTTCCTAGCGCTTTCCTTCCTTAGCAATCCTGAATAACAAACATCGAAAAATGGATCATGTTTGGAGGTCCCTGCTGCTGAAATGGAGGCACTTCCAAAATGTTTGCATTTGCTCTGAGGAGTTTATGATAGTTAAAAGACCTAGAAGCAGCAGGAGGGGTTCAGGAGATGGCATGGAACAAGGCTCAGTCGCTTTTCCTCACACGCATGCGTTGAATTAGTCCCTTTTGACCTTTAATGCTATGCTAGTGCATTAGTGGAATCCCTTACATAACACCACGAGGACAGGAAGTCAGAGAGACTCCTGTCTCTAATTTCAAATGCAAGAGGAGTTCAGAGAGACCAAACACAGGTCCCTACTTGGGAATCTGGCGGAGAACCAACGTAAGGCAGCTTTTTTTGGGAGAACTTGTAAGGGTATTTGACAGACACACACAGCTAAGTCCTTCTCAAATTTCCCTTACTGTAGGGGGAGGTCTGTAGCACAAGTTTTGATACCGCAAGGCTGCAGCTACAGTGAAGGAGGAAAAAAAACACAAAATAGTTTTAATCCATCGATGTGCCAAGTGCAGTTCTGATCACGTGTCCGCACGCTTACGGGAAAGTGCTCCCGTGATAATAAATGATCTCACTGTGAGAAGTGAATGTGTGAACGCGAGATACACATCAATGCTGTGTGCAGGTTTAGACAGACAGTGGCTTTTTAAGAAATCCCTCTGTTTCTGTGTGGGGGCTGGAAGTGCACACCCCAATTCTGCATAGGAAGGAGGATTTAGTAATGGCCTGATTTGAAAGCTTTTGTTATTTCTCTTTTGAGCAGGTCTAATCCAGCCCTCTGGTCCAGGCTTTTGGCTTCCTTTGGGGACTGCAGGCTGGGGCTTTTCATTGTTAGCTGAAACAGACATTTGGACGCTTTCCCTTCCTGGAGCACATTTGCTTTTAGCACTTTTAATACTTGCTTTGTCCCAAACTCAAACTTGTCCTATTTTGTTTGCTGCCTTTTTTTTTTTTTTTTTTTACCTTGATTCAGCAGCGGCAAAAGCCTGATGCCTGGGAGCACTTGGTCTACCAAGTTCCTTTTCCGTTTTGACTAACCCCAGTTCCTACTGTTTCACAAAACAGATTTGCTTTTCCTGAGAGCAGAAACAACCCACAAAGCTCACATATGAGGGCTTCAAAGCCCAGCACACAGGACTTCCCTGTGAATTCTGCTGTTTCGTGAAATTGTACCCCCTTTTCTAGCCAAGTCACCCAACTTCCCATTATATCCAGCCACCTGGTTTGTCCCGGGGAGCTTTTACAATAATCTACAGATACACACTGGCAGATGGTCTGAATTTTCTCAACCAGCCGAGGGTTGTGAGGACAGAGCCTCCATGTGGTTGCCAAATGCAGCTGGTGTGCAGCCTCCTAACCTGTTATCTCAGTACCCAGAGCTCTCACTCTGCTAACAGGGGACAGAACTGCCAATCTCAGAGTGGCAACCCACCCCAGGGCTCTGCTTACCCCCTTGAGTACGATAGGATCCCAGGGAGCAAGCTGAATTCCTAGACTCCAGCTGCACAAAGGACTAGTTTGGGTAAAGTGTGATGCAAATCCTGGAAATAGCTGTAGGTAGTGTCATTGCAGTCACCTAAAATCTCTGTGGCACAAGGAAATCAGTTTGCACAGATTTTATTCTGTGAGCAGGAGGGCCCCAAAGCCTTCCCACCCAGAGGTTGCTGCTTAACACCTAGGAATAATGGGCACAGGACTTCCACGTGCTAGGAGAAATTACCCACACATGGGGCAACTGCAGCCCTGCATGCAGCTCAAGCCTGCCGGTGGAGTTCAAGGCTGAACTTCTGAACCCTCAGTGAGCTTTTCCAATCTGGCTCTTGTTTGGATTAAGAGCAGAAGGCAGAGGGCTACAGACTACGCAGGAAGCACTCGATCAAAGTGCTGGCAAAGACTGCCTCCTCCCTGCCACATCCCTTCCCTTGACACCTCTTGGTTTTGCTCACCTGCAGCAGCTCTGGCTCTTTGCTTTTGAATTCACGTGGTACGCACAGCACAGTTTCCATGCAGATGAGAGAAACCACATGCTGCTGGCGTGAAACACTGATAGCAGTGAAACCAGATTCTGCTCCGAGGGAGGAAAGGTGTCCACAGAGCCTGAGAACTTTGTAATTCACGAGGAGTTCATGTGGAACCTGCCTGTTCCCTAACACACAGCAAATTCTTCAGTTCAGGTGATGGAGGAGAGGTTGACTTGGATGTTACCCATGCCAATTTCTGTTCTTCCAGTAGGAAGCTGAAAATGGAGTGGCAGCTGAGCACTGAGAATCGTGTACTCCATATCTATAAAACCTCTTGCTGACAGAGCAAGGATGACTCAGGAACCCGTGACATCCTTCAGTCCTTTTGGGAAGGGAACAACTACACAGTGTTGTGCTTTAACCAACACTTTGGACCTGCCAAAAGGAAATGAGTGCTACATTCACATTAAGGGAGCATCTAGATGCTGGCCTGAACTCAGCGACTGTTCTGGACAGTTAGTCCACGCTATCCAGGCAGCAATCTCCACGCTGTAAAGAAAACCGCTGAACTGCTCAGGTTTCCACTCCTGAAAGCAAGGAGTCCGACCTGCAACAGTGCTTGACAGCTCCCCAAATGGTTTTGGTGCGTGGCGGCCTGCACACATGACTCTGGAATCTGGAAGTGGCCTATTGCTCCACACAGCGCTGGAGAAATCCCTGAGAACTTCCTCAGCCTCGTGGGCCAGTGAAAATACTTCGTTGCTACAGCACTTCACTGGAACACGCCAGGCTGGAGCACAACTGGACTCAGACTTAAGAAGTAACTACAGGAAGTTATGAAAGGGAGAACTTAGGCTGGGGTTGAAAGAACAATCCTTGGCTACAAAACAAATTTGCTTGTGGAGTCATCCCTTGGAAACAATGACAGCCCCAGACTGGGCCAAATATGAGAAAGTGAATTGTAGGGAGCAATTCTGCAATGATGGGGTAAGTTTCATTGGTTTTCCATGTCCAAGTGCTGCAGACGAACGTTATGAAAGAGAGGAGGAGGACTCAAGAATTTATGGGTGATGTGGGTACTCTGATGGCCATATTTTTGCAGAAGAGCCCATAAGAATTAAAGCAGTTAAGCAATAACGTTTATGAGGTACTGCTGTCAAAAACAAATCAGGCAGAAAGTGAAAAGACAAAGAACTGAAGGCCAAGAAATGAGGAACGCCATGGTTAGTCCCACCTGGATGGTGTCCAAACTGCAAGGGGTAGAACAGAAAGCTGTTGAGTGCTCCCCAGATGAATTCTGATCACAAGCTGTTCTCACTCATCTCCTACCACTCTGATGACCACAACTTGGCTCAAACTAGCATTTCACCTTCATGTTCTACCTTCATCCAATCTTCTCCTCTGTGTTACATCATATCCAGGATGGGTGCAAAGCAAATTCTTACCATCGTGCAGAGAAATTGTGGGCATGTAGGAAAGAAGTTTGTACAATGGCAACAGTAAAACCTCTTCAGAAAATAGAACAGGCTATTTCTGCTTGTAAGCACCACAAAAAGCACATTCAGGAGAAGCAGAGAAGAGGCAGAGGGGTTTTTGGTGATAAATCCAAACTTCACATCATTAGATCAACTGCAGAACAGCACCCCTGACCCTTGGTAAAAGAAGGCAGTTTGCTGACAGCTCCATATGGCGGCGTGGTACTTCTTAATCTCAGCTAGGTGACAGCCAGTGCATCCAGGCACTTTGTATTTGAAGCAGGCTCTCTTAGACAGGGTGAATGTGATGTGGGCCAAATGTTCTGGCCAAGATAGCCACAAGCACAGCCAAGGTACTCCCACAGGTATACATTAATACAGCTCCTCTCAGCCCTTCTTCATGCACTTCCTTAGCACCTCTGCCCAGGAGCCATAGGGCTCCTCCTATGCAGCTGGCTTGTACATCATCTCAGGAGCAGATTCCTCAAGGACAGACCTGCTGGATAATTTGTACTGCTGTGCTATGAAAATAGTCTCAAGCTGGAGAAGCACCTCACTTCAGGGCAGAGACAAAGCTGAAGTGTTTCATCCGTCTGGTTTGTTCCTCCTTCAGCAGCAGATCTCAGCAGTACCAACACAACCCAGAATAAACCTGGCCAAATGGAGCATCAGCCATGACTTTGCAGGAGTGGAAAGAAACAAAAGGAATTGCTTACCCAAATGAAGTAATCTGCCAGACTCCAGCCAGGTAGGGGTTGCTGCTCTAAGTCTAGAAAGCATCCAGAGAGCCTACATCCAGAAATTGGATGTTCAGGTCTGTAGTGCAGTCAAGGTGCTGGGCTCTGACTCCTGCATCAAGCTGCATTCCCCACATTAAATCTCTTTCAATCTCACGTGGTGTGAGTGAGTGGAATCTGTCCTTAAGGTTACCTTAGGTTTTTGTCTTAGTCTTGTCACTTCACTCATCTCAAAGAGCACTGCTGTCCTTCAGAAGGGCAAAGCTCTTACTAGCACAGTCAGAGACAGACTACATCCCTGTGCAGTGCTCAGCTCTGCCTGTTCTTTTAACCTTGCACCAGACCTCCTGTTTTAGGAGAGCACAGCAGGAACTACGTGTCTTCTATATGCAAAGTTCTCTTCCATGTGCAACGCAAGTCCCTGATATCAAGAGAATAAGGGCAAATGAATGAGGGAGACAGCAGGAACAGAGGACATGACTGGGAATGGACTAAATCCTCAGTATACTGGATATTACTAGCCACCTGCGAGAAGTACCCAGCTCAGTGTGCAGCCCTGATACACATTTGTCTCAAGTTCTGTTGTGTTCCCTCATGATTACTTTCCTTTGACCAAAGAGGGACAATGTACAGATCCCAGCAAGCAATACCTCTCTTTCATTTCTGCAAGCATCAGTACCAGCAATTGGCAAGCTACAAGGGCCTGCTGTGATAGGCTCCCTGCAGATCCTGTTGATCTCTTCATGGACTGACACTTAAAACTGCAGCAGGTCCAATTGCAGTGAAGAAAGAGGCTCAGTTAAATGGGCAGTCCTGATGTTACATCAGACAGGATTAGAGGAAGTCCTGGTCAAGTCCCCATGGCACTGAACAAGGCAGCTTGTTCCAGTTGGAAGTCCCAGCTCAATTCTACCTCTGCCTTCCCCTGCCCTGTGGCAGCACCACAGGTTGAGCACTTCCCCAGTTACCAGGGACTTACAGAAGGCATTAGGAACAATTACAGAGATAAAGAGAATGTAAAACTGGCCAACTCAGTTATGTGGGAAGCTTGTGACAAGAATTCTGCCTTAATTCCCCAAATAAGTGCTGGTTAAATGTCTTCAGTGTGTTTAGTCCTCACAGGGTCACCCTGCCCCGGCAGGCTGGAGGATGGAAGTAATTAATGGCTCCTGCTGTAAGTGGTGCCAGCTACAGTTAGTTCCACAGAGCAACACAGAAAAAGCACAGGTAGTGGGGCAGGCAGAGTCAAAACTCTCACAGAACCACAGTGGACAAGATTCTGTAAGGAGACAGAGAGCTTTCCCCTGCCAGCAGGCTGAGACGTCAGTGTTGGGGACATTTCAATGCTGTTTCATCTCAACAGCTCTGTTCTCTTTTCCTCAACTGTCTCCACCCCACTCATTACATCTCCTTGCTGGGAGGAGGAAAACATGGGTGGTAACAGGGAGAGCTTGGATCCTAATCACTAATTATTTAAGATCTTTTAATTTTAGAGATTAAACACAGAACATATCTGGAGGTTTTTCCTCACTAAAAACTTATGAAACAATCTGTCAGAGTCAAGGCATTAGATCTGGAGCCCTGGTGTGATTCCAGCAGGACAGAGGATTTCCCATTTCCCATCTCAACCTGCTGTGTGAATGCTAGCTAGATAACGTGCTCCACCCCACAGCTGTTAGATAGACGCAGCAACTAAAGAATCTCCAAGACTTCAGATAGAGGAATAACAAAGCTTTCAGAATTGAAGTATTTGATGGCTACAGGGCTGCACCAAATGTACTCCTCTAATTTAGTTCTCACTGATCTCAGGGACTTTTCCAATTTCCAAGGTCCTACCTCAAGTCTCCACTGCAGAATGTGGGATCTGAAACACAGGGGTCTCCAGCCGCCCTGAGCCCTGCAGCCCAAACTCTCCCAGCAACAGCCCCTTGGCCTCTGGTAACCCCATGGCTTGCTAATGCAAGGTTCATAAACCGCTCTGACATCCCCATGGAAACAGAGTGTGAGGCCATAAACAGGGGATTAGCACCTCCTAACGCTGAGCAAAGCGCAGAAGGCGACAGCAGCCTTTCAGTTTGTCCACCAAAGGCCAGAGGCCATTCAGTCCTGGGAGGGGGAAGAGAGCGTGTAACACAGGAAGGGCAGGCTGAGGGCGAGTCACCGCCTGCAGTCAGAAAGGGCAAATGGGGATGGGGAAGAGTAGAACAGTTTTGTGACAGGCCCTTGTTAGCTGCTCAGCCCTCATCTCACTGCTGGTACCCATCCTGAGCACACCCTTCTGCCCTAATTGCAGCTGGGGGCCAGGCACTGAAAGGCTGGGAGAGAAGGGGCTGTTTATTTTGGAGATGAGAGGGCTCAGCGCGGGTCTTATCAATGCTTATAAATACTTGAAGGGAAAGTGTAAAGACAACAAAGCCAGACTCTTCTCAGTGGTACCCAGCGACAGGACAAGAGGTACCAGGCACAAATGGAAACAAATTTTGTCTGAATGCAAGAAGGCACCTTCTGACTGTGAGAGTGGTTGAACTCTGGAACAAGCTGCCCAGAGAAACTGAAAGGTTCATCCTTGACCCCATTAATGCACTTACTTTTTATGAGTACTTTTTATGAAACCTGTTGCCCGAGGCATGTTCTACCCAGTTATAAGGAACTGGGTTTCCTCTTCCAATCTATTCCTTAAAAAAAAGGACAGAAAGATAAGACTATTCACCTGTTGAGCTTGGGTTTCTTGGGAATATGCCCTTCAGGAAGTCGAGGCCTGTGGTTTGGCAACAAACCTGAGACAGAAAAAGAAAGGCGTGAGAATATTTTGCAGCCCCTCCTTGCCTCTGTATCACCCAGAAGTTACATTACACCTCATAAGCCCCGCAACCCAGGATCCCTACTGCTAAAACATAACTAAAGCACAAAGGGTATTTGTTCTTTCTTTAGCCATTGCTGAGCCTGCACCCTAGCCAGAGAGAAATTGGGAGGTTCTGCTGGATACACTCTTTGAGAGGAAACACACACAGCAGACCCAGCCACTTGAGGCTGTGTCAACTAGGACACACTTCCAGGTCAAAATAGAGATCTTCACAATGCAGACAGTTGACAGGTGCATTAATGGGGTCAGGGTCATGCTTATGCTAAAACAAGTCACTTCAGAAGCTGGTATTTAATCATCAGTAGCACAGTTACAGTCTGTGCCACTTCCTACATCCTTCCACGATGGCAGATTCCATCATCCCGTCCCAGCACTTGGTGCACAACGGCTTTGCTGGGTGACTGGCCAAAGAAACCTTACAGAGTTACACCCGTGGGGTGGGAGACCCCTCTCATGGGGCTGTCTGGGTGTTGTCTGAGGGGGCCAGGTACCTGCACGGTGAGCCATCTGCACGCAGACCGCAATCTTCCTGTGCTCCTCCAAACAGAGGCCCGTGATCCGCCGTGGCAGCATCCCTCCGTCAGAACGGATAAACTGGCTCAGGAGCAGGACATCCTGAGGGAGGAAAAGAGGGCAGAGCCATCAGCACTGCAGCTACGTTAACTGCTGTCCCTCTGAGGTGCTGTGTTGGTCCTCACGCTGCGCGCAGAGCTCAGTACAGAGCAGGACGAGGATGACTTCCTACACTTTTGGCTGCAGATGGAGAGCAAGCGACTTTTGCTGCTTGCCATCGCTCTGCCTGCCAGCTTAGCTCAGTGAGGTTACTAAGCTTTCCCCTGACTTCACTAGTGTAAACACATGATGTCAGCTCCAATCCTTGCTCCTCCGCTGTCACTTGCTCCAAGATCCTAGCTAAGACAATGTGTCCTAGGTACACTGAGGCACAGTTACACAAGACCTGCAGATGGACGGTGTTTACACAACTTGAGATCCCCCCACAGCTGCTATCCTAAAGGTCACAGATACGTTAGATCACCCCTGGCCCTTCCATTGTTCCCTCAGAGCAGGGTTGTTCTCTGCTACCTATCCCTCCAGCTTTCATCTGGTTTCCCGTGGTGGAACTTCCCTCACGTCTCTCTGGAAAGGCGGAGAGCAGGGCAGCCTTCCAAGAGCTTGCACGAAGAAGCTTGTTGTGAAAAGAGAACGTGTGCCGATAGGAAAGACCTAAGAGAATAAATCCCTACTCCCAGCCTTTCCACTGTGCGTGCCTTAGGCAGGGCTGCTGAAGCCCTGCTGGATGCAAGGAGCGCTCAGAGCACGCTGAGGGTTCGGCTGGGATTCAAGGATCATTTAGCTTACACTGCTGTTGACCTTTCCAATTAAGTGCTCTAGAAATCTAAAGCGCTTTTAATAAAAACAAAATTAAAGGGAACTGTAGGATCAGATAGTATCATAAGTCTGCCATGACAAATTATTAAACACAGCACAAGTGTCCCATTAACTGCACGTTGTAAACCAGCCCCGTATTCAGCCACAGCTCGCCATTTCCACACACACCACCGCTGCCAGAGCACCCTCAAGCCAACACAGGCAGGTCCTGACACACTGATGTCTCTGTCAGTTGGCCCAAAGGGCTTTTGGGGCCTCTGTGCTGCGTCCTCCCCCCGCCTGTTGACAGACTTGTTGCTGGTTGAGAGTTTACTTCTCCACTGCTGTTGTAAACATTTTCATAGTTGAGGTAGCTGGAGCATGCAGAGGCTGCTCTCCGGCTGGAAGGGACGTGCCAGCAGGCACCCCGACAGAAAAGGGAATTCAGATCAGGTATGTCAGCACTTTATTCCCCCCGTCCAGGGCAACAGCCCTCTGAAGTGGGCTGTTGGAATTCAGCATGGCTTTCTGGTAACGACCAGCTCTGACAGATGCTGCCATACAACTGCTGCAGTCAAAAATTTAGACTTTTTTTTCTCTCCAATCCCACCCTCACCACTATGATCATGAAAAACAAAGTTTCCCTCTTCCCTTATCTGGCTTTCTTTCTACCAGTTAATGTATTCAGGCTTATTTTCAGACTCGTCTCTTTGAAAGAGCAGCAGGTTAGGTAACTCCATGCTAATGAAGAACGAGTTACAACCACCATACAGTGATGCTGTATCCAAAGAACAAGAATAGCACAGTTGAGCAACTAGCAGGAAGCTCCCAAGAGGCCATCTGTGGGTAAAAAAGAAGCAAAGTGTCCTCAGCCCAGCCAGCACATGACCTTGCCAATGAGAACAGTAACCAAGGGACCGTTTGGTGCCAGCTGCGTTGGTGGAAACTGGACAGAGGCCAGCCAAACAGTCCAAGGGCACTGACTTTCGGCCACTCCTGAAATGCACTGGATTGGATCCAGGAAGCCTAAGCAAGCCTCCATCCCATTTTTTCCATCTTCTGTAGCCATCCCGTTCTCCAAATCACCAACACCTCGACTTGCCATTTAGCCCAAACACACAAACATACCACTTCCCTCAGTGAGAAAGGGCTGTTCAGCTCCAAGTGCCTCGAAAGAGAAGAGCTTCCTACACCCTTCTACTAGCCTGCTGTAGTGCTCTGTGGGGAAGGAGGAGAAGGGAGCTGATGGCAAGTTTGAGGCTGTTCCAGTCGCTGCAGCCATGAAAGCCTGAGTAGGCCACAGCTCTCCCGAAGGGTGTGTGTGGTCCGAGCACTCTCTCCTACTACCACCACGCCTCTTGGAGTCACAGGGCTGTTATCAAGTGTTTCCACACAAAGGTGGGTGGCGGGAAGCAAAAGCAGATAGTCTTTTTCTCCCTCTGGAAAAAAAAAGGGAAAAAAAATCCATTCTCTGTTATTATCTTTGACCAACAGCGTGTCTCCAGCTGACCAACTTCCCTGTGTGGCAGTTGTATCCCAAGTGAAATCATCTATGTCCCTGCTGCTGCAGTTCCAAGCTACGTTCACGCCATTTGGCTTAAAATGCTGCCATTTTAAGAAGATTTGTCCATTTCAGAAGATCCCCGCAGCGTCCTCGTGCAGATGCATCTTACCGCAGGGAGCAAGCAGACAGGTACAGCCAACTTTATGGGGCAGCTGCGGAGGGAAGCGAACAAGCATGTAGAGGAATCAAAGGAAAAAAATACGTCTGGCAAGTTCTCGTGGTGCCGTCATGTTCCATGAAATTCACATTCTGTGCTAGTGGACAGCCAAGCCTGTAACTACAGATTTGCTTTAATCACCGGACAGCTCCCATGAGGCTGGACCCAGATTCCCACCCCTGTAATCTGCAGCATTTGATGAAAACAGCTTGGATTGAATTAATCTAGGGCTAACAGGCAAAGATTGCAGTTTGGTTTCCCCTCATTGCAGCCAAAGCAAGATGACATATTTACTGCCTGCGCAGGCTAATGATGTTTGAAGTGGTTAAGGGGGGGAGAAGGAAAAACAAGTTTAGCCTTCACCTTTAAAAGGTCTGGATAAACTTGCTAAACAAAACACTACGTATAACACATTCTTCTGAATGGATGGCAACTGAAAGGCAGAGGCATCTCTGCATTTCAATATCCGCAGACCATTTGGAAAGCAAGATCCTTGACTGGCTACATGCAATTCATTAAAAGCTTCATTTATCACAATGAGAGTTCTGTCTGTGTAGCCAAATTACTATGGGGCCGTGGACAAGCCTGCCTGTCATGATTTCCAGTTACACAAGAACGTATTTCCTCCTTTAACCCTCACTCCTGGGAGCTGTACGCCATTCTCTAGGCATTTTGTAAGAGGATTGCAGGTTCCAACCCAGTTGCCTCCTGACAGTGATGAAAATCAATTTTTTAAAACCTCCGATGGCTGTGAAAAATCAAGAGAGGTCTGGGATTCAGTGGCCAGACATACCCAGACGACAAACAGCGGGCATTTGTACCTCAGGCTCCTTTATCCTGAGCCTTGGTGCAGACTAAGGACTGAACTGGCAGTGCCGACTGCAGCCCTCCACACCGCAGCTGAGGCAGGTTGTTATCACGACCCGTGAGCGCTCACAAAGCCTGTTTGGTTGATTAATAACTTCAGAGCCATTGGTCCCCCGGTTCTCTGACAGCTAAAGTAACTCATTATGCTACTACTTTAGACCATGTTAGTTGCCCATGACAAAAGGGAAGTCCTATGAGGTCATATTACTCAGCTCCCTCGGGGGCTAATTCAACACTTCCCTTTTCATAGGGCCTTATTCAGTCCAATTACAAGCGTCCCAAGCAAAAAAAAAAAAAGCTCACACTTTCCCTTCTGTGCAACCGCCTGAGCTCAGCTTATCAATCTCAAAGAAACCCCCGTGATCCACCTATTCTGATCCCGCACTGAGCAGGGGTTATAGGTTATGCTGTATGAACTAGCCTGTACCTTTAAAATAGCTGGTCTTGATTTACAGTCTTTTAGGACAATTCAGCCACCAGTGAGTAAATTGTCTAATTAAACACTTTAATAAACCGTTTAATGACCCACACAGTTAAATGCCTGCATTTTATTATTTGAGCATTTCAAGATCCTGCTAGTTATCGCTGCTGCAGCAAAGAAAAACAGCTGAGAGTTTTTGTGCAGAAAAGGGGGGGATTTCATTCCTCTTAACATTTAAAAGCCTATAAATCCACAACTGGCATTAAAACACATAATGGACTTATTCAAGCAGAAGAGGTGATCTACTCCAGAGCTGAAATTTCTCCTAGCTCTCATCAACCCCATGGAGGAACAGTTCTAAAAACTGAGGCAGGAACCTTCTACAACTGATATGCTAGGATTACACCGCTCTCTTTAGTTTTCTGTCCAGACTCTCCTCAGCCCTGCAGCAGGCATACTGGATGTATATACCCAGATACACTTGCATTAAAAAACTACACAACAGCCAGGATGGACATGTGCCAAGGCTTCCTAAAGCATTGGGAACAATCTCAGCAATGATTCTCAGGACCCTGGCTGCAGGATCTCTCCTCACATCTGGTTTGCTCCTGCCTCTGTACTGACCACTAGAAATCAGAATCCGAGAATCAACCAGTTTCAACATGGAAGAAAATGTTGAATCTTAGTTCACAGTACAAACATATTTAACACTCAACCTTCACGTTGTCCTCTGGGACCAACAGCCTACTTCTAATCTGGGAACTCTGGCCCTGCAGCACCACATTATCTAAAATCACTTTGTTTCTCATTGGCCCAGTTATCTCCTTGTGCAACTGAGTCCTCTACCACAGACAGCAGAAGAAAATAAATCTTATTAACTTTCAAGATGACTCATCTCATCCCTGAGTATCAGTTTATAGTTTCTATGAAGTTCCTAGTGGGTGACTCACGGAATGCTCTCTGAAAATCTGTAGAGCGAGGCAGTTTAATGATGCTGTTGACTCCACGCATTTAGAAGTTATGTGACTCTAAATTAACCTTAGAAAACTATTTTCCAGTGTGATTGGCTTACTTTGAATACAGTGGCGTTCAGCAACCATGAAGTGTGTCTTGCAAGAAATCCCTGCATTCAAAGATGAACCACAAAACGAGTCTGATCTGCTTTCATAGTGCTTTCCATACCTTAACGATATCTGGCATTTCTCCTTACTTACTCTCACCTGCAAATTCAGAATATTTTAGCTTGCCCGGATTGTTGTGAAACCATACCAGAGAACACAAAACACTTTGCCCTGACATTTATTTCACTGTTTAATACCGCATCCGGCCCGATTTGGAATCATTAACACCACCCAGATCCTAGACAACATCATTCCTGCAACACAGACTGACAGATACCAATCTGCCATTTCACTTATACCTCACATCATTTATTTCACCTGCCTGAAGTAATTGTATTTTATCTGGCACTGTTTCTGTATTCATGTCCTTCAAAACTCATGAGTCATAACTGGTCCTGTCCTAAACACTTACTAGGTTTTACCCCGAATCAATACCATTCTACTTGGCATTTGCAGCATTTCATTTACCAAGTAGTAGCCATCTGCATCATCCTCTTTCCCCTCTCAATTAAGATGGGTGATTCCTTAAAATTTTTTCCACACTTCAAAAAAACCCTGCAAAAGTCAAGTTATTTGTTAGTTAATTCAGCTAAGATCTTGGCACTACACACAATCAAGGCCTGCTGGTCTGTACCTAATTCAGTGCTTAAGTCTGTACCTGTTTTTTCGACCCCAATGCTTTACAGTAGTCATTTCTAAGACTGCAATCCAGCACTGAGATTTTAGCTTACACTGGGGCACTTAGGTCTTTTATGAACTGTGTTTAATTGACCTCTTCTTGGGAAGCTACATTCTGTATCCTCTACCTCATACTCTTTACTCTAAGATGTTTTTGAGCATTGTGCTTTTGTTTTAAAGCATTACATAATTTCCCTGTCATCTTCCACATTTAGTGTCAATCATACTCTCATTAGTTAATAAACACCTCATTAGCATTTCCTGCTAAAGGCGTCAATCAACTATTTTTTCCTGTTGCTAAGGGGAAGGGAAGAGAGCATGTATGCTCTCTGCCGTATCCATCAAGAGCTTCAAAAGGTATGCAGAACAGTTACTACTTCAGTGAACAATGACCTGAAAAAAACCTGCAGTGCTTAAGGATACAAGCCTAGTCAAGACCTAGTCAAGTCTTCTGGTTTCTCTGGAGTTACAGCAGGCCTGAATCCGTTGACTAAATATCACATTTCAGTTCTGTTATCTTAAAAGCACAATGTTGAAGGGCATTTAGGCACATTACAGAGATATCATAGAATCA
This sequence comes from Anas acuta, assembly GCF_963932015.1. Taxonomy (NCBI): domain Eukaryota; kingdom Metazoa; phylum Chordata; class Aves; order Anseriformes; family Anatidae; genus Anas; species Anas acuta. The sequence continues at coordinate 32,821,572 of NC_088981.1, forward strand.
TAGAATATCCTGAGTTGGAAGGGACCCTTAAGGATCATCAAGTCCAACTCTTGACACCGCACAGGTCTACCCAAGTTCAGACCATGTGACTAAGTGGCCTTCTCAGATCAGATTCCAAACCTCCTATTTGATATAAACAAATCCTTTTTCCATGAAATACCATCAATCAAGGCAAACAATCACTATGTAGGAAGCTCTTGTTATACCCAATAGAAGCAGAGATGGAGTTACCCATCTTTACTGTACCTGGCAAAAGAAGAAAGGATCAGGTTCTGCAGTAGGCTAGACACGAGAGCAGTATTTATCTATGAAGGAGCATTACACCGTCCTCATTAAGCTTACCACGTAATCATACTTATGCTTCAGGTTCCAGCGACAGATGGGACACTGGCCAGAGGGGTTAGGAGGAGTTGGTGCTGCAGCATCCTCTATAATTTTCCCTTCAATCTAGGAAAAAATTCAAAGGATACAATAGTCAAGCAAAGATTGCACAATCCATACCTCTACCTTCACCTGTGATTTGAGAAAAATCTATCACTAAGACCACAACACATTGACAATTACTGCACGGATATAAGTGGCAAAGGACCTGCATTATACAACTCACTCTTTTATAGATCAATAAATCAAGCACTTTGGATATACAAAGATTATGGGGAAAATAAGTAATCCAAAGAGCAAAGAGAACCATTTGATAAATTCTTGCATATATTTAAATCTGAACTTGTTCTTAGTTAATGTGAAATTCTCGTATTTCCCTGAATTCCATTCATTGCAGAGTTTCTTTGAACTACTGCGCCTTGCAATTGTAGTGATCCTTTAGCCAAAAGCCTTAAAAGACATTTTTGCTGGGAACATGAGAATGTCACAGAACAGCAGATGCATGCTGTGGGCCAAAGTATGCAGATGTTTACTAGACTATAAGCCAACACCAAGGAAAATTCTGAGCAGAAGTCAGATTGAAAGAAAGGACTGTTAGAAGATTTCTGCTCTGTGTGTGTACACATATATATATTTAAAATACACCAATATTTTTTTCTAGTTTAATTCCCTGAAAAATCCCTTTGGGAAATCATTTTACAATCTTTTCTCCATCACTACAGAGTGGTGAATCTAACACTTGACTTTTCTCAAAAGTAACATGCAAAGAAGCCTAGAAGGCGTGTGTGGGAGGAACCTGAGAAATTTGTTTTCGAGGCATAGGTATTTTAGGAATACGAAGTCTATATAAGTGTGCGCTTGTCTTTTTTGAGGACTTATGAATAGAAGCAAGAACTCTCTCAACTTGCAGCTGAATGGAGATGAAAAGACAATAAAACTAAACCAGTTTTTTTTCAAGAACATTTTGGAAGTCTTGTCTGGTCAAATTAAAATTAAAACCATTTGGAACACCAACTGTTAGGCTCAAATAGTTCAAACACCAGAGAGTTTATGAAGAAATCCTGGGTATCTAATTAAATTCTCCAACACTGCGAAGGAATGCAATGCTATTTTTAATAAAAAAGCTGAAATCCTGGGAAGAAAACAGCATGACGTGTTCTCTAAGTTTGTATGGGACAATGACATCCAGCTGAAGTGTCAGAAACAGCTCATACCATGTGTCTTTCTTGCCTAGTGATGGCAAACATAACTTAGCTGTAATTGAACCTCTGTACCTCAAAGAGAGGGAATACTGTCAATTTTTAAGTAAGATCCCTTCCTCCACAAGTAGGACAGCCAGTTTTACAAAAATAAAAAAAAAGTAATTATGAATATAAAACACAGGCCAGTATCTACTCTTCTACTCATTAGTAAAATTATTTTTAGGGAAGTCAGCCTATCTGGTTCCCTCAGGGTCCTGATTCCTGCCAGTCTGGCTTCAAACCGTACTTTGACTTTAATTTAATCTTGAAAACGAGTGAAGAATCAGAATACTGTATCAGTATCACTTTTTCTTGAGATAAGTTTCAGCATACACGTTTTGGTAATTACTTCCCAACTACTACGGATTCTCACATTAACCCACCCAATTATTTTTCTGTTAGAGAACTGAGAGGGAATATAGATGCTTGACATTCTCAGCATGCTGATAAAACCCAGATTTCTTTGAGATTCATTCATCTGGTTCATGTTGAACACCTCCTTCAATATTAATAAAAGACAAGAATATATAGAAAGATGAGCACAGAGACACGGATTCAGAAAAGTCAGACATTGAGTTGGTAGGATAAATGAAATAACCAGGGGATATACTGAGAAATGTAACAAATGGTATAGGTTGCCCAGCTAAAGGGCTGAGTATCATTTATGAGTATGGATGGATCCTAGGTTGATGCTAGAATATTATAGAATTTAGATATCCAAGTCTTCCTTATATTTCTACATTGGACATTGCTCCATTCAAATCTCAAACCCAAATACAACAAGGAAACTCACTCTCAAAGGCATTAAAGTCTCTTCCCTCCCTAATATTTATTTTAAAATAGATGAAGGCGTAGTGCATTGTTTTCTAGTTATTCCCCAATGATTCCTGCTCTACTCTTCCAATGGTATTTAAACACTTCAAAATATCTGTACCGCCTGCCTCTAGATAGATTCCTACTAGCACGCATACTGCGAACAAAACAATAACATTTTACCACACCCTCCAGTAACTTCTGTGCCTCTTCTTCAAAAGAATACTTCTCTTGATGACATGCAACAGATCAGATGGTGTTAATCAAGCAAATTCCAATCCTATTGCTTTGGTCTTTTCCTTTCTGTTTTACAGCGTAGCTGAGAAAAAATGCTGTTATTTATCAGAAAACTCAACACTGAGGTTTTCTTTTCAGAAGCAGTATTCTTTTAGTATTTGGCATCTTCTCTTTGGCAATACCTCCTTCACCGTTTTTTTTTTATTACTGAATATGTTATGAAATGCAATCTTCACATCACCAACAGTTGCTAAGGCTCTGATTATCAAACATGAAGCACGTCAAAGCCAAGCAACATGTGTGGTACACAACAACCCTGTGCTTGCACATCGAGGAAACTTCCTTTGTGTCTACTCATACTAATTATGGGGCTGAGATGATGTCAAATGTCACTTAAAAGAAAAAGAAGCAGAATTGCCTTTTGCACCTCAGCTACTCAACACCTGTACTCTGTGCTTCCAATTTTACAGGGATGTGACAACGCCACAGGTCTGTTGTTCATGGGTGATGCTGCCTGGAGCCCTTCATCCCCTCACCAGCACCAGGGTGCTGAGACCCTGACCTTCTCTGGCCAAACCATCCACCTCATGTACCCACGCTTGTAACACACTCCTACCTTTGCTTTGCCTTCGCACCCTACGATGTCTTTTGGGCAGTAAACCGACCCTTTCACCATCCCTTTTGGGAGCCACCAGGAGACTGAAAAGGGGAGATGCAACAGCACGGGCTGCTAATGAGCAAAACATGGGGACAGAGACTTACTGTGGTCGTGTTGCCTTCAGTCACCTCCACGACTGCACAGACAAAAATTGAAAACAAACAAATAAAAAAAAGTCAGAAAAACAAAATAATACAGTGACACTAGTTCAGCAAAAAATAACCTTTTTTTTTGGGGGGGGGAAAGGGGTGGTGAAACAGAGCGAACGCTGCCGTTTCCCCCAACCAACAGGGCGAGGGGCAGCCCGGGAGCCTCTCCGCGGTCCCCCCGGTGCCCGTGGCCCGGGACCGGCCCCGGACTCACCCTCCCGGAGGGCTCGGGCCGGCGGCGGGGCCCAGCCGCGCCCCCAGAGCCCGGCGAAGAGCCGCCTCAGCCCCCCGCGCAGCAGGCTGGGGGCCGCCATCTTGTCGTCGCCCTGCCTGCCGTCACTCCCGCTTCCGCCGGGGGGAAGGCGGGCTCCGCGCCGCCATTTTGAGGCGCGGCTGGGCCCGCCCCTGTCACCTGAGGGGCGGGCGGGGGGGCGGGCAGAGGGAGGCTGCTTTTACCCTGCCCAGCATATTCTCCTTTTCTTTTTAAATTGATTTATTGTTTATTTTTTTTTAGAGCCTTTTCCACCTCGAGGTGGAGGTGAACCTAGAGGTGGTGTTGGCACTGTGTTACATAGGCTTGAACAATGCTCCTTCCACAGCTCCCGAGTCTCTCCTGGCTCTCTGAGAGAGGAAGGACAAGGGCTGGTTTATGGCTTATTTATGTTATTTATGGTGATCTGTAACTCAGGTGAAGGTTTGAAGCACCATATTGTCAGGCTGAAAACAGGCTACAAGTAGCCCAGTTTAGATACTTTCTGTTTTTGGCAGGTCTTGGGCAGCTTGTAGCCTGCTGCTGAGAAAGTACTGTCCCCATCATCTTTCTTAGCATGTGTCCACCTCTGAGCTTCTTCCTCCTTCCTTTGATGGAAGGTAGCCCCTTGGTGCCCATTGAGGCAGTGCATGAAACAGTTGTGACTTTAGGTACCAAAGTGAACATTCGTTTTTCGTCATAATACTGGGTCCTCGTGAAGAGTCAGCTGGTGTAGTTGAGGTTGAGATCATCTGTAACCAATAGTAAAGGTCATTCACGTTCTTTTTTTTTTTTTTTTTTTCCCCAAATGCTAGTTAGTTTTCAATTTTCTCTCTCAAAAAGCTAAACTAATGGAATGAGAGAATCATCTGGGAGTCATGCATTGGTGGTTATTCATGCATCCTCTTTTATCAGTGGTCACCGCTGTTTAAGCAAGATACTCTACATTTTTCTGAGTTTCTAGATAAACTGTTAATGTAAAGTATAAATTGTGACAAAGATAACATTTAACGTAATGTAAAATAAATGTGATTTTACTATCTCAAGAGGTTTCCTCTCACTCCTACCTCCTTCCTGTTGTTAACGCTTGCTTCTTGTTGCAGTCCAGTTTGAAAACGTATGCCTATCTGGGGCAGTGGGACTACGCTTCTGTTTTTTTTTTTTTTTTTTTTTTTTTTTTTTTTTTTTTTTTAGTTATTATTATTTATTTTATTTATTTATTTATTTTTGTAATCCGTGATAAAACTGGGTAGGTTCTCCAGGTGATACCGTCCCTTTAGATTGTACTGTGGGAGACCAGACCAGAAAATTAACGCAAATCTTTCTATGGCAATTCTAAACATTCAGCTCAGACTTTTCCGAAGAAGTGGGAGTGAAGGCAGGGCTTCTGTCCAGCCTCCAGTGCTCTATGCCAAGCAATGAGAATGGGGCCATCCCAGTTATTCAGAGAACAAATTGAGTAAGAACGCCAGCCGGAAGAAAACTCTTCGTCTCTTGTTGGATTATGCTATATAATGATCCTTAGAAGCAGGGTGATCTTCAGCTTCTCCAAAAGTTTAGAAATAAGAGCCAAACAAAATATTTACTGCCATCCAGTCTGGGAATAACTTCCTTATGAGGAAAAGGAACATTGCTAGACACAGTGGTGTAGCAATGTCACATTTTTGTGATTTTTTTTTTTCTTTATATAGAGAATTTTATCCTAGTGGAAGGAGTTTGGTTGCGACAACCTGGCAGGAGAGTTTATTCAAGGGTTTAAATTAAACCCAATTTCCTCTGCTTGTCTCACATGATGGGGAAAACTAAAGGGCTGTCCATTTCAATGGGAAGAAACCGACAGTAAGCACAGTGCTGGTTCAGCATGGTGAAGGTAAAGAGACAGGCAAGGTTGGGTGCTGTTCAAGACTTTCTCCATGTCATTTGACTTTTCAGTATTGACGTTTAAGCAGTATTCTGGGTTTTGGTCTGCCAGAGGCTACCAACATGGTGGTAGGTCAGATAACAGTAAGAACTCCTCTTGCTCTTCTCACCCTCAAACAAAGGCTGTCTCTAAATGAATTAGTGACACATGATTTAACACAAAGAAGGAAATTAGTTGCTTTCGTAAAGAATTGGAGTCTCTGGATAGAGTGGATCCTCTCTTTCCCCAGGATAATTTCTTTGCCTTCAGAGTATTTTCCATCAGCGATGCAGACCATTGAGTCCCAAGGAGATAAACAACGTTTGTGCCAACTTGGGTTGAAGCCCATCATCTCTTTCCAAGTTTGGAAATTTGACATATTTCTAATTTCCTACAGGGAATTTTAAACGCGTTTATTTCATCAAGCCCTTGTATTTTGGGGTAAAAAAAAAAAAAAAAAAAAGAATTCTGAATGTTATGTCTACATACGAAAGAGAAAAGTGGCTTTCTTTTCTGTAAGTCATTTCAGCCATGGTCTGTATTTTGTCGACACTACAGAAGGTGGTGGAGTTCAGACAGATGTGGACATTTCCAAGGAATAGAATGGGATGTCACTGACCATTGAAGAACGAATGCTTTGCCTTTTGAATTAAAATTAAACCTGTGCTCACAAGTGTGGAGCTGGTCAGAAGCAAAGAAGTACCATATTGTAGATGAGAAACTTATGTCCTAATTGTTTATGGCCTCCAAAGATTTTATGGCACTGTTCTCAAATAAATGGTATTCACTCGTCTGAACTGCTTTTGGATTAGATGTAGATGTTCTGCAAGGCACAGTATTTCTTTTCATACTAATTTTTGTTCTGCTCTTTGGTCTTGTTTGAAAAAAATGGAATATGTTTTGCCATTTTTCTTATTTAATATAACATATTACTTCTTTCTGTTTCCAACAACAAAGAAACTTTTCTGGTCCGCTGGGCATTTTTTGGTCCGTTGGATGCTAACAGATGACATGTATATCTGCTCCAGAGCTTTACCCGTGCAAACATCTTGTGAAGGCTGAGGCTGTTCCAAGGCAATATGATTGAAAATCATAGAAATCGAGATGGAAAAAGCTATTAGGTCATGTAGTTCCCACACGCACCCCCCAGAGCAGTACAGGTTTCCAATGGTACGTTTTTGGTGCTTTCCAGAAGGGGTCACTGCAGGTCAGTGTTCACTTTGCCTCCAACAGCCCGCCTCCCTTCCTCCTCCTTGAAAAATTAGGAAAACCTTCTGAATCTGGTGATGAACACGTTGCAAAATGTCTAGAATTTTTATTACAGCACGTGATTTGATGTTGATGGTGATCGAAAGCAGAAGAAGTGTGTTCAAGTCCAACAAGGGATCATCCAGGATTTCATGTAAGGAAGTTGAGTGAGCTCTTCAAAATGACTTGTTACCTGTGTGTGTTTAGCAAGTGCTACAAATCCCCAGAACTGCTCTGGAGCCACTCTTGTAAGGAGAAAGATTCGGAGATTTGTCCTCTCTGGTAGTCCATGCTTAGACAGAGTGCCTTACAGTAACATTTTATAGTCAGATAAAAAATAATTGAAATAATACTAGTGATTGTAAAGCAAACAAACAAAACCACCAGAAGTGACAAAACCCCCTTAATCTTGAATAAAAGAAGGGAATAGCTAACACTCTGCACCAAAAGAGCAATTCATCATACTCAACCATTCAGAGTCACTGCGATACAGAGGAGGTGCGAGGGAATGAGCTCGGGACAGACTTTAATAATTTGAAGTGTGGAGGGGGATGGAAGGGTGGCTGGAGATGGTAAGGAAAAGCTGCAAAGGAAGCAGGGATACAGGGCAAGGAGATGGCACTGGCAGGAGAATGAGCAACTTGCTTGGAAATCACTTGTTTGTATTTTTGAGGTTTCCTTCTCTTCCCGGTGGATACGCTTATTTTTCAAAGTAAAACAACCAAGTAATAATTTCATTACTTTTCCTTCCAAGATTTCAAGCAAAGTGTAAACAAGAAAAATCCAGTGGGAAAAATAATCCAACTTCCTTTTTCAATACCGCTTCAGTTCTGGTTCTCCTTCCCCTGCCTCTCTCCGTATATATTGTAGATGCTACTGTTCTCACGTGACATTGCTGACACCAGCTGAAATACCTCAGTGATGACATTTATTAGAGGAAAAAGAAGATGAGGTTCACTGAAATTCACTTGTGATACAGAAATGATAAGTTCTGAGATTTTCAGTGTTCAAAAAAAATATGAATAGCTTTTGACATTTCGGGAATGCTCCATGGGGGCAAGGCAAAATGACGGAAAACAACTGAACCCCTCGCACTGAGATTTTGATCTCTGGCAATTAATATGGATTGGCAATTAATCTGCATGGGAGAATCGTAAGGAAGAAAAGCTCTGCAACAACGCCATGGCAATCAGACCGGCAAATATCCAAAGATTTAATTTTTCCAGATGTTGTATCTTTTTTTATTTTTTATTATTTTTCTCAAGCTAGGTAAGGAAGAACTTCAGAAAAACAGACGGGGGAAAACATTGACTTTGTAAGCCATGGTTGGCATTAAGATCAGTGCAATGCTGAACGCTCGGATACCAGTGTGCTGAAACACAGCTATGTTAATTTGCGTTAAGTGAAGTCAGAAGGTGTGTCTGGGCCATAAAACGTCTGTGTTTTCAGACATTTCGAGGCTGAGGTGTAACAAATGCTCAGTTTGACTTCAAAAATAGACGTGCTTCGAAATGGCAAAGACGAGCAAGAGGAGACTAGGATTTCTCTGGTCCATTTGCATGAAGACAGCCCTGGGGTGGTCTTCCATGGGGGAGTCTCGACAACCTGAAGCCAGCTGTCTGCACCAGCGTTTTGTGCTGTTGGCTGCAGCACGTATAACCTCGACTCAGTTTCTCTCTTTTTGCCACCAAAGCCTGAAGCTTACCAGAGAGGCCTTGGGGCTGTGTGGGCAAAGCCGGTGGTGCCCAAACCTTCCATCTGTCATGCTGTTGTGTCACTGTAGAAGCTGCTTTGTTGGGTATTTAGCGTGTTCATCTGTAAGCCTCACGTTCCCAATGTCTGAGCACTCGAGGATCCACAAGCTCAGGATCTGATTGCTCTGGTCAAGGTTGACGTGGAGCTACCAGGGTGCAGGACAGGCTCTGCAAATCATTCCAGCCAGGAGCCGAACACCTAGGCTTGCATCGAAAGGGGAGCTTTGTAACGAGGCACAGAGTCGAGCCTGAAATTGTTTGCAGGGGAGAGTGCCAGCTGGATCTGTCCTTTGCGAGGAGAGTAGAGGCTCTGTCAGCATGACAAACTTTGCAGTCCTCTCCTTGCTCTTCTCCCTGCTTTCAGCTCCGTGAGTTTGGAGTGGGGGAAGCCCGTGTTGTGCTCTGATGTTGGACCACGATGGGACGTGATGGAGAGATCTCCAGCAGGGTTTTCCTCTTATGGCTCCTCCAGCCAGATGGCTTCAATCTACTGACCAATTCTCTGTGCTTTGTGTGAGGTCTGTATGCAATTTAGATGGAGCCTGTTCTCAGCTAGTCTTGCCTTTTCTTTGCCCCCCTCCCCCACACGCACATACGTTCCCAACTGACCCTTTTCATGCTTCCCCTTTTCTCTAGCCATTAGGGGAAATTATGCTGGCACCATATAACAAATATATCAGCTGGATTTGCCTCAAAGCCCTTCACTTCTGGAGGCTTTCAGTCATCTAACTCCTCTGAGGATTTCTGAGAATAGCGCTCACTTAGGCAACTCTGCTGTTGATGTAGCTCTCCGACTGGTATTTCTTTGTGATGCCGCTGGTTTCCAGCTGGTAAAAAGTTCAGAACGTGGCACTTCTTATACACACCTATCCACCCATGTTCGCTGCTACCCTGAGTCCTGACAGATTGGTCTTATCAGCAGAACCCTGTTATCTGAACCTCCATCTATCTTTGCGTTTTGCAAACCTGCAGAGAATATATTTTGCTCTCTCTCTCTCTTTTTATTATTTTTTTTTCTGATATTGTTCAGCACTGAAAGCCTCAAATCTCATGACAAGTAAAAGCAGGGACTGCCCTTTTCACTGCATTTTTATAACTCGTACCAAGGCTACAGTGAGCGGCAGACAATAGAAGACAGTCTTATTACGGAGTCTTCTAAATAGAAGACAGAAAAGGACAACAGAAGGGTGATAATGACAGAAGACAGTGGGACATCGCTTGTTTGTTTTGTTTAAATCATCAGCAAGCTTGTTTCCTGGACTGGTATGTTGGAAAACAAATCAGATGGGCTGAAGATGAGTTTCAGGTGATAGTTGACGATCTATTAAAAACAGCTTTGCTTCATCCCTAATTGTATGTGACTTTTGCTTTGCATCGTGTTGCAATATTTTTTTAGTGACCCTTACTTCAAGCAGGATCCAGGGAGCTCTTTGCTTTCATTAATCAGTGGCCTGGAAGCAGCTTGGAGGCTGGTGGAAAGTAAAAATTGGCTTCTTTGGCCAGTCAGGTGAAAACACGATATACTCCAGCACTTATTATGGCTTCCTGACATGAATCCAAGTCAGACAGATACCTGTCTGTTTAGAGACAAGGGAAAAGGAATTTGTCTTGGGGAAAGAAGGGAATGGGAATACTTCTGTGACATTTTCCACTTCTCCTGGTACTCGGGTCTGTGGGGACTCCAGGCCTCTGCCGTGTTGTGCACCTCAAAGAGGAGGATTTCCAAAGCGCATCACAAGGCAGCACTTCTCTTTTCATTGTGTGTTCATTTTATTTCTGTCAGGTCCTTCTGGGAAAGGCATTCAGTGTGTGTATGAGTAACACCGGCAAACAATTCCCATTTTGATAGCTGAGGCAAGGAAGCAAACTCCTTTCCTGACCCCAAAGATACTTGTTTCTGGTACCCTGCGGATCTAAAATATAAACAAGAAGGACTCTGCCTTCTTTTTCCCCCCCAAAACAGGCAAACAAAATGAAACTGTTAACTGTAATCTCACAGAGTGAATCAGAGAAGAATATGAGCTTGGCATACAAGAAGAAAGCTGAGACAGTGCTCGGCAGAGATGAAAGTGAGATACTGATGGCCAGAGTTTAATTGGGTTTTCATAAAACATGCTGTTCTTCACAATTTGGCTAGCATTTGATAGTTTCTTTTTATGAGTCTGGCAAGACAATGAAACTTCAAACCGTTTGCTTTGCAACTGGAAAAATGAACCCGAGAGATATTCAGTAGAGCACTAGGACTCTTTGTCTCTTGTACTGAGGAGAAGCAATTCAGCAGCGAGGGAACAAGAGCCTCTTGCAGCCATGCAAGCACAGTTTAGCAGTAAATCAGCTCAGCTGCAGTCCTCACCACATGATATCCCTTAGCTGCCACTGGGGAGAGTTGTGCTCATCTCCAGACAAGATTTTGCCTCGAGTTAATATTTATTTCCGTTTTTACAGATGTGCTGTCCGGTGATGGATGGGGTGTGTTAACCTTCCACTTCTTCACACCTGGTCCACACCTGTTTGGGATTTCACTCCCTGCCCTACTGGGCAGCGGCTCTTGAACTGTGCTGGATCCTGGCTCACAAGGGTGGTGAACAACTTCGAAACTCTGGGCCAGAGGGCTTTTTGTTTTTGAAGTCGGAGAGGTTGATAGGTTTGGTTTTGTTCTTGAGTGAATATTCATTCTCATGACAAAAACATTTCACAATGAGCTGTTCCCGTTTGACAGCTCTTTGGCAGCACATGTGTGAAATAAGTTGTTTTTTTGCAGTCCAGCTCCTAGTGGGCGAGAGTAGCCCTGCCTCAAAAAGGCATCGGACTTTCATTGCTCTCATTGATAGTTTAATCAAAGAAGTTATGGACTAAATATTCTTGCTAGGGAACGCAGAAGCTGATCCTCCAGCATACTGTGAAGAAACTTGTTCTCATCTTGCCTCTTCAGTTCCTTTTGGGTAAGAAAGGGGCTTTGGTCTCCAGGGGTGTGGATTGAAGAGCATGAAATTCAATACAAAAATTTTAAGACCAAAACCAAATGGCATTGTTTAGAATCCTGTTATAGCATGTTTTTTTCATTTGCACTGCAGGGGCTTTAAATATTAGCATGTGAGCGCTGGCCAAATTTAGGCTGGTCAAGACTAGGGATGGTTGTGAGGAAGTTCAGAGAGACCCAGCTAAGCTTACTGAAAAGGCAGCTCAATGGCAAATTAAGTTCCCTGTCGAATGCTAAAAGATAATGCGTGCTTGGGAGAAAACTCATTTGCTCAGTCATCTTCAAGCGCTCTAATTTAATTCCTTCACTTTAAGAGCTGAGCATTGCTGCTGACAGCTCAGTTAAAAACTCCAGAGATTTTTTTTTTTTTTTTTTTTGCAAGGGAGACATGGACATACTGGAGAGAGCCCTTCATGTGAAGATGGTGAAGGGTCTGGGGCATGTCTCGTATGGGGAAAGGCTGAGACAGCTGGGACTGTTGAGGCTAGAGAAGAGAAGACTTGGGGGGAATCTCATCGATGTATATAAATGCCTGAAGGGAGGGTGTAAAGAAGTATCCAGCCTCTTTTCAGTGGTGCCCAGTGCCAGGATAAGAGGCAGTGGGTACCAACAGAAACCCAGGAGGTTCCCTCTGAAAATCAGGAAACGCTTTTCTACCCTGAGGGTGATGAAACACCAACACCGGTTGCCCAGAGAGGAGTGGACTCTTCCTCCTTGGAGATATTCAGAAGCCATCTGGACATAGCCGTGGTTGTCTGGCTCTAGGTGGCCCTTCTTGAGCAAGGGGGTTGGACCAGATGGCCTCCAGAGGTGCTTTCCAATCTCAACCACCCTACGTGTGTGCTTATCAATATTACTGAGAATCACAGAGCTGAGCTGTGATTAGCTTATGGGTAGATCAGCATGGTAGGGTATCGATCAGAGCTCCAAGTCAGCTGCTGGGCAGTGTGCTGTGTCCCAGGGCTGGAATGCAGGTCAGTATGAGGAGCATCTCCAGAGCCTTTTGTGGTGGAGCCTTCTTCCTTGGACACCGCTACGTGTCACTCTGTTTTTCTGCAATTTCCCTTTAAGACTCCGAATCCGCCCCGAGCAGCAGGTGATCTTGCCTATAGCAGAGAGGACTAAGCTTGGGAAAGTTTGGTTAAAAGAGAGCAGGTTATGAAAACAAGCCTCTCTGCACGGCTTGAACCTGTCAGCAGGACGCTGCCGACAAGGCAGCTGGAGGGGAAGGCGGCGGGCTCGTCAGCCCCGAAGCAGCGCAGCCCACACAGCCTGCAAGCCTTGTGGCCCCGCTGGGGGTCTGGGGGAGGTGTGCCTGCCTGGCCAGGTGGGCCCTGCACGGCAGGCAGATGCTTAAGTGGCCGTAAACATTTAATCCAGGCGATCGCTTTGAATCCCTGCTCTGCCAAGGGCTTGAGAGGGGAAGAGTGTGTGTGATTCTGTATGGGCTGCTGGGCTCATCTCCAAAGTGCAGGGTGCTTGTGAGTGTCCTCTTTGGGACTGTGTTATTGGCCCCTTGCAAGAGAAATAGCTCTTCGTAGGGACAAATCTCTCTGCAAGTGGGTGCAACGTGAAGTTTTGCTGTTGTCCAGACCTGCAGCAGTCAAGAAGAGCTAGAAAGGAGGTGGCCAAGGGGCTGGGGATGTCAGTCTGCCCAGGACGCCCATCTTGGTGTCCTCTTTGGGGTCAGTAGTCCTAGAGCAGGGATTGCTGCAAACATTTTCCTTCAGGCAAACTCACCGTGTTGGTTCCTGTTGGCTTTCCTTGTCCCCTTCGTTTTCTGGAAACACTCTGCCAGTGCCGGGCTTACATGCAATTTTCCTGGAGCTTGGACAGTCAGCCAAAACAGCGGGAGCTTTTTGGAAATGACAGAAGCCAGCTGAGGTCAGTTCTGATCCAGTAGGAGCTTTACTGAGCCAGTCTTGATTGGGAGTCACTTTCATTAGGCCAAGTCAGTAGGAAACACAGAGAGCTGGCTGAAAAGGTGTAATTCCTGGGGAGCAGCTTTGGATGGAAATCACCTCCTGGATGAAGGAGTAGGAGCCACGCTGAGTTATTTGCTGCTATAAGGGACTTTGTTCTTGACCAGTCGAACTGGACAAGGCTCTCGGAGTTCTTCACAACTTTCCTCATTTCCTCAGACTGTTTCCAAACAAGCAGCAACGCTCCTGTCGGCTTTGCATAAGGAGCAGCAGAGTTTACTCTGCCCTTTGTGGGTGCCCCTAGGCCAGGCTGGAACCTTCTGTACTCATGGCTGCTGTTTAAGTCCATTGCACAGCCCTCACCCCCGGTGTATGAAGGCTTCTTCTGAACCTCGTCAGAAAATGATTTCCTCTCCTTGGCCTCACAGCTGTGTATTTGTAGAAGTGCCATATCACAGCGTGACGTGCTGATGTTTTTAATTCTGTTTTGGGGCATATTCAGCAAGCCATGCAGCCCTGTAGTAGTGTAGGTGAGCATCCTCTGCTATGTGTACAACCATCAAGGCAGCTCCCCCTTTCTCCCAGGATTATTTTGCTTCCTCCTTTCTGAGTTGTTACATCTTCATGACTGCATGGATTTTCTTGGGATGCTTCCAGGCTGTCCTGCTTCTAATGCAGCATCCGATCCAGGTTTTTAGGTGCCTAGCTGAGGATGCGGGACACCTGGGTTCAATTTTGTACTTTGCCCCAGACTTCTTGCATGACCTTGGTAAGCCATGAAGTGCTTTTTCCAGCATGCTTTTCTTGTGACTGATCAAATTACACATTTTTAGAAGCAAAAGTCAATCTCTAACAGAATAGCAAGCACAAGCTTTTGCATGCTGACTGCTCATGAAGTACGGGGTACCTGCATGTGGTCTGTGTGGTTGTACTTGAGAAATAATAGCTTAGACTAATTACCAAATGATCAAGGGCATTGCTACATTGGCAGAGCCACCTAGTGGGAATATGGTCTGCCTGACTAGAAGGCTTTCTGCTGGATTGGGCACAGTTTTCTGCCTGCTCCCTTCCCAGCTGTGGGCTCTTCTCTTGTTTACCCATGTCTTCTTAACAACCATGAGGACATTATAGTGTTGCATCAGTTTAAATGCATCTGCATGAGGGTTTTTGCTGGCACAGGTACATCAGCAGCCCTCTTTGGCTGGATGAGCTTTGCAATGTGAGACAAACCTTAGTCTTTGAGTGCCTCAGGGACTTACCCGTAACTGGGGTGTAATTGTGCCTCTCTTCCCTGTAGGTCTGTGTGAAGATGAACACATTAAAATTAAGAATTGCATGAGCTGTTGCTGAAGGGATCAGTGGCAAACTCCAATAGATGCAGCCCCAGTCAACCAAGATTTCATAAGATGTTCAGTCCCCAATGTATGAACTGAAACATTGATAAATGGAGGTGAACACATGCAAGAGATGGAGATGAAAATCAGTTCAACATTTCATGAATTCTAGGTATCCTTTGCCATGCCTCTAAAGATACCTGCGTTTATATACAAAGAAAGAAAACGTAAACCATGAGAGCATTAAGGTGACCTGTTTACTGTACTCCTCTCTTGACTTGGACAGTGTTTTGGTCATTGGTTCTCAGTCTTGTCTCTCAAATGGAGTAAAATCATTAAACTGAGGATTCTCAAAGAGCAAGCGTAGATGATAGCACTTTACTGTACATTTGAGGCCTCTTAAGGCCAGTAGTTCTGAGAGTTAGTGTGTGATTAGATCTATTCCAAACCAATTTGGTTTTGGATGGATTCTTGAAAGCTTCTGCTGGGAGAAGCTCTGTGACCTAGTGCTCCATCCATCAAACTCTATGATAGGAGCTTTTTTTCAGCCTGACCTGTAAAAGCAGTTCCTTCTCTTGGCCTAAAAACTGATGGGGCAGTTGACCTACCACGTTTGGCTTCAGGAAGAGGCTCTGATCCCACTGGTGTCAGAAACCAACATTCATTGTGGCAGCTACTTTAAGGTCAGCATTTCACATCAGTGCATACGTGGCCTTTATACTTCAGAGCAGGTATTTTAATTTTATTTATTTTATTTATTTTCCTTTCAGGTGCTAGAGGATAAGAGGCTTGGAACTGTCTGGTAACGGAAGAGCAACATGATGCCAGGGGCTGTATTGCTGGGAGCATGTTTTAGCATGGTTGTCTTATAAACTGGGAAACTGGGTCCTCTGTAGGAATCACAGATACAGAGAGTAACAAAAATAGAAAATTTATTAATTTCGCCCACTAATCAATTGCTGGTAGTGTGTGCAGACAGTTTTTGGAAAAGACTGCTTTTCATTCTCTGTTTTCTGACTTGATAGATCTGCTGTCCACTTACCTGCCCACCTTCATTGGGCACGCACAAGGTGATGGTGAAGAATACAGATCCTGAGTGAGGGTTTGAGCTAGATTCTTCTCGGCGTATGATCTCTGGTCTGGCACAGGCATCTGGGGGAGGTCACCAGGAAGCCACGTGTAGTTTTCTTGTCATATGGGGCAGTCACAGTGTGGGTTAGAGTACGCTGAAGGCAGTTTGTTCTCATGCTACTGATGGATAAACTCCACAGACTCTTGTTCTGATGAAGAATCAGATAATAGAACAGAATTTTGCTGAGAGCTCTGCCCCTGTTGAGACATTTTTCTCACTGGGAAACTCTCCGCTTTGCACCCGCAGTCCGGATGACATGCATTGAGTTTTGCAAAATGGCAGGGTTGGAAAAAAGACGGAGAAGTGGCGTGTAGTCTCCAGGCCATTTCCTTCAGCCCAGGAATTTTTCCATCCCATCTCCCTCCCTGTGTTTTTTCTAAATGGCAGAGAGGAGCCGGGCTGTAGCTTACAAGTCATGCTGTTGTTGTTTTTGTAGTGTACAGTGTGCTCTGTGAAGGGCATTTTGCCCTTCCACACAAAGATTTCAGCCTGCGCCCCGGTACAGCTCTGCCTCTGTCTTCTGCTGGGAGGCCTCAGCACGGGGGAAACACGTCCTGGGAAGGCAGAACAGGGCTGGAATTAGTCGGATGCAGAGGAGAGGGGCTCGGTACTAACGGCCAGATAGGCTCTGACAGCCTCACACCAACGGGCCACTCTCCTCTACAGGGAGTTTACGAGGCCTTGGCTTGTGTGGCCACCTCCACTTATGAACGAAAATCAAAACCAGATTGATGTCCCCCTCCCAACAGCAGCTGCCTGTTTTTTTTGCATAAATTGTGCTCCCCTGCCCCTCTCCGGGGGAGCTCCATAAAATAAATGGATTCATTACATGCGGATTTCCTTTTCCTTCTTCTCTGGAGAAACAAAGAGCCTATTAGACACAATATGGAAATGCACATACGCATGCACACACGTGCAGACAACATGAAAACGTGCACGTGCACATGCAGAGCAGAAACTCCCTCGCTCTCCCATCTCCCTACCCAGACAGTGCCATAAAATACGTGCAGAAAACCCCTTCTCCGTCGCATGCAGAGCTCTGCCAAACACACAAGCGTGTATTCATTCGCACGGATCTGCAGCTTAAATTCCGAGCTAACGAGGACAGGAAAGCCCAGGGCAAGTTGTCTCCTCCCTGAAGGTGCAGCGCTGAGTGGGGTTGTGTTCCTCAGCCAAAGCCGCCCGTAGTGGCCGGGAGCGGTGTTTTTTACCAAGAGCAGAAGGGCCCTGGCTCGCAGTGGGGTAACCACAGCAGCTGGGGGGCTGCCAGCTTGCCCCGTCCAGCTGCGGTAGAGGAGGGTGCTGTGCGTCTGAGGAAAGGCAGGGGGATGAAGGTAGGGAAACAGTTGGGAGCCCTTCATTCCTCTCATCTCCAGGTGGCGGCAATACTGGCACAGGAAAGAGCTGGAGAGCACACCTTCCCTGGGAAGCTCTGCCCGTGCGCAGCAGGCACAGATGCAAACCTCACCCACCTGTGCAGCAGGGTGAGGGGCACGCTGCAAACCCCTCGCCAGGCGGCTTGCACAGAGTTAGGAGGGACACATGCTCACCTTCTGGATGCTGCCACCAGGCACTGGCCACAGAACAATAAATATGTATGTGGATATGTTCACATTGTATGCTAAAGCTGGGTCTGAGCCTGGGTTTGAGTGCTGACTTGCTTCCTATGCAAACTTAACACCCTCATCTTCACGTCCAAATCCTTCTGATTTCAGTCAGGAAGCCTCTGGGGCTCCGAAAGCCTCAACAGGGTGTTGTGCTGTAGAAACAAGAGGCAAAATCCCACAGCACTAGGAAACCGAGCGTCACCTTTGCCAGGTTGACTAGGAGTCACCTCCTCGTCACCCCCAACCCATCTGATTTGGGAGTCAGGAACGGAGCGGAGGGGGAAGAAGGGAACTGCTTTCTGTCCCTACTGTGCCTTAGGACAAGGGAGGAGATGGGCAGCAGGGACAAGCTGAGGCAGGGGGGAAACCAAGCCCCAGGGTGACATTTGCTGAGCCAAAGCCCAGGCCACACTGAGGACATGCCATTAGTGTCTGAGCTGGAGCCAACCCTGCCAAAGCTCCAATTTTTGAGGGCAGGAACTGAACATCAAAATCTTTTTTTTTTTTTTTTAATCTGGGATACAGACTACTGCAGAATATTTCTTAGCTGTCAGAAAGGAAGCGGTGGAAAGCTGGGGATGTGTAGGAGCAAGCTGGAGTCAAGGGAGACCTGCTCAAAATCAAGGGGTGTGGAGAGCAATGTTGCCCTCAGGAGTTCAGGTGTGTGACCCAAGAACCAACTCCCTCAAATCATAAATGCCTCAATAGTGTAAGAAGATAGAAGAAGATAGCGGTGTTCTCCTCGGGCCTGGAATACTGGGCTTTGGGGTTACATCCAGGCTCCATTGCTAGCTTTTTCTGGCAGCTCTGAAGAGTAGGAACTTTCCCTTATAAGATGCATGTTTTCGCATAATTGCGTGAGTCGGAAAGCCAGAGCTTTAGAAAAAAACAGTGACTTGAATGAGATGTCTGATGAAATCCAGAAAGCCAGCACCATGGGGGAAAACAGACCCCACAGAAAAGGGTTTCTGAGGAGCTGCTGAGCGGAAGCCCTGTGACTGAGAGAAGCTAGCAAGCACTGAGATATGAGGCAGCTCAAAGAAGTTCATATTGCCTTAAATTCAGTATTCTAAGCCCCAGGGTTTCAGATATCTCAAGCTGGACCATGAAAATTTATGTTAACTTTAAAATTATAAGCTTTTATAAAAGAACATATGCTGCATTTTCTCTCCTTGCCTCTTGGTTTCTGAGTCTTAAAGTTGCCTTTGAATCACGTTTTTTAGTTTTCCTCACAATGAAGAGGACTAGAAACTTGTCTTATGTAGAAAGCGTGTTTTCACCTAATCATCTGTCATCAGGATCTGGAGCTTTAAGGAAAACCAGCAACAGTATAATGAGATCCACAACCCATCACAAGCACAGTGCTACTTCAAATGGCTTCACTTCACTGGTGTCTGACAAGACTTTGTATACACAAATTCGGAGATCGCAATCTTGACCCTGGAAACTCTGGAGCCTTGGAATGGCCAAACTGGATGAGCCCCAAAATCCATTTATTCCAGGGACCTGTCTCTGGTGTGCTGATGCTCTGATGCTGTCTCTGATGCCTTTGCCAGATGCTTCAGGGGAAGGTGCAAGAACTTTGCAGTAGGCAGATGTAACATAATCTGTTCCACACACTTGGGATCGCTTTCTGGTTCCTACCCATTAGAGATGGGATTGGGACCAGGAATACAAAACTGAACTTATTTTCCAAAAGTCCTGTTAGCTATTGTTATTATTATTTTTGTCCTTCACATCCACATCATTGTACACTTTTTTTTTTCTTTTTTTTTTTTTTTTTTCCATAAGGCTTGCTGAATTCTTGGCCTCCCCAGCTTCTTGTGTTAAGGATGGCTTAGTCCAATTGCATATGATGCAAAGGAAATTATTTACTTTGATGAAGTTTGAACTGGTTGTTTCTTCATCTTACTGAATATCTGTTCATCCTTGTGTGTTTGAGGGCAACAGCAACAACCAGTTGTCTTTCCTTCTACGGATATTTTGCGTCCTTGCATCAGGTTGCCTTATGGTTGTTGCTGGGGATTTGTGCAGGTGAAACTCCTTGCTTGAGGCTCCCGTGTACTTTACCTGCTTTCCTGTACAGCCCCCACTTCTCTCCAGTGTTTTTCTCTCCCTGTATGTAATCAACTGTGTTACCTGATAGCTGAGGCACTCAGCTGGGACTGAGACAGCCTCTGGTCTGTGCCTTGCTGTGACCTTTTGCAGCAACATCTGCCCCTCCAGGCTACAAGCTGTGTGTGTGTGTTGTGCCTGCAAACTGTGATTTCACCCGGAACCTCTCTGCTCTGCTGCAATGCGTACAGCGATTCCTAATAATCCACCCTGAAATATACCCTCACCCCTCCTGGCAGCCTTAATGCTCTGCAGCTCTGTTGGGAACCTCCTCACAACGGGGTCGGAGGTTCCCTGTGAACTGGGAGCTGTGGTGCCCCGGTGCCCGGGCTTGGTGGTGGGGCTTGGCCCCAGAGCACAGTGAGGCCGGTGGCTTGGAAGGGACTCGGCCCTCCCGATTCTTCATGGGAAAGCAGAGAGCACACCATTCTCTCTAGAAACAATCCTGCCTCTGTCCCCCTCCTTTGCTCCTTATCTCCGAGGACATTTGTATGCAAATAGGATCAAAGGATCAGAGATGCGAGATAGACCGCCTGAATATGCAGGCGGTGCACTTCAGAGCAACCCATCCTCAGCTCCCAAGCGAGCGAGGAGGAGGGATGGATGCCGGGGATCAAGCCCTGACCCTTCCCTGACGGTCACCCCTCTTTCTTACGCTCGGGAGGCACTTGCTGCTGTTTGTTGAACCGATAGCTCCCCACTGAATGGGAAACCCAGCTGGAGATTTGCCTGTGATATCTGACACTTGTAATTCCCGGTATGCTGGCCAGTTCTGCAAAGTGGAGCACAAGCAGCCCCGCATGGCTTGCCAGCCGCCTGTGGGGTTCGGTAGTCACAGCGTGTGTGGGCTCCTCGGAGGGCAGAAACCTCTCCGAGAGGCCATGGGCCTGTGGCGAGATGGGAGCGGGGAGGAGGGATGGCGGGAGGACGGGTGAGGCTGGGTAACTCGTGGATTTGCTCAGGCCCAGGGGCTGGCAGGGGGTTTGGAGGTGAGGAGCTGGGCCAGCCTGCTGGGAGGAGGGAGGAAGGGTTTGTCTGTGCTTGCACGGGGCCTTTTCGGCTTCCTCCTCGCCACAGCCTGCCTGCGGGGACGGGGACTGCAGCTGCCGCCGCAGAGTTCAGCCGGGGCTTCCTCCCGGAGGACTGCTTGTGGCTTTGATCAGCCAAGGCCGTGTGCCTCCATCGCAGCCTGCTCCCCGGGCACAGAGTCTGCCTGTTCGGGCAAACAGGGGTGTGCATGAGCCCTGCTGTGCTTACAGCCCTGCCAGAGTCAGGGCTCGCCGTCAGGGCGAGGAGAAAGGTGATTCCTGGCACAGATTGCCAGTGTGACACACGAATGGATGAGTGAGGGGCATCAGCTCCCAGCTCCTGCTTTCTGTGCCTGAAGGAGGCAGAAGGCTTCTCCTGGGCGTTTGCCATGTCCTGGCAAATTGCTTGCATCCAGTCACTCCTTCCTCAGCAGCTGGGGTATACAGCAATAAATCTGCATTTCAGGCACTGGTGTTTCCAGGTGGTCTCACCCCGTAATCCCCAGCAGAAGGAGGATGTACAGGTCACAGGAGGGTAATATTCAGGATGCTTACAGGCTGCGGACACCTTGCCTGCTCGACACATGTGCCATGCCGTGGCTTAGCAGAGTTCAGGAGTGCACTTTGGAAACCATTCCCCGGTTGTCTTCTTTGGGGTATTGTGCCCATCATTGTGGTATCTAGAATCAAAAATCATTTAGGTTGGAAAAGACCTCTAAGATCGCAAAGTAATTTAGGTACTTTCCAAAAGGTTGAAGAGCTGAAGCCTCAAAGCTGGGAGTCCTTACAGGCCTCTGGGTGGGCCCACTGGCCCTGCCTGCCCCCAGGCACACAGCCACAGCTGTTCCCTGGTTTGCAGACGGGACTTCTTCACCCTGCGGTGGAAGTCTGAAGGTAGAACGGGATCTGGCAGCCTCCGCGGCTGGTATTATAAACCAGCCTTATAAAATATGAGCAAGGGAGCAAAACGCAGCAACATGAGAGGGAGAGGAGGAAACCACCAATTAGGAGCAGCCCCTGAGGGGACGCTTTCTCAGGAGCCAGGAGGCTCTCTGCCAGCAGGGCTTTTGGAGCGGGATGGGGCCGGCTGGGAGGGCAGAGCCAGGGGCAGCGGCCTCGGCAGAGCCTTTCTGCAGTCAGGACGGCTTGGTCCTGCAGTGCTGGAGCTGCTGCCTCCAAGCAGGGCAGCCAGAGGGGCGGCCACCTTCTCTTGCTCCTCGGCTGGCCATGGGCCAGCACCTGGGAACAGAGGGGGGAAGAGCGGGAGGAGCGCAGGGAAGGTGTGCCCTCCTTAGCCTGGGGCCACAAGCTGGCAACTGGGAATTGCTTCCTCCAGAAAGCAGCTGGGAGTAGTTTGCAAAGCTCTCCTGGGAGCCAGGTTTCCCATATTTTGGCTAATGCATGACTTTGAGTGAGGTACACCCTTAGAAAATGACCCCACAGATGGTGCCCAGCTCCAAAGGCAGCCCCTTATGCATCGGAGGAGAGGGCCCCACCAGGCATGGCTTGGGAGAAAATCAAGACACGAGGTCTGGGCTCTGTTGTCAGTGCTTCCTTTTGACAGTCTGGGGAAACCCAGAGGTTATGGAGTTCCTGGCCTGTAGGGCTGTTGTTGCTGGCTGGGAGTCAGAGCTATTGGCGGTGGTGGAGTCTGGTTTGCAGTGGGACTGTGCTTCTGATAAGGAGAGCTGAGGGCTGAATGGCCAGGATGTGGCTTGTGGACCACGTACTTCCCGCTGAGGAGGAGTGGGTGTGGAGCATGGCTTTTATTTGCTTCAGTCTGTCTTAGTTTGCAGTCTTCCTGGATGTGCCTTTTTTTTTTAGGGCTATGCTTAGGCAACGGGGCATTGAGGGAGGAAGAGGCAAATACTTGCCTGAGCCCACCAGATGACACATTTTGGGTGTTGTTTACAGAGGCAGTCGAGAAGAACATTCCTAGCGTGTGGAGAAAGCTGGGCTAAACTTGTGTGAAGCAGATCTGACCGTGGACAGCCACAGCATGGGCAGGCGAAGCCTTTGCTGACCCCTCACCCCAGTGGTGACCTTGCCCTTTCCCTTGCTTTGGCAGCAGCAATGGTTCTGCCCTTCGTGGGTTGGGATGCTCGTGGATCTGGCGGAGAAATGAGCGTGCAAACAACCACAGATGTGCTGGCAGCTGGATGGGGAGGCTGGTGTTGGTCACGAGTGTTGGATGGATGGAGGTGCTGGAAACTCATGGCCAAGACCGAGGGAAGGGAGGGGTGAGATCCCTCTTGTTGGACAGTTGCCTGCACTTAGATGGGCCTAAACCACTGATACTAGTGCTTCCAGCAGCCTGAAACACCTGAAATCTCAGCTATTTTTTTGGGGGTGCTGGTGGGAACTTTGGAGATTTAGGTCCTGCTGTTTTCTTATCAGTGAGGTGGCTCATCAGCTGCCTAGCCAACATCTCCTGAGATCGGACTTGACTACCCTTGTAATGGCACTGGGCTGGTCACTGCAGGCATCCAGAGCTTTGCTTCAGCTCTTCAACAACTGGATTTGTGCTTGGGGAGAAGTCCAGCTGTCCTTGCTGATCCTCCTGAGTGCCAGCAGTGCTTCAGGTCAGATGTGCCAGGCAAGGAGAGCTGCAGAGCTTATGCTGAGCACAGTGGCTGCCCAGAGCCACCGTGGGTAACGTGGCCCAGAGCATTTTGATGGTGCTGTAAGCAAGAATTCAAAAATTTGCTTGGCTTGTAGTAGGGACCAAGGGCTCAGTCTCTGGCATCCTGGACATTGTCCCCATCCTGCATGTTTCTGTATGGAGCTGCTCTCCCTCTGCCCAAGATAGCTATTTCAGGTTGCGTGAGTGATTCATTGTGCTTTAGGAGAGGGATCTGAACACTGGTCTCGTCCTGTTAGAGGAACCATGGCGATGTAACAAACCAGTCTGCATTTGATGCACTCTTTGAATCTGGGTCTCCCACTAGTTGAGTACCTAACTTTGATCTCTGTGATCTGTTCGCATTGGTAATTTCCCACAGCAAGGTTCACTTCCAGTAAATTGATTTTTTTTTTTTTTCCTCAATCAGGGGCAAAAAGCTTACTTTTTATTTACTACCAGGTCAGATCAGATCTAGTACAGACATGTCAGTCTTTTTATTCCCAGAACAAAATCTGCACCAGAAATCATCTTGCATTGGCCAAATCTCAGAGACAGAAAATGCACCACCACAAAGTAATCAGCGAGTGTTTTGTCTACCAGTGTGTGCAAATGAAAAGTCGGAAAGGAGTCTTAGTTTGACACACCAGGTAACAGAAATCAGACCATGTAACATTTTCTGCCTGACTAACCATAACTAATAGGAAAAATAAGGTGAAGAAGGTAATAGAAGTTCGAATGATATCCTCTGAGTCACTGCAGTGAGGCAGTCCTGATGATTCAAGGTTTGGCACTTTCCCTTGCTGAACCCAATGACACATATTATTGGAAGGAGAAACTCGGCTGTAGGAAGTGCTGTCTTTTATCCGAGATAACAGAACTGGCATCCTTCTCTCCATCAGTGAGGAGTCCAGTAGTATTTTTCATAAAACCCTGATCACAGGCTCATGACCAAGACTGTGCGCAGAAGACTTCACCATCTCATTTTCCAAATGGCAGTGAAATCTGTCTTCTTTTTGAAGTCATCTGGCTGTGTGACAGTGTGTGCACATACATTAATTCATTAGTATACCTGAGGAGCTAGTTCTCTAGCTCATTAGAACAAGTTATGCTTATTCTTTATGTTGCATTACTTACAGCCTTTGTTTTTCTCTGCCTTTGCAGTGCTGAGATGCAGACTCGGTCTTGTTTTGTGGAGAACACAGTTGTTTGTATTTTACTCCAGATAAGGTCAAATCTGTGCTCTTCTAACTTTCTGCTTGAAAATAAAGTGTTACTGAGATGTTTCTGGTGACACACAGTCTGCTTTACAGATCCTGTAGACTGCAGCTGCTAGGGTGTAATTATGTTAATTAACAAGGGCAACCTTTATTCTTTCTCTGCCCATTGTTTTGGAGTGGCCTTCTGCTGTGGTACTTCTCCAGCTGTCCCTTCTCCTCTCCCCTTCCCCTCTGCCCGTCTCTTGGCATGTGCCTGGACGTCCCCCATGCCCACTATCCTAGCACCTTTGGAGAAGCACAGATGTGCCTCCAGTCCAAAATCCTGCTGTGGCTTGTTGAAAGTCTTCCAGAAGCAGGGAAAACCTTCCATTTAATAGCCAATTTGACAAAAACGAAGGGCTCTAGGCGGGGGACTCGTTTAGTTTCTCTGCCTTTAGCAGAAGCTGCTAAAGAATTTCCAGGTGTTTGCCCCCATGAGCCAGGGTGTCTTGCTGCAGATCTGCCCAAATTGCGTGCACGGCAGCAGTCATGGTTGTTGCACCGGTGAGCTAAAGAGGCACTTGAGGCTTTTGAGCAGCAAAGACGGAGTCCTGTGAGAGAGCTAACATATGGAAACCATGCAGACCATCCCCGGCCTGCTGGCCGCTGTGGACCTCATCCCCACCGCCTCTGCCAAGCCCGGCCGTAGGAATGATGTCAGTGAGCCGCTCTACGGGGTTCTGGAGAGCAGTGAAATGCACCCAGTGAAGTCAATGATGACATTTCCAGTCCTGGGGGGGGGGAGGGTACACGACCACGGATTGCCCCCACCTCCAGTTCTGTCGGACGTGGATCTGGCAGCCGGACCCTTGCAGTCATGACTTTGGGCTCCTCGAGTACAAGTCATTATATCTGGGACCGGAGCCAAGGAAGGCTGAAGGAGACTTCAGCCGGTGTGAATCCCAGCTGCACGTCTGCTTAGCAACATTGGTT